>NC_134357.1:406045722-406645722 GCF_048569485.1 Anomaloglossus baeobatrachus | reverse complement strand
GTGGTTCACCCTGGTTTGGGGCGGACCCAGGTTATAAAAGGGGCTGGAGCCAACAAGGAGGTGCGCATTCTTCTATTATGCTCCGAAAGAGCACACCTCCATGTGTTGAACCCATTGCGGCTTTAGGCCAGAGGTAGGCAGGGATAGGGTGTCGATGCAGGCCACCACCACAGTTGGTAACGCAGAACGGTTAAGACCAGCTCCTGTCCTACCAGTCCTGCTTGTGCAGCCCAGTGGCATTAACAGGCCTGCTGCTGCTGATGCGCCTGCTGTCCACAGGTGTGGCCCCTACGCACACGGTCAGCGTACTCAATGGCTCCTGTGTTGTTAACAGGGAGTTCCTGGGCTGGGTGGGCATGTGGACCCTGTGACGCTAACAGGGCTCCCAGTCTCCAGATCCGAATGGCGTCTAACTCGGTTCAGGCTACTATTAGTTTCATAGCCACACAGCTCTGTATCCTCCACCAAACCTTCCAGTTGCCAACCTCTCCTTTTCCAACTGGGAGCACGGTGGACACTGACTGCTGATGGGGATATATACCTTTCTCTTTCTTTTCTTATTAATTTTCGTTATATAGCGGTAACATAGTATATACCACCTTATCCAAATCTGCCAGTCCCACTGTAACAGATGGTGTTTCTTCATCAAATGTTACTTTTGCTTAACCACCAAATCCACGGACCAAAACTTTTTTCCCCTTTCCAACACACCTGTTCCCCTTTCCACCAGCATCTGTCCTTTTTCAACTCATTTTGGTATATGACCAAAAGTGCAACTCTGCAGGGACACCGTACTCAACGCCATCTCAGCACAGCAGCCATCCCTCGGTCCCTCCGATGTGGACAAGGAAAAGACCATTTCCTCCTATCCATGACAAAGCGTTGAGATTCACTCTGTGCAGCACTGGTGTTTAGTGGAAAAGCAGATCTAAGATTGCGTACCACATTCTGCAGATACTCCTGTATACGTGCGTCCATTTCTATGGCAGGAATTATTTCGCCAAATTTTGTCTTGTACCGGGGATGTAACAGTGTGGCAAACCAGTATTCAGGATTACTTTGAATTCGTACAATCCGAGGGTCATGTAGGTAGTGCAGCAAGAAGGCGCTCATGTGTCTTGTGCATCCAGGAGGACCAAGTCCTTGGTGTGTTGGTGGCAGAGAGGTGAGAATCGTGCCTCCTTCCTCTGCCCTCTCCCCACAACCTCGCACAACCGAAATGTGAGCAAGCTCTCACTCATCTGCTGAGTCTTCCATGCCCATCGCCAGTTCGTCCTCCATTTCTTCATGGGCTCCTGCACTTTCCTCAACACTTTTTGCTGATACTATGCGCCCTTGTTAATCCCTCTCCCTCACCATGACTGCCGCATATTTGCCGCTGACCATCTGGACCTCGTAGATCTTGTTATCCCTTCCGCATATGATTCCTCCTGTACTTCCTCCCCTTCCTCTTGTCCCAACACCTGACTCCGAATAATAATTACAGTGTGCTCCATCATGTAGATGACCAGAATTGTCACGCTGAGAATGACATTGCCAGTGCTAAACATCTTCGTCGACATTTGTAAACTGTGTAGCAGGGTGCATAGGTCCTTGATCTGACACCACTCCAGCAGCGTGATCTGCACCACCTCTGGATCAAGTTAGCCCAGGGTATACGTCATAACGTATTTCAACAGGGCTCTGCGGTGCTGCCACACACGCTGCAACATGTGCAGATTCCAATTCCTGCGTGTCGGAACATCGCATTTCCGGCGTTTAACTGCCAGACCCTAAGACTTCCGGAGTGATGAAAGTTGTTGAGCTGCTGTGTGCGCACGATGGAAGTGAGCACATAGCGAGCGTGCCCGCTGCACAAGGCCATGTAGGCCGGGATGGTGTTTTAAAAATTGCTGGAGAATTAGGTTCAACACGTGAGCCATACAAGGCACGTGTGTCACATTGCCCTGACGATGGCCCGCAGCCAGGTTTGCATCATTGCCGCACACGGCTGTTAAGTCACCAACGGAGTACGCTCCGTCAATTTGTACTCCGGTCGCCAGGTGACAACGTGTTCCTTTCATGCATAGTGCTGATGATGGGAGATGAGTCGATGCCAGCGGCGCAGGTGGACGCAGGTTATGCTCACCCACTGGGCTGCATTACCTTGACAGATGCAGAATCTCTGGCTGAATGTAGCTGGTGGGTATCTCACAGATGAAATACCATCATTCAGCTACAACCAATGGGAAGACACCACACCCTTTTTTATGCCCATCCTGTCTGCAGACCACTGCCAGACATAGCTATGAACCTCTGGTTAATTTTACCCCCAGTTCAGTTTTATGATTTTGTGTGCTTGTTACCTGACTACTTTTCCTGGTTGCTGTTTATGTACCTTGTTGGCCGATCCGCATTTCACCTCTGCTTGTTTTCTGATTAAGTCCTGGCCGTCCCATTCTGTTCCTGTTCCTCAATTAATGTTTTGACCCTGCCTGACTACCATTCTCTGGAACTGCAGCCTTCCACAGGTATTAATTACCTTGGGCCCTGTGTAATTCCTAATCCCTGTATAGGGGTTAAAGGGTTTCAGGGTTCTAGGGATCCTGCTTGGTGAGTGGCTTCCCTCTAGCCTATCATTTACAGCCCATCTGAGTGTGTGGATCAAGGAAGGCGTTACACCGTGCTCTCTGCAGAAGGCCATGTGGGCCAGGATAGTGCTTTAAAAATTGCTGGACAACCAGGTTCAACACGTGAACCACACAAGGCACGTGTAGCACATTGTCACAGCGAAGGGCCGCACCCATGTTTGCATCATTGTCGCACCCGGCCTTCCCTGGTTGCTGGTTGAGTGGAGACAACCATTGATGAAACTCGGTCTCCAGAGCTAACCGTCCACAACTTCTCAGCGGTGTGACTCACATTTCCCATACATTTCAAAGTAAACCTTTGACCGCCTGATGGCATTGAGCTCTGCTGCCAGCATAGTAAGGAGGTGTGTGGTAGTCCTTGTGCGCAGTTACAAGGAAGGGTGGCCTGACCACACAGGGTTTGCGCCAAGGTGGAGGACCCACACGAGGTTGAAGAGGCAGAAGCAGTGTATTAACTTCTACATACAGAAGAAGGATTGACACAATTCGTGGGGACGGCAAGACTTGTACAGCAGACCCTTCTCCATCTCTCCCCACAGTAACCCATTGCCCAGTCAGCGACATGTAACGCCCCTGTCCATGCTTACTGGGCCAATTATCTGTGGTGAAATGCACCCTGTCACACAGAGTTTCTCAAGGAATCAGTGATGTTTAGTGCGACATGCTGGTGTAGCGCGTGCACGCCTTTGTTGGAGAAGGAGTGGCGCCTGGGCATCGGCTCTTGGGGCACTGCGATGGGCATAAGGTCTCGAAAATCCTCGGGTAAAAAGGTTGGAAAGGCAGCATTTTGGTAGCCAACAGTTTCCAGATGCTGAAAGTCAACCTCTAAGCCATGTCATGCCCTTCTAAAAGCATGTAAAACACAGTAAGGGGACTCCAACCACAGTCTCCCTCGTTGCCACTAATTGGGCCACACACACCCCACTTGACTGGCATCAGTTGACCCCCACTTTTGAAAAAGAAAAAGATGCTTGGCATGAAGCACTCTCAAAAATACGCGTGCCTTTCCCGTCCCCTGGATGACCCAGGGGAAGAAAAGTCCTCTGAGAGCCATGACTTGTTCATCTTGGTTCTTTTAGAAACACAGCGAGGGGACTCCAACCACAGTCTCCCTCGTTTCCACTAACTGGGCCACACACACCCCACTTGACTGGCATCAGTTGACCTTCCCTTTTGAAAAAGAAAAAGATGCTTGGCATGAAGCACTCTCAAAAATACGCGTGCCTTTCCCGTCCCCTGGCTGACCCAGGGGAAGAAAAGTCCTCTGAGAGCCATGACTTGTTCATCTTGGTTCTTTTAGAAACACAGCGAGGGGACTCCAACCACAGTCTCCCTCGTTTCCACTAACTGGGACACACACACCCCACTTGACTGGCATCAGTTGACCCAATTTTCAAGATGAAAAAGATGCTTTGCATGAAGCACTCTCAAAAATACGCGTGCCTTTCCCGTCCCCTGGCTGACCCAGGGGAAGAAAAGTCCTCTGAGAGCCATGACTTGTTCATCTTGGTTTTTTTAGAAACACAGCGAGGAGACTCCAACCACAGTCTCCCTTGTTTCCACTAACTGGGCCACACACACCCCACTTGACTGGCATCAGTTGACCTTCCCTTTTGAAAAAGAAAAAGATGCTTTGCATGCGTGCCTTTTCCGTCCCCTGGCTGACCCAGGGGAAGAAAAGTCCTCTGAGAGCCATGACTTGTTCATCTTGGTTCTTTTAGAAACACAGCGAGGGGACTCCAACCACAGTCTCCCTCGTTTCCATTAACTGGGCCACACACACCCCACTTGACTGGCATCAGTTGACCTTCCCTTTTGAAAAAGAAAAAGATGCTTGGCATGAAGCACTCTCAAAAATACGCGTGCCTTTCCCGTCCCCTGGCTGACCCAGGGGAAGAAAAGTCCTCTGAGAGCCATAACTTGTTCATCTTGGTTCTTTTAGAAACACAGCGAGGGGACTCCAACCACAGTCTCCCTCGTTTCCACTAACTGGGCCACACACACCCCACTTGACTGGCATCAGTTGACCTTCCCTTTTGAAAAAGAAAAAGATGCTTGGCATGAAGCACTCTCAAAAATACGCGTGCCTTTCCCGTCCCCTGGCTGACCCAGGGGAAGAAAAGTCCTCTGAGAGCCATGACTTGTTCATCTTGGTTCTTTTAGAAACACAGCAAGGGGACTCCAACCACAGTCTCCCTCGTTTCCACTAACTGGGCCACACACACCCCACTTGACTGGCATCGGTTGACCCAATTTTCAAGATGAAAAAGATGCTTTGCATGAAGCACTCTCAAAAATACGCGTGCCTTTCCCGTCCCCTGGCTGACCCAGGGGAAGAAAAGTCCTCTGAGAGCCATGACTTGTTCATCTTGGTTCTTTTAGAAACACAGCGAGGGGACTCCAACCACAGTCTCCCTCGTTTCCACTAACTGGGACACACACACCCCACTTGACTGGCATCAGTTGACCCAATTTTCAAGATGAAAAAGATGCTTTGCATGAAGCACTCTCAAAAATACGCGTGCCTTTCCCGTCCCCTGGCTGACCCAGGGGAAGAAAAGTCCTCTGAGAGCCATGACTTGTTCATCTTGGTTCTTTTAGAAACACAGCGAGGGGACTCCAACCACAGTCTCCCTCGTTTCCACTAACTGGGCCACACACACCCCACTTGACTGGCATCAGTTGACCTTCCCTTTTGAAAAAGAAAAAGATGCTTGGCATGAAGCACTCTCAAAAATACGCGTGCCTTTCCCGTCCCCTGGCTGACCCAGGGGAAGAAAAGTCCTCTGAGAGCCATGACTTGTTCATCTTGGTTCTTTTAGAAACACAGCGAGGGGACTCCAACCACAGTCTCCCTCGTTTCCACTAACTGGGACACACACACCCCACTTGACTGGCATCAGTTGACCCAATTTTCAAGATGAAAAAGATGCTTGGCATGAAGCACTCTCAAAAATACGCGTGCCTTTCCCGTCCCCTGGCTGACCCAGGGGAAGAAAAGTCCTCTGAGAGCCATGACTTGTTCATCTTGGTTCTTTTAGAAACACAGCGAGGGGACTCCAACCACAGTCTCCCTCGTTTCCACTAACTGGGACACACACACCCCACTTGACTGGCATCGGTTGACCCAATTTTCAAGATGAAAAAGATGCTTTGCATGAAGCACTCTCAAAAATACGCGTGCCTTTCCCGTCCCCTGGCTGACCCAGGGGAAGAAAAGTCCTCTGAGAGCCATGACTTGTTCATCTTGGTTCTTTTAGAAACACAGCGAGGGGACTCCAACCACAGTCTCCCTCGTTTCCACTAACTGGGACACACACACCCCACTTGACTGGCATCAGTTGACCCAATTTTCAAGATGAAAAAGATGCTTTGCATGAAGCACTCTCAAAAATACGCGTGCCTTTCCCGTCCCCTCAGCCCAGGGGAAGAAAAGTCGTCTGAGAGCCATGTCCACATTGTCAGTGGACAGACACATGTGCTTATCTGCCAGCAGACCCCCAGCAGCACTGAAGACAGGTTCCGAGAGAACGCTGGCTGCAGGACACGACAAGATCCCCAAGGCGTACGTGGCGAGCTCAGGCAATTTATCAAGATTGGAAGCCTAAAATGAGCAGGGCTCAAGTTGCACAATAATGGAATCGATGTTTCCTTGCATATACTCATATATCTGTGTGTCCTCCTTTTTCCTTGTCCAGCTGTTTTGTTTTCGCATGAGTATATGTCCTTGTCACTTTCCCATGTGTTTGTGTTGTGTTGTGAGTTGTTTGTCACCTTTTGGACACCTTTGAGGGTGTTTTCTAGGTGTTTTTATGTGTTTGTGATTGCCTGCCATTGTTTCCTATGCAGTTCGAGTTCGGTTCGTCGAACGTTCGACGAGCCGAACTCGAACGGGAGCTCCGTTCGGCGAACCGACCTCGAGCCGAACCAGTACCGGTTCGCTCATCTCTACAAGACACATGAGCGCCTTCTTGCTGCGCTACCTACAACATGACCCTCGGATTGTCTGAATTAGAAGTAATGATGACTACTGGGTTGCCACACTCTTAGATCCCCGGTACAAGTCCAAATTTTGCGAAATAATTCCAGCCATAGAAAGGGATGCAGTTATGCAGGAGTATCAGCAGAAGCTGTTACGCAATCTTAGCTCGGCTTTTCCACCAAACACCAGTTGTGCACAGAGTGAATCTCCCAGTTGTAACATGACAAACATGGGACTGTCTCGTCATCAACAGTCAAACCGTACCAGCAACACTGTATCTGGTGCTGGTAACAGCAATTTTATTGAATTGTTTCATAATTTTTTTAGAACATCCTTTGCAAGGCCACCAGAGACAAGTCTGACACATAGTCAACGGCTGGAGAGGATGATACAGGAGTATCTCCAAATGAACATTGATGTCATGACTCTGCAACTGGGGCCTTGCTCATTTTGGGCTTCTAATCTTGAAAAATGGCCTGAGCTCGCCACTTACGCCTTGGAGATCTTGTCGTGTCCCGCAGCCAGCGTTGTCTCTGAACGTGTCTTCAGTGCTGCTGGGTGTGTGCTGACAGATAAGCGCACGCGTCTGTCCAGTGATAATGTGGACAGACTAACGTTCATCAAGATGAACAATTCATGGATCAGCAAGGACTTTGTTACCCCGGTGTCATCCTGGGGAGAGTAAAGACTTGTGGATTTGGATTGTGATTGATGCAAATTTACCTGGGAAGTTTGCAACTGGGGCACAAGTGATGCCACTGAAGTGTTGTCTGTGGGGCCCAATTTTTGGAAAAAAGGGAGACTCTGCTTGGAGTCTCCTTGCTGTGGTTTTATAAAAATGAGCCAAGATGAACAAGTCATGGATCAGCAAGGACTTTGCTACCCCGGTGTCATCCCAGGGACAGTTAAGGATGGCGTATTTTTTAATGTGCTTGATGCAAATCTACCTGTGAAGTTTGCAACTGGGGCACAAGTGATGCCACTGAAGTGGTGCTGTGGGGCCCAATTTTTGGAAAAAAGAGAAAAAGAGAGACTCTGCTTGGAGTCCTCCTTCTGTGTTTTACGTGATTTTAGAAGGGCATGACATGCCTATATCTGTGTCTCCTCCTCTTTTTCCTCATCCAGCTGTTTTGTTTTCGCATGAGTATATGTCCTTGTCACTTTCCCATGTGTTTGTGGTGTCTTGTGAGTTGTCACCTTTTGGACACCTTTGAAGGTGTTTTCTATGTGTTTTTATGTGTTTGTGTTTGCCTGCCATTGGTTTCAATGGGGTTTGAGAGGTTCGTCGAACGTTCGCCGAACCAGCCCTCTGTTCGACAAACCGAACCGAACTTGAGCCTTCAGAGGTTCGCTCATCTCTACTCATGACATGGAAAATGCCCCAGCAGAAATAGACGAAAGGGAAGCTCTTCTCCAAGAAAGGGCCTCATTACTGCGAGACTAAGGCAGACCTCCGCATCGCTCACCTCCAAGAGGCCAGGTCATGTCGTACAACGTCGATCAAAATCACGTCTCGGTCTTCCAGATCATCTCACTCCAGGAAGTCGACATTGTCCGACAAGCTACTGGAGATCCGTACGGCTGCAGAGGAAGCTAGAGTAAAAAGCTCCTTTGCTAAGAAGGAGGCTGAAGGGGAAGGAGAAGCCCAAATGGAAGCTCAAAGAAATGAGATGGAAGCTCAGAGAAACAAGATGCAAACTCAAAAGAAATTAAAAATACTCCAAGCAGAAAAGGAAGAAGCAACAGCCCTTGCTAAACTAAAGATCCTTGAACAAGCGCTGGGACAAGATCATAATTTGGACTGTCTTATTCCAGGAGAAATGGAGGACTCAGTTGAACGCACTACTAACTATGTGCTAAGACATTTAACAACTACACCAGCACCACCTCTGTTTCTTAACACGGATGCATCGGCAGGCCAAGTGATGTCGCCACCTTCTGTTGACAAGGTAACTTCCAGCACTAAGGCTATGTGCGCACGTGTGCGTAATTCATGCAGTTACGCTGCACTCTGCAGCGCAGCGTAACTGCATGCGTCCTGCGTCCCCTGCACAATCTATGGAGATTGTGCAGGGGCCGTGCGCATGTGGCGTCTTAGAGCGCAGCGCTTCGGCTGCTGCCCGGAGCGCGCGTTCTAAGAAGTGACATGTCACTTCTTTCGTGCGCTTTGCCGGCAGCCCCTGCTCTGTCTATGGCGGAAGGTTGAACTAGATGGACCTAGGTCTTTTTTCAACCTAAGTAACTATGTAACTACTATGCATGCAGAGTGCACGTTCTCTGCTGGCACCATGCGCTTCAGAACGGAGCTTTTCAGCTGCGCTCTGAAGCGCACCTTTTAGGTGCGGTGCAGAGCGCACACGTGCGCACATAGCCTAACTCACAATTTAGGCTGCAGCCAGGAGAACCATTAGAGACCAAACCGCAGCTTAACCCTTATGTCGCATCATTTCGTCCTGATTTGTCGCAGTCATATAAACCAGAGAACTTACATTTCCCACGGATATCACAAGTTGATCCTGCAGCAATGGCCGGGAGATCGAACATGCCAGATACATGATTCGCCGAGAGTTAATAAATATCAGTCTCTCAAGGTTTGACGACTGTGCCGAGAATTATAGGGCCTGGAAATCGACCTTTCAAGCAGTGATCTAAGATCTTAACCTCACCGGCAAGGAACAACACTTGTTAATTGGTTAGGCCCTGAATCAGCAGAACGCATCAAAACAATAAGGGCAGTTCATGTGGACTATTCAGATGCTTTTGCAGCCTGGGAGAGGCTGGAAGAAACCTACGGCAGCTCAGAAGCCATAGAATGTGCCTTATTTATGGCCTAAAGCACACTTCCACAAAAAAAAGTACGTGTCTCACGGTCCGATTTTCGGGTCCGTGTTCCGTTTTTTAGGGGCGTTTCTCCAGTACGTATGGCATCCGTGTGATGGCGTATGCGAGCCGTGTGTGCGTGTGTAATGTCCGTATTGACATAAAATATGTATGTGTGCTGTCCGTGTGCTGTCCGTTTTTAAAGGCCCGCATTCTTACCCAATTAACGTTGTTAATCATTCATCATGAGATCCTGGTGTTTTTGTTTGCCATCAACTGACCTGATAGATTGGTAACAAGTGTTTCAGATTTTGTGATTAAAAACGGACACGGACGATACGTGCTGAACACGGACATACTTCGTGTGCGGTTCGTGCAGGCACGGAGCCATAGACTAAAGCGGGTCCGTGCCTGCGTGCCGCCGGCCAAAAACGGACGAAAAGCACACACACGTACTTACCACACGGACACACGTTCCGTGTGATTTTACGTGTGTGTGTGCCATCTACCATTGAATAACATGGGTCTCCGTGTCTCCGTGTCTCTGGTACGTGCAAATACATACCGCACACGTACAAAAAAAATGGATGTGTGTTGCGGGTCTATGAGACTGCAAACCTTCCCAAAAATAACGAACAAGAACAATAGAAATCTTCAAGATCTGAGCAATCTGCTACAGGAAATAGAATTGGCAAAATTAGACCCACGCCTTTCAGGACTGAGCTATCTAGATACTGCTCATGGCGTTAATCCAATAGTGTCCAAGTTACCCCACGGCATGCAAGATAAATGGGCAGACCATGTTTCACGATACAAAAGGCAGTATAATGTGTCCTTTCCCCCCCTTTTGCATTTTTCCAGGTTCATCAGTGACCAAGCTCGGAAGAGGAACGATCCCAGCTTCGACTTCACTGAACCTACTCCACCAACATCATCATCTTCTACAAGGTATGATAACATCGCCAAACGAAGAGAGTCAAGGAACACAGTGTCCGTGAGAAAGACCGACGTTCCACCTATTGAATAAACCTCCACTAAAACAAATTATGTCACTCCCGCAGTTAAGAACAATAACTGTATGTGCCCAATCCACAAAAGGCCTCATCCACAAAAGGAATGCCGTGAATTCAGAGCAAGGACCTTGCAAGAGCGTAAAAATACCCTCAAGGAGCTCGGAATTTGTTATAAATGTTGCGCCTCTTCAGACTACCTCACAAGGGACTGCAAGGCCATCATTAAGTGCAAAGAATGCAGTAGTGATGAACACGTTACATCTATGCATCCCACACCAGCTTCACACAACTCACAACCTTCCACATCCAATCCTGCTCAAAGGCATGGCGGGGAGCCACAGGTTCCTAACCCAACTGCAACCGCCGTCACCTCCTCATGCATTGAGGTTTGTGGAAAAGGGACTGGACCTAAATGCTTTGCCAAGGTGTGTCTCGTCAAGGTCTATCCAGAAGGACACTCAGACAAGGCCTCCAAAATGTATGCCATAATAGATGAACAAAGTAACCGGTCTCTAGCAAGGCCCAAACTCTTTGAGATCTTCAACATAAAGGGACAAATGATCCCATATACCCTCAACACTTGCTCTGGTCGTATCGAGACTTCTGGAAGGAGAGCCTCTGGGTACATAGTCTCTTCAGTCAAAGGAAACGTGCATATACCCTTGCCAACCCTAATTGAATGTGACCAGACACCTGATAACAGGGAGGAGATTCCCACTCCGGAAGCCGCCCTTCATCATCGCCATTTGTGGCACCTAGCTAAGGAAATTCCTCCTTTGGACATGAATGCTGAAATCCTAATCTTACTCGGGAGGGACTTTCTGAAGGTCCACAAAGTGCGCCAACAATGCAATGGCCCAGAAGATGCTCCACATGCCCAAAGACTCGATCTAGGCTGGGTAATCATGGGCGACGTATTGTTATGGACAAGATTATGAACTATTATGAGCATATAAGAGTTATATGGAGATATCCATAAAGAACAGGATTTAAGATGGTGTTTGAACTGTACCACACATATATCTCTTGGCATAAGACTCAGACAGACAGAGTCTTGTGACAAGTGAATCATGCTGACATTGCTTAATATAAATGAGGAACCAAGCACATTACAGTATATTGTATATCACAGAATAAGCTGTTCTATTTTATCCAATAGGAGACGTGTTACGTATTCTTGGCACCTAGCCAATAACTCTGTTTAAATATTTGTACAACTTCCGTATTAAAGTCAGTCTTACTTTCTATTCATATCCGAGTACATCTCTGGTGTGGATGAAAGAGAGTGGTATGCATGCTACCACGAGTGACTCATAATTTGGACTGCAGACAGTTTAAGAGGGATGCATGACTAGATTGCATCAAAGTAAATTTATGGCCAACATTTACAGATGGCGCCCAACGAACCTTAGGACGGAGCTCTGGATGATGGACGGCCGTGCTGACACCTTAATTCGAAAGGCAACTACGCGGGAGATGGAGATGCGCACTCCAGCTGCAGGTGAGAAAATTTTATCAACCCAAAGAAAGAGTGGTATGACTCCAATTCATTAAAATCACCATTTTTATTGATACAAATAAAATTAAAATAGTTCACAACAAGGATCCTCAGTTTTAGGTAAGTTGTACCGTACACCAGATTAGATCAGTAATAATAATTTATATGAAGCACTAGTATATATGGTATGGATAACCACCTATATTAAGCATATTCAACTTTAATATGGTACTGTAGTTACATAGTTTAGTAAAGTATATAGTCTAGTGCAAGGAATTATGTAATTACAGTTTAAACAGTTATATAGTTAAGGTTAAACCCAGTAAGACCAACTGTACATGTGACAAGGCGCTCACAGTGAGATTAATTGCGTCCACATAAACCAACATGAACTAGCAACCTTCCAACACACTCAGAAGCAGTAGATCATAGAAGTGCAGTAAGGGTTAACCATACTAACCAGTGTAAGTGACGGTACCGCAGCAAAACAGTCCCTACGCGCGTTTCACCTCTTCATCAGGGGACGTATGAACAACTGAGTGAGGATCTGGGTTTTATATACCCTGGATAGTTAACGTAAAGCGGTGAGGTGGGGCGTGTGACTTACAATTAGCGTAGTCATGTGAGTAGGGCTGAACGCTCACCGTCGGGTGAGGTGGGGCGTGTGACTTACAATTAGCGTAGTCATGTGAGTAGGGCTGAACGCCCACCGCCGGAACGCACAATGCGGTTCACCACGGCGGCGGCCAATCTGATAACTACACGTGGCAGTTCAGGATTGCTGAGCATGATCATGTGACAAAACTCTGATAGTTACGAGCTCCCAAGTTTATCTAGCTATATTTATGTGGAGCATCGCATATATACAGAGTGTTTGCTATGATTAAATTGCATTATAGAGACTCCCAATCTCACACACCCAGCGCCTGCGTGACGGTCCATAGTTTGAACCATAGAGTCCCGAGATATATTCGTCCTACCTCCTCAGAGATTCAAAAGCACACTGATTTAGTTTAACTCTATTGGTGTTCTGCTTTTAAACAGGACGCAATATGCGTTGTATATCATCACCATAGCACCAGCAAGGACTGCCATTCACACATCAACTTGGCATAAAAAGTAAGCACATAGTCTAGAAGTATGATCCACGATCACAGCGCCTATCCTTAGTATTACTCCAAGGCTTCTGAGTGTGTTGGAAGGTTGCTAGTTCATGTTGGTTTATGTGGATGCAATTAATCTCACTGTGAGCGCCTTGTCACATGTACAGTTGGTCTTACTGGGTTTAACCTTAACTATATAACTGTTTAAACTGTAATTACATAATTCCTTGCACTAGACTATATACTTTACTAAACTATGTAACTACAGTACCATATTATAGTTGAATATGCTTAATATAGGTGGTTATCCATACCATATATACTAGTGCTTCATATAAATTATTATTACTGATCTAATCTGGTGTACGGTACAACTTACCTAAAACTGAGGATCCTTGTTGTGAACTATTTTAATTTTATTTGTATCAATAAAAATGGTGATTTTAATGAATTAGAGTCATACTACTCTTTCTTTGGGTTGATAAAATATTATTGTGGTAACCAGTAATTAATGTTTAGGTCTGAGCAGTGACCTATTCCTAAGGTGAGAAAATTTGTCTAATCTCACCTTGCAAACCTCCTGCGTGTACTTGCATTTCGAAGGGGGGGTTGGGCAGTTCCAGTCTAGACACCTAATGACCGCCATCTCGCATGAGATAAGCCATCCTAAGAGATCCCACACCAAGGTGGTCAGGTTCACCTTAAGCTGTCTGTATAAATGTAATTCTAAATCACATAATGTAATGTGGTTTGAGGTTTTTGTCTGCTCTTTGGAGAAAGCAGAAGTTTTAAGTTTCGTTTTTCTCTGAGTTAAAGGTAGAGGAAAATGAGGAAGTTGTTATATACGCTGGTTATACAGTTAGGTCCAGAAATATTTGGACAGTGACACAATTTTCGCGAGTTGGGCTCTGCATGCCACCACATTGGATTTGAAATGAAACCTCTACAACAGAATTCAAGTGCAGATTGTAACGTTTAATTTGAAGGTTTGAACAAAAATATCTGATAGAAATTGTAGGAATTGTACACATTTCTTTACAAACACTCCACATTTTAGGAGGTCAAAAGTAATTGGACAAATAAACCAAACCCAAACAAAATATTTTTATTTTCAATATTTTGTTGCGAATCCTTTGGAGGCAATCACTGCCTTAAGTCTGGAACCCATGGACAACACCAAACGCTGGGTTTCCTCCATCTTAATGCTTTGCCAGGCCTTTACAGCTGCAGACTTCAGGTCTTGCTTGTTTGTGGGTCTTTCCATCTTAAGTCTGGATTTGAGCAAGTGAAATGCATGCTCAATTGGGTTAAGATCTGGTGATTGACTTGGCCATTGCAGAATGTTCCACTTTTTTGCACTCATGAACTCCTGGGTAGCTTTGGCTGTATGCTTGGGGTCATTGTCCATCTGTACTATGAAGCGCCGTCCGATCAACTTTGCGGCATTTGGCTGAATCTGGGCTGAAAGTATATCCCGGTACACTTCAGAATTCATCCGGCTACTCTTGTCTGCTGTTATGTCATCAATAAACACAAGTGACCCAGTGCCATTGAAAGCCATGCATGCCCATGCCATTACGTTGCCTCCACCACGTTTTACAGAGGATGTGGTGTGCCTTGGATCATGTGCCGTTCCCTTTCTTCTCCAAACTTTTTTCTTCCCATCATTCTGGTACAGGTTGATCTTTGTCTCATCTGTCCATAGAATACTTTTCCAGAACTGAGCTGGCTTCATGAGGTGTTTTTCAGCAAATTTAACTGTGGCCTGTCTATTTTTGGAATTGATGAATGGTTTGCATCTAGATGTGAACCCTTTGTATTTACTTTCATGGAGTCTTCTCTTTACTGTTGACTTAGAGACAGATACACCTACTTCACTGAGAGTGTTCTGGACTTCAGTTGATGTTGTGAATGGGTTCTTCTTCACCAAAGAAAGTATGCGGCGATCATCCACCACTGTTGTCATCCGTGGACGCCCAGGCCTTTTTGAGTTCCCAAGCTCACCAGTCAATTCCTTTTTTCTCAGAATGTACCCGACTGTTGATTTTGCTACTCCAAGCATGTCTCCTATCTCTCTGATGGATTTTTTCTTTTTTTTCAGCCTCAGGATGTTCTGCTTCACCTCAATTGAGAGTTCCTTAGATCGCATGTTGTCTGGTCACAGCAACAGCTTCCAAATGCAAAACCACACACCTGTAATCAACCCCAGACCTTTTAACTACTTCATTGATTACAGGTTAACGAGGGAGACGCCTTCAGAGTTAATTGCAGCCCTTAGAGTCCCTTGTCCAATTACTTTTGGTCCCTTGAAAAAGAGGAGGCTATGCATTACAGAGCTATGATTCCTAAACCCTTTCTCCGATTTGGATGTGAAAACTCTCATATTGCAGCTGGGAGTGTGCACTTTCAGCCCATATTATATATATAATTGTATTTCTGAACATGTTTTCGTAAACAGCTAAAATAACAAAACTTGTGTCACTGTCCAAATATTTCTGGCCCTGACTGTATATATATATGGATATATATATGGTTATATCTGCAGGTGAGATCAGCCACCTGGATGGTATATATGGTGTCCTTATTGTTATGTCACTGTGTTTACCTGTATCTACCTGTTGAAATGTCTGTTTATTTGCAGCAGGTGGAGTACTTGCTGGCTGCCTGAAACAGGAAGTTCTGTTTTGTTCAGTTACGGCGGAAAAAGAGGAAGTGTCACAAGAATGTACTTTGATACTTTGAAGCTGTTTCTTCTTTGAGTAAATGAGAAACTTGTAACTAGTTAACTGTTTATGTATACTGCTGTGTATACTGCGAGATACACTGGTGTGTGACGTGTCCGGTCGATAATTGATGTTTGATAAGGCCTTGGACCTGATCTTCGGGAACAGAAGATTTGGAAGGGTTTTCTATGTACAGGTGCAGTGTTGTATAAAGTGGGGGAAAGAGCCCTGACTGTTACCTGGTACGGTTTTCCTGCTAAGCAGTGAGTTGAACGTTGTATGCGTACTCATTGGTCTTGTTTTAGTGGATGTCAATGTATTCTTACCTAGGATTGAATACATTGGGGAAAACCCTTGACTTTGGGCTTAATCACGGTTATTGATGTTCTGGACGGACCGTTCAAATGTGGTGTATATAGTGTGAACAGAGGTTACTAGTACTTGAAGTAAGATATAGTGAGAGTGAATTTAGTTTCTATCACCCACATGACACTTCTTCCTGTTTGTCAGCCTGTTTGTGTTGTGGACTGACATAGAAATCTGTGTATTCTGTGGATGTTAAAAAATGTTAAAAATATGAAGTCGCTCCTCAAGGTGGCAGTGATTACTGCCAAGAGAGGGAGATTAGAGGAGCAAGAATGGAAAGATGTCTTGTTAAATAAGCAAGGGATTTTGAAAGATAAATATCTCCTTATGGATGCTGAAGCATGGTATAGAACGTCAAAAGATGTTAGAAAATTGGCATGGAAAGAGGAATGTGATGGAGATAGTAGATATTTCTATATTGCACCAGCTCAGAAAATGGCACCTCAGGAAGTGGCCAAGCCCATTAGGAAACAATGCCCCCCTCCTCATCAGTCATCCCCAGAGGGTTGTCTAACGCCCTCCCTAGCCTCTCCAGACATCATTTCAGGTCGGGCCGCACCTAGTTCCCTTTTCCAGCCATCTTAAGTCCCAAGGCCATTGGCCTATTTGTTGCTGGAGCAACAGAAGCCACCGAGGGGGGGCAGGAAGATGACAATGATTAACAATGATCCACCCCACCCAAACTGGTGTGGAACACCATAGAGGAAGAAAAAAAAAAAGAGAAGTGTTAGTTCATCTTCTTCTGAAGATGAATTGTAAGTGACACACGTATGTCGAAAAGGGAAATGGAGAATTCTCCCAAGGGGGGAGATTAGATGAGAATTGATGAGTAATTCTGAATCTAGCATCTACACTATGTGTATTGTACCTGCCTGTGAAAATGGCTTGTCCAAGCCCATTATTAGAAACATAAGCTGATATATAGGGTGGACTTGTGTGCTGTCTGTGGAGCACTGTGTCCACGTAAGCCCACCCCATTATTTCCTGTTCTGAATGTAGATTTCTTTTTGTCACTCTGTGTTTTGCCCAGCCCTGGGTGGGGTACGGTATGGGGATATTGTTGCAGGGGCTGACAGGAGATGAGGACGAGTACAGGGTCCCTAGTTACAGGGTCAGCCCAGGGTTCCCTATATAATCCGTATTCCCAGTGACAGATTGAATGCCTCCTGAATGTAGATGTCACAACCCATATCACTCCCTCCCAGGCCTCATCAGACGCCATTTTTGGCCAACACCTACTTCCTCTTTTAGCGGCTGTTTCTTATCGGTAATTATCTTTAGCGGCCGTTTTAACTCAGACACTACATAGTTCATCTTTTGACGCCATTTTAGTCCAGCCGACACCCAGTTCCCCATTTTTGTTTCAGCAGCCAAAGCCACTGCTCTGTTTATTGCTGATGTAGCAGGGACTGCAGAGGGGGGACATAGGGACCTGAAACACACACTCCATTTTTGGTCATATATGCAGTTGTTCCCCATTGTGCTCCCACTAATGAACCTTAGCAGAGGTTATTGCTGATAGTCCTGTGTAAACCTTTTCCCTTCACTTTTGCATGTTTGTTTTTGCTGTATCTAGTATACAGTTTAGTAGACCATATAGACTGCTCACTATTAGTCCTGGTGGACAGTGAATATTTTTCTGCCTATGGCAATTGCTGCTTAGCCTGGTTTTGAGATATTTTCACTTGTATGTTATCCTGCCTGGTATCTTGCACAAGAGTTCCCTGATAGAGAGGGTGGAGGATCATGTGGTCCTAAGGGGACATTGATCATCAGGAGTTGGCATATATTAGGGTTTTCGTTGGCAGCACCCAGTAATCCTTTGTGTCTTAGTTTGCAGGGTCTGACAGGAGAGAGGGATACGCTGGAGGCCCGACCCTGACCACCATCAGGTCTACCGTCGGGATGAGGGAGAGTGCAGGGCCCCCAGTTACAGGGTTAGCACAGGAGAGGTAGAGTAGATACGCTCCACTGCTTTTTCCTAGTTGTGTATATGTAGTCAGGGGGTGCTGCTTGGTAGTTTCCAAACCCTCTTGTGCTCTTTTCTCTTTCCCCGGGGTTTTAGGGAGTCTTAGTTTTTAGAATTTCAGTGTTCTCCTGACCCCAAAGTTACACCCATTGCTCTTTCTTACAAACCTGGGTATAGTCCTTTGTATCAGGTCTCCGAGAGCCCACATGCAAACTACAGCTGGTAAGGACCAAGACACCCTGCTTCAAGTGGCAAGACGTATGGAGATGAATCTAGCAGCTTACAAGATCACCCCACATACGGATGTGCTGCATTCACAGTCACCTGAGTTACAGTCACAGTTACCTGAAGAGTATCATCACATCATCTCCAGCCCAGAAGTCATTCTACCTGTTTGCCATGGAGGAAGACAGCATCCCTTTGAACACTACTCAGCCAGATTGAACACCTACCTAAAGCACCAGTTGAAGATCAATGCCTGTATGACATCACTGCTCCCTGACAAAGTCACCATCTCCCGGTGTGCGGTCCTTAATCCTGCTAAACGTCTCCCTCTTCCAAGGGGGGAGTGTCCCACCTCTGACACCTTGGTGGAAGAGGTAGTCAACTCTGGCATAGCTGAAACTCTGGATTCAATACAGTGACGGATACACCTTTGGACCCTGACTTAACCCCTTTGCGGATGGATCAAGATGTGCATCAAGAAGACGGTTCCACATGGGTATGGTGGTGGTAGAAGAAGACGCTGTGCTGATAGAGCAGTCGCTACCCGCATGCCTGTCTGTGAAGAAGCAGATGTATGTGCTCTCGCTGAAGCCTGCAAGATGGCAGCCAGCATCTACTCTGTATGGAAGACAAGAGACTTGATCACTGCCAATGGAACTGTACGCCGCCATGAGGCCATAGAAAAACGGATGGAAGCTTTGCTATTGCCAGACAGAGTCGCGGTAAGCAGGGTTGAGGCCTACACTGGAGGAGTCAAGGGAAGCAGTAAGAAGTGCCCTCACTGACAGGACATCCAAAGAAGCCCCAAGACCACTTACCAAAGAAACAGTCAGTCAATCTGTGCTTTTTGAATGATCCCGATGTGAAGAAGAAAGGAAAGATGGAAAGTCTTGAGAAAACGTTGTCCTGACCCTACAAGAGCAAGTCTCAGAAGAAGAAGAGGACTGAGATAGGGTGCAGCTGTGGGCTCCCGGAGACCATAGAAAGTGGCTAGTGACCTGCTTTCACTGCCAGCCAAAGAGATATGGCAGGACTTAGACACAGAACTGACTCTACACACCTCATACCAGCCACAGAATAGAGGGAAGGTTGGGAAGATGGGGCAGTGTAGAAGGCAAGGGCATGAGAGTCTTCCGCTTGAATTGTTCAGTGTCAGACACACCCCAGCAGGGACAACTAGGTTGAGACCCTATGAAATCCTGTTTAGAAGTACCCCCAGATACTTCAACTAAGCTTGTTGTTTGTTTAAACATTTGCCTAATACACGTTTTTGAGTTTTCTCCTCCAGATCCAACCAAATCTAGATTTTTCTCTCTTTTCTTTTTCTCTCTCCTCTTTTCCTCTCTCTTTTCCTCTCTTTCTCTCTCTTTTGTCAATCTTTCTCTCTCTCTTTCTCTCTCTTCTCTCACTCTTTTTCTTTCGGACAAAGATCCATGCATTCCACTACAAAGAGATGTCGGACCTGAGACCAGGAGATGGCTGTCTTCCCTCTTCTACCCGATGCTTTGTGCCAGGATGATGGTATCTAAGCATGTGGACCAGAAGACGACTGTGCATCCCACCTTTGATGTCCCACCATTACCGCCTGAGGACTGAGGAGCATGAGACTCTGAGTGAAACCAACCCTGATAAATATTAGCCAATTAGAGGACTACCGCCACATTCCCCCTTCCTGAATAACGTGTGCCAGTGGAACATAGCCATGAGGACAGTCTAGAGAATACGGTCAGGATCTGGCTTCCTATGCATAGTCTGTTGGGTGGGGAGATTCATCTACAAGGGATGGGTTATCTCGTATGTGAGTGAGGTAACCATCGGCATTAGGACAGATCAATAGACTCGGGAAAAGTAAGGAAAGACTTTTTGGCTATCTCCAAAGGGGGGACTGTTATGGACAAGATTATGAATTATTATGAGTATATAAGAGTTATATGGAGATATCCATAAAGAACAGGATTTAAGATGGTGTTTGAACTGTACCACACATATATCTCTTGGCATAAGACTCAGACAGACAGAGTCTTGTGACAAGTGAATCATGCTGACATTGCTTAATATAAATGAGGAACCAAGCACATTACAGTATATTGTATATCACAGAATAAGCTGTTCTATTTTATCTAATAGGAGACGTGTTACGTATTCTTGGCACCTAGCCAATAACTCCATTTAAATATTTGTACAACTTCCGTATTAAAGTCAGTCTTACTTTCTATTCATATCCGAGTACGTCTCTGGTGTGGGTGAAAGAGAGTGGTATGCATGCTACCACGAGTGACTCATAATTTGGTCTGCAGACAGTTTAAGAGGGATGCATGACTAGATTGCATCAAAGTAAATTTATGGCCAACATTCACAGTTTGTCTGTATAGAAGTCACGAGACATCCGAAGTCAACGCCTGTAAAACATACGTGCTCCAAAATGGTCACACAACTCACTTTAAGCCATGCCCTCGTCACTACGAAGTAAAAGAAAGGTTCTCAGATTGCATCCAGGAGCCTGACATCATTCCCACCCCCTATGGCGACGGTTTAGGGAGAACAGTGTTTCACACGACAAAGGATGACAACAAGGTCGCCTTATCCATAGAAGACAAGGAGTTTCTTAAAATGATGGACAGTGGATTCTTCAAAAATGAATCTGACCGCTGGGTTGCTCCCTTACCCTTCAAGGCTACAAGGACTAAGCTTCCTAACAATCGTGAACAGGCCTTCTCTAGGTTCATCTCACTGCAGAGAACATTAAAGAACAAGCCTGAAATGAAGCAACATTTCATAGCCTTTATGGACAAGATATTTCGCAATGACCACGCAGGGCCAGCTCCGCCATTGCAAGCCGATGAAGAATGCTGGTACCTACCTTCCTTTGGAGTATATCATCCAAGAAAGCCAAAACAAATCAGAGTGGTGTTTGATTCAAGCGCCAAACATCACGGTGTATCTCTGAATGACGTTCTCCTCAATGGTCCCAACCTGACTAATAACCTAGTGGGAGTGCTCATGAGATTCAGAAAGGAACCGGTCGCTATTACCGCTGACTTCGAACCAATGTTCCATTGTTTCATCAAGACCACAGAAATGATCTCCGTTTCCTATGGCACCGAGACAACGACACCAATAAGGAAATGGTCGAATACCCCATGAAGGTGCATGTGTTCGGCAACAGTCCTTCTCCTGCAGTCGCTACATATGGCCTACGCAGGACTGCTTCCGACGGCAAAACAAAGTTCGGGAAGGACGCCCAACAGTTAGTTGAAAAGGACTTCTATGTGGACGATGGACTTAAATCCCTGCCCGCAATGGAAGAAGCCATAGATCTGCTTAAACGGACGCTAGGTATGCTCATCTAAGGTTGCATAAAATCGCCTCAAATAGTTCTGTTGTCATCAAGGCCTTTCACCCTAATGATCATGCTACAGAGTTCCGGGACGTGAATCTAGACTCAGACAATCCACCAGTACAGAGTAGTCAGGGCCTGAGGTGGAACTTTTTAAAGGACTCCTTCAGCTTTCAGGTCAATGGTGCCGAAAAACCATTTACTAAGCGTGGGGTTCTGTCGGTGGTGAACAGTCTATATGATCCACTTGGATTTGTCGCACCCCTCACTATACAAGGCAAGCTTCTGCTGAGACAACTCTCAGAATCCATTAAGGACTGGGATGTACCACTCCCTACAGACAAACAAATAAAGTGGAAGTCGTGGAGAGAATCTCTTTATGCCTGGGATAAGGTCTGCATACCACGCTGTTACATTACGACATCCCTTTCTACGAGTCATAGGAAGGAGATTCAAGTATTTGCTGATGCCTCCACTAAAGCTATTGCAGCCGTTGCTTATTTGAAGGTTACAGACTCTAACAATGAAGCCCATGTTGGATTTCTGTTTGGGAAGGCCAAACTGGCACCTAAACCCGGGCTCACTATACCCAGACTCGAGCTCTGTTGGGCTGTACTAGCCATAGAGATTGCAGACTTCATACAAGGTGAATTAGCTATTCACGTGGACAACACAAGATTCTACACAGACAGTAAGGTAGCTCTGGGTTACATATACAACCAGACGAAACACTTCTACGTCTACGTAAGTAACCGCGTCGAAAGAATAAGGAGATCCTCTAAACCTCAGCAATGACGGCACGTTCCATCCCATCTGAACCCTGCAGACCTCGCTACCAGACCAGTGTCTGCTGGTGCCTTCACAAACTCATCTTAGTTAACCGGACCAGAGTTCCTTCACAACCAGTGCGAAAAGACTGCCGTTGAAGACAGCTTCAGCATTCAGGATCCAGATGTCGACCCAGAGATTTGACCTGATGTCAACACCTTCATCACCAATTCCAAGGAGAAGGTTGGCTTGGACTGTCGGCGATTTGAGCGTTTCTCAAGATGGACAAGGCTGGTTCGTACCATTACAAGGTTAGTCCACATAGTACAATGTTACCGCAATAAGGACAGTAACACTGATTGCCGTGGTTGGCATATCTACCATAAGCCTCTTTCTTTAATTGAATTCTGTAGCTCCTGGGGGTTTGAATGAAGACTTATTATTTACGAGATTTCTGGGTTAAAGGAGTTTTTTTTAACTTTCTTACCTTTCTTATACCCAGGTCTCGTCCTATCCTTGGAACCAAGGTTATACTCCCGGCCCCTCTTCTATGTAATTGTGAACTTCTCCGGTCATCTACTATGATATGAGGAAGAATTCTTGAGTGTTGACGAATACATTCCAAATATTGTGTTCTTCACACCTCCTGATCGCGGAGATTTTGAAGGCTTTGTCTTACCTACAGTATTGTCCATATGAGAGTTTTTTGTCGCGGCTATAATAAATATTTCATAGCCAATTCTATGTTTTGTGAATCCCTCATCACATTAATTGGTTGGTCCATGATCTCTAGCCGATTTCTTACCTATTTCAGGAGCCTGACTTCTTGGCACAATACATGTGTAAGATAGGTACTGTGTGTTTTTGGTTGAGGCTCACATACATTCTTAAGGTGTCTTTTCAATAAACATAATTATATCACTATGACAAGATATCTTTAAATGGTTTTCTATTTTCCCCATTATATAATTTCGGATCATTATTTCATTCTGATATAGGTCCTATGAGCATGACCAGCATGGTTCTATTTATATGAATTTGTACTTATGTGCATTAAATTACATAGTGTGCTGGGTAGGAGTGGATAAGTACTCAATCCGCATATGTTATATGCATATCTTTGATTACACATGCTACTCCCCTCTGCATATTTGTCCTGGCATAGTAAACTCTTTTCTTGATGTCCTTATCTCCTGTTACTCCTATATTACTCACACTCCCTGTTCTTTCCTCTCCCTCTTCTTCCTTTTTTTTCCCCTCGCCCTCTCCTTGCCCTAGGATGCCCCATGGTGTGGATACACGCTTATACAATAAGTTGTGTTGTCCATATGGTTGTGCTCATTTATAGCTATATATTTTGCTATCGGATATAAGCGGCATTATAGCGGTCTAACACATCAGATATACAAAATTCTTATTTGTTTATATGTGTTGCATCGCTAGTTATCCCTATTTTTACCTGAAGGACAACTTTTGTACATGGAACACAATCTATACTCAGGGGTGTGGCTGTATTGCCCTGGTTTTACATATGGGTCTGGCTTGAGACTTCATGGCATTTCTTATGGTACACTATTGGTGCCTAATATATGGTTGGAGTCTATACATTGATATGTCCTACCTCCGATATGCGCACCATTTTGTGCCATTCTGTACATATTGGAGATATTTCAAATTATTACATATCCTTCCCCTACACATATACCTATTTCCCCTTCGTGTCTTTTTCCTTTTCTCTTTCTCATGCTCTTTTTTCCTGTTCTTTTCTTCCTTTCCCCCCTCTGCCCCAGCCACATATGGTTAATGGATTTCATGACGTGCTCCGCATATTATTCTGCCTTACCATTCCTATTTGCTACATCGCGCATGCGCAAGCTATGAGTGTCGGCGGCGCGCATTTTGGGCACCCGAGCATGCGCGGTCAGTTCATTACGCCTACGTGCCCGTGTTCTGCCGTTTGCGCATGCGCATGTTTTTCAAGATGGCAGCGCCCACCGCTAATTACTATAGCAGCGCCGGTGGCTTCTCATGTGCTCTCCTACATCCCCGCTGGTCCGGACCATGCATCACACCACACACAGGTGAACTATATGTTTTAATTTACTGTGTATATGTATATATATCCTGCGTTGTCCACCTAATCACACATTTTCCCTGAGGAAGCCGTTTTTTACGGCGATACGCATGGGGCTTCACCCACACGACTTCCCCTTTCTACCCCCCCGTGCTTGTCCTCTGGCTCTCTCACAAGATCTGCTCTGGCCTATGTGTTTTGCCTCATTATAGATTAGGTTCTTTCTTTCAATAATGAAATGGCATGGTATTGCATCAATTTGGCCAGAGATCTGGATCATCATATATATCTTATTGTGAGTAGTCCCTCCATTGGATTTTGATGCAATTGTATATTTTTTACATTTACATACAGTACAGACCAAATGTTTGGACACACCTTCTCATTCAAAGAGTTTTCTTTATTTTCATGCCTCTAAAAATTGTAGAGTCACATTGAAGGCATCAAAACTATGAATTAAAACATGTGGAATGAAATACTTAAAAAAATGTGAAACAACTGAAAATATGTTTTATATTCTAGGTTCTTCAAAGTAGCCACCTTTTGCTTTGATTACTACTTTGCACACTCTTGGCATTCTCTTGATGAGCTTCAATAGGTAGTCACCGGAAATGGTTTTCCAACAGTCTTGAAGAGTTCCCAGAGATGCTTAGCACTTGTTGGCCCTTTTGCCTTCACACTGCGGTCCAGCTCAGCCCAAACCATCTCGATTGGGTTCAGGTCTGGTGACTGCGGAGTCCAGATCATCTGGCGTAGCACCCCATCACTCTCCTTCTTAGTCAAATAGCCCTTACACAGCCTGGATGTGTGTTTGGGGTCATTGTCCTGTTGAAAAATAAATTATGGTACAACTAAACGCAAACCGGATGGAATAGCATGCTGCTGCAAGATGCTGTGGTAGGCATGCTGGTTCTGTATGCCTTCAATTTTGAATAAATCCCCAACAGTGTCACCAGCAAAGCACCCCCACACCATCACACCTCCTGCTCCATGCTTCATGGTGGGAGCCAGGCATGTAGAGTCCATCCGTTCACCTTTTTTACAAAGACACGGTGGTTGGATCCAAAGATCTCAAATTTGGGCTCATCAGACCAAAGCACAGATTTCCACTGGTCTAATGTCCATTCCTTGTGTTCTTTAGCCCAAACAAGTCTCTTCTGCTTGTTGTCTGTCCTTATCAGTGGTTTCCTAGCAGCTATTTTACCATGAAGGCCTGCTGCACAAAGTCTCCTCTTAATAGTTGTTCTAGAGATGAGAAGGTGTGTCCAAACTTTTGGTTAGTACTGTTTAAATTTTCTATACATATGCTCATGGATGGACTTGGTTTATATCAGCCTTAAAAGGACTTTGATTGTACACGTGTTGCTATATATATGTTTATGTGATACAATTCTTGTTAATATTGTTGGTAATTATTTTACTGTGATTTGATATAGGAGTTCTGACATTTCTGTTTATCTCTGGATGTGTTTTTTTGGTTTTTATGCTTTTAACTTTGATGCAATAAAGGATATACTTTTATATACAGTATATTGACTTGGATGTGCTCCCTATTTTTGTGCAGTACTTTTTCTTCTCTTGGTTCCATGATATTTCTACTGCATGGGTGAGCACTCATTATCTAGTACTCTTGGCGGTGCGCCCTTCTTTCGGGAGTTGGAAGTTTCGCCCCCAGCAGTTCACCCCCGAACATTTCGCCCCCAGCGTTTTGCCTCCGGATGTTTCGCCCCCGAATGTTTCGCCCCCAGCAGTTTGCCCCCGGACGTTTCACCCCCGGATGTTTCGCCCCCAGCAGTTCGCCCCTGGATGTTTCGCTCCCAGCCAGGGGCGTAACGACCGCGGTCGCAGAGGTCGTTACGCCACTGCGACCGGGCCCGCGGGGTTAAAGGGGCCCGGCAGCCGCTCTGCAGAGCCGGCTGCCGGGCCCCTATGTGTAGTGCCGCTGTGTAGTGGCCGACTGCGCGACTGTTAGGGGGCCGGCCTGTGAGTCAGGGGAGCCCGGTGTCAGCAGGGGGCATAGGGGCCCCTGACCTGGAGAGGCCACCAGGCGTTCCTGACCTGCAGCAGAGCAGGACTGCTCCTGCACGGCAGACGGAATCCATCCTGCAGGACCTGCGATGATGTCATGCCCATGTGACTGTGGGAGGAGACACAGGATTGCCGGGGAGAAAGCAGGAGACGATACTTTGGACACATGACTGGTAATGAGAAAAGAGGAAACATGAGGGGGAGGGGGGCTGCAGGGTGAGTGCAGACTGCGACAGAAGCATGTGAAGGGGTGCAGAGTGTTTGAGAGGGGTAATTTGGGGTACAGGCAGGGTGAGTTATGTGGGGCAGGGTGTGTGACATATGGGGGTGTAGTGTGTGTGTGAGTGATATGGAGGGATGCAGGCTGTATGGGGAGCAGGGTGTGTGACATATGGGGGCAGGGGGCTGCATGACACATAGAGGCCCTTGGGGGGGGGGGCGGCTGGCTGCATGACACCTGGTGGGGCTGGCTGCATGACACATGGAGGCCTGGTGGGGCTGGCTGCATGACACATAGAGGCCCTGGGGGGGCTGGCTGCATGACACCTGGTGGGGCTGGCTGCATGACACATAGAGGCCTGTGGGGCTGGCTGCATGACACCTGGTGGGGCTGGCTGCATGACACATGGAGGCCTGGGGGGCTGGCTGCATGACACATGGAGGCCTGTGGGGCTGGCTGCATGACACCTGGTGGGGCTGGGGGGCTGGGCTAGCAGCATGACACGTAGAGGCCCCGGGGCAAGCTGGCTGCATGACACGTGGAGGCCTGGGGGGCTGGCTGCATGATACATGGAGGCCTGGGGGTGCTGGCTGCATGATACATGGAGGTCTATGGGACTGCATAATAAACATGAAGGACACCTTATACATGGACTATAGGGGTGCATTATACATGGAGGAGTATGGGGCTGCATAATACAATATGATTCATGGGGCTGCATTATAATACATATAGGACTATGGGGGCTACATTATAATATATGGAGGACTATGGAGGCTAGTTTATACATGGTCTGTGGGGGTGCATTATAAAACAGGGAGGACTATGTTGTGCAGTATAAAATATGGAGAACTATGGAAAATGTATTATAATACATGGAGGACTATGGAAGTGCATTCTAATATATGAACGGTTATGTGGGACCCTTTATACTATATGGAAGGCTATGTGGGGGCCATTATAGTATTTGGAGAACTATGTACGAGGGGGGACAAAGATACAAGTATGGGATGGGAATGTTTTGTGCTGAGGTGTGAAGGCTCTTTCCCTCAGCACCCAGCTTTCCCATGCTCTGCTATACATCTCTCAGCACCCAGCTTTCCCATGCTCTGATATGGGAAAGCTGGGTGCTGAGGGAAAGATGTGTGACAGAGCATGGGAAAGCTGGGTGCTGAGGATAAGATGGATATCAGATCATGGGAAAGCAGAGTGCTGTGGGTAAAAGCCAAGTGTCAGCATCATTATCCCGTACCCTAAGTGTCGGTGTACATGGAGGGGGGCCCTGGTCCAAATTTTGCACCAGGGCCCATCAAACTCTAGTTACGCCACTGCTCCCAGCAGTTCGCCCCCGGATGTTTCGCCCCCCGATGTTTCGCCCCTGGATGTTGCGCCCCCAGCAGTTCGCCCCTGGATGTTTCGCCCCCAGATATTTCGCCCCCAACAGTTCACCCCCGGACGTTTCCCCCCTGGATGTTTCGCCCCTAGCAGTTCGCCCCCGGATGTTTCGCCCCAGCAGTTCACCTCCGGATGTTTTTCGCCCCCAGCAGTTCGCCCCCAGGATGTTTCACCACCGCACATTTCGCCCCCGCACATTTCGCCAACAGCAGTTCGCCCACAGATATTTCGCCCCCAGCTTTTTGCCCCCAGATGTTTCGGCCCCAAATTAGGCAGGGAATTTCGGCCTTGTGTTTTAGCCTCTTTCACAGTAGGCACTTACCCAAGTGCTAAGCACTGGAAAATCGCTAAGAAGATTGCCCATTTTGAATATATAAGTCAATGGCTGAAAAAGCGAGGTGTTGTTTCAGCCAGCTCTTTTTAATTTATTAAAGGAGCTATTTTTGAGCACTTAGCGTTCATCAATAGCCTGTATCTTATGGGTCATTACCGAGAGCGCTCACAAAAGCGCTCTCAAACATGCCAGTAAAGCACGTGCTTTGGAGTTCTAAAACAGTGGCAGCATAAGGGTGGTTTCACACTTCCGCTACATATGCACTACAGGCCGCCCGTTCGCTTCTGTAATGCCGCCGTTCCGCTAACCTGCAGCGGAACGAAAAGAAGAAAATGCTCTTCTTTTTGTTCTAACACTGATAGCGGAATGCGGCATTACGAAAGCAAACGGGCGGCTGCAGATCGCCGAACCCAGTCGATCACTTCTATGGGCAATGCAAGCGGAATGCCAGCATTCCGCCAGCATTGCCCCGGGGTCAGCTGGATGTCAGATCCAGGGCGGATTGACCTCTGGCGGCCCCAAACACAAGTGTGAAACTACTCTAAAATTACAGTGTGCAAGAGGCCTGAAATCAAAACAATTTTGAACTTTTAGGCTGGTTTCACATCAGCGGTATTTTGCCGCACTCCCAGATCCGGCACAAGGGCAGTACAGTACAATACAGTTCACAGACAGTGCGGCAAGCCCCGGTCACATGCTGTCACATGCTCCGGTCACATGACCGCATGTGCCCGGAGCTTGCCAGTGAACTGTATTGTACTGTACTGCCCCTGTGTCGGATCTTGGAGTGCGGCAGGAAAACGCTGATGTGAAACCAGCCTTACCTGACTCAGCACTGACCTGCTTTGTTACAAGTTTTGTTGCAGATGTAACAAGTAGCAGGTCAGATGTCCTTCAAGTTACATTAGACCAGCTTTTATTCCATCTGTACATCAGAATATAGCAGTGTCTGAATCTCCACAAAGAGAGAAGTGTACTGCCACAAAAAATCAGTCAGCTTCCACAGCAATTCACTTTTTACAACTATGAATTCAGTTCTGTCCAAACGTGGAAGGAGGAAGTTGGTCCATGAGAATCACATTTACTTATTTTCCAAAAGAACCGCTTATGATGTCCATTCCATCTGGGTATGTGAAAAACGGTCGACTTGCAAGGGACGTGTTTGGACCAATGAAGAATCTGGCGAAGTTGTGAAAGTAGTCAATCTTCACAGTCACGCAGCACAAGCTGCAAGACCTGAAGCAATCCAACTTGTTAATGAGGCAGTCACCAGGGCAAGGACAACACAGGAGACACCACAACAGATTCTTATAGACGTCATTTCAGGAGCCCATTCTAATGTTGTAGCACTTCTCCCAAGGAAAGCATCACTGAAGATAACAATACGATTAGCAAGGCAACTTGGCAATATCCCAAGGTTACCTCAAACCCTTGATCAACTTGTTATCCCATTGGAGTTCCAGGAGATCAGTATTGATGGTGTCCAGCAGCAGTTCCTTCTGCATGACTCTGGTAAGCTACTTAACTATTTAAGGCTTGAAACACACATCCGTGAAACACGTGCGTGTTTGGTCCGTTTCCGTGTATACTGGAGACACGGCCAAACGTGCACCAATGTTACTATATCTCAGCGGTTACAATTGCGTTTTTGGTTATGTCCGTTAGTCCGTCTCCGTGATGCGTTTTGTGGGCCGTGTCTCACGCCAGCATGTCCGTTTTATTCACGCAACACGCAGCACGGACCCAATGAAAGTCAATGGGTCTGTGCGCACGTCCGAGTGACACGGACGCATCTCTGTTTGTTCCCTGTATGTTTTGTGCTTTTTTCATGTGATGTCAGTCTTTTTTCTTTTTATGTTTCGTTCTCTCCCTCAGTCCGTCGGTCGGTCTCTATGTCTGTCGGTCGGTCTCTCTGTCTTATCTGTCCCTCTTGCTGTCTGTCGGTCAGTTCCCCCCTCTCTCATACTTACCGTTCCCCAATCTCCGGCGCGGCGCTGCACGGCTGTTATAAAAACTCTGGCGGCTTTTACTATATTGAAAAAGCCGGCCGCCCATTAATCAATCTCGTATTCCCTGCTTTCCCCACCCACCGGCGCCTGTGATTGGTTGCAGTCACACACGCCCACCACGCTGAGTGACAGCTGTCTAACTGTACCCAATCACAGCAGCCGGTGGGCGTGTCTGTACTGTGCAGTGAAATAAATAAATAAATAATTAAAAAAAACGGCGTGCGGTCCCCCCCCATTTTAATACCAGCCAGATAAAGCCATACGGCTGAAGGCTGGTATTCTCAGGATGGGGAGCTCCACGTTATGGGGAGCCCCCCACCCTAACAATATCAGTCAGCAGCCGCCCAGAATTGCCGCATACATTATATGCGACAGTTCTGGGGCTGTACCCGGCTCTTCCCGATTTACCCTGGTGCGTTGGCAAATCGGGGTAATAAGGAGTTATTGGCAGCCCATAGCTGCCAATAAGTCCTAGATTAATCATGTCAGGCGTCTATGAGACACCTTCCATGATTAATCTGTAAGTGACAGTAAAAAAACACACACACCTGAAAAAATCCTTTATTAGAAATAAAAAACACAAACAAATTCCCTCATTACCAATTTATTAACCCCGACAAACCCTCCATGTCCGGCGTACTCCACGGACCTCCAGCGTCGCGTCCAGCTCTGCTGCATGGAGATGACAGGAGCAGCAGAAGACACCGCCGCTCCGGTCACCTCCACGCAGCTAATGAGATGAGTAGCGCGATCAGCTGCTGTCAGTCAGGTAACTCGCGGCCACCGCTGGATCCACTCAGCGTGGTGGGTGTGTGTGACTGCAACCAATCACAGGCGCCGGTGGGCGGGTAAAGCAGGGAATACGAGATTGATTAATGAGCGGCCGGCTTTTTCAAATTAGAAAAAGCCGCCGAAGCAGTGTGAACGCCGTGCAGCGCCGGTGATCGGGGAACGGTGAGTATGAGAGAGGGGGGGACACTTCAGTCACTCGGGGGATTAGCGGTCACCGGTGAATCCTTCACAGGTGACCGCTAATCAGTACACGGCACACAGACAGAGCCGCAGCATGAATATGAAGTCGGGTGAAGTTCACCCGAGTTCATTCTCATCCCGCTACTCTGTCTTCCGACATGTAGTAACGACATTTTGCATCACACACGTACATTTCACACGGACAACACATACACATGTCAGTTATTTCACTCACGCACACACGGACATTCCACACGCACATACGGCTAGCATACGGGATACACACGCAGGCCACACATACCATAAAAACGGACATAAAAAATGGAAAACGGACCCGAAAAATGGCCCGTTTTACACGGACGTGGTTTTCACGGATGTGTGGCGGAGCCCTAACATTGTATTAAAACAATTCCATTATGCATAATTATTGCAAAGTTTCTTTTGCACAAATGTGAAAAATGCTACACTATAAAGGTGCTGATTAGAGATGAGCGAACCGGTGTCGCGGTTCGGCTCGAGCTCGGTTCTCCGAACCGAGGTCTGGTTCGCGTTCGGTTCGGCGAACCGGTTCAGCGAACCACTCAAACCGCATAGGAAACAATGGGAGGCAATCACAAACACAAAAAAACACCTAGAAAACACCCTCAAAGGTGTCCAAAAGGTGACAAAACTCACAACACAAACACATGGGAAAGTGACAAGGACATATACTCATGCGAAAACAAAAGAGCTGGACAAGGAAAAAGAGGAGACACAGATATAGGCATTGCATGCCCTTCTAAAATGATGTAAAACACCGCAAGGTGACTCCAAGCGGAGTCTCCCTTTTTTCAAAAAATTGGGCCACACAGACACCCACCCCTTCAGTGGCAGCACTTGTGCCCCAGTTGTACACTTTACAGTTAGATTTGCATCAAGCACATTCAAAAATACGCCATCCTTAACCGTCTCCAGGATGACACCGGGGTAGGTAGCAAAGTCTTTGATGATCCCAGATCTGTTCATCTTGGATCATTTTTAGAAACACTGCAAGCAAGGGTTACTCCAAGCGGAGTCTCCCTTTTTTCCAAAAATTGGGCCACACAGACACCCACCCCTTCAGTGGCAGCACTTGTGCCCCAGTTGTACACTTCACAGGTAGATTTGCATCAAGCACATTCCAAATCCCCAAGCATTTACTCTCCCCAGGATGACACAGGGGTAGTAAATTCCTTGTGGATCCATGACTTGTTCATTTTGATGAACGTTAGTCTGTCCACATTGTCACTGGACAGACGCGTGCGCTTGTCTGTCAGCACACACCCAGCAGCACTGAAGACACGTTCAGAGACAACGCTGGCAGCTGGACACGACAAGATCTCCAAGGCGTAAGTGAGCTCTGGCCATTTTTCAAGATTTGAAGCCCAAAATGAGCAAGGCTCCATTTGCAAAGTCATGGCATCGATGTTCATTTGGAGATACTCCTGTATCATCCTCTCCAGCCGTTGACTATGTGTCAGACTTGTTGTCTCCGGTGGCCTTGCAAAGGATGGTCTAAAAAAATTATGAAAAGATTCAATAAAATTGCTGTTACCAGCACCAGATATGGTGCTGCTGGTATAGGTAGACTGTTGAAGATGATGAGACCGTCCCATGTTTGTCAAGTTAAAACTGGGAGATTCACTCCATGCACCACGGTTGTTTGGTGGAAAAGATCGAGTAACAGCTTTTGCTGATACTCCTGCATACGTGCGTCCCTTTCTATGGCTGGAATTATGTCACAAAATTTGGACTTGTACCGGGGATCTAATAGTGTGGCAAGCCAGTAGTCATCATCACTTCTAATTTTGACAAAACGAGGGTCATGTTGGAGGTAGTGCAGCAAGTAGGCGCTCATGTGTCTGGCGCAGCCATGCGGACCAAGTCCACGCTGTGTTTGTGGCATAGAGGTGCTAACCGTTCTTTCTTCCTCTGACATCTCCCCCCAACCTCTTTCAACTGAAATTTGACCAAGGTCTCCCTCATCTGCTGAGTCTTCCATGTCCATGGACAGTTCGTCCTCCATTTCTTCATGTTCTCCTGCACCTTCCTCAACATTTCGCCTGCTACCATGCGCCCTTGTTGATCCCTGTCCCCCATGGTCCCATGCCTGCCGCCTTGGTGATGATGAACGTCTGGACCTTGGTGATGTTGTTGCCCTTGCGCACATGAATCCTCCTGTAGTTCCTCCCCTTCCTGTTGTCCCACCCCCTGACTCCGAATAGTGTTTAGCGTGTGCTCCAGCATGTAAATGACTGGAATTGTCCTGCTGATAATGGCATTGTCAGTGCTAAACATATTCGTCGCCATGTCGAAACTGTTCAGAAGGGTGCATAGGTCCTTGATCTGAGACCACTCCATCAGGGTGATCTGCCCCACCTCTGCATCTCATTGGCCCAGGCTATACGTCATGACGTATTGCACCAGGGCTCGGCGGTGCTGCCACAGTCGCTGTAACATGTGGAGAGTCGAATTCCAGCGTGTCGCCACATCGCATTTCAGGCGATGAACCAGCAGGCCGAAAGACTTCTGGAGCGATGCAAGTCGCTTAGCTGCGGCGGTTGAACAGCGGAAGTGAGCAGACAGTTTTCATGCCCTGTTCAGAAGGCCATCTAGGCCGGGATAGTGGGTTAAAAATTGCTGGACAACAAGGTTCAACACGTGAGCCATACAAGGTACGTGTGTCACCTTGCCCAGGCGAAGGGCAGCAACCAAGTTTGCAGCATTGTCGCACACAGCCTTACCAAGCTGCAGGTTGAGTGGAGACAACCATTTACCAAACTCAGTCTCCAGAGCTACCCACAACTCAGCCGCTGTGTGACTCTTAGTTTCAAGACATTTCAAGACAAAGACCGCCTGATGCCGTTGCGCTCTGCTGCCAGCATAGTAATGAGGGGTGCAGGATTCCTTCTGCACAGTTACAACGCTGGTGGACTGCCAGGCAGGCTTGGGGCGGAGGTGGAGGACCCAGATGAGGTGGAGGAGGCAGAAGCAGTGGAGGAACTTGGACAGACAGAGGATTGACGCCCAAATCATGGGGATGGCAAGACTTGAGCAGCAGACCCTTCACCATCTATCACCATAGTTACCCAGTGCCCAGTCAGCGACATGTAATGTCCCTGTCCATGCTTACTGGTCCAAGTATCGGTGGTGAAATGCACCCGTTCACACACAGAGTTTCTCAAGGAAGCGATGATGTTGCGTGCGACATGCTGGTGTAGCGCAGGCACACCTTTCTTAGAGAAGTAGTGGCGACTGGGCATCTGGTACTGGGGCACAGCGACAGACATAAGGTCTCTAAAATCCTGTGTGTCCACCAGGTGGAAAGGCAGCATTTCGGTAGCCAACAGCTTACAGAGGGATAAAGTCAACCTCTTAGCTTTGTCATGGGTCGCTGGAAATGGCCTTTTATTTGTCCACATCTGAGGGACAGAGATCTGGCTGCTGTGTGTAGACGGTATTGAGTAGGGTGTCCCTGAAAAAATGCAGGTTTGTGAGGAAAGTGCAGGCATAGACATGATGTTGCCTTTATCCAACGTTGATGCTATCGATGTCTGAGAGAGCTGTACACACGCACTTGTTTCCCCTTCCAAACCAACTGACGACCTACCCAGCAAACTGCCTGTTGCGGTTACAGTGGTGGAAGTTGTGCGTGGAAAACCAGGTGTGACAGCTGTCCCCACAGTCCTAGCAGATGAAGAACGCGCTGATGCACTGGAAGCGGCAGGCGGTGGATGGTCCGCTCCGCTAGGCCGCATTGCAGCACGGTGAGCTTCCCATTGGGACATATGATATTTATTCATGTGACGATTCATGGAAGAAGTTGTCAAACTGCTGAGGTTTTTGCCTCTACTAACAGATTCCCGACAAATTTTACAGATCACATGATTTGGGCGATCCTTTGCAAGGTCAAAAAAGGACCAGGCTAGGCAATGCTTAGAGGGCATGCGACCTGCTGACCCCCCCCCCGACTAGTGCTGAGAGGCAGAGTGGTGGCTGAGGATGCAGTTGTAGACGTGCTACCAGTACTCCTCCTCTGTCCAGGAAGGCACAAGGTAAATTCGTCGTCAGTAGCATCCTCCTCCACCACCTCTGTTGACCTCCTCGAGTGCCTGACTGTGGGTTGACAGTAGGTGGGATGCAGAAGTTCCTCATCAAGCGTTGTGTTTGCACTTCCCTCCCCCTCAGACCGAGCCTCTTCCTGTCCTGAACGAATATTTAAGTTGTCATCCCAATCTGGTATCTGCATCTCATCGTCATCAGTATGTTCCTCATTGTCTATTACAACAGGTGTTTCAATTTGTGAATAAGGGTCAACATTATGCTCAGAAACTTGGTCATCACGGCCTAAATCTGAGTCACAAGGGTTCTGGGCATCACTGCAGACAATTTCCTGGTCTGTACTCACTGTAGCTAGGGAGCAGACCTCTGATTCCCAGGCTACAGTGTGACTGATCAGCTCTGCAGACTCAGCCATCTCTGTTCCACCATACTGTGCAGGGCGGATGGAGACTTGAGATCTGGGAGAAAGCAAGTGTGATTGGGATGACAACTCAGAGGACTGGTGTTTCTTGGATGCGGTAGTTGAGGTGGCGGAGAGGGCACTTGTTGGACCACTTGAGATCCATTCAAGCATTTTCTTTTTTTTGCCATCATCTACCTTTGTTCCAGTTGTTCGTGTTCATAAAAAAGGGAGCACATCTGATTGTCCATGGAAAGTAGTAGTCAGCGGGGGGCACTGTGACGCCAGTGTTCCGTCTCTTCATGTTGTGCACTGTTCAAACGGAAAATAAATCAACAACAGGCAGACTACAGAAAAGCTTACTAACAAAGGTTAGAGAGGGGCTTTCTGAGAGGACTTTTTACAGTTTGTCTTTTCCCAATTAGCCGTTTAAGTATGCTTAATGAAAGTACTAATTCTTTCATAGGCCGCCCATTCTTAGTATTTGATGTTACTTATGTTGCAGTATCAGGCTTCGCAGCAGGTTGCAACACATTCATCACCCATGCCTGTCCCCAGTTGGGCTCAGAAGCTAAATGTCTATCATGACCTCTCTTTTGGAAAGTCCAAGAGCAAGCAAACTCTTTCTCCAGGAGAGGGAGCCAACAGATCAGGGAAAAGATCATCATTGCTCAAAGAAAACACCAAAAAACAATGCATGGTAGGAATAAACAGGTAACTTTAAAGAAGTTGTCCAGTTACCAAAACTGATTTTTTTTTTTCTGATAAATCTTGCTATTATGTTCCTCTCCACACATCTATCACGTTATTTTACCAATATTACCTTTTATCATGCTCTAGCATAACATCTTCATTTCTGGCTCCAGCTCTGATGGAGTTAATCGCTCTCTTGATGTCCTGGGTTCAGTTACTACAACTTCCATAATCCTTTGCAGTAACTAGCAATCTATCTCACACGCACTCTGAGCTCCACCCAAACTGTTCCCTCCCCTCAGATCTCCACCACAACAGTTCCCTCCCCTCCTTCCTGTGTGCACTGCCTAATCATGGTAATCATAGTGTATACAGTTGGTACTATGCAGCAGAAGTCACAGAGTGGAGCAAGTTAGTGACATGTATCATACGGTCACCTGCACAAGAAGTCCCAGAGTGGATACAGTTAGTGACATATAGCACACTATGTGTCAGAGCAGAGCATGTCACTGTCTCCACTCTGGGACTTGTTGTGCAGGTGACCGGATGCTACATGTCACTTACTGTCTCCACTCTGGGACTTGTTGTGCAGCTGACAGAGTGGAGCAGATTGGTCCCATGCAGCGTCCGGTCACCTGTGCTGCTGGTAGGATTATATGATCAGACTGCCGACACCGCCCACTCTCCTTACAGCGGGTGGGTGGACAGTGTGATCACATACTTGCATGACAGGGGGGATTTCAGCAGAGGAAACCCCCCTGTACTCCACACTGGAGCCCGTACCTCCCACAGCTGACCGATGGTAAGCGGCGCGCTCTGCCTTCACCGCTCCACACTGGCGTCCTCCGGATCCTCCCCTCGATGCTGGGCTGTGACATGCGGTAGTCACCGCCCACAGCCCAGTCAATCAGTGTGAGTGGTGCCGGCATCCTCTGACGTAAGCGTCAAGTTTGAGAGCCCGGAAATGCCGGGACATCAGAGGATACTGGCGGCCACAGCTCCAGGGGGTCATGTGACAGGCACTGAGCGTGCAGGATAGCGCAGCTCAGTGCCAGAACTGGAAATACAAGCCAATGGAGAAGATGCATATAATGGTAAGTGACACTCATTGGGTAAATAAAAAAAATGGGTGAACCACCCCTTTAATTGGAGTGGAAGTTGATAGATAGATAGATTGCACCTGATGCCAATTCTAGATCTTCTCCTCACACCTGCAGTCACTGCAGCAGCAGTTGAATCCACTTTGTCCAAAAGGGATCTATTCCATTCAATTGCAAATGCTCTAGATAAGATTGAGAACAAGATACTGCACGGGACATAGCAGAGTTGGTCAAGTTGAGTGGAGATGAGTTTGCTATTTGGCGCAGCTTTTGGATGAATAAAGCAAGTAAAAAGTGTGAAAGATAAAAAAGGGGGAAAGTGTCAAAAGTGATGGGCTAAATTGAGGTGCATATGAAGTGGTCCTGGAGGCACTGCAATACCAGGTCAATGCGGGGAGTGGACAGAGCAAGCTCTTTTTCCATCTCCCTGTTCTAAAAATCCATTTACTATATGGTCCCCAGATAGGGGACGTATCAGATATTAAACTGATAAGAACAGATGAGATTTCATCCGCAATTTTTCAAAATCTAGGTAGCCCCAAAGGCCAGCAGGCCACCACAGAGAAGCGCAGTGCCTGAGTGATCGCCTCCTGAGCCCGGGAACCAACCAGCACAAGGGGACATAAGCACCAGAAGGCACAACAGTCCCCCAGGCCGGCAGTTGTGCAAGCCCGGGCCCCTCCCAGCTAAGACCAAGGAAATCCCAATGAAGGGACTACTTTTTTTTTTCTGTTTATCGGTAGGACTTCAAAGGTGATCGCCTCCCGTTGCCTGGGAACTGTCCAGGCACAAGAGGGCTATGCGTCACCAGAAGGCGCTCACACTCCCCCAAGGCCGGCAGTCGTGCAATCCCAGGCACCTTCCAGCACCGACCAAGGTAGCGTCCTCCGAAACTACACTTGATCTTAGCCAAAAGGCCAAGAAGCGATAACCCGAATTGGTTTCGGCCTTGGGTGGCACCCTGGCCTATGCCGGACACATCTTAGGGAGAGGGAGACAAACCCACGCCTACAGAAGACATTTTGTCACCCAAGCCAACCCTTGGAAAGGCTGTTTTGCAGAGCAAAAACAAGAAGAATGGTGCGTTTTGCAGCCGCCACCCACTGCAATGAATCTGAATAACTACTCCTTTTGGGCACAAGCACCTTCCCTCCCCCTTGCGGTCTTTCCAATTCATGATACAAGAAGACAGGCAGGACAGGACAGGACAGTACAGGCTGCCTGACTTTCCGTCACTGCCACCCTTTGCCATCCTTACCCATAGAAAACCCTTCCACCATCCCCAAACCCTAATCTTTTCCCTTCTCCTCCCAGCCCCCAATCCCTGCCCTCTGTACCCGTCCCACCACCCGCATCCCTTCCCCCATCATCCCCCTACCACCCGGGAAGAAAAGTGTTTGCCCCCTCCTTCCCCTAGCCCACCATCCCACCCAAAGAGCAACTTCTGCTGTGCAACTGGCTTTCTAGGCAGCAGCGCTATTGTGATGTCAGCGGGGGGCATTGTGACTAGAGATGAGCGAACCGGCCGTGGTTCGGCTCGAGTTCGGTTCCTATGTGGTTTGGCGAACCACTCGAACTGCATAGTAAACAATGGGAGGCAATCACAAACACATAAAAACACCTAGAAAACACCCTCAAAGGTGTCCAAAAGGTGACAAACAACTCACAACACAACACAAACACATGGGAAAGTGACAAGAACAAATTCTCATGCGAAAACAAAACAGCGTTACGAGGAAAAAGAGAAGGAGACACAGATATATGAGCATATGCAAGGGAACATCGATGCCATTACTGTGCAACTTGAGCCTTGCTCATTTTAGGCTTCCAATCTGGATAAATTGCCTGAGCTCGCCACGTATGCCTTGGGGATCTTGTCGTTTCTTGCAGCCAGCGTTCTCTCAGAACCTGTCTTCAGTGCTGCTGGGGGTCTGCTGACAGATAAGCACATGTCCACTGACAATGTGGACATGGCTCTCAGAGGACTTTTCTTCCCCTGGGTCATCCAGGGGAGGTGAAAGGCACGCGTATATTTGAGAGTGCTTCATGCAAAGCATCTTTTTCATTTTGAAAAGGGGGTCAACTGATGTCAGTCAAGTGGGGTGTTTTTGGCCCAATTAGTGGCAACGAGGGAGACTGTGGTTGGAGTCCCCTCGCTGTGTTTCTCAAAGAACCAAGATGAACAAGTCATGGCTCTCAGAGGACTTTTCTTCCCCTGGGTCATCCAGGGGAGGCGAAAGGCACGCGTATTTTTGAGAGTGCTTCATGCAAAGCATCTTTTTCATTTTGAAAAGGGGGATCAAGTGATGCCAGTCAAGTGGGGTGTGTGTGGCCCAATTAGTAGCAACGAGGGAGACTGTGGTTGGAGTCCCCTCGCTGTTTCTTACATGATTTTCGAAGTGCATGACATGCCTAAGAGGTTTAGTTTCAGCATCTCAAACTTGTTGGCTACAGAAAGCTGCCTTTACACCCTTTTGTCACCGAGTATTTTCGAGACCTTATGCTCATTGCAGTGCCCCAAGAGCCGATGGCCATTTGCCACTCCTTCTCCAAGAAAGGGGTGCCTGTGCTAACACAGCAGGTCGCACACAACATCACCGCTTCCTTGAGAAACTCTGTGTGTGACAGGGTGCATTTCACTACAGATACTTGGAACAGTAAGCATGGACAGGGGCGTTACATGTCGCTGACTGGGCACTGGGTAACTATGGTGAGAGATGGAGAAGTGTCTGCTGTATGTACAAGGCTTCTGCCTCATCAACCTCGTGTTGTTCCTGCACCTCAGCCCAAACCCTATGTGGTCAGGCCACCCTTCATTGTAACTGCGCCCAAGGAATCCCACACACCTCCTTACTATGCTGGCAGCAGAGCTCAAGGCCATCAGGCGGTCAAATGTTTACTTTGAAATGTAGGGGAAATGTGAAACACCGCTGAGGAGTTGTGGACGGTTAGCTCTGTAGAGTGAGACCGAGTTTCATCAATAGTTGTCTCCACTCAACCAGCAGCCAGCCAGAGAATGCCGGGTGCAACAATGATGCTAAACAGTCTGCGGCCCTTCTTCAGGGCAATGTGACACACGTGCCTTGTATGGCTCACGTGTTGAATCCGAATCTCAAGCAATTTTTAAAACACTATCCTGGCCTACATGTCCTTCTGTCGAGGGCACGGTGTAACACCTGCCTGGATCGACACACTCAGATGGGCTGTAAAGGATAGGCTAGAGGGAACCCACTCACCAAGCTGGACCCCCCAGAACCCTGAAACCCTTTAACCCCTATACAGTGATTTTGAATGACACAGGGCCCAAGTTGATCAATACCTGTAGAAGGCTGCAGTTCCAGAGAATAGTAGTCATACAGGGTCAAAACATTAATTGAGGAAGAGGAACAGAATAGGAGGGACAGGACTTAATCAGAAAACAAGCAGAGGTGAAATGCAAATCGGCCAATGAGGTACCTAAACAGCAAGCAGGAAAAGTAGTCAGGTAACAAGCACACAAACTCATAAAACTAAACTGGGGGTAACAGTAACCAGAGGTTCATAGCTATGTCTTCACAGTGGCCTTGCGAGAGGAGTATAAATTGACATAGCGGACTACGGTGGTGACTTAACAGCCGTGTGCGGAAATGATGCAAACATGGCAGCGTGCCTTAGTCAGGCCAATGTGACACACGTGACTTGTATGGCTCACATGTTTAATCTGATTCTCCAGCAATTTTTAAAACAACATCCCGGCCTACATGGCCTTGTATAGCGGGCACGCTCGCTATGTGCTCACTTCCATCGTTCACACCCAGTAGCTCACTAACTTTCATACCTCCTGAAGTCTTAAGGTCTGGCAGTTAAATGTCTGAAATGCGATGTTCCGACACGCAGGAATTTGAATCTGCACATGTTGCAGCATCTGTGGCAGCACCGCAGAGCCCTGCTGAAATACGTTATGATGTATACCCTGGGCTAACTTGATCCAGAGGTGGTGCAGATCACGCTGCTGGAGTGGTGGACATATGCACAGTTCTACACAGTTTACAAATGTCGACGCAGATGTTTAACACTGGCGATGACATTCTCAGCGTGACAATTTTGGTCATCTACATGATGGAGCACACTGTAAGCATTATTCAGAGTCAGGTGTTGGTCCAAGAGGAAGGGAGGAAGTACTGAAGGAGTCATATGCGGAAGGGATAACAAGATCTACAAGGTCCAGACGGTCAGCGGCACCTTGGCGGCAGTCATGGTACGGTGGGGGAGAGGGATTATCAAGGGCGCATAGTATCAGCAAAACAGTTGAGGAAGGTGCAGGAGCCCAGGAAGAAATGGAGGACGAACTGGCGATGGGCATGGAAGACTCAGCAGATTAGTGAGAGCTTGCTCACATTTCGGATGTGCGAGGTTGTGGGGAGAGGGCAGAGGAAGGAGGCACGATTCTCACCTCTCTGCCACCAACACACCAAGGACTTGGTCCTCCTGGATACTCAAGACACATGAGCGCCTTCTTGCTGCACTACCTACAACATGACCCTCGGATTGTACGAATTCCAAGTCATGCTGACTACTGGGTTGCCACACTGTTAGATCCCCGCTACAACACAAAATTTTGCGAAATAACTCCTGCCATAGAAAGGGATGCACGTATGCAGGAGTATCAGGAGAAGGTGTTACGCAATCTTACATCTGCTTTTCCACTAAACACCACAGAGTCAATCTCAATGCTTTTTCATTGATAGGAGGAAATGGTCTTACTTGTCCACATCTGAGGGACCGAGGGCTGGCTGCTGTGCTGAGACGGCGTTGAGTACGGTGTCTCTGCAGAGTTGCATTTTTGGTCATATACAAACTGAGTTGAAAAAGGACAGATGCCAGTGGAAAGGGGAACAGGTGTGTTGGAAAGGGTAAAAAAGTTTGTGTCCGTGGGTTTGGTGGTTAAGCAACATTAACATTTGCTGAAGAAACAACATTTGGTATGGTGGGACTGGCAGATTTGGATAAGGTGGTATATACTATGTTACCGCTATATAAATATATATATATATATATAAAAATATTAAGAAGAAAATAAAGAGAAAGGTAGATATCCCAATCGCCATTCGGTGTCCACCGTGCTCACAGATGGAAAAGGAGAGGTTGGCAACTGGAAGGTTAGGTGGAGGATACAGAGCAGGTTGACTCTGAAACAAATAGTAGCCTGAACCGAGTATGACGCCACTCGGATCTGGAGACTGGGAGCCCTGTTAGCATGACAGGGTCCACACGACCACCCAGTCCCGGAACTCCCAGTTAACAACACAGGGGCCATTGGTTACGCTGTCCGTGTGCGTAGGGGACACACCTGTGGACAGCAGCAGCAGGCCTGTTTATGCCACTGGGCTGCACTAGCAGGATTGGTAGGAAAGGAGCTGTTCTTAAACGTTCTGCGTTACCAACTCTGGTGGCGGCCTGCATCGATGAACTATCCCTGCCTACCTCTGGCCTAAAGCCTCAATGGGTTCAACACATGGAGGTGTGCTCTTTCGGAGCATTATAGAAGACTGGGCACCATTTTCTTGGCTCCAGCCCCTTTTATAACCTGGGTCCGCCCCAAACCAGGGTGGACCACAATGCACCTCCTGGAAACAAAAGCAGAGTGACACGTCATGAGTGGCATAACTAGCGTCCTATTTTGAACCGCCACTTGAATGATGACCTCATGGCTGCCACAACCAAAACACCTGAACAGTCATCGTCTGACCAACAACAATGAGGTGACAAGTCATAGGGGCGGGCCTCTGCAAGCCTGTTGGGCGTGGCCTGGCCAAATTGTCAGGACACCTGATGCCCTGTGGTCTATATGGGCCACCCACATCAGGGGCAGGGCCAAAGAGTTCATTACCCGACCTAGCCTCTGATGCAGTAAGTGCCTGAGCATGCTCAGTAGCATGAAATACAGTTTCTGAAAAAAAGACTATCCACTTCAGCATGCTGTCTAGGCACAACACCGGACTTAGAACCGGCACGGAGTGCAAGTAAGTGTGCAAAGGGCCTTTTCTCAGTCAGTGTGAAGCCCCACAGGTGTTGTGTTGGTGCATTACCTTCAGGGACTCCACGTGGAGGAAGAGTCTGGTCACACTTAGGTTGCTTCTTTATATGTATTTTCGTGACGCCACTCTCGGTATTGCGGTCAGTGGGGACCGCCACTGTAGTGTAAGGGGACACCTGGGGCTGATGTTGGGTGCAGTTAGTTTTAGTGGCCTCCCAACAGTGAGTCAAGCCCCAGGGCCCTGTGTAAGTGTGTTGAGCCGCAGGTCGCAGAATGACTCAGGCACAGTCCAAACGAGCATGCGCTGTAGCCCAAAATTAAGACTTTGCCTCAGGAATGACACAGTCAGGTAGAGCATACTCAGTTGGCGAAAGACTGGAGTTAGGCTGCGGCTGGGGTAAATCGGCACACAGGAAGGAGCAACCGCGGAAACACTTTTTTCAATTGTGAGGGGAGTCATTTTGGCATTTGGTGAGGAGTACCCTAACACCAGTGAGCAGCATCCTGTGCCACAGACCAACATTCTTCCGGTACTGTCTATACTGTTAACCATGATAGGAACGTAAAGTCTGTATTTATGGCAACTGGACATCACAGTTTTATTTGTTTTATATTTATTTGTTTTATTATGAAAACACATATCTGTACTGGGTAGGACGACTATATAGACAATCACACTTGCTGCCTCTGCACTGTCAAATTGTCACGTACAGTTTAAATCATAGAAGGACAGTGACACATGTTTGCATTGAATGTTGCTTTTCAAGATTTACATGACTGTGTTGCAGAACTGTGTGGTTTGCATGCACACTGTTATCACCGCCTTATCTGTGAGGCTTCAGCTAACAAGGGTATTCAGGGTGGGTGATGTGTTTTGTCTATGTATAGGTAGATAACTGGGAAGCTCTTGTGATGCACCACTAGTAAGTTGTCTTCGCACACACACACAAACACACAATTACTGCTGCTACGCAGAGGGCTTAGCAAGCAGTAGGCAACTGAATAGATTGTTCTATTATTTCAATTTAATGCATGGTTCTTATTGTTTGTTTTGGGAAAGTGAAAGAATCATTTATGAACCCAACTGCAAACAGTGCTTTTCATGTTGCGTGGTTTTGCTGCATACTGTGGATCCCACCAAATACAAGACTTAAAATTAAGCATAAGTCGCAAAGGGAATTTCAATGTGCTACAATGCGGCCTAGCGTGCCTGTGCAACCACCGCCTGCTCCATCACGTGCATCTGCGTGCTCTTCATCCTCTGTGACTGTGGGGACAGCAGTCACACATGCTTTTTCACACTGAACTTCCACCCCGTTACCCGTAAGCGGGAGTGTGATTGGCAGGTCGTCACTTGTTTTGGAAGTGGAAACAGATGGTATTGTTGAGCTGTCAGACATCGAGAGAACCACCATTGGATGAAGGAAACATTATATCCACGCCTGCAGCTTCGAGAAAGATTGGCTGGACTACCTGCAGTTAATTATTGCATTCCACAAATGGAAAGGAGTGTATAATGCACATGTGTTGCACCTTGCTTGGCAGCAAAGGAACAATAATTTAGTATTCCAAACAATTTTATGATAGCAGATAAAGAATCAGCTCTTTGGGGAAATAAAATAGCGTGGAAAAAGTGGGCAGGTGGGTACAGTGGCCGTGTTCTGTGGGTACCAGGACAGTAAAGGAAGCCACACTTTCTATCCCTCCTAATGATGAAATGCAGCAAGGAATTCCATGAGTTTGCTATAAAAATAGCGTTGCAAAATGTGCATGAGGGTGTCATGCAGAGGTGCTAGAAATAGCTTGGCACCATTGGGGCACAAATGGAGTACAACAGACACTTTTTGGATGCCTTTAAGTTGCAGCATTTTTTGCTATTATTATAGCTTATTAAAAACAGAGCAGGAGGGTGTCATGCAGAGGTGCTCGAAATAGCTTGGCACCAGTGGGGCACAAATGGAGTACAACAGCCACTTTTTGGATGCCACTAAGTTTCCTCAGTGTTTGCTAGTATAATGGCTTAGTAAAAATGAGTTTGAGTGTGCAATGCAGTGGTGCTGCAAATAGCTTGGCACCAGTGGGGCACAAACGGAGTACAACAGCCACTTTTTGGATGCCACTAAGTTGCAGCATTTTTTGCTATTATTATAGCTTATTAAAAACAGAGCAGGAGGGTGTAATGCAGAGGTACTAGAAATAGCTTTGCACCAGTGGGGCACAAATGGAGTACAACAGCCACTTTTTGGATGCCACTAAGTGGCAGCATTTTTTGCTATTATTATAGCTTATTAGAAACAGAGCAGGAGGGTGTAATACAGAGGTGCTAGAAATAGCTTGGCACCAGTGGGGCACAAATGGAGTACAACAGCCACTTTTTGGATGCCACTAACTGGCAGCATTTTTTGCTATTATTATAGCTTATTAAAAACAGAGCAGGAGAGTGTAATACAGAGGTGCTAGAAATAGCTTGGCACCAGTGGGGCACAAATGGAGTACAAAAGCCACTTTATGAATGCCACTAAGTTGCAGCATTTTTTGCTATTATTATATCTAATTAAAAACAGAGCAGGAGGGTGTCATGCAGAGGTGCTATAAATAGCTTTGCACCAGTGGGACACAAATGGAGTACACCAGCCACTTTTTGGATGCCACTAAGTTTCCTCAGTGTTTGCTAGTATACTGGCTTAGTAAAAATGAGTTTAAGTGTGCAATGCAAAGGTGCTGCAAATATCTTTGCACCAGTGGGACAATAATGAAGTCCAACAGCCACTTTTAGGATGCCACTACGTTTCCTCAGTGTTTGCTAGTATAATGGCTTAGTAACAATGAGCTTGAGTGTGCAACGGGCTGGAGGGTACAGTGGCAGGGTTGTGGGTCTGTGTAGAGGAAAGAAAGCCTCACTTTATATCCCTCCTAATGGGGAAATGCAGCGAGGAAGTCCCTGACCTTAGCTACACAGACGCTGTTATCTTCTGTAGCCGTTAAAATCTGTTTCCACGTACCTGACTGTCACCTAAGGCTCTGAGCCTGCTGTTATTAGCCCTTACAAGGGCTAAAAGAAACTTCTATCCCTATTCTGTATAGCGCTGTGTGTAGAACGCACACAGCAGTATCGGAGACAGGAGCTACGCCAGCGGTGACTGACACCCAGACACAGAAGGCAGATAATGGCGTTCTGACGGGCAGATGCCCGTTTTTATAATGCAGGGACATGTGACATGGACATCCTATCACACATGCCGTTGCTTCTCTGGCTAAAAGTCCACTTAGCTGTGTGTGTGTGTCTGGGATTGGCTGACATGCTGGCCCGCCCCACAACAAGTGCGCGCTTAGGGAAGGAAGACAAGGAAAAAAAAATTATTAGCCATTATCCCAGCAGCAGTGATCTGAATGTGCTGTTCTTGCACACTATATGCTGAAATTTCATAATAGTGTGAGTCACAGAGTGACTTACACTATTACAGTGGAAAGCCAGCTAGTAATTAGCTTGGCTTTTTGCTGCTAGAACCGTTCTTGAACGTAACTAGAACTATTGAGCTTTAGCAAAAAGCTCGAGTTCTAGTTCGATCTAGAACAGCCCCCAAAATCACTCGAACCGCGAACTGGAAAACCATGAACCACGAACCGCGCTCAACTCTAATTGTGACGCCAGTGTTCCGTCTCTTCATGTTGTGCACTGTTCAAATAGAAAATAAATCAACAACAGGCAGACTACAGAAAAGCTTACTAACAAAGGTTAGAGAGGGGCTTTCTGAGAGGGCTTTTACAGTTTGTCTATTCCCAATTAGCCGTTTAAGTATGCTTAATGAAAGTACTAATTCTTTCATAGGCCGCCCATTCTTAGTATTTGACATTACTTATGTTGCAGTATCAGACTTCGCAGCAGGTTGCAACACATTCATCACCCATGCCTGTCCCCAGTTGGGCTCAGAAGCTAAATGTCTATCATGACCTCTCTTTTTGAAAGTCCAAGAGCAAGCAAACTCTTACTCCAGGAGAGGGAGCCAGCAGATCAGGGAAAAGATAATCATTGCTCAAAGAAAACACCAAAAAACAATGCATGGTAGGAATAAACAGGAAACTTTCATTGGAGTGGAAGTTGATAGATAGATAGATAGCACCTGATGCCAATTCTAGATCTTCTCCTCACACCTGCAGTCACTGCAGCAGCAGCTGAATCCACTTTGTTCAAAAGGGATCTATTCCATTCAATTGCAAATGCTGTAGATAAGATTGAGAACAAGATACTGCACGGGACATAGCAGAGTTGGTCAAGTTGAGTGGAGATGAGTTTGCTATTTGGCGCAGCTTTTGGATGAATAAAGCAAGTAAAAAGTGTGAAAGATAAAAAAGGGGGAAAGTGTCAAAAGTGATGGGCTAAATTGAGGTGCATATGAAGTGGTTTGCTTTCTTTCAATTCATTAATCGGTTTAATATTGATCAGGTGAATTGAGTTCTGCTTTTGGAAACTGGGTTAAAAAGGGGTGCACTGGTCCTGGAGGTACTGCAATAAAAGTTCAATGCATGGAGTGGACAGAGAAAGCTCTTTTGCCATCTCCCTGTTCTAAAAATCCATTTATTAGATGGTCCCCAAATAGGGGACGTATCAGATATTAAACTGATAAGAACAGATGAGATTTCATCCGCAATTTTTCAAAATCTAGGTAGCCCCGAAGGCAAGCAGGCCACCACACAGAAGCGCAGTGCCTGAGTGATCGCCTCCCGAGCCCGGGAACCAACCAGCACAAGGGGACATAAGCACCAGAAGGCGCAACAGCCCCCCAGGCCGGCAGTTGTGCAAGCCCGGGCTCCTCCCAGCCAAGACCAAGGCAATCCCAATGAAGGGACTACACTTGATCTTAGCCAAAAGGCCGAGAAGCAATAACCCGAATTGGTTTCGGCCTTGGGTGGCACCCTGGCCTATGCCGGACACATCTTAGGGAGAGGGAGACAAACCCACGCCTACAGAAGACATTTTGTCACCCAAGCCAACCCTTGAAAAGGCTGTTTTGCAGAGCATAAACAAGAAGAATGGTGCGTTTTGCAGCCGCCACCCACTGCAATGAATCTGAATAACTCCTCCTTTTGGGCACAAGCACCTCCCCTCCCCCTTGCGGACTTTCCAATTCATGATACAAAAAGACAGACAAGACAGTACAGGGCAGGACAGGACAGGACAGGCTGCCTGACTTTCCGTCACTGCCACCCTTTGCCATCCTTACCCGTAGAAATCCCGTCCACCATCCCCAAACCCTAATCTTTTCCCTTCCCCTCCCAGCCCCCAATCCCTGCCCTCTGTACCCGTCCCACCACCCGCATCCCTTCCCCTGTCATCCCCCTACCAGCCGGGAAGAAAAGTGTTTGCCCCCTCCTTCCCCTAGCCCACCATCCCACCCAAAGAGCAACTTCTGCTGTGCAACTGGCTTTCTAGGCAGCAGCGCTATTGTGATGTCAGCGGGGGGCATTGTGACGCCAGTGTTCCGTCTCCTAATGTTGTGCACTGTTCAAACGGGAAATGAATCAACAACAGGCAGACTACAGAAAAGCTTACTAACAAAGGTTAGAGAGGGGCTTTCTGAGAGGGCTTTTTACAGTTTGTCTTTTCCCAATTAGCCATTTAAGTATGCTTAATGAAAGTACTAATTCTTTCTTAGGCCGCCCATTCTTAGTATTTGACGTTACTTATGTTGCAGTATCAGGCTTTTTAGCAGGTTGCAACACATTCACAACACTGTAAAATTGCAGCAGTGTGATAACCCAAAAATGGGGGGATGGAGAAGATGTACACCATAGATTAATTAATTATTAATTTGCTTCAAAATAAGTGCAACAATATAAATCCCCATTGGGACTCACCACAGCAGCAATGGAGGATTTAACCCAGACCCCGCACAGACTCCCAGGCAAGTTGTGATGATGCGCGTCCTCCGGCGTGCTGCCTGCGAGCGGCAGCTGGGAGCGAGCCCGCCTGGTGCGCACGCGCGGGTACCATGGTGACGCGTCCCGTAGTCCCGCGCGTGCGCCATACATAGCGGTGTTCTGCGTTCCCTGCTGCCCTCCGTACTCGGGCGCCGGCGCACGCGCAGTTGAACCATCACAATTAGTATTGATTGTGCACAACCCACTTGTCCCCAATAAAATCTCCGCATACACATTTCACTAATACCTCCTTTTGATAAAGCAACGCTGCGAAACAGCTGTCAAGGAGGCTTTCCTTGCCTCCACAACCAGCCCTGTACTACCTGGTATAGTAATCTATCCTGCCTATCATAGGTGACCCTCTTTGCCGGCGCAGCCTGCCCGGGCTGGGATGAGTTAACGTGCATACTTATGCTGAGACATTGTTGGTTGTTCCCATCCTTACCTGGGAGTCTGCGGGGTCTGGGTTAAATCCTCCATTGCTGCCGTGGTGAGTCCCAATGGTGATTTATATTGTTGCACTTATTTTGAAGCAAATTAATAATTAATTAATCTATGGTGTACATCTTCTCCATCCCCCCATTTTTGGATTATCACCCTGCTGCAATTTTACAACACATTTTCATGTATGTGGCGGCATTATAGATTCCCAGCCCTGTCACAATTATTTGGCTGGTTCTGTGAGGCAAGTGTTTTCTCCTACATTAACTACCTCTTACTTTCCCACAAAATCTGCTAGACCTATCCTAAATGATGTGATTCTGTATCAAATGATATCAAGTGATTTTAATCAATAAATATGTATTTTTCTAAACGTTATTATTGCCTTATCTCCTTCTTCCTCCGTTTTTCATATGCTCCTTGGAGTAGGCTTTTGCCCTAGGAGGTACCATTAAGTGGTCCCCCTTGGTGATATATATCTTATGGCTAAATTGTTGTATCTAACTTGTCTTTCTGTGTTTTTCACAGTCCTTAAGCCAACCATTATGAATTTTTCGCTCACGCGACCAAGCGTGGTGTACCCAATTGGATAAAGTTTTCCAAGAATGTGGAAATACAAATTCTAATATTATTAGTGACCCGACTAATATAGAAAACCAATCTTTACAGCTTACCATGCAAAAGTACAGGGATCTGTACAGGAGGAGAATTCGATTGTGGTGGAATCGTGCCTTCCTGACCAAGTATGTGGAGAATGCCTGGGTACCCCGGGGACTCCGTGTCCAAGTATTCCCCTCCTTCCCCATTGTTGAGGATACATTTAAGAAGGAGTGGGAGGAGAATTTACAATCATGCTCTCTGAAGTGTATGGATCTTTTATCTAAACAGAACAGCTTTGCACTGGACCTCATTGAATCTGAATTGGAGGGCTTGGAAAGGACTATCCAGAGCCTGTGCACAGTGGAAGCTTTTAATAAATTTAACAAAGAGGTTTCTGATGATGGGCAGAAATGGGAAAAGGAAGTTTGTGATGTAAAATCAAAAACTTTTCAGCGTGATGCCCATGATTACTCTTCAGGATTAGCCTACAAGTGGAGCCATCGTTTCACTCGGGGCAGAAAATTCTCTAGACAAGGGCCCCCCTCTCGTTCTCGTTCAACTTCACTCTTTTTGGAGTCATCCCTGGAGGAGGCACCATCGGGCTCAACTGACAGGACATGTAGCCTTGCGAATCCCATTGGCGTTACAACTCGAAGTCGTCAAAAGACACCTGACGTTACTTCCAAACAACCTGGGGGAGCTAATAATAGAGGCAAATTGCAGGTAATAAATCTCTCTACACGTGTCCTGTCTTGTGATGAACTTGATGTGCTCTCCAGGGGTCTTAATTTTTGTCCTACCAATTCTTTCAACCTCTTTACAGCATTTACGGACATGAATTTATTTGCCCGAAAATTACTCCTAAAGAAACTATATTCCCGGAGGCAACAACTGAGTGATTTGGATGAGACCGAGAGGGGTGCCCTTCAAGATTTACAAGACCTGCTTGAGGAACAAAATTCTACCTCAGGTAGGTCACCTGATTTTCTACGGTCTAGATCCACACGTTTTGCCCCCTTGTCTCTCTGCCCGGCCATCGATATTTTCCTTAGATTGGTGACCGACGACCTTAAAAAAGTATCTACAAAACGTAAATTTGATAATTTAACTCATTGTCAAAGGTCGGCGGTCACCTCTCTACAGAGTTATAATGATGTTGTCATCAAGGCGGCAGACAAGAAGGGGAACATAGTGGTCTGGCCAGTGGATAAATACGAAAAGGAGGCACTAAGGCAACTTAGGGATAAAATAACTTACTCACGCCTTAGTTATAATCCCAAAACTTCCTTTTCCCTTGCATTAAATAAAATCTTGACCCAGGCTCACCAGAAAGGCATCATTGATGAGAAGATGCTCCAGGGGTTGCTACCAGCTGTCCACGTGTCCCTATGTTCTATTTGTTACCCAAAATCCATAAAGATGCCCTCAACCCCCCGGGACGTCCGATCGTGTCAGGCATAGGAGCGTTATGGGAACCAATTTGAAGATATATAGATTTTTATTTAAAACCTTTAGTTGAGAACTTACCCTCCTATGTCAAGGATACCATGGACGTCCTGAGGCGTCTTGATGGCATCTTTATGGATCCGGACATGCTCATGGTTTGTGCCGACGTGGAGTCGCTCTATACCTGCATCGGACATACTGACGGTCTGGAGGCAGTCCGCTTCTACCTCTCAACCTCCGGTCTCGATGGCACCATGGTCACATTGGTATTGGAGCTGCTCGACTTTGCCCTGACACATAATTTTTTTTGTTTTTAAAGATTTATTTTATCTACAGCGGCGCGGCACTGCAATGGGTGCTTCCTGCACGCCCACCTTCTCCAACCTCTTCCTGGGTTACTGGGAGAGGTTGGTGTTTGGGGACGGTGACGCTGTGGGGGGCTCCCATGTGCAGTGCTGGCTCCGCTTTATAGATGATGTTTTTGTTATTTGGCAGGGCACAGTCGGGCAGCTCGATCAATTCATGGATGACCTCAATTCCAACTCTCTTAATACTAAACTGATATATAGACCCAGTAAAACTCAGTTGGACTTTCTGGATGTCAGCATTTATGTGGATGCATTGGGGGGCATTCAGACCGACGTCTTCCACAAGGACACGTCGGTCAATGCCCTCCTACACGCATCCTCGGGTCATACCATGTCAACCATACGCGCCATCCCGACCGGACAGTTTTGAAGATGAAGCGTATCTGTTCCACTTCTTCCACCTTTGAAACCCAGTCATCCGATCTCCGATGCAGGTTTAGAGCGAGGGGGTATAGCAATAGATGCATTAAGAAAGGCTATCTACGTGAAAAAAATACCCCCAGGGAACATCTTCTCAAATATAAACATCGTCGGCCAACCATGGACAATGAGATCCGGGACGTATAATCACGAGTGGGACACAATGAGGGGAATCCTGGGGAGGCACTGGTCGGTACTTTTTACTGAGCCCACCTTGGCCGAATTGCTCCCCGGGAGACCCCTCATGACAGCTAGGCGGGCAAAGAATCTGGGGGATCTTCTCGTCAGGAGCCACTATATCCTTCCCAGACAGAATTTCTTTGGATCCAGAGGTCCTCTCCGGGGCTGTTTCCCATGCAGCCATTGTGCCACATGTGGCAATGTCATCAGGGCACCTTCCTTCACTTCCTCAGATGGTAAAAAGGTATTCTCCATCAATGAATACATCACCTGCAGCACCACACATGTGGTCTATTATGCTACATGCTCGTGCTCCCTGATCTATGTGGGGCTCACATCCCATGAGCTCCGCGTTAGGGTGAGGGAGCACATGAGAGATATTCTTGCAGCTGCTTCAGTGGCGGATGTTACGCTGTTGAAAACATTGCCCGGTCACTTCAGGGCCTTCCATAATTGCAGCCCCAAATCATTACAGATTAGAGGCATTCATGTAATTCATGGAGGTGTCCGGAGTGGCAATCTATGGAAGACTCTTGCACAGCGGGAGTCTAAGCGGATTGTCTCCCTGAACACCCTCTTGCCTTTTGGATTGAACGAAGTGGTTAGCTACGCCAATTTTTATGACGGGCCTATCCCTATAAATCTCCACTTTGGTCAGGCTTTATAATTATATAAATTGTATTATGGTGGATTCACCACCTATTGCTTGTCCCATTGGCAATTCCCTGTGCTTTCTTTCGGGTCCTTTGCAGCATGATTATTGTCGCATATATATAAAATTGTAATTGGTGGTTCTGTGGGGCTTACATTTTAATCGTGTATGCTCCATACACTTTTTATACTTGTTATTCATTAATTTTATTTTATGTTTCCCAGGTCTTCTTATAATGTTATTGGGACAAGAATATTCCTCCACTGTACACCGGCTCCATGGTGGAACTCATGGATCTTCATTTGAATCCTTACTATGTCATATTCTATGTGATATATACAATTGTAAAACTGTTATAGCACGTTTTATTTACCTTGTTGTGATGATGCGCGTCCTCCGGCGTGCTGACTGCGAGCGGCAGCTGGGAGCGAGCCCGCCTGGTGCGCACGCGCGGGTACCATGGTGACGCGTCCCGTGGTCCCGCGCGTGCGCCGTACACAGCGGTGTTCTGCGTTCCCTCCTGCCCTCCGTATTCGGGCGCCGGCGCACGCACAGTTGAACCATCGTAATTAGTATTGATTGTGCACAACCCACTTGTCCCCAATAAAATCTCCGCATACACATTTCACTAATACCTCCTTTTGATAAAGCAACGCTGTGAAACAGCTGTCAAGGAGGCTCTCCTTGCCTCCACAACCAGCCCCGTACTACCAGGTATGGTAATCTGTCCTGCCTATCATAGGTGACACTCTCTGCTGGTGCAGCCTCCCCGGGCTGGGATGAGTTAACGTGCATACTTATGCTGAGATATTGTTGGTTGTTCCCATCCTTGCCTGGGAGTCTGTGCGGAGTCTATGTTAAATCCTCCATTGCTTCTGTGGTGAGTCCCAATGGGGATTTATATTGTTGCACTTATTTTGAAGCAAATTAATAATTAATTAATCTATGGTGTACATCTTCTCCATCCCCCCATTTTTGGGTTATCACCCTGCTGCAATTTTACAATACCACATTTTCATGTATGTGGCAGCATTATAGATTCCCAGCCCTGTCACAACTATTTGGCTGGTTCTGTTAGGCAAGTGTTTTCTCCTACATTAACTACCTCTTACTTTCCCACAAAAAACTGCTAGACCTATCCTAAATTATGTGATTCTGTATCAAATGATATCAAGTGATTTTAATCAATAAATATGTATTTTTCTAAACGTTATTATTGCCTTATCTCCTTCTTCCTCCGTTTTTCATATGCTCCTTGGAGTAGGCTTTTGCCCTAGGACAGTCATGGCGAACCTTTTACAGGCCGAGTGCCCAAACTGTAGCCCTAAACCCAATTTTTTTTCCGAAGTGCCAACGAATCCTATTATATAAAGAATTGATTTTAACCTTACCTTTGCCGTCTTCTCTTCAGCAGGGGGCATCACGCTCATGCATTACCACACATTGAAGCTGAGCCCCTGCCCTTTCCAGACACAGCAGTTGGATTGATCTTTCTGGAATAAATTGCAGAGAGAGAGGGGAGCCAGCACGATCTGAAAATGGCATGCATCATATCAAAAGTGCAAATTCACAGATTTATTCCAACTGTACTGTAATATAAATGAGATTTTTAGCAAATAATTGATCAATTCTTTGAGCCACCCCTGCCAACGTCACGGCAAATCTCAATAGGGGGGTCCTACTCTATATTCTGTATTTCATGTGCCATGCGGCCTCATAGATAAAGTTAAAAGCAGAACCATAATGGAGCACACATACCTGTAACCTGTATATATAACCGCTTCTATGTTGCAAAAGAGGCAATTGTGGATAGAGGCCAGCCCAGGTCCCAGCATGTGGAGCAAGCTCTACACATACCAGGACTATATCAGAACTGACCCTCCCAGTGCCAGAGAGCAACCATTGATAAAGGCGGACCAGATCCAAGTATGGTGCTTAATTAGCAACGCCTGTGGAAAGGGTGAGGCAACTGAATGTGTACAGCTACCAACAGGAGGAATATATTGCAAACCAAGATCAGGCGTGCATAGCATGGTGGTGACCAGCCACCAGACATTTGTAGCATAACTACAACCAAACAGAGAGAGAGGGGAGCCAGCACGATCTGAAAATGGCATGCATCATATCAAAAGTGCAAATTCACAGATTTATTCCAACTGTACTGTAATATAAATGAGATTTTTAGCAAATAATTGATCAATTCTTTGAGCCACCCCTGCCAACGTCACGGCAAATCTCAATAGGGGGGTCCTACTCTATATTCTGTATTTCATGTGCCATGCGGCCTCATAGATAAAGTTAAAAGCAGAACCATAATGGAGCACACATACCTGTAACCTGTATATATAACCGCTTCTATGTTGCAAAAGAGGCAATTGTGGATAGAGGCCAGCCCAGGTCCCAGCATGTGGAGCAAGCTCTACACATACCAGGACTATATCAGAACTGACCCTCCCAGTGCCAGAGAGCAACCATTGATAAAGGCGGACCAGATCCAAGTATGGTGCTTAATTAGCAATGCCTGTGGAAAGGGTGAGGCAACTGAATGTGTACAGCTACCAACAGGAGGAATATATTGCAAACCAAGATCAGGCATGCATAGCATGGTGGTGACCAGCCACCAGACATTTGTAGCATAACTACAACCAAACAGAGAGAGAGGGGAGCCAGCACGATCTGAAAATGGCATGCATCATATCAAAAGTGCAAATTCACAGATTTATTCCAACTGTACTGTAATATAAATGAGATTTTTAGCAAATAATTGATCAATTCTTTGAGCCACCCCTGCCAACGTCACGGCAAATCTCAATAGGGGGGTCCTACTCTATATTCTGTATTTCATGTGCCATGCGGCCTCATAGATAAAGTTAAAAGCAGAACCATAATGGAGCACACATACCTGTAACCTGTATATATAACCGCTTCTATGTTGCAAAAGAGGCAATTGTGGATAGAGGACAGCCCAGGTCCCAGCATGTGGAGCAAGCTCTACACATACCAGGACTATATCAGAACTGACCCTCCCAGTGCCAGAGAGCAACCATTGATAAAGGCGGACCAGATCCAAGTATGGTGCTTAATTAGCAATGCCTGTGGAAAGGGTGAGGCAACTGAATGTGTACAGCTACCAACAGGAGGAATATATTGCAAACCAAGATCAGGCGTGCATAGCATGGTGGTGACCAGCCACCAGACATTTGTAGCATAACTACAACCAAACAATTTCAGATCGTGCTGGCTCCTTTTTTTCTTTGTTTTGACCGTAGTTATGCTACAATCTGGTGACTGACCAACACCATGCCATGCACGCCTGATTTTGGTTTGCTATGTATTCCTCCTGTTGGTAGCTGTTCAGATTCAGTTACCTCACCCCTTTCCACAGGCAATGCTAATTAAGCACCATCTTGGATCTGGTCCGCCTTATCAATGGTTGCTGTTTGGCACTGGGAGGATCAGTTCTGATATAGTCCTGGTATGTGTAGGGCTTGCTCCACATGCTGGGACCTGGGCTGGTCTCTATCCACAAGTGCCTTTTTTGCAACATAGAAGCGGTTATATACAGGTTACAGGTATGTGTGCTCCATTATGGTTCTGCTTTTAACTTTATCTAGGAGGCCGCATGGCACATGAAATACAGAATGTAGAGTAGGACCCCCCTATTGAGATTTGCCGTGACGTTGGCAGGGGTGGCTCAAAAAATTGATCAATTATTTGCTAAAAATCTCATTTTTTTATTGTAGTACAGTTGGAATAAATCTGTGAATTTTCACTTTTTATATGATGCATGCCAATTTCAGATCGTGCTGGTTCCTTTTTTTCTTTTTTTTTTCTTTTTTTTCCTGGAATAAATTGCAGCATATTAGACTAAGATTTTAGCATGGAATGCAATCAGATTTCACCCTGTAATCCACATCTACATTTCAAAGTCTGAACATCTTGAAATCCCATAAAGATGTACGAGTGGCTCCCCTCCCATCATTGTGTAGTTCTGTCCCCTTCCTTGGCCACTTCCTGGTAAACATTTCCCCCATCCTAATATATATTTCCTACATTCTGGTATATTTGTCCCTATCACGGCCCCATCCTGGTAAATGTCCTCCATCCTGGTAAATGTTACCCATTCTGGCATGTTCCCCCATGCTGGTAAATGTACCCCATCCTGACATATTGCCCATCCTTGTAAATGTTCCCCCATCATGGCATGTACCCCATTCCTGGTAAATGTCCTCCATCCTGGTAAATGTTCCCCCATCCCGGCATGTACCCCTTCCTGGTAAATGTACCCTATCGTGGCATGTTTCCTCCATCCTGGCATGCATGTGTCGCGGGCGGGGAAGAGGGTGTCAGCACACCGCGCTCACCCCTTCTGCTCGGGTCCGGCAGCTGCTCAGTGGTGGCTCGAGCCGTGGGCCGGATCCCGGGGTTTCTCGAGCGACACTCCTCGCCCGTGAGTGAAAGGGGGTTTGTGGTTGGGTGTGGGGATTGTTATAGTTCGTGACGCCACCCACGGTTGTGGTGATTTCACCACCGCTGCTCAATATGGGGATCCCGGGGATGGTGATGCGGAGCAGCCAGTTGTTATGTTGCCCCTCCGTGGGTAGGGGTTGGTGATCCCGGGGCCCGGTGCAGGTTTGTGAGGTGCGGGGCCTGGTGGGCGCAGGGACGCGGGGGCAGCGTTGTGCCTTGCGGCACTGTGGTACTCACTCAGCCTGAGACACGGACACAGTTTGTACGGTAAACCAAACGGCTGGTAGGACGGTCCCACAGACGGCTGCACCTGCACTCCCGGTAGGTGACGGTGATGTCCCTCTTCCTTGCACCTTTGTTTGACTTGTGGTAGCGGTGGATTCCCTCCGGTTACCCGCTCCCCGACTGCAATCTGGGCCGGAGGAGCTCTACACTTTGCCCGCAGGCGCTGGCCCTGAGAAACTGGTGCCCTGGCGGTGGCGGTGTCTCTCTGCTTCAGGTTGGGCTGTTGCCTTCAATCGGGACTTGGTTGTTGGGGGATCTGCGTCCCCGTCACTGACGGATTCGGCAAATTTGGCGACTCCTAGCCTTGCCGGGGTCCGAGAGGCCCCTGCCCTGGTGCTGACTGTCCTTCGGAACACTGCTCCAGACCACCGGGCACACAGCCAACGGGGTCCTTCCAGGAACTTCCAAACGTCCCCCTCCAGACAGTCACCGCCGTCGCTGACCTTGCTGATCTGGCCCTCCACAAAGCTGGACCCTTCAGGCTTTCTTTCTTTACTGTCACTTCACTTGCTTTCCTCCTTTTCTACTTTCACTTTCACTTTCTTAACTCCTCCACTTTAGCTCCTCACTCCTGCTCCTCCCTGAGCTATCTCCTGAGCCCTTCTGCACTCAAGCCCTGCCTGGGCTAATCTGTTGTTTACTCCTTCCACTTCCTCCTCCTGGACTCATCTGCCTGGTTTCTTCCTGCCTCCAGAGTTGTGAGCTCCTTGGTGGGCGGAGCCAACCGCCTGGCCCACCCCCTGGTGTGCATCATCAAACTCCTGGAGGAAGGCAACAAGGATTTCTGGTTAGCATAGATGTGCCTACCTGGAGTGTGGGGTGTGGTGGTGTTGTGACCCGTGCCCCTGGCTTGCCCAGGGCGACACACATGTTTCCTCCATCCTGGCATGCATGTTTCCTCCATCCTGGCATGCATGTTTCCTCCATCCTGGCATGCATGTTTCCTCCATCCTGGCATGCATGTTTCCTCCATCCTGGCATGCATGTTTCCTCCATCCTGGCATGTATGTTTCCTCCATCCTGGCATGCATGTTTCCTCCATCCTGCCATGCATGTTTCCTCCATCCTGCCATGCATGTTTCCTCCATCCTCACATGCATGTTTCCTCCATCCTGCCATGCATGTTTCCTCCATCCTGGCATGTATGTTTCCTCCATCCTGGCATGCATGTTTTCCCCATCCTGGCATGCATGTTTCCTCCATCCTGGCATGCATGTTTCCTCCATCCTGGCATGCATGTTTCCTCCATCCTGGCATGCATGTTTCCTCCATCCTGGCATGCATGTTTCCTCCATCCTCACATGTATGTTTCCTCCATCCTGGCATGCATGATTTCCCCATCCTGGCATGCATGTTTCCTCCATCCTGGCATGCATGTTCCCTCCATCCTGGCATGCATGTTTCCCCATCCTGGCATGCATTGTTCCCCATCCTGGCATGCATGTACCCCCCCCCCCCCCAATGCTGGCAAGCATGTTACCCCCCCCATCCTGGCATGCATGTCCCCACCCCATGCTGGCATGTGCGTTCCCCCTCCCCCACCCCAAGCTGGCATGTGCGTTCCCCCTCCCCCACCCCAAGTTGGCATGTGCGTTCCCCCTCCCCCACCCCATGCTGGCATGTGCGTTCCCCCTCTCCCACCCCATGCTGGCATGTGCGTTCCCCCTCCCCATGGTGGCATGCGCGTTTCTCCTCTCCCACCCCACGCTGCCATGTGCGTTCCCCCTCCCCCACCCCAGGCTGGCATGTGCGTTCCCCCACCCCATGCTGGCATGTGCGTTCCCCCTCTCCCACCCCATGCTGGCATGTGCGTTCCTCCTCCCCATGCTGGCATGTGCGTTCCCCCTCTCCCTCCCCATGCTGGCATGTGCGTTCCCTCTCCACCCCACGCTGCCATGTGCGTTCCCCCTCTCCCTCCCCATGCTGGCATGTGCGTTCCCCCTCTCCCACCCCACGCTGCCATGTGCATTCCCCCTCCACTCCACGCTGCCATGTGCGTTCCCTTTCCACCCCACGCTGCCATGTGCGTTCCCCCTCCACCCCACGCTGCCATGTGCGTTCACCCCCACCCCACGCTGCCATGTGCGTTCCCCGACCCCATGCTGGCACAGCCGCACACAAGTTATAAAAAAAAAAAAAAAAAAGCGCAACACACAACTTACCTGCACACGCTCCCCCGCTGCGTGCTGCTGGGTCCTCAGTTCCCACGCGGCCAGCAGACGGCGCCAGCGCCGCTCCTCCGTCTCCTAGGCAACACACCTGCAGCCTGGGAGAGGAGGAGTGTCAGAGCGGAGGAGAAATGTCTCCTCCGCTCCAACACAGATTTGATCTGCCGGCGCCACTGCACTAGCAGATCAAAACTGCAGAATCGGGCGACAGCACGCGTGCCAGCAGATTGGGCTCAGCGTGCCCCTGGTGGCATGCGTGCCATAGGTTCGCCATCACTGCCAGGAGAGGGAGCAAACAGATCAGGAAAAAGATAATCATTGCTCAAAGAAAACACCAAAAAACAATGCATGTGTAACGGGGGCAGGGGGCGCCTCAGGGGGTGTAGTCGAGTCCCCTCGCCTTGTGGGCCGCAGGCTGAACCCCGGCCCGGCCGTTACTTGCAAAACAGGTGTGTTGTTGGGGCAGAGTGTGGATGCATGGGGCCCATTCATGACAGCGTTCTTTCTGTGCTCTCCAGCTCCTTCTTCACTTTCAGGAAAGAGACAATTGCAGGCATCGGATAAACCAAACACCGATTTATTAAACAAAGCTTCCATCTTTTTGTTTGCAGCAGGTTTACTTTAGTACGTTACAAGTTACAGGTCCTTTTCTACAAAAACGGTTTCCTTTTCTCTACGGGCACTTTCCTTTGCCTGCAGGGGACATACGTTAACCCCCTAGTAGCTGCGCTCTAACCCGGATTTACTGTAGGGCAGATCCAGCACACACTACCGGCTCTGGATAAGTTCTCACCTCTCCACTTCTTTGTCAGGGCACTAACCTTCGCCTGCAGGGGCCACTTGTTATCCCCCTGATAGCTGCACTCCACTCTAGTACACACCACCGGCTCCGGACTAGTCCCAACTCTTCCACCGTTTCTCATGGGTTTCCTCTGCTTTCTAGCCAAGAGTACTCACTCAGTCTGACTGCCTCGTCTCACTCCCACACTCTGCCCCGTCACCTCAGACCGAGCTTGCTCGCCTCTCACATCTCACTGCACACTGGACTCTGCATTCAGAACCCTTCCTTCCCCACCTAGGCTGCTCTGCCCCTTCCTTCCCTGCCACTGTTACCAGGGGAACCACTGCTCTACACTGGCACCTAGTGGGGAAACAGTTTATGACAGGTAACATTTTACCATCAACATTTACAATTTGCCACCATACTACTGTGGTGTCTTCAGGGGGGGAAAAAACGCTCCTTCACTACCAGGGGTCCGACTACCCCTTACACATGGTAGGAATAAACAGGTAAATTTAATTGGAGTGGAAGTTGATAGATAGATAGATAGATAGCATCTGATGCCAATTCTAGATCTTCTCCTCACACCTGCAGTCAGTGCAGCAGCAGCTGAATCCACTTTGTCCAAAAGGGATCTATTCCATTCAATTGCAAATGCTCTAGATAAGATTGAGAACAAGATACTACACGGGACATAGCAGAGTTGGTCAAGTTGAGTGGAGATGAGTTTGCTATTTGGCGCAGCTTTAGGATGAATAAAGCAAGTAAAAAGTGTGAAAGATAAAAAAGGGAGAAAGTGTCAAAAGTGATGGGCTAAATTGAAGTGCATATGAAGTGGTTTGCTTTCTTTCAGTTCATTAATCGGGCTCATTTGAATCAGGTGAATTGAGTTCTGCTTTTGGAAACTGGGTTAAGAAGGGGTGCACCGGTCCTGGAGGTATTGCAATACCAGGTCAATGCGTGGAGTGGATAGAGCAAGCTCTTTTTCATCTCCCTGTTCTAAAAATCTATTTAATATATGGTCCCCAGATAGGGGACGTATCAGATATTAAACTGATAAGAACAGATGAGATTTCATCCGCAATTTGTCAAAATCAAGATAGCCCCGAAGGCCAGCAGGCCACCACACAGAAGCGCAGTGCCTGAGTGATCGCCTCCCGAGCCCGGGAACCAACCAGCACAAGGGGACGTAAGCACCAGAAGGCGCAACAGCCCCCCAGGCCGGCAGTTGTGCAAGCCCGGGCTCCTCCCAGCCAAGACCAAGGCAATCCCAATGAAGGGACTACACTTGATCTTAGCCAAAAGGCCGAGAAGCAATAACCCGAATTGGTTTCGGCCTTGGGTGGCACCCTGACCTCTGCCGGACACATCTTAGGGAGAGGGAGACAAAGCCACGCTTACAGAAGACATTTTGTCACCCAAGCCAACCCTTGAAAAGGCTGTTTTGCAGAGCAAAATCAAGAAGAATGGTGCATTTTGCAGCCGCTGCCCACTGCAATGAATCTGAATAACTCCTCCTTTTGGGCACAACCACCTTCCCTCCCCCTTGCGGTTTTTCCAATTCATGATACAAAAAGACAGACAAGACAGGACAGGACAGGCTGCCTGACTTTCCGTCACTGCCACCCTTTGCCATCCTTACCCATAGAAAACCCTTCCACCATCCCCAAACCCTAATCTTTTCCCTTCCCCTCCCAGCCCCCAATCCCTGCCCTCTGTACCCATCCCACCACCCGCATCCCTTCCCCTGTCATCCCCCTATCAGCCGGGAAGAAAAGTGTTTGCCCCCTCCTTCCCCTAGCCCACCATCCCACCCATAGAGCAACTTCTGCTGCGCAACTGGTTTCTAGGCAGCAGCGCTATTGTGATGTCAGCGGGGGGCATTGTGACGCCAGTGTTCCGTCTCTTCATGTTGTGCACTGTTCAAACGGAAAATAAATCAACAACAGGCAGACTACAGAAAAGCTTACTAACAAAGGTTAGAGAGTAGAGATGAGCGAACCGGCTGCGGTTCGGCTCGAGTTCGGTTCGCCGAACCAAGGTCTGGTTCGAGTTCGGTTTGGCGAACCACTCAACACCCATAGGAAACAATGGGAGGCAATCACAAACACATAAAAACACATTATAAATGTACACATACAGTTAATAAACATTGCCATAACACTTACCTGTCAAACGTGCCTGACATTAAGAATCTCTGGCTTAATACTAGCTAGTAAAACATAGCTAGTATTAACTCATTATTACCCAGCAATAACCGGGGGCTTCAGGAAGAGTTGGATACAGCGCCAGAAGATGGCGATTCTATGAGAGCGCCATTTTCTGGGGCGGCTGCGGACTGCAATTCGCAGCAGAGGTGCCCAGAAACCTCGGGCTAACCTGTGCTGCGAGAATCCAATCCCCAGCTGCCTAGTTGTACCCGGCTGGACACAAAAATGGGGCGAAGTCTACGTCGTGTTTTTTTTTAATTATTTCATGAAATTCATGAAATAATTAAAAAAAGGGCTTCCCTATATTTTTAGTTCACAGTCGGGTACAAATAAGCAGCTGGGGGTTGGGGGCAGCCGTACCTGCCTGCTGTACCTGGCTAGCATACAAAAATATGGTGAAGCCCACGTCATTTTTTTTTTAGTTTTTTTTTGGCAAAAAAAATACTTCCCTAGATTTTCCATTGTTAGTGAAGGTAACACCAAGCAGTGGGGGTTAGCAGCCAGTAGCTGCTTGGATTACCCTTAGCTAGCAACAATACAAAAAATGCAGCGGGAGCCCATATATATTTTTTTTAATTATTTATTTAAGTAACTAAAAAAAAAAAAGGGCTTCCCTGTATTTTGATTGCCTGACATGACAGTGCTGTAAAAAAAAAAATCATTTAAAAAATGACATAGCACTCCGCGATATTTTTGATTCTCAGCGCAGATAAAGCAGACAGCTACGGGTTGCCACCCCCATCTGCCTGGCGTTACCTTGGCTGGCAATCAAAATACAGGGAAGCCCATTAATTTTTTTTATTTAAAAAAATAGTTTAAAAAAAATGACGTGGGGTCTCCCCATTTTTGATAGCCAGCTAGGGTAAAGCAGAAGGCTGTAGGCTGAAAACCACAGCTGGCAGCTTTACCGTGGTTGGGGATCCAATGTGGAGGTCACCCCAGGCTCTTTTTTATAATTATTTTATAAATAATAATAATTACAAAAAAAAAGTAGGGTCCCCCCCAAATTGGATCACCAGCCAAGGTAAAGCGGACAGCTGTGGTCTGGTATTCTCAGGGTGGGAAGGTCCATAGTTATTGGCACTTCACAGCCTAAAAATAGCAGCCGCAGGCGCCCCAGAATTGGCACATCCACTAGATGCGCCAATCCTGGCGCTTCACCCCAGCTCATCCCGTGCCCTGGTGCAGTGGCAAATGGGGTAATAAATTGGGTTGATACTAGCTGTAAAGTCACCTGACATCAAACCCAGCAGTTTGTGATGTCATGGCGTCTATCAGATACCCGACATCACAAACTGTCAGTACTAACAAAACAAATAGACGAAAAAAAATGTATTTGAAAAAACACTCCCCAAAACATTCCCTCTTTCACCAATTTATTGTAAGGAAAAAAAATAAAGGGGTCCAACGATGACTCTGCACCGTCTAGAATATGGGGGGACACGCTCAGGGAACGTATCCCCCATTTTCTAGGAGTGCAGACCCTCCATGTGAGGAGTGTGGGTGCAATGAATCTGCACCCACTCTCCCTGTGTCCACAGCAGCAGAGTACATGTCGTAATTGTTGCTACCAAAGCTGCAATGTCCTGCTCATGAGGTAAGGGCATGCCTAATCAGGAGAACTATTCTACATTTCCAAATATTGGTATTTGTTGATATTATTGCTATTCCATCTACTATATATTGGGGATAGGATCTTGGAGATGGAATACCCCTTTAAGTCCAGTTTTCCAGCTGAATGAATACTAAACAACAGAGCTCGCTATTTAGACATGTTTTCTTGTGGCGTATAATGGACTCTCATGTTTGGTAGTCGTTCAGCAGGGCAACTATAAAAGCAAATATCTCGATTTGGAAATGTAGAATAGCTCTCCTGATCAACTATGTTCCTTACCTCATGAGCAGGGCATTGCAGTAGCTTACAGATGCATGGTTACCACCACTCACGGTGTCTGAACACAGGAACTTGAGCTGACAGCTGCTCTGTGCATGTGGCAGCGTCTATTGTGAAGGAGGGGGCCGCGGGGGATCAACGCTGCACAGGTACCGTGGGACACCGGGGAACACCGGTGGGGTTATAGGGGGTGACCTGGCAGGGCCTTGGGAGGAGTTCTTTGTTGCATGTGTCATGGCACATGCGACAGAAATCAGAGGAGTAGGGTGAATGCGGCCGGCAAGCTGCTGTGCGCGCGGCCATCTTGGATTTTCCGGGCGGGGGTTAGGGGGGGGGGGCACTTTGGTGACACCGGGGGACCGGGGAGGAGATTTATCTCCCATCTGACATGTTTGTTCATGCCAGATGGGAGATAAATAATTTTTTACCGGCGCTGTCATTTACTGTAACGTGATCACCGGTATACGGTGTATACCGGTGATCACTTGAGCGGGGACCGGACAAACCAACCTGAATCATGATCTCCAGGGTCTCAGCTACCCCTGAAACCCCAGAGATTTTCTGACGCTGGGGGGCGCAATTCACTTATTTCTGCCTGCTGTTTATAAACGGCAGATTAGAATAAGTCTACATTCACACGACCGATCCGTTTTTGCGGTTTGCAAAAAACGGTCCGTTTTTTTCACGGGTGCATCCGTGTGGAATCCGTTTTCGTTCAGTATTGTTAGGTCCGGGTGGTGGATCCACTGGGCCGTGCACCCCACCGGAGGCCTGGGTGCACGTTAGCAGGAGCACTAGCGTAGCAGGTAGTATGGGACGGGTAGAACAGGCACTGGGGCTTCAGAGTGTCTGGAGACAGTGCAGGAATCTGGCACAGGTGCCGGGTAGGAATGTCAGGCAATAGTATGATCACAGGACACGGCACAAGGGGGACCTGAGCACCTAGCTTTCAAGACAAGGCTTACAAGACACGTTGATCAGGCCCCGCCCACATGGCAAGGCCAGTCTTATATACCCAGCACAGCCTCATGTAATATTCTGCTGCAGCAGTGCTGGGCCCATAAGACCAGGTGGTGTGGGCGCGGCCCGACACTATACAGAAGCATGAGTCAGACACATGAGACTGGGGACAGGACACAGGAAAGCACGAGCGGGAGCGGCAGCCGTGACCGGTGGACACGTGGACCGGATCAGTGGGTAAGGAGCGGTGCCGTGCATGTGCGACTGGATCAGTGGGTAAGGAGCAGTGCCGAGGCATCGGGAGCGTGACACGTATACGGTCCGTATGTCATCTGTTTGTCATCCGTGTGCCTTCCGTTTTTTTGGCGTACTGCCAAAAAACTGAAGGAGGGAAAATACATAAATTTACCCAGGATCCATAGCTTCAACCTACATGGGGCGGTCACATGTTCAGTCCAGTGTCATTTTCTAATGCTTTTCACAGCGTAGAGCGCTCTGGTGATTTTCTTGTGCTTGTACACTTCATATCAGTCTTTTCTGTCATTATAATGGCAGAAAGACACATAATATCCCACTCTCCTGCATTTTGTAATTTTGCACCCTTTGGTGTCTTTCATGTGGCACTAAGGGGTGCTTAGCCTTGTATTTACCAAAATAAGTAAATACATTTTTTAAAAAAATGACGTGGGATTCCCCCTATTTTTGTAGCCAGCTAGGGTAAAGCAGATGGCTGCAGCCTGCAGAACACAGCTGGCAGCTTCACCTTGGCTGGTAATCCAAAACTGAGGGCACCCCACGCTGTTATTTTAAATTAAATAAATAATTAAAAAAAAAAAGCATGTAGGGGTCCCCCCAAAATTGGACCACGAGCCAAGGTAAAGCAGACAGCTGGGGTCTGATATTCTCAGACTAGGGAGGTCCATTGTTATTAGACACTCCCCAGCCTAAAAATAGCAGGCCGCAGCTGCCCCAGAAGTGGCGCATTCATTAGATGCGACAATCCTGGTGCTTCGCCCCAGCTCATCCCGTGCCCTGGTGCGGTGGCAAACGGGGTAATATATGGGGTTAATACCAGATGTTTAATGTCACTTGGCATCAAGCCAACCAGGGGTTGGTGTGGTCGGGCGTCTATCAGATACCCGACATCACCAACCCAGTCAGTAATAAAAAAAAAATAGACGACAAACACATTTTTATTTGAAAAAACACTCCCCAACACATTACATCTTTCACCAATTTATCAGAAAGAATAACAATTCCAGGTCTGCTGTAATCTAAGCGGTTACCATGACGATCCATACCATAGTCACTGTCCCAGCCAATGAAGAACAGAATGTTCCCCTTTGGCTGGGTGAGCAATGCAGTGACCTGAGCTAACATCAGAAGGTCAGCCCAGGTCACTGCAGGGCATGACAAGTGCTGCTGTCAGGAGCGAGGTACATTACCTGCGCTGATCTCCTGCACTGTTAATACTGCACACTGACTTCAATCACCTTCACAGCCAAGTATCGCGAGCGGCCCGTGACGTCACCGCTAGTAACAGTCTTGGGCCGCAGTGACAGATGTGAAGCGGCAGCCATGGAGGACAGTGTCAGCGCTGAGGTAGGGAGGGCAGGACTTCATCACCGCAGGTAAGCCGAGCGGGGCCATGTGTGCGGTGCAAGGTGGGCGGAGCCTAGCGAGGTAATGTGTGCGGGTGCAAGGTGGGCGGAGCCTAGCGAGGTAATGTGTGCGGGTGCAAGGTGGGTGGAGCCTAGCGGGGCTATGTGTGTTGTGCGAGGTGGGTGGAGCCTAGCAGGGTAATGTGTGCTGGTGCAAGGTGGGCGGAGCCAAGCGAAGCCATGTGTGTGGTGCAAGATGGGCGGAGCCTAGCGCGGTAATGTGTGTGGTGCGAGGTGGGCGGAGCCTAGCGCGGTAATGTGTGCGGTGCGAGGTGGGCGGAGCATGGCGGGCTAATGTGTGCATGTGCGAGGTGGACGGAGCTTAGCGTGGTAATGTGTGCGGTGCAAGGTGGGCAGAGCCTAACGGGCCTATGTGTGCGGTGCGAGGTGGGCGAAGCCTAGCGGGATAATGTGTGCGGGTGCGAGGTGGGCGGAGCCAAGCGAAGCCATGTGTGTGGTGCAAGATGGGCGGAGCCTAGCGCGGTAATGTGTGCGGTGCGAGGTGGGCGGAGCATGGCGGGGTAATGTGTGCATGTGCGAGGTGGACGGAGCTTAGCGGGGTAATGTGTGCGGTGCAAGGTGGGCAGAGCCTAACGGGGCTATGTGTGCGGTGCGAGGTGGGCGAAGCCTAGCGGGATAATGTGTGCGGGTGCGAGGTGGGCGGAGCCAAGCGAAGCCATCTGTGCGGTGCAAGATGGGCAGAGCCTAGGGAGGTAATGTGTGCAGGTGCGAGGTGGGAGGAGCCTAGCGGGGTAATGTGTGTAGTGCGAGGTGGGCGGAGCCTAGCGAGGCTATGTGTGCGGTGCGAGGTGGGCGGAGCGTGGCGGGGTAATGTGTGCATGTGCGAGGTGGACGGAGCTTAGCGGGGTAATGTGTGTGGAGCGAGGTGGGCAGAGCCTAGCGGGGCTATGTGTGTGGTGCAAGGTGGGCAGAGCCAAGCAAAGTAGTGTGTGCGGGTGTGAGGTGGGCGGAGCCTAGCGGGGCTATGTGTGCGGTGCGAGGTGGGCAGAGCCTAGCGAGGTAATGTGTGCGGGTGCGAGATGGGCGGAGACTAGCGGGGCTATGTGTGCGGTGCGAGGTGGGTGGAGCGTAGCGAGGTAATGTGTACGGGTGCGAGGTGGGCGGAGCCTAGCAGGGCTATGTGTGCGGTGCGAGGTGGGCGGAGCCTAGCAGGGTAATGTGTGCGGGTGCGAGGTGGGCGGAGCCAAGCGGGGTAATGTGTGCGGTGCGAGGTGGGCGGAGCCTAGCAGGGCTATGTGTGCGGTGCGAGGTGGGCGGAGCCTAGCGAAGTAATGTGTGTGGGTGCGAGGTGGGCGGAGTCAAGTGGGGCCATGTGTGCGGTGCAAGGTGGGCGGAGCCTAGCGGGGCTATGTGTGCGGTGCGAGGTGGGCAGAGCCTAGCGGGGTAATGTGTGCGGGTGTGAGGTGGGCGGAGCCTAGCGGGGCTCTGTGTGTGTTGTGAGGTGGGCGGGGCCTAGCGGGGTAATGTGTGCGGTGCGAGGTGGGCGGAGTCTAGCGGGGCTATGGGTTCGGTGCGAGATGGGCGGAGCCTAGCGGGGTAATGTGTGCAGGTGTGAGGTGGGCGGAGCCTAGCGGGGTAATGTGTGCGATGTGAGGTGGGCGGAGCCTAGCGGGGCTATGGGTTCGGTGCGAGATGGGCGGAGCCTAGCGGGGTAATGTGTGCGGGTGTGAGGTGGGCGGAGCCTAGCGGGGTAATGTGTGCGATGTGAGGTGGGCGGAGCCTAGCGGGGCTATGTGTGCGGTGCAAGGTGGGTGGAGCCTAGCAGGGTAATGTGTGTGGGTGCGAGGTGGGCGGAGCCTACCGGGGCTATGTGTCCGGTGCCAGGTGGCTGGAGCCTAGCGGGGTAATTTGTGCGGGTGCGAGATGGGCGGAGCCTAGCGTGGTATTGTGTGCGGGTGCGAGGTGGGCGGAGCCAAGCGAGGCTATGTGTGTGGTGCGAGGTGGGCGGAGCCTAGCAAGGTAATTTGAGCGGGTGCGAGGTGGGTGGAGTCTAGCGGGGCTTTGCTTGTGGATGTTAGGTGGGCGGAGCCTAGCGGGGCCATGTGTGCGGGCGGCAGAGTGCAAAGTGGGTGGAGCCTAGCGGGGCCATGTGGCACTGAGGATGTCAGTACCGGGGACTGCATGGCTGGGGACAGGTGAGTGTGAGTGTGTGTGTGTGTGTGTACATGTTGAGTGCAGGAAGGGGTGGAGCGAGCTGAGCGGGGAAGTATCGGCTCCCTGCAAGCGTAACCAGGGTAAATATCGGGTTACTAACCAAAGCGCTTTGCTTGGATATTCGATGTTTATCTTGGTTATCAGCTTACCGCAGGCTGCCAGCGATGGCTCCTGCACACTGTAGCTGTAAAAAGCCCTGATTTTGCTGCTAGAACCGTTCTCGAACGTAACTCGAACTATAGAGCTTTAGCAAAAAGCTCGAGTTCTAGTTCAAACTAGAACAGCCCCCAAAATCACTCGAACCGCGAACTGGCGAACTTCGAACCGTGCTCAACTCTATTAGAGAGGGGCTTTCTGAGAGGGCTTTTTACAGTTTGTCTTTTCCCAATTAGCCATTTAAGTATGCTTAATGAAAGTACTAATTCTTTCATAGGCCGCCAATTCTTAGTATTTGACGTTACTTATGTTGCAGTATCAGGCTTCGCAGCAGGTTGCAACACATTCATCACCCATGCCTGTCCCCAGTTGGGCTCAGAAGCTAAATGTCTATCATGACCTCTCTTTTGGAAAGTCCAAGAGCAAGCAAACTCTTACTCCAGGAGAGGGAGCCAACAGATCAGGGAAAAGATCATCATTGCTCAAAGAAAACACCAAAAAACAATGCATGGTAGGAATAAACAGGAAACTTTCATTGGAGTGGAAGTTGATAGATAAATAGATAGATAGCACCTGATGCCAATTCTAGATCTTCTCCTCACACCTGCAGTCTCTGCAGCAGCAGCTGAATCCACTTTGTCCAAAAGGGATCTATTCCATTCAATTGCAAATGATCTAGATAAGATTGAGAACAAGATACTACACGGGACATAGCAGAGTTGGTCAAGTTGAGTGGAGATGAGTTTGCTATTTGGCACAGCTTTTGAATGAATAAAGCAAGTAAAAAGTGTGAAAGATAAAAAAAAGGGTGAAAGTGTCAAAAGTGATGGACTAAATTGAGGTGCATATGAAGTGGTTTTCTTTCTTTCAATTCATTAATCGGGTTAATATTGATCAGGTGAATTGAGTTCTGCTTCTGGAAACTGGGTTAAGAAGGGGTGCACCGGTCCTGGAGGTACTGCAATACCAGGTCAATGCGTGGAGTGGACAGAGCAAGCTCTTTTTCATCTCCCTGTTCTAAAAATCTATTTTATATATGGTCCCCAGATAGGGGACGTATCAGATATTAAACTGATAAGAACAGATTTTTTTTTTATTTCGGCAGGACTTCAAAATAACAAAGGTGATCGCCCCTCGTTGACTGGGAACCGTCCGGCACAAGAGGGCTATGTGTCACCAGAAGGCGCACATACTCCCCCAAGGCCGGCAGTCGTGCAATCCCAGGCACCTTCCAGCACCGACCAAGGTAGCGTCCTCCGAAACTACACTTGATCTTAGACAAACGGCCAAGAAGCAATAACCCGAATTGGTTTCGGCCATGGGTGGCACTCTGGCCTATGTCGGACACATCTTAGGAAGAGGGAGACAAACCCACGCCTACAGAAGACATTTTGTCACCCAAGCCAACCCTTGAAAATTCTGTTTTGCAGAGCAAAAACAAGAAGAATGGTGCGTTTTGCAGCCGCCGCCCACTGCAATGAATCTGAATAACACCTCCTTTTGGGCACAAGCACCTCCCCTCCCTCTTGCGGTCTTTCCAATTCATGATACAAAAAGACAGACAAGACAGGACAGGACAGGACAGGACAGGCTGCCTGACTTTCCGCCACTGCCACCGTTTGCCATCCTTACCCGTAGAAAACCCTTCCACCATCCCCAAACCCTAATCTTTTCTCTTCCCCTCCTAGCTCCCAATCCCTGCCCTTTGTAACCCTCCCACCACCCGCATTTCTTCCCCTGTCATCCCCCTACCACCCGGGAAGAAAAGTGTTTGCCCCCTCCTTCCCCTAGCCCACCATCCCACCCAAAGCGCAACTTCTGCTGCGCAACTGGCTTTCTAGGCAGCAGCGCTATTGTGATGTCAGTGTTCCGTCTCTTCATGTTGTGCACTGTTCAAACGGAAAATAAATCAACAATAGGCAGACTACAGAAAAGCTTACTAACAAAGGTTAGAGGGGGGCTTTCTGAGAGGGCTTTTTACAGTTTGTCTTTTCCCAATTAGCCATTTAAGTATGGTTAATGAAAGTACTAATTCTTTCATAGGCCACCCATTCTTAGTATTAGACGTTACTTATGTTGCAGTATCAGGCTTCGCAGCAGGTTGCAACACATTCATCACCCATGCCTGTCCCCAGTTGGGCTCAGAAGCTAAATGTCTATCATGACCTCTCTTTTTGAAAGTCCAAGAGCAAGCAAACTCTTCCTCCAGGAGAGGGAGCCAGCAGATCAGGGAAAAGATCATCATTGCTCAGAGAAAACACCAAAAAACAATGCATGGTAGGAATAAACAGGTAACTTTAATTGAAGTGGAAGTTGATAGATAGATAGATAGATTGCACCTGATGCCAATTCTAGATCTTCTCCTCACACCTGCAGTCACTGCAGCAGCAGCTGAATCCACTTTGTCCAAAAGGGATCTATTCCATTCAATTGCAAATGCTGTAGATAAGATTGAGAACAAGATACTGCATGGGACATAGCAGAGTTGGTCAAGTTGAGTGGAGATGAGTTTGCTATTTGGCGCAGCTTTTGGATGAATAAAGCAAGTAAAAAGTGTGAAAGATAAAAAAGGGGGAAAGTGTCAAAAGTGATGGGCTAAATTGAGGTGCATATGAAGGGGTTTGCTTTCTTTCAATTCATTAATCGGGTTAATATTGATCAGGTGAATTGAGTTCTGCTTTTGGAAACTGGGTTAAGAAGGGGTGCACCGGTCCTGGAGGTACTGCAATACCAGGTTAACTGCTGGGAAACCCAGGAGGTTCCCTTCGCTAACGGATTTGACAAATTCAACGGTGACTCCTAGCCTTGTCGGGGTCCGTAAGCCCTGCCGGATGGTCCTGGCTTCTCTTTGCTCGCCGGTCCGGTACCGCTGGGCCACCGCCCATCCACGGTCCTTACGGTCTGCTCCAATCAGCCTCTCCTGCAGACGGTCACCACCGTCTGCCAACCCTGCTGTACCGTCCGGGCCACACACCCGGACCAACTTCAGACTGCTCCTCTACCACTTCACTCCTCACTTCTCCAACTCCTAAACTAATCTCATCTGTTTTCCCGCCTCCAGGACTGTGTACTCCTCGGTGGGCGGGACCAACCGCCTGGCCCACCCCCTGGTGTGGACATCAGCCCCTGGAGGAAGGCAACAAGGGTTTTTGTTTGACTTTGGTGTGCCTAGACGGGGTGTGGGGTGTGTTGGTGTCGTTTTGTGACGACCTGGCTTGTCCAGGGCGCCACACATGCATTGCCATATGTTCACATATGTCCACAAAACAATCCATTAAAAAACATTTAGTCAATACATACTTTCAAACAAACCATTAAACAACTATAGCAGACATATATTGGCCTACCATTCTGTATATGGATGTAGCTTTCAGAACTAAACTATATAGGTCTGTAACTATGTGTACATCCAGGCGAGTTGGTTTTACAACCTGTAATGTCTGTGTGAAGTGCATTAAATGCATGACAGGTCATATTTCCATGTAATCAGCTAAAAAAAAAGCGGACACTGCTATCAATCCAAAAATAACCAAACGTTACTGTATGTGTGTCTCCGGTGTTGCTCAAAATGAGTCAGGACCATTAATACATGAATAATATTCTGTTTCAATATATAGACATTCTGCCTACTGATTGAGCACATTTAGGTAAGGATAGAGGCCATGAAAATGTCTGTACTCACCATATTTAGCTTTCCTCCCAGGGGTGCATTGAGACCATCCATTCCTGGGGTAGACTTGTTCAGCCACAGACATCCAGGCTCTCTCCATCATCAACCTGTCGTGGTATCCATCCACACGTGTGTCCCATAACTCTGGATGCCTCTCTACTTCCCCAATCAGCCTCTTTGTATCTATCCTTGGTGCCATTCTGACTACATGTGTTCAGAGTGCTCAGTTTCCCCCTGCAGTGAGAGGACAGGTGCCCAGCTGCCGTCTGGATTGCAAATGAGACAGGATATGAGTCTTTGGCGCCATAATTAATGACCTTCAATTGACCTGATAGACTAACAAGTGTAGCTGATGTTTGGATTAAAAATGCACACGGACGGTACGTGTTGCACACGGACCTGCTACGTGTGCCGTGCAGGCCCAGACCCATTGACTTTAGCGGGTCTGTGCCTGCGTGTTGCCGGCGAAAAACCGACATCTCGACCGTGTAGAAAAACGCACACACGAACAAACGACACGGACACACGTTCCATGTGGTTTTACGTGTGTGTGCCTGCTACCATAGGGTAGCATTGGTCTACGTGTCTCTGTGCCGCCGGTATGTGCAAAAACGTACCAAACACGTACTGGCGGAACGGATGTGTGTCGCAGGCCTAAGGGATAGTTGTTACCTGAGAGGCGGTATCGAGAAGTGTCGAGGTCGGGATCCCGTCCAGGGTGATGGAAACGATGGGTCTTCCTCCGACATACCGCCCTCTCCAGTCAGCTGGGCCTTGGTAATTTATTCCTGGGGATATGCCCTTGGCCCCAGGGGTTGCTTGTTTCAAGGACAGCTCTTGGCATAGGGGCCGGTCTTGCTGCACTTGAAACAGACAGGTGGGCTGTACCGGTCGCCGCTCTGTCCTTTGTAAGTGGAGGTCCTCCTCATCATCCATGGAACATCCTCAGGGGAATCGGCCAGTTGAGTTACCTTTGACGAGGTGGCTCTGGTCTTAAGTTGCATAGCTTCTAGGATCCGGGCGACGTCTCGAGTCAGCTGCTGCACCAGAGTAGACAGATCGCTGGTTTCAGGCCCGGTTGGTAGGGACGGTGCAGGCAGGGCCAGTGCAGGTGCCCTCACTTGCAGCGGGGATGCTTCTACTTGCCGCGCTGGGAGGGGGGAGTCAGGTGCCTCTGGGGGCTGCAGGGCCTTAATCGCTTGTTCTTTTAATGTAGCAAAGTCCAAAGCAGGGTGTTCCAAGGCCTACAGCCGCAACTGTTTGCGGTCCTCCACTGACTCCAGACCCTGCAGAAACTGCTCCACTAACATTCTGTTCCCCTCCGGCTCACCAATGTTGTTAGTTAGCCTTAGGATCCACAGCGCTGCCTGTAGTTTCAAGGCATAGTCCCTGATGCTATCTTGGGGACGCTGTTTACAACTGTAGAACCTCATCCGCAGCTCAGCCTCCGTACGGGTCTCAAATGCAGCTCCCAGCCTCTGGAAAGTGGTGGTTACGGAGACCCGATCCGCCTCTGTCCAGATCTCCACTTCCAGTTCCACCACGCCGGTTAGTTGCCTGAGTACTACCGAGGCCCGCTGCCGTCCATTCAAAGCATACATGTCAAGCACATTGCTGATCTTCCGCTTGAATCCCGGTAGCGCGTCTGGGCGGCCATCATACTGGGGAAGCCAGGCCGCGCCCGGTACATAGAGCAGAGTTATGGGCAGGATCGGCGCAACAGCTTCTGGCGCCTGTGCTAATGCGTCTGCAGCCGGGGCGACACCCGCAGCATCAGCGTTACCCTGATCGGGTGGAGGCTGCACTGCCACATTCCTGTCATCTGGAGCCGACATCTTTGCGCGCCCCCTTGGTTTTCTCCCAGCACTCTTTTGCGCTCTGTGGCCCTCTGGGAACTTTCGGTTACTGTTTCAGGCTGAACACGAAGGGCGGGGTTTCAGCTTTGCGCCCTTTTCCAAAAAGATGGCGTTTTTGGTGCGAAAATAGCGGAAAAATGGCGGGCGTCGCGGAAAAATGGATTTTGGATCGCGACTTTCCCTTTTCAAGGGGCACGTCACCCAGGTTAGTGGGTCCTGCACGCATCCTGTTCGCGACGCTAAGTTTTTCGAGGGTGTGCCACCCCCGCGACAGCCGACGGGCTGCTCAGATCTGGATCCGCAGTGACTCGAGGGGTCTCCGGACCCGAGACGGGGTCGCGTGGCCTCTCGAAATAAAAGGGGGGGTTGTTTTGGATAGTTTTCGTGACGCCACCCACGGTGTGTGGTAACGTGAGGGACCACTGCTGCCAGGAAGGGCCTGCGGCAGAGTAGGCCGGGGTCCCGTCACCTGTGCAACCGGTGACAAGCCTCCGGGTCAGTGGTTCCCTGGACGTGGGGCCTCTGAGAGACTGCCGGGTATGGAACTTTGTACCCGGCCCGTTGTGGGCAATACCTGGACTTGGGCCTGATCCCTGGACTGGGGAAAAGGGATGCTGACCTGTGTTTTTAGAGGCAGCATCAAGGCTAGGTTTGCTTGGGTGGGCAAACAGAAGGACCCGGTCCCGGTCCCGTTAATAAAAATGTTTGTAACATTTAAGAAACCTGCCTCCCGTAAAGGGATGATTACTAAAGTGTGCTTATGTAAAAAACTGTTATTATAATTGCATTATGTTCTGTTTTCTTATCTTTTCAGTTACAAAATAAACCGGTGGTGGTCAGTCAGCCCGCGGACGGTCTGCATTAAACCAAGGGTGAGTGTGACGCCCTGGACTAGCCAGGTAGTCACAGTTAGCCCCATGCACTACTCCCATCCCCAAATAAGGTGACAGCAGCCAACCCATTAAAACCCTGGTTACCTCCCTCTGGGTTTGATGTCCACACCATTTGGGCGGAGCCTGGCGGTTGGCCACGCCCCCCAGGAGTTCACATGCCCAGAGGCAGGAAAACACGTCAGAAGATGAGTTGGGACAGTGGAGTGGAGTAGTGGTAAAGTGGAGTGAGGAGTAAAAATCTGTCTGTGCCTTGGGTAGGAACCCGGGCACTTTGACCAGGAGGCAGACGGTGGTGGCCATCTGCAGGAGACAGGAACACAGTCCTGGTGGAACCGTAGGTAGCTGGGACAGGGTAGTGGCCCGCCGGTACCGAACCGGGGAACCAGCTGGAAACCGGAGCACAGTGGGGGTACTCAGACCCTGAAACGTGGTCCCGAATCTACCGGACCCCGTTAACTGATTGAGGTCTGGACTCTAGGTCCTTCCCCACCCAAAGTCCCGAAAGAAGGCAACAGCCGACCGATTCCGGATAACGGCCACCACCAAAGATCCACCGGGCCAGCGCCTGCGGGCAACGGGCTCTCCCGACGTACACGCCAAAAAGGTGCAGGAGAAGACGGACACCACCAACCGTTTGGGGACCAAAGCGACCGGCTGCGGGCACAGACTATCCACCGTTTGGTTTACCAGAGACTCCCGTGTGTTTGTTCGAGTGAGTACTACTGGGCCCGCGACACTGCCCCACAACATCCGGGTCCCGGGGCCACCATCCCCTGCCCACGGAGGGGTTAACATCACAAGCTGCCCCCAACATCTCCCCCGGGGTGCCCATTAACCGGCAGCTGTGGTGCCTACATTCACCACAACCCGTGGGTGGCGTCACAAACTCTAAATCTAATCCAAAACCCCCACTCGACACACCAGACCCCTTTACAGAACGACGTGACCCCCGGTCCGGAGACGCTCGAGCCACAGACACATGAGCCCGGATCCGAGCGGCTCAGCTGCAGCCGAGCGCGGGGCGGTACATCAGCGTTATTGGACTGAGTGAGTACACAAGTGACCCTTACTGTCCCAACGGCACCTCTCTGTTGCCCTCACCGAGTCCTGGGGCATTCCCCCTACCCGTGCAGGGGTTAAACACCTGGCTGCCCACACCATCGCCACCAGGTACTCCCAACTGTAGCGGTAGTACTCCACCTTACCTTACCACACACCACGGGTGGCGTCACAAACTTCAAACATAACTCCCCGTGTAAATTTTCCCCCTTTATTCCGAGTGGCCACGCGACCCCAGCCTCCGGGTCCGGAGATCCCTCGAGCCACCGCGGATCCAGATCTGAGCAGCCCGGCTGCTGACACGGGGGCGGCACATCCTGGAAACGTTAGCGTCACAAACAAGATTCGAGCAGGACCCACTTACCTGGGTGACGTGCGCCTTAGAGCCAAAAAACGGGAGTCAAAAATTCCTTTTCCCGCCAAGTCTGCCATTTTCTGCCATCTTTTTGCGCCAAAACGCCATCTTCCCAGCGAAAGAGCGTGAAGCGGAAGCCCGCCCTTCGTCCTGAGTATGAGTCCAGAACTGGAAATTCCCAGAGGGCCACAGCGCGCGAAGGAGTGCTGAGTGAAAACCAAGGGGGCGTGCCTAAATGTAATTACAGCGGATGAGAAGCAGGGAAACCAGGACTCTGCCATAACATTCCTGGACAACGCAGAGGCAAGATGGGGGAACGAGACTGGTCACTGGAACGTGCTATTCCCGGGACCGTGACTTGGATTGAGGAGGAGACAGAGCAGCTGTGCCGAAGGATGCGGACGCAGTTCCTGTTTATCTTGAATCACTGGAAGGAAGAGATGAGGAGCCTGGCGATGGCGGTGTGAGCTTTTGAGATCAAAATCCCACGTGAAGAGAGAGTAAGCGGTTACCCAGTCCCTACTGATTGCCCAAATCCGGCCACAGAGGCTGAGGGATCCGGACCGCCCCCGCACGCGGTGAGCACTCTACCGTCCTCTACCTTGTCCTGGGCGGATGCCGAGCTGCCCACTACAACCCCGGCAGCGGAACCTTCGGTGCCTTTAAGTAAATCACCAGCTGCAATAATCCCAGTGCTGTCCCTCATCCCTGACATGACAACAATCATCCGGACCCTGGCCAGACCAGACCCGGGCACATCACCGGGCCCGTCCTCAGAGGTGGAGCACCCGGACCCTGCAACCCCAGCTGCAGAGCAGTCGGTCCTTCAATCTGCAGATGCGGAAGTGGAACCTAAAGATCTCCCAGTTCCACTGCCGCGCGGCATCCCGACGGCTGTTGGGGCCGCAAAAGTCCATGTAAAACCAGAGCCAGCTAGGGAGCTGAGGCCGGACGCTGATACCCCCTACTGGGAACGACATCACTAGCAGTTACAAGCATTAATCACAAGCCGAAACCGGCGACGACGAGAGCTTGCCGCTCGCAACAGAGCAGAAAAGGAGCAGGTGAGGAGCGCTGCTTCACGAGTTAAAGGACCACGGTGGATCGGTTTGACCCCGAGCAAGGGTGGGGTTTCATCGGAGAAGCAGGCCTCACAGCTGGGGTGTTCGTGTCTCGACGGGACGTGGCACCGCACCTACCCTGGGGGTACCCCGAGCGCAACCTCCAACCCGAAGAAATGTTCACCTACACCTGGCATTGCGGAGAGCGGGGCTGGTATGCCCTGGAGGTGACCAAGCATGCGATGCCTGAAGAAGAATTTGTGCCGCTGTCGATGGTATGTAGTCGCAAGTAGGCGTGGCTACGGGACCCGGTAATTTGAAAAATGTGGAAAATACCAGTGGTTTGAGGATGCCATAGAATTGTTAGGTATTGGAGCTTTCGTTTGTTGTTTTTAATAGTTTTTTTCATGTAGAAAATGTTAGCAAAATAAGTGCCTAATTAACCAATTTTTATGAAAAGAGTAAAAGTTACCAGATTTGCGAGACGATTGCTAAAATGTGTACACCCAGCAAATGGAGTCTGTTAAGTTTTTATATTTAGTAAAAATGGACCACGGTCACAGGACTGGCGTGACAAACACGAACTTGTGTTTTGTATATAGTTGCACCTCCTGTGCCCACCAGAGTCGTCTAACACAATGCCCGGGACCTTAACCTTGTCACGGACCCACCATAGGTATGCAGCGGGTCAGGTTGTTTGGGTGGCGCGTTAACGGGATCCGGAACATTGGGACTGGACCGTCGTGAGTAGAGGCTGCAACGGAGCAGGTTGAGTCTCCGCTACCATTGAAACCGGTAGCGTCCCACTGTTGAGGAGATGAACTCTTTACAAAGTTGGTAATGTTTAAGTGACAAGCCTCCCTGATGTGGGATGAAAGTGTAAATAAAAATGTTAACCTTTTCTTACCTTTTTTTCTACAGTTAAAAAAAATAAATAAAGAAACCTCTAATGTCCTGTAGCTCGGGTACGAGCTACGTTTAACCAAGGGGGAATATGACGCCCTGGTCTGTCAGGTCGTCACAGGGTATTGTGAAATCTGACCTTTTGCGCAGTATCCACCTCCTCCTTGCAGGAGTCCCTGACCTTTGGTGTTGCCAAGAAAAAGCTAATCAAATCCTAGGAACACTCTGCACCACACCCACCAGACACACCAGTGGACAGCCTGAGTGGAATAGGGTCACCCACTTGGGGGTTATGTTAAGGTGAGGTGAGGAGTGTCAGGACCAGAACAGTGTAGTGTTGGAGGTGAAAGTGAGAGGAGGTCGGGAGCTGTGCTTCTTGGAACTACTAGGTGGCAGATGTTGGTCTGGGCCTGGTAGGAGCTGGACCCCGGTCACAGGGGATCGTGACAAGGGGCACGGACTGTCGAGGAGGACAGCTGGTGGCCTTATGCCATCATCCGGCAGGGGCCAGAGCGTGACGGGGTACGTGGACCCTAAGTCAGAAAGGAGCTTCAGGCGTCCTGGCAATTTGCCTTCAAAATCCGTTCTCCACCCGCTCCAAAATCGGGGTACTAGCGCAGCGAGGGGGATAGGACTTTCCACTCACATGGTCCAGAAAATCCCAAGCGTGAACCCTGAGAGCAAGCTCACCCAATTAGCCATAACGGTGAGTGGGACCCGATCAATTTCACACTAAAGGGACCAACTGAAAGACGAGGTGCCAAGGCAGAGGTCACAGACTAACAGGCAACACCAACGGGCACGGGATACAGGTGTGCTCCCTCCCAGCGGCAGCGGTGTCAAGAACTTTGGTTTGCCACAGTTGTCGGTGTCAGCGTTATTGGACTGAGAGTGAGTACACAAGTGACCCTTATCGTCCTAACGGCACCTCCACGTTACCCTCACCGAGTCCCGTGGCATTCCCCCTACCCGTAGAGGGGTTAAACACCTGGCTGCCCACACCATCGCCACCGGGTACTCCCAACTGCAGCGGTGGTACTCCACCTTACCACACACCACGGGTGGCATCACGAACTTCAAACATAACTCCCCGTGTAAATATTCCCTCTTTATTCCGAGTGGCTGCGCGACCCCGGCCCCCGGGTCCGGAGATCCCTCGAGCCACCGCGGATCCGGATCCGAGCAGCCCGGCTGCTGACGCGGGGCGGCACACATTCATCCTTCCAGATCTTCTCTTTCACCTCCTTCTTCAAGTGAGCTCCCAGGGGAAATTCAAAACATATGTAATCTTCCCCTTTCACTCTCTTGTTCAAAACTATCATATCCTCTTTTTTATCCTTCTCAGTCTGTGTGACATCCCTGGACTATCAGGTCATCACAGAGTACTGCACAAGCTGCCCTTCCGTGCAGTATTCCAAGTCCCTCATGGTTCTGGGTCCCTATCTTATGGTGTTGCCTCCAACAGCAAATCAAATCCTAGATACACATTACATCACACCCACGAGGCACACCAGTGGACGGCTTGAGTGTAATAGAGTCGCCCACTTGGGGGGTCAGGGAGGGGAGGTGAGTAGTGTAGTCAGTGAGGAGAGAGTTGGGAAGTAGTCCTCTAGCTGTGAGGAGTTCAGAGGAGGTTGGGAGTGATGGCTCCTAGGAGAAGCTGTCTAGGTTGCAGACAGTGGTCTGGACCTAGAGGAGTCGGACCCCCGGTCGCAGGGGATTGCGGCTAGGTGCCTGGATCTGTCAAGTAGGATGGTCAGCAGCCTTGCACTATCAACAAGAATAGGAAGGAAGGAAATTCCTGTCCAGCATCACGTCCAGAGATGAATTAGTTTAAAATTCCATTTTTATTCAAAGACAAACATAAAAACTAACATAGAGTTAGATGGACATCCATGGGGTGATTAGAAAACGTCTTACGTGTTTCAAGCCGTTGCGGCTCTTAATCTTAGACATATATCATTCAAACGAGACACAATATATACAAGTGCACTTGATGCACTTGTATATATTGTATCTCATTTGAATGATATAAGACGTGATGCAGGACAGGAATTTCCTTCTTATTCTTGTTGCCACTTACTCCTGAACCTCCTTGCACCATCCCAGGCTGAGGAACCAAGTACATTTATTCGGGTGAGCTGAAAAAAACCCTTTTTCTATTCAGCCTTGCACTATCACCAGTCCGGGACAGAAGGCACGGCGGGGTACACGGACCCTAGGTCGGGGAGAAGCTTCAGGCAACCCGGCAATTAACTTGAGGAGAACGGATCCTTTATGATCTGTTCCCACCCACTCCAGAATCGGGGCACAAGCGCAACAAGGGGGATAGGGCCTTCCAACCAAACGGTCCAGAAAATCCCAAGCGTGAGCCCTGAGAGCAGGCTCCCACACTTAGCCACAGTGGGGAGCGTGGCCTGGCAAGATTCAGACTACTGGGCTACCACGTTGAAGTTAAACTTAGTGCCAGGAGGCAGGTCACGGATCACCAGGCAACACATTAGAGGTCGGGACACGGACGTGCTCCCCTCAAGCGGCAGATATACCCAGAGATTTGGTTTCCCGGTTGTCAGCATCTGCTTATTGACTGAGTGAGTACCTGAATGGCCCCTGCATCCCACGGCATCCCACTGAGTCCCGGAGCCTTCTGTGGCGCCCCTGAGGCTTTCGTCGCCACAGGACATTGCACCCCATCCAGCGGTGTGATGCCCCATTCTGGGTGAGGAAAGGAGTGAACACCGGTCCCCTGGTAAATCTACACAACACCCATTGTTAAGTACATACTGGGACCAGGGACAGTGGCAGTTACCCTCCCATGCTGCATGCTGGGAGGGGCCGTAAGACCCATCCCTGCTCCTATAGGGTACAGCTTAGCAACTGGGGAGGTGGGAGGAGCCACCAGAGAGCAGTCAGAGAATGGAAGGTCAAGTTAGTTTCAGTTTACCTCAGAGAGTGAGAGAGTGAGGAGCCAGCATGTAGCTGTGAAAGAGAAAGGAGCTCTGTGAGCTCAGAGTGTCCGCACAGAGAAAGCAACAGAAGTCTGTAGAGAGAAGTGAAAGGAAGCAGACGCAGAGTGTGCTGTCCTGTGGATCTGGGGCCTGGAGCTGGAACAGCTTGGCCCAGGGAAGCAGGAGTAGCAGAGAGGCAGAGAAGAGACTCGGACATCGGAGTCTGTGGCCACCAGGGCTTAAAATACTCCCTGGTAGCCGAATCCGAAGGGCAGGAGAGCTGCAAGCACTTGGCCCATAAACAGCCCGAAGATACAGCTGCAGCATCAGGGCCCAGTGTGGACTCCAGCAGAGAAGCACCAGAGAGGGCCTGCGCAGCCTACCACAGAGGGAAAGGGACGTATCACCGGTCCCAGCAGCAAAGAGGGCCATTGCTGGATCCAGAGAAGCAGGGTCCTATCGTAGTAAAGAAAGGAACAGGAGTAGGCCTCATACTCAGCTGGCCAGAAAGATCACCCCAAGTACTTCCAGGCCGACCGGATCCCCTTCACCACCTGTGACGGTCTCCCAGGATTGGACTGTTCCTAAAGTAAAAGAGGAGAAGGTAAAGAGACTGTTGTATGTGCCTGGTTCTTTCATTGCCTGTCGGCCCTGCACCGTGTTAGCCACACAACACCATAGACTTTCACGAGCACTAACAGTGTCCCCGGGGCTCCGCTCCACCTGTGGGGAGCAGTACCACCATTGCTGCCGTATCATCACCCCGGAGGCCTCACACAGCAGCGGCGGCTTAATAGCCGCAGACCACAGGTGGCGTCACGAAACAAATACTTTAATTGCTCCCAAGTCACCAGCCATATTAAACTGACACCCACCAGGGCCACGGAGTCGGGCCCCGCCACCACTGACGTCCCCCGGACTAGTCCGGCCCGGCACCGGGTGTCCCATAGCCCTGGGGTGGGCGAGTCAACTTTTGGCGTCACGAACAGGATTTCATGCCCGGTCCCACCGGGTACTGTGCGCCTGAAGAACCGTGTGACAAAACTGTGTGTTTTACTGTGAAAACCGCCGCCATTAGCGCTGCTGAGCGCGGGAAGAAGGGGGGCGTGCCTGTAGAAAGAGCGCAAAAAGAAGCTCCGCCCCCTTGTCTAGAGAAAGAGCGCGAAGCAGTGCCCGCTATGGAGAGCGGAGGAGAGAAAAATGGCGCGCTAAGAAACTGACAGGCAGTTAATGCTGCTGTCTGGAGGAAGAGAGAAAATGGCTCCTATAAGCGGAGGCCAGGGGGAGCTCACCTGGATCAGGCCTGTGACCGTCGCTGAGCTGGAGGCTGAGGTCGGAAGGATGGCTGACGGGATGAAGAAGCAGAGCAGATGGGAGACAGCCGTGTGGGGGAAGGAGATGGTGCTGGCCATGAGGAGTCTGCAGAAGTCTGTGCAGTGAGGCCTGCGTGCGGGTGATGCCCACGTCCATCCAGAGTCCACACCAGCGATGCCGATCCTGCTGCAGAGCATCTCCGGCCTAGATCTGGGTGAGTCCCATGCTGCCCCTGCCGGCGCGAGTGCCCCAACCCCCGCTGCCATGCCCGCGGTCCCTGGAGAGACGCCCGGCGCGAGTGCCCCAACCCCCGCTGCAATGCCCGCGGTCCCTGGAGAGACGCCCGGCACGGCGACACTGATCCAGGCCGCAGCCACGCCAGGTGCGGCCCGCCAAGATTTTGCCGCCGGAGCGACGCCCATTCACGCCGCAGCAGCGACGCCAAGCCCGGTCCGTCCAGCTCAGGCCCCAGCAGTGATACCCCGCTCGGCCAAACAAGATCCCGCCGCAGCGGCAACGTTAATCCACGCTGCAGGTGCGGCCCGCCAAGCCCAGGCCGCAGCCACGCCAGGTGCGGCCCGTCAAGAACCGGTCACAGCAGCGACTCCAATCCAGGCCGCCGCCATGCAAGGCGCGGCCCGCAAAGACAGGGACGCAGCTCTGATACCATCACCCCGCAGCAGCCCCGCTACGGCTGCAGAACAGGGCCAAGGGACTCAGACCAGTCTGAGCACGGCCTGCATGCTGTCCAGGGCCCTGCCGCAGCATGACCTCTGCAATTAAGAAAAGGAAAAGAAGATGCTTGTCACGCTTCCCGGTCCCCTGGTCCCGTCCTCCGGTCCCCGTGGTCCGCTCCCCGGCGGCGTCCCCTGCTTACTACTCCGGTCCCGGCCTCCTCTTCCCCGCCTGCGGCCTCCATGCGTCCAGCTCCCCGCTCCTGGCGCTCCTCTGCGACGTGGGACTCCCAGCCGAGCGCTCCTGCTTCCTCCTCACCGCTTTCTGGACTGGCTTCTGGCACACGGGCCTCGCGCATGCGCATTAGGGCGCGCGCACGGTCATTGACCCTTTCTTAAAGGGCCAGCACCCAGAAACAGGATATTGCATAGACAGGTACAGGGTTTATAAGGTTTCTCTTTCCTGGTGGGCGGGGCCTGTTCTACGTGTTTATCAAGCTAGTGTTCAGGTCCCCGTATTGCTTTGCCCTGTGCTTTGCCTTGTATTAACCCTGTCCTGTCTCGTGTAGCCTATCCTGCCACGCCAGTCGCTCCGAACCAAGTCCATCCCTGGACCCTGACGGTGACTTCGGCGGATGTCCCACCACCTCTGCAGCTCCGCCAGTCTCCAGTCTCTGGCTCCGTTCGGTGACCCGTTCCATCGCTCAGCAGGTTCCGGATCCCGCCTGACCCTATAACCCGGCCTCGGACCCTGAGCCTCGTCACCCGGACTACCGTCCAGAACTCCGTGGGTTCAGCATCATCCACCTTTCCTGCTTCTCTACGGACTGTCCAGCTACCTATAGTGCTCCGGCTGCCGTGCATCAGGACCCTCTGGCGGGGTGACCAGCCTGGCTGCCTTCTCAGGGGAAATCGGTGTACGGTCCAGTGCTTCCACCACCCGGACGTAACAATGCTGAACTGTACATAGCCCCTGTCTGCCCCTCATTCTTTGTGAAGATGTCCCTTTTGTGCTGCCCTAATGTGCTTTTTGAAGATGACACCTTTCCGGCCTTACTGCCCCTTGTACTTTTTGAAGATGTAACCCCCCCCATGTTTATGTGTACCGGGCCACGGAACTGGAATGTGGTCCCCGGTGAATGTGAATGTGTAATGGGTCCTGTGTAACCAGGCCACTGGACTTAGTGGCTAATTTTGTTTTTTCCTTTGTAGCTTGAGAAAGCTGAACGAACTGCCAGGCTGCTGGACTTGTTGTAGCCAAGATGTATATAGTTGCACCTGTTGTGCCCCCTACCAGAATTATGGGGGAAGTGCCCAAACCGTGCAATGGACTGGAAGTGCACATATAGAGTTTCTTTGTAAGAAAGTTTTGCAACGTTCAAGTATCTGTGCCTCCCAAAGGGAAGAAAAGTTTTATTGTTTTTGTTACATGCATGTAAAAATGTTTTTGCAGTTTCTTTCCACATTTCCTGTTGTTTTTCAGCCCGAGGACGTGCTGGGATTCGCTGTGGGGGAGTGTGGCGCCCCTGAGGCTTTCGTCGCCACAGGACATTGCACCCCATCCAGCGGTGTGATGCCCCATTCTGGGTGAGGAAAGGAGTGAACACCGGTCCCCTGGTAAATCTACACAACACCCATTGTTAGGTACATACTGGGACCAGGGACAGTGGCAGTTACCCTCCCATGCTGCATGCTGGGAGGGGCCGTAAGACCCATCCCTGCTCCTATAGGGTACAGCTTAGCAACTGGGGAGGTGGGAGGAGCCACCAGAGAGCAGTCAGAGAAAGGAAGGTCAAGTTAGTTTCAGTTTACCTCAGAGAGTGAGAGAGTTAGGAGCCAGCATGTAGCTGTGAAAGAGAAAGGAGCTCTGTGAGCTCAGAGTGTCCGCACAGAGAAAGCAACAGAAGTCTGTAGAGAGAAGTGAAAGGAAGCAGACGCAGAGTGTGCTATCCTGTGGATCTGGGGCCTGGAGCTGGAACAGCTTGGCCCAGGGAAGCAGGAGTAGCAGAGAGGCAGAGAAGAGACTCGGACATCGGAGTCTGTGGCCACCAGGGCTTAAAATACTCCCTGGTAGCCGAATCCGAAGGGCAGGAGAGCTGCAAGCACCTGGCCCATAAACAGCCCGAAGGTACAGCTGCAGCATCAGGGCCCAGTGTGGACTCCAGCAGAGAAGCACCAGAGAGGGCCTGCACAGCCTACCACAGAGGGAAAGGGACGTATCACCGGTCCCAGCAGCAAAGAGGGCCATTGCTGGATCCAGAGAAGCAGGGTCCTATCGTAGTAAAGAAAGGAATAGGAGTATGTGACGGGGGTGTACAACAGAGCAAAGGATGGACGAGGCCGAGGGACGATCCAACAGGTTTATTAACAGGAATGCAAGAACAGCACACGATAAGTCCACGTAAAACAGATTCGGGGGCCCTTCCCGACAATCCTCGGACCGGATTACAAAGCAATCGTCCTTACAGTAGTCCAAAGAGTTCCACACAATCCCACGGGCCGCCACACAGGCCTAGCTCCGTCCGTGTCCACAGCCACACAGGCTGGAGCTCCTGCTCCCTTCAAGTTTCAGCTCACTCTGCCTGAATCTCCCAGGTAAGCAGAGTTTACACTAGTTGGACTCTAGGCCCACCTCCCCCTACTCCCAGGGATGGAAGTGCCTCAAGAGGATATAACCTTGCATTTTAGGGGGGTGATTACCTACAACAATAGAAATGTACACAGAAGTAGTTCAAATAAGACAATGAACCCAGCTTGAAATAGGAATCTTTACAGCATATACAGTGAGAGGGTAAATTACATCTTCACAGAGTAGGCCTCATACTCAGCTGGCCAGAAAGATCACCCCAAGTACTTCCAGGCCGACCGGATCCCCTTCACCACCTGTGACGGTCTCCCAGGATTGGACTGTTCCTAAAGTAAAAGAGGAGAAGGTAAAGAGACTGTTGTTTGTGCCTGGTTCTTTCATTGCCTATCGGCCCTGCACCGTGTTAGCCACACAACACCATAGACTTTCACGAGCACTAACAGTGTCCCCGGGGCTCCGCTCCACCTGTGGGGAGCAGTACCACCATTGCTGCCGTATCATCACCCCGGAGGCCTCACACAGCAGCGGCAGCTTAATAGCCGCAGACCACAGGTGGCGTCACGAAACAAATACTTTAATTGCTCCCAAGTCACCAGCCATATTAAACTGACACCCACCAGGGCCACGGAGTCGGGCCCCGCCACCACTGACGTCCCCCGGACTAGTCCGGCCCGGCACCGGGTGTCCCATAGCCCTGGGGTGGGCGAGTCACTTCCCCTACCCATGGAGGGCGACGACATCTTAGCTGCCCCACTTCATCAGCCCGCGTACTCCCAACGGCAGTGGCGATACTCCCAATTACCGTACACTACGGGTGGCATCATGAACTATATCTCCCCTGTAAATACCTCCCTTTTACATTCGAGTGTGGCCCCCTAGCCCCCGGGTCTGGAGACCCTCGAGCCATGAATAATCACCCTCGGATCCGAGCGGTTCAATCGCTGCAGAGGCGGCACATCTGCACTTACACCGAGATCCCACCACCAAGAATAGCCTCACTCTGCAAACAATTGATGACCTGACACTCGGTACCCAACCAGGAACAAAGGACCCCGCCAACCTTGTATTCAACCAATCCAATAGCTTTATCAACTCCCGAATGCTCCCTAATTCACTGCCAATCCTACATTCGTACCCTGCTGTGGCCATATTTGCTGCGCTAAAACTGAGACCCCCACCGATACCTTGAGCATGGCTACCGCATACCCAGGAAATAATGTACTTAAATGAATGCACACATAACCTGGAATTTTACTCACCAGGCTGTGTCGGTGCACGAAACCCACCAGCAATCTTTCCCAGGATGGTCAGGCACTTAAGCAGCTTGAGCAACTCATGCAGGTGGACCCTGGCAAGCCGCCATGCTTGGCCCTTACCGGACAACCAGGGAGTGAACCACATACTGGATGACCTCACGGGATGAGGCTGATCCCGTCCTTAATGATGAGTTCCTCCTTGATGATGACCCCTTCCTTGAAGACGACCTCTGCCCCGAAAACAATCTCCACACTGATGCTGACCTCCTTCCTGAGGATGACCTCCACTTTGATGCTGACCTTCTCCCTGGTAATGATCTCCTCTGTGACAATCTCGAAGCCCCAGGACCAGGTGGTACTCTAGACATCCCATCACTTTTCACCCAGGCGGTCTCCACGACAGGAGCATTGTCAGGAAGGACCACTGCCTTCTTGTTGAAGCCTGGCAGACTAGAGGTTGCAGGCCTGATCACATAACCCAATGAAGGCCCACTCAGCACTACAGGCCCCAACCATCTGGTAGGATTCCTTCCATGTGGCATCCTGTGGCTTGCAGAAGCAGGAGGAAGAGCTGGAGGGGAGGCTCTCTGGAGCTACCCCTGGGGTGCCACTGAGGCTTAGGAGCCACATTGTGTGAGAGTCTCTCCAGTGCCCTCACCCTGCATGTGTGACGCCCTGGACCAGCCAGGTAGTCACAGGTAATTCCCCGCATAACACCAGTCCCTAACAAGGTGTCAGCAGCCAACCTTAAAAACCCTACGCCCCCCTTCCTCAGTGCTGGTGGACACACCAGGTGGGGCGTGGTCAGGTGGTTGGCAACGCCCACCGAGGAGTTTGGATAGCCTGAGGCCGGAAAAAGTAGTTAGATTGCTTCAGGAGTAGAGTTGAGCGCGGTTCGCGGTTCTCTAGTTCGCGGTTTGAGTGATTTTGGGGGGTGTTCTAGTTAGAACTCGAACTCGAGCTTTTTGCTAAAAGCTCGACAGTTCGAGTTACGTTCGAGAACGATTCTATCAGCAAAAGCGTGGCTTTTTACAGCTACAGTGTGCAGGCAGCTGGCAGCCTGCGGTAAGCTGGTAACCAAGATAAACATCGGGTATCCAAGCAAAGCGCTTTGGTTAGTAACCCGATATTTACCCTGGTTACGTGTGCAGGGAGCCGACACTTCCCCGTTCAGCTCTCTCCGCCCCCTCCTGCACGTGGCATGTACACACACACACACACTCACACTCACACTCACCTGTCCCCAGTCATGCAGTCCACTACACTGACGTCCTCAGCGCCACATGGCCACGCTAGGCTCCACCCACTTCGCACTCCGCCGCCCGCATACATGGCCCCGCTAGGCTCCACCTACTTCGTACTCCGCCTCCCGCACACATGGCCCCGCTAGGCTCCACCCACCTGGCACTCTGAACACATGGGCACGCTAGGCTCCGCCCACTTGGCACTCTGCACGCATGGCCCCGCTAGGCTCCGCCCACCTGGCACTCTGCACACATTACGCCGCTAGGCTCCGCCCACCTGGCACTCTGCACACATGCCCCCGCTAGGCTCCACCCGCCTGGCACTCTGCACACATGGCCCCGCTAGGCTCCGCCCACCTGGCACTCTGCACACATGGCCCCGCTAGGCTTCGCTCACCTGGCACTCTGCACACATTACCCCGCTAGGCTCCGCCCACCTGGCACTCTGCACACATGGCCCCGCTAGGTTCCGCCCACCTGGCACTCTGCACACATTGCCCCGCTAGGCTCCGCCCACTTGGCACTCTGCACACATTACTCCGCTAGGCTCCGCCCGCCTGGCACTCTGCATACATGGTCCCGCTAGGCTGCACCCACTTCGCACTCCGCCTTCACACATAGCCCCGCTAGGCTCCACCCACCTGGCACTCTGCACACATGGCCCGCTAGGCTCCGCCCACCTGGCACTCTGCACACAATACTCTGCTAGACTCCGCCCACCTGGCACTCTGCACACATTACCCCGCTAGGCTCTGCCCACCTGGCACTCTGCACACATGGCCCCGCTAGGCTCCGCCCACTTGGAACTCTGCACACATGGCCCCGCTAGGCTCTGCCCACCTGACACTCTGCACACATTACCCCGCTAGGCTCCACCCACCTGGCACTCTGCATACATGGCCCCGCTAGGCTCCGCCCACCTGACACTCTGCACACATGGCCCCGCTAGGCTCCGCCCACCTGGCACTCTGCACACATTGCCCCACTAGGCTCCGCACACCTGGCACACTGCACACATTACCCCGCTAGGCTCCGCCCACCTGGCACTCTGCACACATGGCCCGCTAGGCTCCATCCACCTGGCACTCTGCACACATGGCCCCGCTAGGCTCAGCCCACCTGGCACTCTGCACACATAGCCCCGCTAGGCTCCGCACACCTGGCACACTGCACACATTACCCCGCTAGGCTCCGCCCACCTCGCACTCCGCACGCATTAGACAGCTCGGCTTACCTGCAGTGATGAAGTCCCGCCCTCCCGACCTCAGCGCTGTCACTGTCCTCCATGGCCGCCGCTTGTCACATCTCCTCCTCTCACTGCGGCCCGAGACTGTCACTAGCGGTGATGTCACAGGCTCTCGCGATACTTGGCTGTGAAGGTCATTGAACTCAGTGTCAGGTCTGCTGTCAGCAGTGCAGGAGATCACCGCAGGTAATGTACCTCGTTCCTGACAGCAGCACTTGTAATGCCCTGCAGTGACCTGGGCTGACCTATTGATGTTAGCTCAGGTCACTTCATTGCTCTCCCAGCCAATGGGGAACATTCTGTTCTTCATTGGCTGGGACAGTGACTATGGTATGGATCGTCATGGTAACCGCTTAGATTACAGCAGACCTGGATTTGTTTTTCTTTCTGATAAATTGGTGAAAGATGGAATGTGTTGGGGAGTGTTTTTTCAAATAAAAATGTGTTTGTCGTCTATTTTTTTTTTTATTACTGACTGGGTTGGTGATTTCGGGTATTTGATAGACGCCTGACCTCACCAACCCCAGGGCTTGATGCCAGGTGACATTACACATCTGGTATTAACCCCATATATTACCCCGTTTGCCACCGCACCAGGGCACGGGATGAGCTGGGGCGAAGCACCAGGATTGGCGCATCTAATGGATGCGCCACTTCTGGGGTGGCTGCGGCCTGCTATTTTTAGGCTGGGGAAAGTCCAATAACCATGGACCTCCCTAGTCTCAGAATATCAGACCCCAGCTGTCTGCTTTACCTTGGCTGGTGGTCCAATTTTGGGGGGACCCCTACGTGGTTTTTTTTTTAATTTATTTAATTTAAAATAACAGCGTGGGGTGCCCTCAGTTTTGGATTACCAGCCAAGGTGAAGCTGCCAGCTGTGGTCTGCAGGCTGCAGCCATCTGCTTTACCCTAGCTGGCTACAAAAATAGGGGGAACCCTACGTCATTTTTTTTTTAAATTGACTTATTTATTTTAATAAATACAAGGCTAAGCACCCCTTAGTGCCATATGAAAGTCACCAAAGGGTGCAAAATTACAAAATGCAGATGAGTGGGAGATTATGTGTCTTTCTGCCATTATAATGACAGAAAAGACTGATATGAAGTGCACAAGCACAAGAAAATCACCAGAGCGCTCTACGCTGTGAAAAGCAGTAGAAAATGGCACTGGAGTGAACATGTGACCGCCTCATGTAGGTTGAAGCTATGGATCCTGGGTAAATTTATGTATTTTCCCTCCTTCAGTGTTTTGGCAGTACGCCAAAAAAACGGAAGGCACACGGATGACAAATGGATCACATACGTGTCACGCTCCCGATGCCTCGGCACCGCTCCTTACCCACTGATCCGGTCGCACCATCCCGGCACCACTCCTTACCCACTGATCCGGTCACACCTGCACGTCACCGCTCCTTACCCACTGATCTGGTCCACGTGTCCACTGGTCATGGCTGCCGCGCCCGCTCGTGCTTTCCTGTGTCCTGTCCCCACTCTCATGTGTCTGACTCATGCTTCTGTATAGTGTCGGGCCGCGCCCACTCACCTGGTCTTATGGGCCCAGCACTGCTGCAGCAGATATGTCATGAGGCTGTGCTGGGTATATAAGACTGGCCTTGACATGTGGGCGGGGCCTGATCAACGTGTCTTGTAAGCCTTGTCTTGAAAGCTAGGTGCTCAGGTCCCCCTTGTGCCGTGTCCTGTGATCAATACTATTGCCTGACATTCCTACCCGGCACCTGTGCCGGATTCCTGCACTGTCTCCAGGAACTCTGAAGCCCCAGTGACTGTTCTACCCGTCCCCTGTGGGACGCAGTCCCTGCCACGCTAGTGCTCCGGCTAACGTGCACCCAGACCTCCGGTGGGGTGCACAGCCCAGTGGATCCACCACCCGGACCTAACAATACGGAACAAAAACGGATGCCACACGGATGCACCCGTGAAAAAAACAGACCGTTTTTTTGCGGACCGCAAAAATGGATCGGTCGTGTGAATGTAGCTTTATTCTAATCTGCCGTTTATAAACAGCAGGCAGAAATAAGTGAATAGCGCCCCCCAGCGTCAGAAAATCTCCGGGGTTTCAGGGGGTAGCTGAGACCCTGGAGATCATGATTCAGGCCGGTTTTTCCGGTCCCTGCTCACGTGATCACCAGTATACACCGTATACCAGTGATCATGTTACAGTAAATGACAGCGCAGTTAAAAAATTATTTATCTCCCATCTGGCATGAACAAACATGTCAGATGGGAGATAAATCTCCTCCCCGGTCACCCGATGTCGCCAAAGTGCCCCCCTTCGACCCCCTCCCGAAAATCCAAGATGGCCACGCGCACAGCAGCGCGCCGGCCGCATTCACCCTACTCCTCTGATTTCTGTCGCAGGTGCCATGACACATGCGACAGAAAACTCCCCCCCAGGCCCTGCCAGGTCACCCCCTATAACCCAACCGGTGTTCCCTGGTGTCCCACGGTACCTGTGCAGCGTTGATCCCCCGCGGCCCCCTCCTTCACAATAGACGCTGCCGCATGCACAGAGCGGCTGTCAGCTCAGCTTCCTGGCTTCAGTCACAGTGAGTGGTGGTAACCATGCATCTGTAAGCTACTGCAATGCCCTGCTCATGAGGTAAGGATCATAGTTGATCAGGAGAACTATACTACATTTACAAATGGAGGGATTTGCTATTTCTGTTGCCCTGCTGAACGACTACCAAACATGAGAGTCCGTTATACGCCACAAGAAAACATGTCTAAATAGCGAGCTCTGTTTAGTATTCAATCAGCTGGATAACTGGACTTAAAAGGGTATTCCATCTCCATGATCCTATCCCCAATATATAGTAGGTGGAATAGCAATAATATCAATATTTGGAAATGTAGAATAGTTCTCCTGATTAGGCATGCCCTTACCTCATGAGCAGGACATTGCAGCTTTGGTAGCAACAGTTACGACATGGACTCTGCTGCTGTGGACCCGGGGAGAGTAGGTGCAGATTCATTGCACCCACACTCCTCACATGGAGGGTCTGCACTCCTAGAAAATGGGGGATACGTTCCCTGAGCGTGTCCCCCCATATTCTAGATGGTCCAGAGTCATCGTGGGACCCCCTTATTTTTTTTCCTTACAATAAATTGGTGAAAGAGGGAATGTTTTGTGGAGTGTTTTTTCAAATACATTTTTTTTCGTCTATTTGTTTTGTTAGTGCTGACAGTTTGTGATGTCGGGTATGTGATAGACGCCATGACATCACAAACTGCTGGGCTTGATGTCAGGTGACCTTACAGCTAGTATCAACCCCATTTATTACCCCGTTTGCCACCACACCAGGGCACGGGATGAGCTGGGGTGAAGTGCCAGGATTGGCGCATCTAGTGGATGCGCCAATTATAGGGCGCCTGCGGCCTGCTATTTTAAAGCTGTGAAGGACCAATAGCTATGGACCTTCCCACCCTGAGAATACAGACCACAGCTGTCCGCTTTACCTTGGCTGGTGATCCAATTTGGGGGAGACCTTACTTTTTTTTGTAATTATTAATATTTATAAAATAATTATAAAAAAAGAGCCTAGGGTGACCTCCACATTGGATCCCCAACCATGGTAAAGCTGCCAGCTGTGGTTTTCAAGCCACAGCCATCTGCTTTACCCTAGCTGACTATCAAAAATGGGGGGACCCAACGTCATTTTTTTTTTAACTATTTTTTTAAATAAAAAAATTTAATGGGGTTCCCTGTATTTTGATTGCTAGCCAAGGTAACGCCAGGCAGATGGGGGTGGCAACCCATAGCTGTCTGCTTTATCTGCGCTGAGAATCAAAAATACCGCGGAGTGCCACGTCATTTTTTTTTAAAGAATAATTTTTTACAGCACTGTGATGTCCAGCAATCAAAATACAGGGAAGCCCTTTTTGTTTTTAGTTATTTAAATAAATAATTAAAAAAATATAAATGGGCTCCCGCTGCATTTTTTGTATTGCTAGCTAAGGGTAATCCAAGCAGCTACTGGCTGCTAACCACCTCTGCTTGGTGTTACCTTCACTGGCAATGGAAAATCCAGTGAAGCATTTTTTATTTTTTTTGCCAAAAAACTACAAAAAAATGACGTGAGCTTTGCCATATTTTTGTATGCTAGCCAGGTACAGCAGGCAGGTACGGCTGCCCCCAACCCCCAGCTGCCTATTTGTACCCGGCTGGGAACTACAAATATAGGGAAGCCCTTTTTTTACTTAATTCATGAATTTTATGAAATAATTAAAAAAAACAAAACGACGTGAGCTTCGCCCCATTTTTGTGTCCACCCGGGTACAGCTAGGCAGCTGGGGATTGGATCCGCAGCACAGGATAGCCTGAGGTTTCTGGGCACCTCTGCTGCGAATTGCAGTCTGCAGCCGCCCCAGAAAATGGCGCTCTCATAGAAGCGCCATCATCTGGCACTGTATCCAACTCTTCCAGCTGCCCTGAAGCCGGGTGGCTTGCTGGGTAATAATGAGTTAATACTAGCTTTGTTTTACTAGCTAGTATTAAGTCAGAGATTCTTAATGTCAGGCACGTTTGACCCGGCCATTAATATTCTCCAATAAAGGGTTAAAAAAAAACACCACACAAAAAAAATACTTTAATAGAAATAAATACACAGACACACTTAGAGACTCCATCTTTATTACCCCCTGTCACCCCTCCACGATCCTGCTCTTCTGTCTTCTTTCTCCTTCAACACCTGTAGCTCTGCTACATCAGACAGCATGGGAGAAAGGACGCTGTGCTCCTTGCAGAAATCACTCTGTGAGAGTGACCACAGGCTCCCGGCTGTAAGCGGTGGCACGGGTTGCCATAGCAATGCTGCTCCGATCACGTGATTCCGGTGCCGCTGCGTGCTGGTAGCGGGACGTCGGCATCACCGCTACCAAGTGCGTTGCTATGGCAACGGTGATCTCCGTTATTGACCGGCTGTGTCAGCCGGTCAGGAGCCGGCTTCTGCGGACGCTGGTAACTACGGTAAACATCAGGTAACCAAGAAGCCCTTTCCTTGGTTACCCGATATTTACCTTCGCTACCAGCGTCCGCCGCTCTCACGCTGTCAGTGCCGGCTCCTGCTGCCTGCACACATAGCCAAACTACACATCGGGTAATTAACCCGATGTGTACTCTGGCTAGGAGTGCAGGGAGCCAGCGCTAAGCGGTGTGCGCTGGTAACCAAGGTAAATATCGGGTTGGTTACTCGATATTTACCTTAGTTACCAGGCGCAGCATCGCTTCCACGCGTGCTGCTGGCTGGGGGCTGGTCACAGGTTGCTGGTGAGATCTGCCTGTTTGACAGCTCACAAGCAACCCGTGTAGCGACGCTCCAGCGATCCCTGCCAAGTCAGGTTGCTGGTGGGATCGCTGGAGCGTCGCTTAGTGTGACGGTACCTTAAGGGAACGGGGAACCAGAATGGGGAGTCGACCGTGTGCTAGAGCATGTCGCCGGTACATGGCGATACACAAACGTGCACCGTGTAACAGAGAGATGCAATGATAGGTCCTAGCATGAGGCGTCATAGTCATGTGACTAGTCTGTAGCCAATGAGATAATAGACACGTGGCTGGTCACATGGCTATTTTGACGTCACGAGAGGTCCTGCATCACTGCTGGTGTTCCCGGAGGATGCAGCGATTACGGATGGAAAAGTTGCGGGAGACAGAGTGAGGACGCATCCCGGGGACAGGTAAGTGTTATAGCAATGTTTATTAACTGTATGTGTACATTTATAATGCATTTTGATGTGTTTGTGATTGCCTCCCATTGTTTCTTATGGGTTCGAGTGGTTCACTGAACCGGTTCGCTGAACCGAACTCAAACCAGACCTCGGTTCAGCGAACCGAGCTCGAGCCGAACTGTGGCCGGTTCGCTCATCTCTATGGAGGTGAAGTAAAGTTGAGGCAGGCCTGTGAAATAGGTCTGCAACAGTCTAACAGGTGTTTGGGTCTGAGCCTGGACACCTTTGGCTAGGAGGCATACGGTGGCCTCTGCCCGCAGGAGCCGGGAAGACGGCTCGGTGGAACAGTGGTGGACCGGGGCAGGGTAGTAGCCCTCCGGTACCGACCCAGGGAACTGACTGGAAACCGGAGCACAAGAGGGGGGTACTCAGACCCTGAAGCGAGGTCCAGAAACTACTGGACTGAGTTAATTGACTGATTGCGGCCAGGACTATAGGTCCTTTCCCAACCAAGTCCCGACTGAAGACAACAGCCCAACGAGGGGGATAGAAAGCCACTGCACAGGCAGGAGATCCCACGGGCCAGCGTCTGCGGGCAAAGGGCTCTCCCGACATACACAAAGCCGGGGAGCGGACTCCCTGTCGCTGAAGCACAGGCAGCCTACATCACACAACACGGTGCAGGAGAAAGGCAGAGACCACCAACCGGGTGGGGGACATGACCGCAGCCAGCTGCGGGTACCGACAACCATCAACTTTGTTTACCATAGACTCATGTGTGTTACTAATCGTGAGTACAAGAATGCCCTCCGGCCGCACGTCGCCCTGCACCGCCCAGCTACCCCAATGGGTCCTGGGGCCTTCATCCCTACCCACGGAGGGGTTAACAAGTTGCTGCACAACATCTCCCCCAGCAGCGGTGGTGTCCACCTTCACCACAACCCGTGGGTGGCGTCACGAACTTACAAACACGGCTCCGGCCGTACACCTACGTCCCCCTAAAACGCCAGCCCTCCCTTTCAGATCGAAGTGACCACGGTGCCCTCGGGTCTAGAGACGCTCGAGCCACCCACCAGTGAGCCCGGACCAAAGCGGCTTGGCTGCCTCCGAGCAGCGGGGCGGTACACATCCACACCGGGCAGGAGGGTTTTCAGCAGTGACTCCCTCATCCGCATATCCCAAGATCTCCCGAATAGAGATGAGCGAACCGGTCGCGGTTCGGCTCGAGGTCGGTTCGCCGAACGGAGCTCCCGTTCGAGTTCGGTTCGTCGAACGTTCGACGAACCGAACTCGAACCAATAGGCTATAATGGGAGGCAATCACAAACACATAAAAATGCATTATAAATGTACACATACAGTTAATAAACATTGCCATAACACTTACCGGTCCCCGCGATCCCTCCTGCACTCTGTCTCCTGCCGCTATTCCATCCGATGATCGCTGAATCCTCCCGGTGACCGGCACTGCCAGCAGAGATGCAGGACCTATCGTGACGTCAAAATAGCCATGTGACCAGTCACGTGGCTATTATCTCATTGGCTACAGACTGGTCACATGACTATGACGCGTCATGTAGGACCTGCGAGTGCATCTCTCCAGTACACGGTGCACATTTGTGTATCGCCGTGTACCGGCGACATGCTCTAGCACACGGTCGACTCCCCGTTCCGTTAGGGACCGGCTGACACAGCCGGTCATTAACGGAGATCACCATTGCCATAGCAATGCAGTTAGCGGTGACGTCACCGCTAACCGCGGCTCCGGGAGCACCGTTGCTATGGTAACGCGTCCGTCAGTGTTACCGCTGTTACCGCTAGCAGCACTGATCACTCACGGAGTAAAGGCTGCACGCTGCTTCTCGTGCAGCTTTCACGGAGTGAATGCTCCACGGGAAGCAGCGTCTTCCCCCATGCAGCAGTGATGTAGCAGAGCTGCATTTGTTGAACGAGAAAGACAGAAGACCATGGATCGTGGAGGGCTGACAGGGGGTAATAAAGATGGAGTCTCTAATGTGTCTGTGTATTTATTTCTATTAAAGTATTTTTTCTCTGTGTGGTGTCTTTTTTTTAACCCTTTATTGGAGATTCTTAATGGCCGGGTCAAACGTGCCTGACATTAAGAATCTCTGGCTTAATACTGGCTAGTAAAACAAAGCCAGTATTAACTCATGATTACCCAACAAGCCACCCAGCTCCAGGGCTGTTGGAAGAGTTGGATACAGCGCCAGATGATGGTGCTTCTATGAGAGCGCCATTTTCTGGGACGGCTGCGGACTGAAATTCGCAGCAGAGGTGCCCAGAAACCTCGGGCTAACCTGTGCTGCGGATTCCAATCTCCAGCTGCCTAGTTGTACCTGGCTGGACACAAAAATGGGGTGAAGCCCACGTCATTTGTTTTTTAATTATTTCATGAAATAAGTGAAATAATTAAAAAAAACGGTTCGGTTTGGTTCCCAGCCGGGTACAAATAGGCAACTGGGGGTTGGAGGCAGCCCGTGGCTGCCTGCTGTACCTGGCTAGCATACAAAAATATGGCGAAGCCCACGTCATTTTTTTGGTGGGCAAAAAACTTCTGCATACAGTCCTGGATGGAGTATGCTGAGCCTTGTAGTTCTGCAGCTGCTGTCTGCTCTTCTCCATACAGACAGACAGCAGCTGCAGAACTACAAGGCTCAGCATACTCCATCCAGGACTGTATGCAGCTTTACCGTGGTTGGGGATCCAATGTGGAGGTCCCCTCAGGCTCTTTTTTATAATTATTTTATAAATATTAATAATTACACAATAAAAGTAGGGTCCCCCCCAAATTGGATCACTAGCCAAGGTAAAGCGGACAGCTGTGGTCTGGTATTCTCAGGGTGGGAAGGTCCATAGTTATTGGGCCTTCACAGCCTAAAAATAGCAGGCCGCAGGCACCCCAGACGTGGCGCATCCACTAGATGCGCCAATCCTGGCGCTTCACCCCAGCTCATCCCGTGCCCTGGTGCAGTGGCAAACGGGGTAATAAATCGGGTTGATACAAGCTGTAAAGTCACCTGAGATCAAGCCCAGCAGTTTGTGATGTCATGGCGTCTATTAGATACCCAACATCATAAACTGTCAGTACTAACAAAAAAAAAAAAAAAAATCGACAAAAGAAATTTATTTGAAAAAACAGTCCCCAAAACATTTCCTCTTTCACTAATTTATTGTAAGAAAAAAAATAAAGGGGTCCCACGACGACTCTGGACCGTCTAGAATATGGGGGGGAGACACTCAGGGAACGTATCCCCCATTTTCTAGGAGTGCGGACCCTTCATGTGAGGAGTGTGGGTGCAATGAATCTGCACTCAATCTCCCCGGGTCCACAGCAGCAGAGTCCATGTCGTAATGGTTGCTACCAAAGCTGCAATGCCCTGCTCATGAGGTAAGGGCATGCCTAATCAGGAGAACTACTGTAGAGGAAGCTCTGCTCACTGGTATATAGGTGCTCAGAGGTAATAACAGATAAAATTAGTGAGTAACCTCGGCACTCTAAATCTCCCAGACTAAGTCAGTAAGTCACAATGGATAGTAATGCAAAATCACTCTTTATTGGTCCGTATTAAGAAAAAAATTTTTTTCATAAGCATATATGTTTTTGTCCAAAACAAGTTACAAATGACGTTTCGGCCTGAGCCTTCGTCAGATTGGACTTATCTGCATGTAATCATGAAAAATGACAATAATCAGTATCACATAAGAGTGAGAGAACAATAACATAAACTCGAACAATGTAGAGGTACAATTGGGATGCAGCAAAAAAATTGCAACACAGCAAGAAATGAAACACATGATACAAATGTCATAATACAGTAAAAAAAAATGGAGAAAAAAATGGAGAAAAAGTGGAGAAAAAGTGGAGAAAAAATGGAGAAAAAGTGGAGAAAAAGTGGAGAAAAAGTGGAGAAAAAATGTAGAAAAAGTGGAGAAAAAATGGAGAAAAAGTGGAGAAAAAGTGGAGAAAAAATGGAGAGAAAGTGGAGAAGAAGTGGAGATGTGGAGAAGAAGTGTTTGTTCATGCCAGATGGGAGATAAATAATTTTTTACCGGCGCTGTCATTTACTGTAACGTGATCATCGGTGTACGGTGTATACCTGTGATCACGTGAGCGGGGACCGGAAAAACCGTCCTGAATCATGATCTCCAGGGTCTCAGCTAGCCCTGAAACCCCGGAGATTTTCTGACGCCGTGGGGCCTTATTCACTTATTTCTGCCTGCTGTTTATAAACGGCAGATCAGAATAAGGCTACATTAACACGACCGATCCATTTTTGCGGTCTGCAAAAAACAGTCCATTTTTTTTCACGGGTGCATCCGTGTGGCATCCGTTTCCGTTCCGTAGACGGTCCGTATGTCATCTGTTTGTCATCCGTGTCATGAGGCGGTCACATGTTCACTCCAGTGCCATTTTCTACTGCTTTTCACAGCGTAGAGCGCTCTGGTGATTTTCTTTTGCTTGTGCACTTCATATCAGTCTTTTCTGTCATTATAATGGCAGAAAGACACATAATGTCCCACTCTCCTGCATTTTGTAATTTTGCACCATTTGGTGCCTTTCATGTGGCACTAAGGGGTGCTTAGCTTTGTATTTAGCCAAAAAAATGAAAAAAAAAAATGACGTAGGGTTCCCCCTAGTTTTGTAGCCAGCTAGGATAAAGCAGACGGCTGCAGCCTGCAGACCACAGCTGGCAACCTCACCTTGGCTGGTAATCCAAAACTGAGGGCACCCCATGCTGTTATTTTAAATAAATAATTAAAAAAAAAAAACACGTAGGGGTCCCCCCAAAATTGGATCACCAGCCAAGGTAAAGCAGACAGCTGGGGTCTGATATTCTCAGACTAGGGAGGTCCATGGTTATTGGACTCTCCCCAGCCTAAAAATAGCAGGCCGCAGCCGCCCCAGAAGTGGCGCATCCATTAGATGCGCCAATCCTGGTGCTTCGCCCCAGCTCATCCCGCACCCTGGTGCGGTGGCAAACGGGGTAATATATGGGGTTAATACCAGGTGTGTAATGTCACCTGGCATCAAGCCCTGGGGTTGGTGAGGTCAGGCGTCTTATCAGATACCCGACATCACCAACCCAGTCAGTAATAAAAAAAAATAGACGACAAACACATTTTTATTTGAAAAAACACTCCCCAAAACATTCCCTCTTTAACCAATTTATTAGAAAGAAAAACAAATCCAGGTCTGGTGTAATCCAAGGGGTTGCCATGACGATCCACACTGTCCCAGTCAATGAAGAGCAGGATGTTGCCCATTGGCTGGGAGAGCAATGTAGTGACCTGAGCTAACATCAATAGGTCAGCCCAGGTCACTGCAGGGCATGACAAGTGCTGCTGTCAGCGAGGTACATTACCTGCGCTGATCTCCTGCACTGCTGACAGCACCTGTCACTGAGTTCAATGACCGCCGCCTTCACAGCCAAGTATCGCGAGAGGTCCGTGACGTCACCGCTAGTCAGTCTCGGGTCGGAAGCGAGAGGTGATGTGACAAGCGGCGGCCATGGAGGACAGTGACAGCGCTGAGGTCGGGATGGCGGGACTTCATCACCGCATAGGTAGGAGGTACTGTGTTAGCACCAAATAAACAGGATTAAGGTCTAAGATCACAGACCATAAATTGGTTGCAAGACTCTATTTGTAAAGGAAAGACATGTAACACAAAGTGGCCAATAGAGTAGTCCTCCTACCTATGTCTTCTGGACAGTTAAACAGCAATGTAATCTAACATCTGTATGGTGCATGAGGGGAGATTGTTCTGATTGTCTAAAATTGTCTAAAACTGTATTGATATACTAGACATATATTGTATGCATTGTTTCCCAACGGGACAGGTTTTTATATGCCATAGGCTTTTTTAAGTGTTTTTATTATCTTCTGTGTGTGCTATACCTCTGCTGAGGGCATGTGTCTTCTTGTGGTTTTTTGTACAATAAAGTGAATTCTTCATATGTACCCTAACCTTGTGGTGATCCCGTATTGGTATATCCCTTTTTCTTTCGTTATATGGTTTAGTTCTTTGTATACCAGGAGATCCCACGGGTAGTGCCCTTCCTTTTCAATTTCTTACCCCTGTACTGTAACATCATTGTGTATTATCACTGTACTGTGACATCACTGTGTATTATCCCTGTACTGTGACATCACTGTGTATTACCCCTGTACTGTGATATCACTGTGTATTCCAAAGACATACAGATAGGGACTCTAGATTGTGAGCCCCAATGGGGACAGTGTTGCCAGTGTATGTAAAGCGCTGTGGAATAATTAGCGCTATATAAATGAATAAAAATATTATTAATTATTATTATTATTACCCCTGTACTGTGACATAACTGTGTATTACCACTGTACTGTGACATTACTGTGTATTACTCCTGTATTGTGACATCACTGTGTATTACCCCTTGACTGCAGTATTGTAGAGGCTTCACCTAGTACCTCAATTTACCTCCCCTTCGGGTTCACAACCACCCCATACGTGGATGCCCTTCCACAAACGACAGACAACCATTTTGGATTAATTATGGCCAAATCGGCCTTTATTATAACAAACATACAATAAATCAACATGAAAAGTGAGGAGGTTCTTGGAGCTCTTGGAGCTCCAAAGCCTGGCGGAAGCCATGAATACTTGAAACCATCCAGCATTACCCCCAGCAGCGACCACAAGCTCGGGGGCACCACTATTGCTGGAAAATTACCAACATCACCGACTCCCAGGGACTCCACCCTGAAGAGCCCCCCAATCCGCCAGGCAATAAACCAAGATCTGATCCAAAATGGGAGGTTACATCCACCAGATGTACCGCCCCCCATCACCATTTATCCACCAGATCCAAAATGGGAGGTTACATCCACCAAATGTACCGCCCCCCATCACCATTTCTCCACCAGATCCAAAATGGGAGGTTACATCCACCAGATGTACCGCCCCCCCATCACCATTTATCCACCAGATCCAAAATGGGAGGTTACATCCACCAGATGTACCGCCCCCCATCACCATTTATCCACCAGATCCAAAATGGGAGGTTACATCCACCAGATGTGCCACCCCACAACCACAATTTTTTGCCACCAACTCCAAGAACCCCCGCCTCCTCCACAATGCCGAAATGACCCGTTAAACATGACCTTAATTTTTTTTTTTTATAAAAAACATTATATATACATATATACATAAACACCTATATACAGTCTATATATAAAAAACACAAACATACATATATGCATAAACCCACACACATATATAAATATATATATATATATATCCCCACATACACAACACATATACAGTACATATGTCGCGGGCGGGGAGGAGGGTGTCAGCACACCGCGCTCACCCCTTCTGCTCGGGTCCGGCAGCTGCTCCTGGTGGCTCGAGCTGTGGGCCGGATCCCGGGGTTTCTCGAGCGACACTCCTCGCCCGTGAGTGAAAGGGGGTGTTTGTTGGGTGTGGGGAATTGTTATAGTTCGTGACGCCACCCACGGTTGTGGTGATTGCACCACCGCTGCTCAGTGTGGGGGTCCCGGGGATGGTGATGCGGAGCAGCCAGGTGTTGTGTTGCCCCTCCGTGGGTAGGGGTTGGTGATCCCGGGGCCCAGTGATGAGATGTAAAGTGTAGGGCCTGGAGGGCGCAGGGACGCGGGGGCAGCGCTGTGCCTTGCGGCACTATGGTACTCACTCAGCCTGACACACGGACACAGTTTGTACGGTAAACCAATGGCTGGTAGGACGGTCCCACAGACGGCTGCACCTGCACTCCCGGTAGGTGACGGTGATGTCCCGCTTCCTTGCACCTGTGTTGACTGATGGTAGCGGTGGATTCCCTCCGGTTACCCGCTCCCCGGCTGCAATCTGGGCCGGAGGAGCTCTACACTTTGCCCGCAGGCGCTGGCCCTGAGAAACTGGTGCCGTGGCGGTGGCGGTGTCTCTCCAATACGGGTTGGGCTGTTGCCTTCAATCGGGACTTGGTTGTTGGGGGATCTGCGTCCCCGTCACTGACGGATTTGGCAAATCTGGCGACTCCTAGCCTTGCCGGGGTCCGAGAGGCCCCTGCCCTGGTGCTGACTGTCCTTCGGAACACTGCTCCAGACCACCGGGCACACAGCCAACGGGGTCCTTCCAGGAACTTCCAAACGGTCCCCCTCCAGACAGTCACCGCCGTTGCTGACCTTGGTGTTCTGGCCCTCACAAAGCTGGACCCTTCAGGCTGTCTTTCTCTTCTGTCACTTTACTTGCTTTTCCTCCTTTTCTACTTTCACTTTCACTCTGTCTAGACTACTCCTTCACTCCTTCCACTTCCTCCTCCTAGACTCATCTGCCTGGTCTCTTCCTGCCTCCAGTGTTGTGTGCTCCTTGGTGGGCGGAGCCAACCGCCTGGCCCACCCCCTGGTGTGCATCATCAACCTCTGGAGGAAGGCAACAAGGATTTGTGGTTAGCTGTGATGTGCCTACCTGGAGTGTGGGGTGTGGTGGTGTGTGACCTGTGTCCCCTGGCTTGTCCAGGGCGACACATTCCCCCTTAGCAAAATGCAGACCGTCCGCGGGCTGCCGTCCTACACCGGTTTTATTTTTCTGTAAAAAGGGGTAACAAGGTTAAGCAAAACATAAATACATTTTTAATCAAAACTCTTCCCAAGACGGGAGGCACATTTACTTAAACGTTGCAACGGTGTACGGTCACGGTTTCCGCTCTCTCCCACCCAAGCAACCTGGCCCTGATGCTGCCCCTAAAACCCAGGCAGCACCCCTTGACCCACAGTCCAGCACAAGTCACCCGAGCGGGATCTGTCCTTCCCCTCCAGAGGGTGGCCACCGGTTCCTTTGGTGGCTGGGCCCTGGCCTGCTCTGCTCAGGGCCCTCCCTCCAACCTGCCTCTCCGGAGGCGGTATTGCGGAAACGGTAACGGTACCCAACATATTTACAGGCCACTTAACGTTTGTGGTGCCCTGCAAGTTCACGGGCTTGTCCATGGATAGTTCCCATGCATATTAACTTTAAACAGTCCCCACGGGGACAACGGTGCCGGCTCCTGCCGGTTGCAAATCAACACACAGTGAATCAGGTGAACTTCGGATCATTTTCACTTATCATTTGCAGAACTTTTTCAAACAACAACTTCAATGATAGTCCCAATGGGGACGGTGCAGCGGGCATCCGCTGCCCTACTCCGGCTCCTCTGCTAAGGCGAACCCATCCTCTGCCACCAGCACACCAAACAGGCACTGACATGCCTGCTGTGACAGGGGTACCCGGTACCCATTTCCACCGGTACGCGGGGTATGATAAACCACGGGGTCCCCCACATAGCGGGAGCGCTCAATTGCTCCTTCAGCCGCAACAGCGGACCTGGAGCTGGGGCAGGAGTCGTCATCTCTTAGTCCTGTGTCAGGCGGGTTGCCGCCAGCTGCCGCAGCCTCCTGGCCTCCAGTATCCAACACCTCAGACCCTTCTACGGTAGCACAGGGCAGCAGATTAGGCGAGCTTACACGAAGGCGCTCCATAAATAACGGTAAGGATGATGTATAAGCCGAAACTAGGCCGGGCCCCTCAGCCGCAGCGGCCGGTCCAGGTAGGACATAGGGACGTGGGTCACCAGTCGGTTCTGCTACATCCATTTCCCCTCCGTACCTCGGGGCAGTTGTAATCAGCTCCTCCACCTCGTTGGTCCACTGCTCCAGCATCCGGAAGATCTGATCCTGCTGACGCTGGTGAAACTGTATCACCCGGGCCTTCATCCAGGCCACGGTCCTGGGCTCAGGGTCTGGCACAGTCTCTATTGGGACGTCTGGCACCACGCTGTTAAGGGGCCGCGGTTCTAGCGGTTCCCCTTGGGGCACTTCAGGGCCGTCCTGGACGTCTGCAGCCGGCTGATCCGCCGGAGCGGCTGGGCAGGGTATCGCTACCGATTGGGCAGGTAGCGGGCCTAATGGCGGGGCGGCAGCAACTATCACGGGTAGCGGGGAGAGAGGCAGGGTGAGCGGAAGCCGGCCGGGCCCCTCAGCTCCAACGGCCGATCCTTCAGGAATACAGGGGCGTGGGTCGCTTACCCGCTCCTCCAAATCCTCTTCCGCCTCGCGTCTCCACATAGCAGCCACCACGTCCACCATGTCGGTCTCCCACTCCTCCAGGAGGAGTTGCATCTGGGCCTGCAGACGGTTACTCAGCGGGACGGTCCGGTCCCTCAACCACGTCGCCGTGCCGGGCGCAGGGGCTTCTTCGTTGGGAGCTGGGTGGTACATCTTGGCACTCGTGCCTTCCAGGAACTGGGTATCTTTGCAGAGTCCTGGCGTCCCTGCTCTTATAGCCGCGGCTACATGCGGCCAGCCGCCATCGCGTCCCCCTTAGCTCTTTCCGGCCCCTCCTCTCTCGGGGCGGGGTTTTGGCCTTCGCGCCTCTACTGCTCGAGAAGACGCTCGAGCGGGAACTTTTCGCGCCAAAGATGGCGGCTTCTGAAATTTTTCTGCCGGATACCTCCGGCGGTAACAAGGCGCACCTCTACCTGACGGCAGAGCGGTAAGATCCTGTTCGTGACGCCAAGTTGTCGCGGGCGGGGAGGAGGGTGTCAGCACACCGCGCTCACCCCTTCTGCTCGGGTCCGGCAGCTGCTCCTGGTGGCTCGAGCTGTGGGCCGGATCCCGGGGTTTCTCGAGCGACACTCCTCGCCCGTGAGTGAAAGGGGGTGTTTGTTGGGTGTGGGGAATTGTTATAGTTCGTGACGCCACCCACGGTTGTGGTGATTGCACCACCGCTGCTCAGTGTGGGGGTCCCGGGGATGGTGATGCGGAGCAGCCAGGTGTTGTGTTGCCCCTCCGTGGGTAGGGGTTGGTGATCCCGGGGCCCGGTGATGAGATGTAAAGTGTAGGGCCTGGAGGGCGCAGGGACGCGGGGGCAGCGCTGTGCCTTGCGGCACTATGGTACTCACTCAGCCTGACACACGGACACAGTTTGTACGGTAAACCAACGGCTGGTAGGACGGTCCCACAGACGGCTGCACCTGCACTCCCGGTAGGTGACGGTGATGTCCCGCTTCCTTGCACCTGTGTTGACTGATGGTAGCGGTGGATTCCCTCCGGTTACCCGCTCCCCGGCTGCAATCTGGGCCGGAGGAGCTCTACACTTTGCCCGCAGGCGCTGGCCCTGAGAAACTGGTGCCGTGGCGGTGGCGGTGTCTCTCCAATACGGGTTGGGCTGTTGCCTTCAATCGGGACTTGGTTGTTGGGGGATCTGCGTCCCCGTCACTGACGGATTTGGCAAATCTGGCGACTCCTAGCCTTGCCGGGGTCCGAGAGGCCCCTGCCCTGGTGCTGACTGTCCTTCGGAACACTGCTCCAGACCACCGGGCACACAGCCAACGGGGTCCTTCCAGGAACTTCCAAACGGTCCCCCTCCAGACAGTCACCGCCGTTGCTGACCTTGGTGTTCTGGCCCTCACAAAGCTGGACCCTTCAGGCTGTCTTTCTCTTCTGTCACTTTACTTGCTTTTCCTCCTTTTCTACTTTCACTTTCACTCTGTCTAGACTACTCCTTCACTCCTTCCACTTCCTCCTCCTAGACTCATCTGCCTGGTCTCTTCCTGCCTCCAGTGTTGTGTGCTCCTTGGTGGGCGGAGCCAACCGCCTGGCCCACCCCCTGGTGTGCATCATCAACCTCTGGAGGAAGGCAACAAGGATTTGTGGTTAGCTGTGATGTGCCTACCTGGAGTGTGGGGTGTGGTGGTGTGTGACCTGTGTCCCCTGGCTTGTCCAGGGCGACACACATACATATACTGTATATATATATATATATATATATATATATAACAAACTATCTTTGTCCACCCCATTCATCAGGGAGGGAGGGAGGGGGACCTTCAGCAGTGGTGGCTACATGCCGTTTGCAGGCCACCACTTTTACCTCACCCTATATACATTCCTACAAATCTCCTGACCACACCTCCCTAAACTACCTCCCCTTAAAGTATCAAACCCCAGCACAGCCCAGCTTGCTCTGCTTTTAACCTCTTGTTTGCCCTCCAAAGCTGAGTCATGGGTCACTCTGCCCATGGCTGTGCTTAGGGCTCCGTTCTTCCTGTATTGTGACATCACTGTATATTACCCCTGTACTGTGAAGAGTTTTACTATAGTTCCTAAGTCTATAAAGAGGGTCATAATCGTTACCATTATATGGGGAGACAGATGGGAACATTTATATTGTGTGTGGGAGAGGACATCGCTACTTTAAGCCAAGTTTACACACTGCAGTGGGAGGATTTGCAGTGTGAACCCACTGGTCTTTGTGCAGTGGACTTTGCTCAGTAACAAGATGGTGCTTGTATTCAGACTATGTGGTGATATTATTCGGTCATGGTGTTTGCAATGTATAGTAGTATTTTTGGTCTTGGTATGGCGGGTGTTGTTCAGTAACACTATATAGTATGTGTTATTTGGTAATTGTATGACTAGTTTGTTGATGCATTACTAAAAAGAAACGTAGATACTTTATTTATAGATTTATATAATTTATTTTTATGGTGGCAGTAAATGTATCATTAATTACTGTGAGACACTTTGGTAGGACTATTTTGTATTACCGTTTACTCTATAGTGCTCTTGTTTGTTGACTACCACTGATTCCACTGTTTGCAGTCACTGCGGTGCTCATCAAGTGTCGGATAGTGCGGCGCCCACCAAGCGTCAGGCACTGCGGTGCTCAGCGAGCGACAAGTACTCTTAATTTCGCTGCCGCTGGTTTGCACTTTTTGAAGAGGTTCTTGAAGGTATTCCAGCGTTGTTCTATTCACATCTATGGTACAATGCTGTAATACTGCTATATAGTCGGCCGATAGATGGGTCTCCAGATGTGATAATGACATGTCCTAAGGATAAGACCTGAAACTGTAAAGGTTAGAAAATGCACTTGATGTTGTGCAGTGGACAACTCTTAAATTAAATTTTATTTTACATCTAAATATCTATCTATGTATCTATCTAAATTTGCAATTTAATATTTTTCTGATATACAGTTGTGACGCCCTGGGCAAGCCAGGGGTCACAGGTAATGACATCACCACACCCTACACCCCGGGTAGGCACATCAAAGCTAGACCAGAAATCCTTGTTGCCTTCCCCAGGGGCTGATGTCCACATCAGGGGTTGGAGCCAGGCGGTTGGTCTCCACCCACCAAGGAGTTCACAGCCCTGGAGGAGGGAGAACACAGGCAGTTAGAGTTAAGTTAGAGTAAAGTGAAGGAAGAGAGAGGAGGTTTGGAGTTTGAAGGAGAAGGAGGGAAAGTAGTGAAAGAGAAAAAGTGACAGTTTGAAAGCCTGAATTTGGTCCAGGTGTGTGCCCCGGACCGAGACAGCAAGGTTAGCAGACGGCGGTGACCGTCTGCAGGAGAGGCTGATCGGAGGTGCCGTGAGGACCGTGGACGGGTGGTGACCCGGCGGTACCGGACCGGTGCACAAGGAGAAGCCAGCACCATTGGCAGGGGCCTTTCGGATCCCGGCAAGGCTTGGAGTCGCCGTGAATTTGCAAAATCCCTCAGTGAAGGGGACCCCCGGGTCTCCAAACAACTAAGTCCCGATTGAAGGCAACCGTCCAACCGTATGAGAGAGACACCGCCACCGCCAAGGCACCAGTTTCTCAGGGCCAGCGCCTGCGGGCAAAGAGGGGCTCCTCCGGCCCATATCCAAGTCGGGGAGCAGGTTACCGGTGGGAATCCATCGGAATCAACATAGAACATAGGTGCAGGGAAAGAGACAGTCACCGTTACCTACCGGGGAAAAGCAACAGCAGCCGTCCGTGGGAACCGTCTTTCCAGCCGTGTGTTTTACCGAGAACAGTGTCATCGTCTCAGGCTGAGTGAGTACCACCGTGCCGTGAGGCACAGCGCTGCACCGGGCCTGCCATCCCTCATCCTCCACCCTATCACTGGGCCCCGGGACAACCACCCCCTACCCACGGAGGGGAGAACTAACAACTTTGCTGCTCCCTGTCACCGCTCCCGGGATCCCCATACAGAGCAGCGGTGGTGTTACCAAAAATCATCACAACCGTGGGTGGCGTCACGGACAATAAATCCCCAAAACCATTCCCCTTTTCACTCACGGGCGAGGAGCGCCGCTCGAGTCCCCGGGATCCGGCCCATCGCTCGAGCCACCGAGCAGCAGCGGCCGCAGCAGTAGCGGCAGCCGGACCCGAGCAGTGGGAGAGCGCAGCGTCCCCTCCTCCGCCCGCGACACAGTACTGTAATTAAAAATTCCGGATCCTTCCATCACTACTCTAACTGCTTTATTTTTTTATATTTCCTCTTTATGTTGCTTCATTTGAAAATCCCAGTCCATGCTAGGAGGCTCAATGAGTCATGTTCAGGGGACAGAGGCTGCGGTCACTGTCGCAGCCTCTGCCCCCTCCCTATAATAAATTGTCCTCAGTGACGTCCATTTCAGGGTCTGGGCTCGTCCCTTTTCTATTGAGTATACACCGGCTGTCAATTACCACGGATGCTCAGTAGAACCTTGTAACTGTGCTGATTTCTTCTCAGTGCACAATGGCAGCGCACTCCCTCGCTGCTCTGATTAGGAATGACAATCTGGCAGCAGACCGCACTGTCAGTGCACATGGTAAGTAAAGAACGAGCAAGCAGAGACCATCGCCATCCCCGCAAGTGATGTCACTTCTGATCAGAGGTGGTGAAGGAGTGCACTTTCATTGTGTACTGAGAAGAATAGTGCACAGTGACAATATTCTACTGAGCATCTGTTTGAATTGACAGCTGGTGTATGCTAAGTAGAACAGGGATTAGCCCAGCTCCTGAAATGGAGGTCACTGATGATGCTTTGTTTCAGCGAGAGGGCAGATTAACCACAGTCTCTGCCCCTTAATAATGTTCAAGTATCACAGTGTGCATTGGGGATTTTCAAACAGTGTCATCAGAGAGGTACTAGTTAAACAATCAAGCAGAGTAGTGAGAGAATTTTTCATTAACATATATTAGAAAAAAGATTGGGTTGTAACAGAGATTTAGGAGTAAAGTAAAATTTAGTTTTGGAAGACCTTTTTAATGAATCAGAGTAAATAAGTATAGGCCACTTATTAGGGGTCACTGCTTTGTCCTTTACCCCCAGGCAAAAATTTGCCAGTGTCTGTGTGGCGCCCCTGACCTGGTCAGGTACCACTGAGTACTGCACCCATGCTGGGGACAGTACAATACAGGTAATCCAGAAGGCTGACAGGGGTGTGGAACACAGGCGCATAGTGATCAGGTCTCACACATGTACCCATGAGAGGACCCCTGGGGATCCCAGGAGGGGGAAAAGCCTTGACCTTCACTGGAATAGTGGAGGGGGCCAAAAGCCTCCATCTCCTCTCAAGGGGTGTGGTAAGAGAATCTGGTTGCTAGGTGGCGTAGGCAAGAACAGGAGAGGAGGGGCAGTGAGTCAGTTAGAGCAGAACTCCATAGGGCTCAGTGAGGAGCAGACCTGTGGGGCTGTTGCTGTCTAACAGCGCCCGCGCAGTGGCTACTGACGGGGGAGAACGGTCAACTAGGAGTGCTACCCGAAATCCATCTTCAGCTAAAGAGAGAGCACGGAGTGGGAAGTAAGGAGACTGCTAGAGAGTACCAGGCCCAAACGGGCGGCAGATCCCGAAGCGGAGATAGATCCAGCTTTCTTTTGCTAAACCTGCCGGTGTGGGGCTCTCAAAGCCCACGCCACAACACCACAAAAGCCGCAGCCACGTAGCCACAGTTAGGGCCCATAGCTCACAGGAGGCAAGAAGCTGGAGTGATCTGGCCCAGGCAACAAGCACACGGCAAACGAAGGGGAGTGAGGCTTCAGCAACTTCCCTGGGTGACCCCCATAGGGACTAAAAGTCGGGGTCACCCCAAACCACCAAGGGCTAAGGAAGGCGAGTTAGTAGTCACCCTCACAAGTCAGCCTGAAGGACACCTGGTTCCCGCCTGGTTCATCCCAGCTACGCCCGGGTTACTCACCCTGCCACCTGAAGTGAGTAAAAACCCTGAAAGACATTCTGCGTGTGTGGAGTTATTCTGCGCCTTGTGGTACTACGCACCTACATCGGGCCCTGGGGCTTGCCTCACTCTCAGGAGGCTATTCCAACTAACTGCACATACCGTCAGCCCCAGGCGACCCTCAACCTGCAGTGGCGGTCCCTACTGGCCGCAATACTGAGAGTGGCGTCACGACAAGAAGAAGATCTCCTACGTGTGACCAGATCCAGCTGAGTGGAGTCCCTGAAGGTAATGCACCGACACTACACATGCGGGGCTTCACATCTGGCGTCACGAACAGGATAAGGACTAAACCTGTTCAGACAGGTGACCATGTGCCTGGGCGGTCCGCTTGAAAAATTGGAAGCGCCGCCATATTGCCACCATGAAAAGCGCGCTGAAAAACAACAGCAGCCCGCGCTGGGAGAAGTTACCGCCCACGAAGAGGTGTGGCTACCCAGAGATCCCCTGCAGAGTCCGGACCTCGCTTGTGAAGAGAGCGGAAGCGTCCAGAGACGTCGGGACAGAAAGGGAGCCACAAGCCTGCTGCTGGGAGAGGAGCTGCTGAAAGAGGCAGAGCAGAAACTGAACAGCTTGCTATTAGAGGCAACGGCGAGTCCACAGCTGGAGAGTCGTGCAGAAGAGGGCGCAGAAGAAATGGCGTCTGACCGCAGAAATCCAGAACCGGGCTCTGCTGCCTGGTGGTATCGGGAGCTGGCCCAGTTCTGCGACCGACTGGAGACCCGGGTCGTGGAGCAGATCCGAGAAGAACGTATGGAACTTCTGGAGATGGCTGCCGCGGTTCAGGCCTATGAGAGGGGAACCGCACGACGAGTGCCAGACCGGACGGCGACGACTCAGACCCCGATGCTGCCACCGATGGGTGAGTCCAGTATTACCCCTGCCGGCCCGGATGCCCTGACCCCTGCTGCCACGCTCGCGGTCCCTGAAGAGGCGCCCGGCGCGGCGACGCTGAGCCAGGCCGCAGCCACGCCAGGTGCGGCCCGCCAAGCCCAGGCCGCCGCAGCGATGCCCTGCCCGGCCCGCAAAGAACCGGCTGCCACCGCGACCCTCATCCGCGCCGCAGGCGTAACGCTGACCCAGGCCGCCGCCCTGCTAGGCCCGGCCCGCCAAGACCCCACCGCCGCAGCAACGCTCGTCCGCGCCGCAAGTGAGGTGCTGAACCAGGCCGCAGCCACGCCAGGCGCGGCCCGCCAAGCCCCGGCCGCCGCAGCGATGCCCTGCTCGGCCCACCAAGACCCGGTCCCTGCAGCGACGCCCAGCCCAGCCTGCACAGATCCCATCACAGCTGCGACGCCGATCCAGGCCGCCGCCATACAGGGCGCGGCCCGCCAAGACCAGGCCGCCGCCAAACAGGGCGCGGCCCGCCAAGACCAGGCCGCCGCCATGCCGGGCGCGGCCCGCCAAGACCAGGCCGCCGCCATGCCGGGCGCGGCCCGCCAAGACCAGGCCGCCGCCATACAGGGCGCGGCCCGCAAAGAGATTGCATCACCATTTACCCCGGCCTGCAAGGCCAGAGCAGACACCGCTCCCCAGTCCAAAGAGGTCCCTGCTAGGAAGTCCCTGATAGGAGAGGACCCCGAATACTGGAAGCTGAAGGCTGACCTAGAGGCCCAGTTCCCACAAGAGATGGTGGATCGGTATCTGCTCCCTCCGCACACCCCCAAGAGGGTTCCGGCAACCCCTGCAGCAACCACGCCAAAGAGTCCCCCCGCCTGGGCCTGCTGAAGAAAGCCCATCCCCAGCACTGCCACCGAAGGAGTGCTCAGAAGAACTAAGGGGGAGAGGAAGCCAGGAGGCTGAGGAGCTGACTCAGGAGCCACCAGCAGTGGATCCATACTCAGAGCCGGAGATGTTGCCCTATTCCCGTTGGGATGAGGAAGACCTGACACCGTCCGCTGACGAAGATCTGCCTAAAAGTCTCACCTGGGAGCTTGCAAGCTGTACCACGCAGAGTTCAGGCCGCAAGACAAGGCGTCGCAACAGAACAACGCTGTCCCCTGCACCGCCATCCCCAGAGCAGAGGGAAGTCACGGCCAGAGACCTACAAGAAAAAAGGTTCCTGAGAAGAGCCCAAGCACAGGTCAGAGGACCCCTTTGTAGAGGAGTTGTGGAGGACTTTAACTTGAAAAGCGGATACGGCTTTATTGTGGCACCGGGTATGAAAGAGGGCATTTTCGTTAACAGGAGGGATGTGAGAGCCCACTTGCCCAGAGGACACCCTGGCAGAAACTTAAAAATGGGAGACACAGTGCAGTTCACCATGCACCAAGGAGAAAGAGGCTGGTATGCCTTAGATGTAGCACCATGTCCCAAAGAAGAAAGAAAAGACAGAGATAAAGAAACAGATGCAGCAAAGGAAAAAGATGAAGATCAAGAAAGAAAAGACAAGGAACCTACAGATGAGACTACCTCCGACGAAGAAAAAGGTCAAGAAACCAACAGGTGCCGCAGCCCTACAGGCCCAAGCCCTGGTGAAGAGGAGTCTGCATAAGTTCAAGTAAAGTACAGCAAGTTTTGACCAGTTTGGAAAGTTTATTTTGCAACGTTTACGTTTAAGCATGTGCCCACAAAAACTATTGTGAGAAAACCATAAACCTTAAGGCTATGAACTGGCTATAGCCACAAACTCTCGCAGTGTAAATAGTTACACCAGAGGGCACCACCACTACCAGAGTCAGCCTGTTTAGGGGCTTGGCTCGTCTGCAACCAGGAGGAGCCCGTCCGTATATAGGGCCTTGGCTCACCTGCGACCAGAGAGCATGCCTGTTTATGGGGCCTGGCTCTCCACCACAAAGAGGGTACCTGGTCAGCACCAACTGTGGAGGCCGCCTCTGCATCCTGCCAGAAGAGGCTGAGGGCGCGGATCCACCAGGCCAGGTATACCCTGAAACCACCAGCCCATATAAGCCGCCTCTACATCCTGCCAGAAGTGGCTGAAGCCGCGGCCAACGTGAAAGGGTTTTGGGTGGGTTAACGGACTTGTGGGTGGAGGGTGGTGATGTATGGTACCTGGTGCTTTTAAAAATGTTTTACATGTTTTAATGTTTTATGCATTTTAAAATGTTGTCTTGCAGCCCGAGGACGTGCTGGTGATAACTAAGGGGGAATGTGGCGCCCCTGACCTGGTCAGGTACCACTGAGTACTGCACCCATGCTGGGGACAGTACAATACAGGTAATCCAGAAGGCTGACAGGGGTGTGGAACACAGGCGCATAGTGATCAGGTCTCACACATGTACCCATGAGAGGACCCCTGGGGATCCCAGGAGGGGGAAAAGCCTTGACCTTCACTGGAATAGTGGAGGGGGCCAAAAGCCTCCATCTCCTCTCAAGGGGTGTGGTAAGAGAATCTGGTTGCTAGGTGGCGTAGGCAAGAACAGGAGAGGAGGGGCAGTGAGTCAGTTAGAGCAGAACTCCATAGGGCTCAGTGAGGAGCAGACCTGTGGGGCTGTTGCTGTCTAACAGCGCCCGCGCAGTGGCTACTGACGGGGGAGAACGGTCAACTAGGAGTGCTACCCGAAATCCATCTTCAGCTAAAGAGAGAGCACGGAGTGGGAAGTAAGGAGACTGCTAGAGAGTACCAGGCCCAAACGGGCGGCAGATCCCGAAGCGGAGATAGATCCAGCTTTCTTTTGCTAAACCTGCCGGTGTGGGGCTCTCAAAGCCCACGCCACAACACCACAAAAGCCGCAGCCACGTAGCCACAGTTAGGGCCCATAGCTCACAGGAGGCAAGAAGCTGGAGTGATCTGGCCCAGGCAACAAGCACACGGCAAACGAAGGGGAGTGAGGCTTCAGCAACTTCCCTGGGTGACCCCCATAGGGACTAAAAGTCGGGGTCACCCCAAACCACCAAGGGCTAAGGAAGGCGAGTTAGTAGTCACCCTCACAAGTCAGCCTGAAGGACACCTGGTTCCCGCCTGGTTCATCCCAGCTACGCCCGGGTTACTCACCCTGCCACCTGAAGTGAGTAAAAACCCTGAAAGACATTCTGCGTGTGTGGAGTTATTCTGCGCCTTGTGGTACTACGCACCTACATCGGGCCCTGGGGCTTGCCTCACTCTCAGGAGGCTATTCCAACTAACTGCACATACCGTCAGCCCCAGGCGACCCTCAACCTGCAGTGGCGGTCCCTACTGGCCGCAATACTGAGAGTGGCGTCACGACAAGAAGAAGATCTCCTACGTGTGACCAGATCCAGCTGAGTGGAGTCCCTGAAGGTAATGCACCGACACTACACATGCGGGGCTTCACATCTGGCATCACGAACAGGATAAGGACTAGACCTGTTCAGACAGGTGACCATGTGCCTGGGCGGTCCGCTTGAAAAATTGGAAGCGCCGCCATATTGCCACCATGAAAAGCGCGCTGAAAAACAACAGCAGCCCGCGCTGGGAGAAGTTACCGCCCACGAAGAGGTGTGGCTACCCAGAGATCCCCTGCAGAGTCCGGACCTCGCTTGTGAAGAGAGCGGAAGCGTCCAGAGACGTCGGGACAGAAAGGGAGCCACAAGCCTGCTGCTGGGAGAGGAGCTGCTGAAAGAGGCAGAGCAGAAACTGAACAGCTTGCTATTAGAGGCAACGGCGAGTCCACAGCTGGAGAGTCGTGCAGAAGAGGGCGCAGAAGAAATGGCGTCTGACCGCAGAAATCCAGAACCGGGCTCCGCTGCCTGGTGGTATCGGGAGCTGGCCCAGTTCTGCGACCGACTGGAGACCCGGGTCGTGGAGCAGATCCGAGAAGAACGTATGGAACTTCTGGAGATGGCTGCCGCGGTTCAGGCCTATGAGAGGGGAACCGCACGACGAGTGCCAGACCGGACGGCGACGACTCAGACCCCGATGCTGCCACCGATGGGTGAGTCCAGTATTACCCCTGCCGGCCCGGATGCCCTGACCCCTGCTGCCACGCTCGCGGTCCCTGAAGAGGCGCCCGGCGCGGCGACGCTGAGCCAGGCCGCAGCCACGCCAGGTGCGGCCCGCCAAGCCCAGGCCGCCGCAGCGATGCCCTGCCCGGCCCGCAAAGAACCGGCTGCCACCGCGACCCTCATCCGCGCCGCAGGCGTAACGCTGACCCAGGCCGCCGCCCTGCTAGGCCCGGCCCGCCAAGACCCCACCGCCGCAGCAACGCTCGTCCGCGCCGCAAGTGAGGTGCTGAACCAGGCCGCAGCCACGCCAGGCGCGGCCCGCCAAGCCCCGGCCGCCGCAGCGATGCCCTGCTCGGCCCACCAAGACCCGGTCCCTGCAGCGACGCCCAGCCCAGCCTGCACAGATCCCATCACAGCTGCGACGCCGATCCAGGCCGCCGCCATACAGGGCGCGGCCCGCCAAGACCAGGCCGCCGCCAAACAGGGCGCGGCCCGCCAAGACCAGGCCGCCGCCATGCCGGGCGCGGCCCGCCAAGACCAGGCCGCCGCCATGCCGGGCGCGGCCCGCCAAGACCAGGCCGCCGCCATACAGGGCGCGGCCCGCAAAGAGATTGCATCACCATTTACCCCGGCCTGCAAGGCCAGAGCAGACACCGCTCCCCAGTCCAAAGAGGTCCCTGCTAGGAAGTCCCTGATAGGAGAGGACCCCGAATACTGGAAGCTGAAGGCTGACCTAGAGGCCCAGTTCCCACAAGAGATGGTGGATCGGTATCTGCTCCCTCCGCACACCCCCAAGAGGGTTCCGACAACCCCTGCAGCAACCACGCCAAAGAGTCCCCCGCCTGGGCCTGCTGAAGAAAGCCCATCCCCAGCACTGCCACCGAAGGAGTGCTCAGAAGAACTAAGGGGGAGAGGAAGCCAGGAGGCTGAGGAGCTGACTCAGGAGCCACCAGCAGTGGATCCATACTCAGAGCCGGAGATGTTGCCCTATTCCCGTTGGGATGAGGAAGACCTGACACCGTCCGCTGACGAAGATCTGCCTAAAAGTCTCACCTGGGAGCTTGCAAGCTGTACCACGCAGAGTTCAGGCCGCAAGACAAGGCGTCGCAACAGAACAACGCTGTCCCCTGCACCGCCATCCCCAGAGCAGAGGGAAGTCACGGCCAGAGACCTACAAGAAAAAAGGTTCCTGAGAAGAGCCCAAGCACAGGTCAGAGGACCCCTTTGTAGAGGAGTTGTGGAGGACTTTAACTTGAAAAGCGGATACGGCTTTATTGTGGCACCGGGTATGAAAGAGGGCATTTTCGTTAACAGGAGGGATGTGAGAGCCCACTTGCCCAGAGGACACCCTGGCAGAAACTTAAAAATGGGAGACACAGTGCAGTTCACCATGCACCAAGGAGAAAGAGGCTGGTATGCCTTAGATGTAGCACCATGTCCCAAAGAAGAAAGAAAAGACAGAGATAAAGAAACAGATGCAGCAAAGGAAAAAGATGAAGATCAAGAAAGAAAAGACAAGGAACCTACAGATGAGACTACCTCCGACGAAGAAAAAGGTCAAGAAACCAACAGGTGCCGCAGCCCTACAGGCCCAAGCCCTGGTGAAGAGGAGTCTGCATAAGTTCAAGTAAAGTACAGCAAGTTTTGACCAGTTTGGAAAGTTTATTTTGCAACGTTTACGTTTAAGCATGTGCCCACAAAAACTATTGTGAGAAAACCATAAACCTTAAGGCTATGAACTGGCTATAGCCACAAACTCTCGCAGTGTAAATAGTTACACCAGAGGGCACCACCACTACCAGAGTCAGCCTGTTTAGGGGCTTGGCTCGTCTGCAACCAGGAGGAGCCCGTCCGTATATAGGGCCTTGGCTCACCTGCGACCAGAGAGCATGCCTGTTTATGGGGCCTGGCTCTCCACCACAAAGAGGGTACCTGGTCAGCACCAACTGTGGAGGCCGCCTCTGCATCCTGCCAGAAGAGGCTGAGGGCGCGGATCCACCAGGCCAGGTATACCCTGAAACCACCAGCCCATGTAAGCCGCCTCTACATCCTGCCAGAAGTGGCTGAAGCCGCGGCCAACGTGAAAGGGTTTTGGGTGGGTTAACGGACTTGTGGGTGGAGGGTGGTGATGTATGGTACCTGGTGCTTTTAAAAATGTTTTACATGTTTTAATGTTTTATGCATTTTAAAATGTTGTCTTGCAGCCCGAGGACGTGCTGGTGATAACTAAGGGGGAATGTGGCGCCCCTGACCTGGTCAGGTACCACTGAGTACTGCACCCATGCTGGGGACAGTACAATACAGGTAATCCAGAAGGCTGACAGGGGTGTGGAACACAGGCGCATAGTGATCAGGTCTCACACATGTACCCATGAGAGGACCCCTGGGGATCCCAGGAGGGGGAAAAGCCTTGACCTTCACTGGAATAGTGGAGGGGGCCAAAAGCCTCCATCTCCTCTCAAGGGGTGTGGTAAGAGAATCTGGTTGCTAGGTGGCGTAGGCAAGAACAGGAGAGGAGGGGCAGTGAGTCAGTTAGAGCAGAACTCCATAGGGCTCAGTGAGGAGCAGACCTGTGGGGCTGTTGCTGTCTAACAGCGCCCGCGCAGTGGCTACTGACGGGGGAGAACGGTCAACTAGGAGTGCTACCCGAAATCCATCTTCAGCTAAAGAGAGAGCACGGAGTGGGAAGTAAGGAGACTGCTAGAGAGTACCAGGCCCAAACGGGCGGCAGATCCCGAAGCGGAGATAGATCCAGCTTTCTTTTGCTAAACCTGCCGGTGTGGGGCTCTCAAAGCCCACGCCACAACACCACAAAAGCCGCAGCCACGTAGCCACAGTTAGGGCCCATAGCTCACAGGAGGCAAGAAGCTGGAGTGATCTGGCCCAGGCAACAAGCACACGGCAAACGAAGGGGAGTGAGGCTTCAGCAACTTCCCTGGGTGACCCCCATAGGGACTAAAAGTCGGGGTCACCCCAAACCACCAAGGGCTAAGGAAGGCGAGTTAGTAGTCACCCTCACAAGTCAGCCTGAAGGACACCTGGTTCCCGCCTGGTTCATCCCAGCTACGCCCGGGTTACTCACCCTGCCACCTGAAGTGAGTAAAAACCCTGAAAGACATTCTGCGTGTGTGGAGTTATTCTGCGCCTTGTGGTACTACGCACCTACATCGGGCCCTGGGGCTTGCCTCACTCTCAGGAGGCTATTCCAACTAACTGCACATACCGTCAGCCCCAGGCGACCCTCAACCTGCAGTGGCGGTCCCTACTGGCCGCAATACTGAGAGTGGCGTCACGACAAGAAGAAGATCTCCTACGTGTGACCAGATCCAGCTGAGTGGAGTCCCTGAAGGTAATGCACCGACACTACACATGCGGGGCTTCACATCTGGCGTCACGAACAGGATAAGGACTAGACCTGTTCAGACAGGTGACCATAAGCCTGGGCGGTCCGCTTGAAAAATTGGAAGTGCCGCCATATTGCCACCATGAAAAGCGCGCTGAAAAACAACAGCAGCCCGCGCTGGGAGAAGTTACCGCCCACGAAGAGGTGTGGCTACCCAGAGATCCCCTGCAGAGTCCGGACCTCGCTTGTGAAGAGAGCGGAAGCGTCCAGAGACGTCGGGACAGAAAGGGAGCCACAAGCCTGCTGCTGGGAGAGGAGCTGCTGAAAGAGGCAGAGCAGAAACTGAACAGCTTGCTATTAGAGGCAACGGCGAGTCCACAGCTGGAGAGTCGTGCAGAAGAGGGCGCAGAAGAAATGGCGTCTGACCGCAGAAATCCAGAACCGGGCTCCGCTGCCTGGTGGTATCGGGAGCTGGCCCAGTTCTGCGACCGACTGGAGACCCGGGTCGTGGAGCAGATCCGAGAAGAACGTATGGAACTTCTGGAGATGGCTGCCGCGGTTCAGGCCTATGAGAGGGGAACCGCACGACGAGTGCCAGACCGGACGGCGACGACTCAGACCCCGATGCTGCCACCGATGGGTGAGTCCAGTATTACCCCTGCCGGCCCGGATGCCCTGACCCCTGCTGCCACGCTCGCGGTCCCTGAAGAGGCGCCCGGCGCGGCGACGCTGAGCCAGGCCGCAGCCACGCCAGGTGCGGCCCGCCAAGCCCAGGCCGCCGCAGCGATGCCCTGCCCGGCCCGCAAAGAACCGGCTGCCACCGCGACCCTCATCCGCGCCGCAGGCGTAACGCTGACCCAGGCCGCCGCCCTGCTAGGCCCGGCCCGCCAAGACCCCACCGCCGCAGCAACGCTCGTCCGCGCCGCAAGTGAGGTGCTGAACCAGGCCGCAGCCACGCCAGGCGCGGCCCGCCAAGCCCCGGCCGCCGCAGCGATGCCCTGCTCGGCCCACCAAGACCCGGTCCCTGCAGCGACGCCCAGCCCAGCCTGCACAGATCCCATCACAGCTGCGACGCCGATCCAGGCCGCCGCCATACAGGGCGCGGCCCGCCAAGACCAGGCCGCCGCCAAACAGGGCGCGGCCCGCCAAGACCAGGCCGCCGCCATGCCGGGCGCGGCCCGCCAAGACCAGGCCGCCGCCATGCCGGGCGCGGCCCGCCAAGACCAGGCCGCCGCCATACAGGGCGCGGCCCGCAAAGAGATTGCATCACCATTTACCCCGGCCTGCAAGGCCAGAGCAGACACCGCTCCCCAGTCCAAAGAGGTCCCTGCTAGGAAGTCCCTGATAGGAGAGGACCCCGAATACTGGAAGCTGAAGGCTGACCTAGAGGCCCAGTTCCCACAAGAGATGGTGGATCGGTATCTGCTCCCTCCGCACACCCCCAAGAGGGTTCCGGCAACCCCTGCAGCAACCACGCCAAAGAGTCCCCCGCCTGGGCCTGCTGAAGAAAGCCCATCCCCAGCACTGCCACCGAAGGAGTGCTCAGAAGAACTAAGGGGGAGAGGAAGCCAGGAGGCTGAGGAGCTGACTCAGGAGCCACCAGCAGTGGATCCATACTCAGAGCCGGAGATGTTGCCCTATTCCCGTTGGGATGAGGAAGACCTGACACCGTCCGCTGACGAAGATCTGCCTAAAAGTCTCACCTGGGAGCTTGCAAGCTGTACCACGCAGAGTTCAGGCCGCAAGACAAGGCGTCGCAACAGAACAACGCTGTCCCCTGCACCGCCATCCCCAGAGCAGAGGGAAGTCACGGCCAGAGACCTACAAGAAAAAAGGTTCCTGAGAAGAGCCCAAGCACAGGTCAGAGGACCCCTTTGTAGAGGAGTTGTGGAGGACTTTAACTTGAAAAGCGGATACGGCTTTATTGTGGCACCGGGTATGAAAGAGGGCATTTTCGTTAACAGGAGGGATGTGAGAGCCCACTTGCCCAGAGGACACCCTGGCAGAAACTTAAAAATGGGAGACACAGTGCAGTTCACCATGCACCAAGGAGAAAGAGGCTGGTATGCCTTAGATGTAGCACCATGTCCCAAAGAAGAAAGAAAAGACAGAGATAAAGAAACAGATGCAGCAAAGGAAAAAGATGAAGATCAAGAAAGAAAAGACAAGGAACCTACAGATGAGACTACCTCCGACGAAGAAAAAGGTCAAGAAACCAACAGGTGCCGCAGCCCTACAGGCCCAAGCCCTGGTGAAGAGGAGTCTGCATAAGTTCAAGTAAAGTACAGCAAGTTTTGACCAGTTTGGAAAGTTTATTTTGCAACGTTTACGTTTAAGCATGTGCCCACAAAAACTATTGTGAGAAAACCATAAACCTTAAGGCTATGAACTGGCTATAGCCACAAACTCTCGCAGTGTAAATAGTTACACCAGAGGGCACCACCACTACCAGAGTCAGCCTGTTTAGGGGCTTGGCTCGTCTGCAACCAGGAGGAGCCCGTCCGTATATAGGGCCTTGGCTCACCTGCGACCAGAGAGCATGCCTGTTTATGGGGCCTGGCTCTCCACCACAAAGAGGGTACCTGGTCAGCACCAACTGTGGAGGCCGCCTCTGCATCCTGCCAGAAGAGGCTGAGGGCGCGGATCCACCAGGCCAGGTATACCCTGAAACCACCAGCCCATGTAAGCCGCCTCTACATCCTGCCAGAAGTGGCTGAAGCCGCGGCCAACGTGAAAGGGTTTTGGGTGGGTTAACGGACTTGTGGGTGGAGGGTGGTGATGTATGGTACCTGGTGCTTTTAAAAATGTTTTACATGTTTTAATGTTTTATGCATTTTAAAATGTTGTCTTGCAGCCCGAGGACGTGCTGGTGATAACTAAGGGGGAATGTGGCGCCCCTGACCTGGTCAGGTACCACTGAGTACTGCACCCATGCTGGGGACAGTACAATACAGGTAATCCAGAAGGCTGACAGGGGTGTGGAACACAGGCGCATAGTGATCAGGTCTCACACATGTACCCATGAGAGGACCCCTGGGGATCCCAGGAGGGGGAAAAGCCTTGACCTTCACTGGAATAGTGGAGGGGGCCAAAAGCCTCCATCTCCTCTCAAGGGGTGTGGTAAGAGAATCTGGTTGCTAGGTGGCGTAGGCAAGAACAGGAGAGGAGGGGCAGTGAGTCAGTTAGAGCAGAACTCCATAGGGCTCAGTGAGGAGCAGACCTGTGGGGCTGTTGCTGTCTAACAGCGCCCGCGCAGTGGCTACTGACGGGGGAGAACGGTCAACTAGGAGTGCTACCCGAAATCCATCTTCAGCTAAAGAGAGAGCACGGAGTGGGAAGTAAGGAGACTGCTAGAGAGTACCAGGCCCAAACGGGCGGCAGATCCCGAAGCGGAGATAGATCCAGCTTTCTTTTGCTAAACCTGCCGGTGTGGGGCTCTCAAAGCCCACGCCACAACACCACAAAAGCCGCAGCCACGTAGCCACAGTTAGGGCCCATAGCTCACAGGAGGCAAGAAGCTGGAGTGATCTGGCCCAGGCAACAAGCACACGGCAAACGAAGGGGAGTGAGGCTTCAGCAACTTCCCTGGGTGACCCCCATAGGGACTAAAAGTCGGGGTCACCCCAAACCACCAAGGGCTAAGGAAGGCGAGTTAGTAGTCACCCTCACAAGTCAGCCTGAAGGACACCTGGTTCCCGCCTGGTTCATCCCAGCTACGCCCGGGTTACTCACCCTGCCACCTGAAGTGAGTAAAAACCCTGAAAGACATTCTGCGTGTGTGGAGTTATTCTGCGCCTTGTGGTACTACGCACCTACATCGGGCCCTGGGGCTTGCCTCACTCTCAGGAGGCTATTCCAACTAACTGCACATACCGTCAGCCCCAGGCGACCCTCAACCTGCAGTGGCGGTCCCTACTGGCCGCAATACTGAGAGTGGCGTCACGACAAGAAGAAGATCTCCTACGTGTGACCAGATCCAGCTGAGTGGAGTCCCTGAAGGTAATGCACCGACACTACACATGCGGGGCTTCACATCTGCAACTCAGTGTCGGCGTGCCGTGTACACTGTAGTGTCCTAGAAGCTCTTCCCGCTTTGTTGCTCCTCTCTCTGGCTAACCTTGCATGTGCCCCTGGCTGACGTAGTTTTACAGCCAGAGAGAGGAGCTTTGGAGGCAGGCGGGCGGGTGGCAGCCATTGGTGGTTGTACTGCTCGCGGGCAGCTCAGCACGGTGTCTGCACCTGGCAGAAACTCAGACGGGCGCATCACACACAGTCACAAAACAGTGCACAGCATTGCCTAGACTGGTCCTTTGCAGATGGAGCTGGGGCCGTTAATAGTCTACCTACTGGACTGGTAGATGTCTAGCCAGGCTAGGATAAAGATTAATTGATAAAGTGTATATACGCCCCTAGTAGCTTGTATGCCGGCCCCCAGTAACTTGTATGCCCCCCAGTAACATGTGCACTGTTTATTATGTTCATATTTTATTGTATATTTTTTTAAATTTGATTTTGGGCTCTATTCAGACTTTTGCTATGGGGCCCCATGATTTCAAGGTGCACAGCCTCCTTAGGAGCGCCCCTCCCACCTCCTCTGTGCCCTGCATCTGGTCTCCTCCCGCTCTGCACACACAGCCTCCAGCATGGGGCGCCTTTCCGCTCTGCACTGTTTGCTCCCTGCACAGCCTCCAACACGGAGCGCCCCTCCCCTCTCCTCTGTGCCCTGCGTCTGGTCTCCTTCCGCTCTGCACAGCCTCAGACAGGGGGCGCCCTCACCTGCTTTCGGCTGTGTTTCCTCCTGTCTTTACCATAGAGAGGGGGAGGGGCAGCAGCAGCAGCAGCACTGCCGGAGATGCAGTTACAAAAGCCCCACTGAACTCCTGCAGCCCAGGAAGTGACTGTGAGTATAACATGCTGTGTGTCATCTGTACTGTATTATGTGCTGTCTGTGTGTGTGTTATGTATAATATGTGTGTCCTGTATACTGTGCAATGTCTGTCTGTCTCTATATCTGTCTGTCCGTCTATAATCTGTCTGCCTGCCTATCTTGCTATTATATATCTGTCTCTATATCTCAATTATCTATCCTATATCTATTATCTATCTATCTATCTATCTATCTCTCTCTCTCTCTCTATCTATCTATCTATCTATCTATCTATCTTTCTATTATCAATCTATCTGTTTGATATCTATTTGTCATTATCATCTATCCAGCATCGGTCTGGTACACAGACACCAGTCAATGCCCCAGAAAGCTCTCTAAGGCTGCTTTCACACATCCGGTTTTTGCAGTGCGGCTCAATCCGGCTCAAAAACCTATGCAACGGATGCAGCGAAAAAAAACGGATCCGTTGCATAAGTTTTTCCATGCGGCCCATCCATTTTTTAACGGATGCGGCTTGATACTGAGCATGTGACTCGCCAACCCCAGGGCTATGGGACACCCGGTGCCGGGCCGGACTAGTCCGAATTTAGTCAGTGGTGGCGGGGCCCGACTCCGTGGCCCTGGTGGGTGTCAGTTAAATATGGCTGGTGACTTGGGGTTTGTGTTCGTGACTCCACCTGTGGTATGCGGCTATTAAGCCGCCGCTGCTGTGTAAGGCCTCCGGGGTGATGATATGGCAGCAATGGTGGTACTGCTCCCCACAGGTGGAGCAGTGCCCCAGGGACACTGTTGGTGCTCGTGAGAGTCTATGGTGTTGTGTGGATAACACGGTGCAAGGCCGACAGGCAATGAAAGAAACAGGCACAAACAACAGTCTCTTTACCTTCTCCTCTTTTACTTTAAGAACAGTCCAGTCCTGGGAGACCGTCACAGGTGGTGAAGGGGATCCGGTCGGCCTGGAAGTACTTGGGGTGATCTTTTTGGCCAGCTGAGTATGAGGCCTACTCCTGTTCTTTTCTTTACTATTATAGGACCCTGCTCTCTGGATCTAGCAATGGCCCTCTTGCTGCTGGGACCGGTGGTACGTCCCTTTCCCTCTGTGGTAGGCTGCGCAGGCCCTCTCTGGTGCTTCTCTGCTGGAGTCCACATCGGGCCCTGATGATGCAGCTGTACCTTCGGGCTGTTTATGGGCCAGGTGCTTGCAGCTCTCCTGCCCTTCGGATTCGGCTACCAGGGAGTATTTTAGGCCCTGGTGGCCACAGACTCCGATGTCCGAGTCTCTTCTCTGCCTCTCTGCTACTCCTGCTTCCCTGGGCCAAGCTGCTCCAGCTCTAGGCCCCAGATCCACAGGCAGCACACTCTGCGTCTGCTTGCTATCACTTCTCTCTACAGACTGAACACTACTTCCTCCCTCAGGTCAGACTTAAGGAATGCTCCCTGGAATTCCAGGTTCAGAGCTCCCCCTGCTGGCCGGAGGGAGAACTGCGTTGGATGTTAAACTTACTGGCCAATGGACCTCCCAATTACCTCCAGGCTCAGCATTAACCCTTTGGGAGGGCAATGCTGTTGTGGCGACCAGGTCCTGGGCCCAACCCTCCCCCTTAGTTAAATTCAGTACTCCCGGACTGTAGAAACAAAACATAACATGTTAGAACATTTCATCCCATTATGGGAGGCGCATTACTTAAACGTTACAAACTTAAACACTACTATAAGAGTCCAGTGTGGCTCCCTGCCGGGTGTCCATTACACTGCTCCATGGGGGACCCGCCGCGATCAAACCCCCAACGTAGGCTCTGGGCGTGCGTCAGAGCATTGATGACCCCACTCTATGCATGCCGGACGGGTTTTTCTTCAGGGGTGCTGAGCACACTGGTGCTGACTATGTACAATTAGAGTGTTGGCCACCCATAGTCCAGTGGCCCAATTGTCCATTTACTTAATCACCTAAAACAAAACATTACATACCAGACATTTTCACATAACTATTTACACTCTGCTAGGTATTTTACTTTCTATGTACTATACCTTGGAGGGGGCTGTCCCCGAGTGCTACGTTGGGACAGGCGTAGCTCTGGGGTTTGTCCCTGACTACTTGGAGTGTCTGCCTCCCCCCCCGTGTTATTGGTAGGCCTAACCCTGACAGGGATGCATGTTGGTTGCCTACGGGGTCTCAGATTCGCCAAGGGTACGGCAGGTTCACCACTGGCAGGGGGTTGAGCCTCCTGTTCTACTGCTGGCGTGTCATCTTGTGTTGGAGCGGACGGTTCTTTAGGTGGATCTGGAACCTCTTCTGTTTCTGGCTCGACCAACTGCGGGAACGTCAAGACTGGTACCACTATGGCATTGTTTATTCGGGTCCAAGTTTTGGGGAATTTTCCAAGGATTGTTTGGATCATCTCTTCCTCTTTTTCTTGACTTTGGGGACTTTCTTGTACTTCTTCTACTTCTTTTTGGGTTCTGCACCGTTCAGGGCACGCTTTCAGGCGGTCTCGAGAAACTGCTTGATAGGTCTTGCCTTCATCTTTGCTTATGAGGCATACCTTACTATTGTCAAAGTTGGAGGGAATAATGGTGTAGGGTTCATTCTCCCACTGATCATCTAATTTATGCGCCCTCCGCTTTTTCTTGAGGACCTGTTCTCCAGGTGCTAAGGGAGTTGCTGGGGCTGTTTGATTGTAGTTCTGCTCTTGTCTCGTTCTTGCTTGGGACAGGCTCCTTTCTACGCATTACTGGACCTTGCGGTACTGCTGTTGTCGCTCTGTATCCCAATCTTCTATCTCCTGAACGCCTTCAGGTGACACAGTCCCCATCTCAAAGTCTACAGGTAACTTGCCAGGTCTTGCTCGCATCAGGTAAGCAGGGCTGCAGTTGGTCGAATTTACTGGGATATGGTTGTACAGGTCTACCAGATCTGGTAACTTCTCTGGCCATTGGTTTCTTTCTTCCAGAGGTAGAGTCTTCAGCATATCAATAACCACATGGTTCCTCTTCTCGCACAATCCATTGGTTTGGGGGTGGTACGGTGTTGTTCGGATTTTCTTACAGCCGTACATGTTACAGAACTCTTGGAACACTTCGGACTCGAATGCAGGACCTTGATCAGTCAGTACCCTTTCCGGATAACCGTGAGGCCGACAAAAGTATGCCTGGAATGCTCTAGCTGCTGTTCTGGCTGTCTGGTCCTTCACAGGCACTACTACCAGGAAACGAGAGTAATGGTCCACAATGGTGAGGGCGTACACATAGCCTGACTGGCTTGGTGTTAACTTCACGTGGTCCAGGGCCACCAACTCCAGGGGCTGCTTTGTGACAATTGGCTGTAGGGGAGACCTCTGGCTGGCATCATCCTTCCGCCTCAGGTTACACGGACCACAGTCTCGGCACCACTTCTCGATCATCTTTCTCATGTGCACCCAGTAGAACCGATCGCGGAGTAGGGTCTCCAACTTCTTCCACCCGAAGTGTCCTGCTTTATCATGGTAAGCTGCTAGGACCATTGGAGCATCCCTCTGTGGGACCACTATCTGCCAGACGAGTTCATTTGTTCACCAGTTGACATATCTCTTGCAGAGCTTGCCTTGGTAGGTGAACAGTCGTCCCCTCTCCTTCCACAACTGCTGGGCTTCTTGTGGAGCGTCTGGACCAAGATGGGTCTCAGCTTGTGCTAGCTTTTCTTTGACCAATCGCACGGCCGGGTCACCGTTCTGTGTCTCTTCCCAATTATGGTGGAGTAATGGGTTGACCGAGACCTCGTGCTGGCTCGAGCGCTTCACTCCTACAGCATGCTCACACTGGGAAACACCTTGGTGATGGAAAGCCGGTAACTCTATCTCTTCGAGTTCATCCAGGTCTTCTCCAGACTCGGGTAAGTGAGGCATTCTGGACAGCGCATCAGCATTGTTATTCTTCTTGCCAGCCCGGTACTTGATGGTAAAGTCAAAGTTAGACAGCCGGGCCATCCATCGCTGTTCCAACGCACCTAACTTGGCTGTTGCCAGATGTGTCAACGGATTGTTGTCCGTGAAGATGGTGAACTTGGCCGATGCCAGATAGTGCTTGAAGCGTTCAGTCACTGCCCAAACAATAGCGAGGAACTCTAGCTTGAAGGAACTGTAGTTTTCTGGATTCCTTTCTGTGGGCCGAAGCTTCCTACTGGCGTAAGCTATCACCTTCTCTCTGCCTCCCTGCACCTGGGACAGAACTGCTCCCAGTCCCACGTTGCTGGCGTCTGTATACAGTACAAATGGCTGGCTGTAGTCAGGGTAGGCCAGAATTTCTTCTCCCGTGAGAGCCCCTTTCAACCGGACAAAAGATGTTTCTATTTGGCTGTTCCATTCAAATGGAGGGCTCTGCTTCTTAGCCTGCTTTGGCTGGCCCACCAGGAGATCTTGAAGAGGCGCTGCTATCTTTGTGAAACCATCAATGAACCTTCGGTAGTAGCCCACCAGCCCAAGGAACTGCCGCACCTCCTTTACCGTGGTGGGTCTTGGCCAGTCCTTGATTATGGTGACTTTCTTCGGATCAGGTGCCACACCTTCTGCGCTGACCACATGACCCAGGTACTGTACCTTTGGCTTCAAGAGGTGACATTTGGGTGGCTTTATCTTCAGGCCATACTCCGACAGGGACTCAAACACTTCTGCTAAGTGCCTCAGGTGGTCTTCGTAGGTCTTGGAGTAGACTATGACGTCATCCAGGTACAATAGCACGGTTTCAAAGTTGTGATGGCCCAAGCAACACTCCATCAATCTCTGAAATGTCCCTGGGACATTACAGAGCCCGAACGGCATACAATTGAACTCACAGAGACCCATTGGTGTCGTGAATGCAGTCTTCTCTTTGTCAGCCTCTGCCACGGGAACCTGCCAATACCCACTGGTGAGATCCAGGGTGGAGAAATAATTAGCTGATTTTAAGGCCGTTAGTGACTCTTCTATTCTGGGTAGTGGATAAGCATCTTTATGTGTAATGTGGTTAATTTGTCTGTAATCTACGCACATTCTCATTGTACCATCTTTTTTCTTTACGAGCACTAGTGGAGCTGCCCAAGGGCTACAGCTATCTCTGATAACCCCAGCCTCCTTCATTTCCCGTAACATTTTTTTGGCACGCTGATACTGTGCTGGGAGTACAGGGCGGTATCTCTCTTTAATGGGATGATGATCACCCGTGGGGATTTGATGTTTAACCCCTTTTACCTGCCCAAAATCTAGGGGGTGTTTGCTGAAGACCCGCTCATACTCCTGTACCACCCGGTAAACCCCATGCTTTTGGTGTGATGGGGTGGAGTCGGTGCCCACATGTAATTTTTGGCACCAGTCTTCCAGCTGCCCCTTGGAGCCATTGTCTTCCGCCTGGTCGGACGGGATCAAGGGTTCCACTGCTTTGATGGTATTGTTACTGACAGTGTACAGTTTTGCTACAGTGGCGTACCGGGGCAATTTGACTTCCTCCTCCACCCAATTCAGGATACGGACGGGCACTCTCCCCTTGCGGACGTCTGCTACCCCTCTGGCTATCAGGACTCCAGGCCTACTGTCTGAATACACCGGTTCTACCAAGGCCTAGTAATCCTGACCCTTGAGGCCTATTGCTGCCCGACACCATATCAACATTTCACTTCTTGGGGGTATTGCAATGGGGAGGGGGTCACTTACCCTCACACTGCCAATTTCTCCTCTGGCCAGCTCTACCTGCTGCCTCCTCATCAGGGGTCGGATTTCCCTCTGTAGGGCACGCTGCTGCCCGGAGCTGGCAGTTTCAGACGCCTGTTGCAACAAAATTATCACTTCGGCAATACAATTTTCTATCACATTTGTACCAATGGTTAGCAGTGGGTCAGAATCTTTGCGATCAATATCTACAATTATCATCCCCTGACATGGCAATTCTACCCGCCCCACTTTAATGGTTACTTCTTTATACCCAATTTGAGGCAAGGGCTGACCATTACTGGACACAATTGTTAAATCACCATCTGGGCCATGGTCAATGTCTGCATCAGCCCAATATCTTTTGTACAGTTTATAAGGGATGGTTGTTACCTGGGACCCCGTATCCAGCAGGGCATTCAAAGGGATCCCATCCAGCACAATAGGAAGGACTGGGCGTCCTCCCACATACTTTCTGCGATTGGGGGTTGAGCCGGGCTTCCTTACACCTGGGGGTCGGCTCCTGGCCCCAGGCTCGGCCCATTTAAAGGACAGTGTCTTGCAATATGGCCCACCTGGCTGCAGCTGCGGCAGATCGGTTGTCCCGTTGAATCATACCGGTCTGTGTCTTTTCCTCGGGTCGGCGGAATCCTCCTCTGTCTCATCCATGGGACGTCATCTGGGCTGGAGGCCAACTCGATTCTTGCAGGCGATGGGGTCACTTGTAGAGACTGCATGGTCTTGGCAAGGGCAGCTACAGTCTTGGTCAGCTCCTGGACCTGCTGTCTGAGCTCTGCAGCGGGATCCTTATCCAGGGACGGCGCCTCAGCCCCTGCAGCGGCTCGTGTTGCAGGCACCACCCCGGGGTACGTGATAGCAAGAGGCCGGAGGGGTACTGGATCATTCGGTGTAGATTCCCTCAGTACCCGGATGGCCTGGTCCTTAAACTTTGCAAAGTCCAGAGCAGGGTTCTGCAGGACCATGATACGCAGCTGGGTCCTGTGGGCATCTGACAGGAGCCCTTCTATGAACTGCTCAGTTAGGAGTTTGTCTTCTTCACGTACACTCTCTGGGTCCACCTGTTTAATTGCTTTCAGGGCCTCCTGCAAGTTTAAGGCATAGTCCCTTATGCTGTCTGTGGCCCGTTGTTTGCACCCAAAGAATCTCATCTTTATTTCTGCTGCGGTGCGGGTGTCGAAAGTACTCTTTAACTTGGCCAGTATCTGGGTTGCTGTCCCTTTATCTGTATCAGGCCAGGACTTCACTTCACGCTGGGCCGCGCCGGCTAGCTGCCCCATTAATATGCCCACCTTCTGGCTCTCAGTCAGCGGATACACCCGGGACAAGCTGTGCAGCCTTTCTCTGAAGTCGCTCAGGGTATGTGACTCCCCGGAGTACTGCGGCAGCCATTCTGCTCCCGGGATGTATGGCATTGTGATCGGCATTACCGGCGCTACCGCGGGGGTTGGGGCGACGGCGACTGGGATTACATTGGCCGGTGCTGCTGCGTCTTGAACTACTACAGCCACCGGCTCTCCCTCGGTGTCGGACATCTTCCTCCCCCTTAGTGAACCTTACCAGGCTCCGCTTACTTTTTACAATCTCTTCCGGGTAGCGCGGGGTTAACGACCCTCCGCTCTGATGGCGTGCTCCCTTCACGCTCTTTTTCGGGCACGCCCCCTTCTTCCTGCCCTCAGCGAAGCTAATGGCGGCGGCAGTCTTCAAACAGTAAACACACAGTCTTTTCAAAGGCGCACAGTACCCGGTGGGCGCCGGGCACGAAATCCTGTTCGTGACGCCAAAGTTGACTCGCCCACCCCAGGGCTATGGGACACCCGGTGCCGGGCCGGACTAGTCCGGAGGTAGTCAGTGGTGGCGGGGCACGACTCTGTGGCCCTGGTGGGTGTCAGTTAAATATGGCTGGTGACTTGGGGTTTGTGTTCGTGACGCCACCTGTGGTATGCGGCTATTAAGCCGCCGCTGCTGTGTAAGGCCTCCGGGGTGATGATATGGCAGCAATGGTGGTACTGCTCCCCACAGGTGGAGCGGTGCCCCAGGGACACTGTTGGTGCTCATGAGAGTCTATGGTGTTGTGTGGATAACACGGTGCAGGGCCGACAGGCAATGAAAGAAACAGGCGCAAACAACAGTCTCTTTACCTTCTCCTATTTTACTTTAAGAACAGTCCAGTCCTGGGAGACCGTCACAGGTGGTGAAGGGGATCCGGTCGGCCTGGAAGTACTTGGGGTGATCTTTTTGGCCAGCTGAGTATGAGGCCTACTCCTGTTCTTTTCTTTACTATTATAGGACCCTGCTCTCTGGATCTAGCAATGGCCCTCTTGCTGCTGGGACCGGTGGTACGTCCCTTTTCCTCTGTGGTAGGCTGCGCAGGCCCTCTCTGGTGCTTCTCTGCTGGAGTCCACATCGGGCCCTGATGATGCAGCTGTACCTTCGGGCTGTTTATGGGCCAGGTGCTTGCAGCTCTCCTGCCCTTCGGATTCGGCTACCAGGGAGTATTTTAGGCCCTGGTGGCCACAGACTCCGATGTCCGAGTCTCTTCTCTGCCTCTCTGCTACTCCTGCTTCCCTGGGCCAAGCTGCTCCAGCTCTAGGCCCCAGATCCACAGGACAGCACACTCTGCGTCTGCTTGCTATCACTTCTCTCTACAGACTGAACACTACTTCCTCCCTCAGGTCAGACTTAAGGAATGCTCCCTGGAATTCCAGGTTCAGAGCTCCCCCTGCTGGCCGGAGGGAGAACTGCGTTGGATGTTAAACTTACTGGCCAATGGACCTCCCAATTACCTCCAGGCTCAGCATTAACCCTTTGGGAGGGCAATGCTGTTGTGGCGACCAGGTCCTGGGGCGCCACACATGCGCAGTGCAAAAAAACACATCCGGCGTCCATAGGCTTGTATTGTAAATCGCGCCGAATCCGGCGCGATGCGTTTTTTGCGCCGCACAAAAAAACGTGCCAGGCAACGTTCCATCCGGCCGCCGCATGGGCTAAATATACCGCGTCCGGCAAAAACCGGACGCAACGCAAGGCAATGCAGCACAATACGGCGCTAATGCAAGTCTATGCGGAAAAAACACAAGCGGCGGCAAAAAAAAAGGTTGCGTTTTTTCTGCAAAGCGCCGTATTGTGCCGCTCAGCAAAAACCGGATGTGTGAAAGCAGCCTAACTGAACATAAAAGGGACCCGCCGGCAGGGGCACCTCTGGCATCAAAGATCCAGAGCTCCGACCCAGAACTTCTTGGCCGGAGCCCCGAATCTTCTGCAACCACCGCACTGAACTATGTCGGCGTCACCCCGATACAGTTCAATCCTGTGACAGAGCACAGCACCCCATGCTCTATCACTGCCCGTCTCCTAAGCCACAGACCGCTGCAGGCCTGTGTCTTAGGAGACCGTATATCCACAAGGGCAGTGCAGTGACATCATTGCATAGCGCTGCCTCCGCAGGCCACCATAGACGAGAAGATGGATGCTGCGGTGCTGGGAATCAGGATTAGGTGAGTATAATTTTTTTTATGTCTATTAGGGTTCTGTTAGGGCTCCTGTTGTATATAATAGGCTATGTGGAGGCCATTGCTGTGCATAGGAGGCTGTGTGGGGGCTCCTGCTGTGTATAGGAGGCTGTGTGGGGGTGTTACGGTTGCTGTGGCACTGGAGACTATGTTCGGATTTCTTGCTACTGCACATGTGCAAGCGCTGGAGACTAAGTCCTATCTTGGAGCCATTGCACATGTGCGGGTGACATCATCGCTGACATGAGGTCACATGTCTCTGACACCTTCTAAGTTGATTGGCCGCTGGTCATGTGCTTGTGACACGTGGTCACATGTCTCTGACACCTTCTATGCCGATTGGTCGCTGGTCATGTGCTTGTGACGCTTTGCTCGGTGATAGGCCAGCGTGACGCCATTGCTGTCATTCTGGCAGCGGATTGGCTCTGGTGTCCTCCATCTTCGATGAGGCACAGAGTTTATATAAGACCCTGACGCACGCCGCCCGGCGCTCAGTCCTCTTGGCTCATGCATGAGAGTAGACGCTCTGTGCACGTCCCTCTAGGCATCTCTCTGTCTATGCTAGGTGAGCACTACCGCGGCAGGGTAGCGTTCTTATACCTTACAGCTTCGGCTGAGGTCCGTATCCTTACCTCTTAGTGGAGCGGACATAGGCATGTGCCTGAGGCACATGGTCCGGCTGGGCCTTGTGATTCTACTCGTAGGTGGACGTTGCTGCTAGGGTAACGTTCCTTATACTGCGTCTGGCAGTTGTTCGTATCCTCGCTAGGGGAGCGAACAGAGGTAGGAGCTTTGTGCGGCTTATGCTGCTGTCTGTCTCTTTTGCACCACTAGTGGAGCGGACCTCGGCAGGTGCCATATCTAGTGGTTCGTGTCCTCGCACACTAGTGGAGCGAACGCAGGTAGGAGCTTTGTGCGGCTTACGCTGCTGTCCGTCTCCTGGCACTGCTAGAGGAACGGACCTAGGTAGGTGCCATTTCACACTCACTGCTTTTGTCTCTGTGACCATTAACAGAGACCATACCACAGACCCTCCAAGTAAGGGAGGAATTGCTTTATTTTCTAATTATATTCCTCTGTGAGTTTAACAGAGGTATTGCACTCTGCACTTGTGCTACTACATTTTATAGTGGCACACTTATAAACCCCTTATCCTCTGCCATAGTCTGCAGCAGAGTCTTTGCACGGTGGACCCTGACTGTCTGATATTCCTTTGGGTTTTATTATCAAACAGCCCCCCGTAACAGCGAGCTCCTGCTGTGTATAGGAGGCTGTGTGGGGGCTCCTGCTGTGCATAGGAGGCTGTGTGGGGGCTCCTGCTGTGCATAGGAGGCTGTGTGGGGGCTCCTGCTGTGCATAGGAGGCTGTGTGGGGGCTCCTGCTGTGCATAGGAGGCTGTGTGGGGGCTCCTGCTGTGCATAGGAGGCTGTGTGGGGGCTCCTGCTGTGCATAGGAGGCTGTGTGGGGGCTCCTGCTGTGCATAGGAGGCTGTGTGGGGGCTCCTGCTGTGCATAGGAGGCTGTGTGGGGGCTCCTGCTGTGCATAGGAGGCTGTGTGGGGGCCCCTGCTGTGCATAGGAGGCTGTGTGGGGGCTCCTGCTGTGCATAGGAGGCTGTGTGGGGGCTCCTGCTGTGTATAGGAGGCTGTGTGGGGGCGCCTGCTGTGTGCAGGAGGCTGTATGGGGGCGCCTGCTGTGTGCAGGAGGCTGTGTGGGGGTTCCTGCTATGCATAGGAGGCTGTGTGGGGGCTCCTGCAGCGATTTGCATATAGTTGTGTGGCCTCTAGAGTTAACTCCTCCTGTGGACCCCAGACACCCCAGTCCGACCCTGCATCCATCTATCTTTTCCATAGCATCTATGTATGTGTCATGTATATTGTGTAATTTACGCGGTGGCAAAATCACTTGGCCTGTCGGTGATGGGGGCCATTGCTATTTTCTCAGATGCATGGTTGAACACCATTGAGGACTGGATGGCCACTGGCTCTCTGTTTCGCCCTTGCTCTACAGCTGTGGGCCCTGGATAGGTGTAATGACATCAGGGGGAGCCTGTGACGTGATGCCAGTGGGCCCTGCAGCTGCGGCCAGAGTGGGTGCAGAGCATATGTAGGGGGTAATACATATATATATATATATTTACTAGCTGTAGTACCTGGCGATGCCCAGGATAGTAACTGTCTCTCTCCCTCTCTCCACTCTGTGTCCCTCTCTGTCTGTCTCTCTCTGTGTTTCTGTCTCTGCGTGTCTGTGCTTGTGTTTGTATGTATCTCTATGTGTCTCTGTCTCTGTGTATCTTTGTCTCTGTGACTATATCTGTGTCTCTGTGTCTGTCTCTGTGTGTTTCTGTCTTTGTGGGTCTCTGTGTGTGTCTGTGTATCTCTGTCTATGTGTCTATGTATGTCTCTGCCTCTGTGTCTCTGTCTGTGTGTCTCTGTGTATGATTGTCTCTGTTTGTGTCTGTGTTTCTGTGTGTGTCCGTGTCTTTGTCTCTGTATGTGTGTGTGTCTGTGTCTCCGTCTCTTTCTGTGCCTCTGTGTCTCTGTATCAGTCTTTGTGTGTCTATGTATCTGTGTCTCTCTTTATCAGTCTCTGTATCAGTCTGTCTCTGTGTGTGTCTTTGTGTGTCTCTGCATCAGTCTCTGTGTGTCTCTGTCTGTGTGTGTCTCTGTGTCTCTCTCTTTTTGTCTGTGTCTCTCTTCTCTGTCTCTATATCAGTCTCTGTGATTCTATGTTTTTGTCTATGTCTCGGTGTGTCTGTTTCTGTGTATATAACAAAGCTCCGGCACACTCCAAAAAATAGAGAAGAAAGTCGTATTTATGAAGTATTTTTTATTTAACTTGTGTATAGAAAAAGTCCAACGTTTCAACCTTAATTTAGGTCTTTGTCAAGGACATTCTAAAACACAGTCAATGATTGAGGTTTTGCTAGGCAACGGTTGTTGCATCAAATAAAGGCAACTTATGAGGTGGTATACCTTGCAATACTGTATATCGGAAATAAGGTCATAACGGTCCAAGGAACTGATAAATTGGCTCTTTATATCTTATGTCAAGAATTAGGATGAATATCCAGAAAAGGGAAAATAAGTGAGAGCGCTGTATGAGCGTGTTAAACCACTCCCCAGGCTCTTCAAGAGTTTAGATTAGATCTGAATGAAATGAAGGTGCTCTGGCTGCAGAGAAATCGTATAAGGTAATGCAAGAGTAATGCGGACAGTGTCAGGCAGCTGCTGCCAGGGCTAATAAAATAATGGGATGTATTAAAAGAGGTATAAGTGTTCATGAAAAAAATATAGTTCTACCTCTGTACAAGTCACTAGTGCGACCGCACTTAGAATACTGTGTACAATTCTGGTCACTGATATATAAGAAGGACATAGCTGAACTGGAGAGGGTGCAGAGAAGAGCGACCAAGATTGTTAGAGGAATGGGTGGGCTGCAATACCAAGACAGGTTATTAAACTTGGGGTTATTTAGTTTGGAAAAACGAAGGCTTAGGGGGGATCTAATCACAATGTATAAATATATGAGGGGACAGTACAGAGACCTTTCCAAAGATCTTTTTACACCTAGGCCTGTGACTGGAACACGGGGGCATCCGCTACGTCTTGAGGAAAGAAGGTTTAATCATAATCACAGACGAGGATTCTTTACCATACGAGCAGTGAGACTATGCAACTCTCTGCCGCATGATGTTGTAATGAGTGATTCACTACTAACATTTAAGCAGAGCCTGGATGCCTTTCTTGAAAAATTTAATATTACCAGTTATGTATATTAGATTTTATGACAGGGTATTGATCCAGGGAACTAGTCTGATTGCCGTATGTGGAGTCAGGAAGGAAATTTTTTCCCCATTGGAACTTGTTTGCCACATTGGGGTTTTTTTGCCTTCCTCTGGATCAACATGTTAGGCTACGGGTTGAACTAGATGGACTTAGAGTCTCCCTTCAACCTTAAAAACTATGATACTATGATACTATGAAGAGTGCAACTACATGTTCAACCTTCAGTGGTGGTTCAGGGTGTGACATTTATGAGACTCCCCTCCTGTGTGTGTCTGTGTGTCTCTGTCTCTGTGTGTTTGTGTTTGTCTCTATTGACATCATATTATCTGACCTGATCACTCACATGCGATTTGCAATGTGTGGTCTTCTGCAGAATGACGTCTCCTCCTGTTTCTCTCAAATTGAAAATTATAACAATGAGAGAAGCAGGAAGAGACGTCATTCAGCAGATGACCCCGAGTCTCCAAATCACTTGTGAGCGATCACATGACCACTCAAATTGGCAAATTAAATTCTAACAGTGTGTATTACACATTTTGGGGGTTTGACCAGTCAATGTGCAGCAGAGCAGGGAGAAGCCATTGGGCACCGGCCTCCCGGACTCTCCTCATCCTGACTGCATCGTCCTCGGCAGAGATTAAATGTGTTTTATCTGAAATGTGGAAGCATCAGAGTAAAATATACACGACTGCAATAATGGAGCCGGTGTCTGATTCCTTCCACTTGGGGGTTGTGCAGGAGGAATCAGCTGTCAGATTCCTTACCTGGTAGAAAATAACAGTGGAGTCTCATATGTTACATGGCGTCACTGCTGTCTGCACATCACATGGAATGGTTTAGGGGATGTTCACACGGGGCATCTTTTTTTTTTACCACAAATATGCAGTGTTTTTGTCCCAAGAATGCACCAAAAACGCATAAAAAACCGCAATGTGTTTTTGACACATTTTTACCGCGTTTTGCCCAATGCGGTTTTTAAGTCTAATCTATTGACTGGAAGGGCTCAAAAATGAAAATGCAAAAAGAACTGACAGCTGCATCTTCAAAAATGCAGCCAAGATGCAGCCAACAAAAGATGCCCAGTGTGTACAGCAAAAGAGAAATCCCATAGACTATGCTGGGAGGAGGAAATGCTGCATGCAGGGGCATCTTTGTGACCTCAAATATGCTACAAAAGATGTCCTGTGTGAACTTAGCCTTAGTGTTGTTATGAACGCCATTCTATCAATGTAATGCATCGTCAGCAGCTGAGGTGTATTATGAGGTTTTGCAGCAGCTGAGTTGTGTATGATGAGGTCCTGCAGCAGCTGAGTTGTGTATGATGAGGTCCTTCAGCAGCTGAGATGTGTATCATGGGGTTCTGCAGCCGCTGAGTTGTGTATTATGGGGTTCTGCAGCAGCTGAGGTGTGTATTATGGGGTTCTGCAGCAGCTGAGGTGTATTATGGGGTTCTGCAGCAGCTGAGGTGTGTATTATGGGGTTCTGCAGCAGCTGAGATGTGTATTATGGGGTTCTGCAGCAGCTGAGGTGTTCATTATGGGGTTCTGAAGCAACTGAGCTGAATTATGAGATTTTGCAGCAGCTGAGATGTGTATAATGAGGTTCTACAGCATCTGAGGTGTGTATTTTGAGGTTCTGCAGCAGCTGAGGTGTGCATTATGAAGTTCTGCAGAATATTACATTATTTGGTGTGGATTTATCTTACAAATTTTCCAACAAAATTATTTAAAGCAGTGCCAAATGGGGTGTGCCCAGTCTGGTTAATAAAGGGATTACAATATATATGCCGTAGTTCTTCCATACACCGTGCCCCTCCCTTATGGTAAGTATGTGGTGCTGCACCTCAGTGTGTTCAGGTCATTGGAGTTGAGAGGTAGTGACACATATAACCTGAGGACTCTTTATTATGTATAAGTCAGAGATTTTTTCTAATTTCTTACATTCCCCTTTAACATCTGTATTTTGGACTTTTTGGTCCGGCGTACACACAGCATCGTCCGCCGGCTCCATGGTGCCTTGTCTGCTATCATCTGGTACATTTATCCTCAGGATTTGTATAGTAGATGTTGATCCCACCAATGGGACCTCGACTTGCGCCGCTCTAAGTGTATAGGAATTTATACCTTTTCTCCACAAAGAGCGGCAGCACCTCATTCTGGGGGATCCATATGTACCATCCATAATGTAATATCCAGGCATACAGCATGTACGAGATGAGAAGACCCCAATAAGAATCATTCAGATGTGGAATTAATGTGGATTGAGAATCAGATTCTCCAGCACAAATCTGGAGGACTTTATTGTACATTTGAATAGATCAATTTTCTTAGGATATAAAAAAAATTGCCTCTGGTCCTCGTTTGTTTCCTGGAAACTGGGTACAAAATCAGTAAGGGGGGGATGGCACCAAAGGGCAGTTTTGCACAGGGTGCCATTCAGGCTAAGGCCGGCCCTGGTTTCAGCCCCCTTAAACTTTTGACCCCCACCCCCAAAAACCTGCTCTTTTCCTCATACTTTCATACCTCCGAACCGTCCAGGATACAGCGGGACTGTACCGGATTTCAGCGGGTGTCCTATATGCCTCCAGTCACCCCCTCACCACATCTGTATGGCCCCCTCACCAAATTTGTATGCCCCCCACCAGATCTATATTCCCCCCAGCACACCCCAGCTCTGTATGCCTCCAGCCCCCTCCCACCAGATATGTATGCCCCAGCAGCCCTCTCCTCACCAGAGCTATATGCCTCCAGCCACCCCCCTCACCAGATTTGTATGTCCCCCAGCCCCCACACCAGATTTGTATACCCCCCAGCCACCCCACCAGATTTATATGCCCCCCAGCACCCCCCAGCTCTGTATGCCTCCAGCCCCCTCCCACCAGATATTATATCCCAGCCCCCCCTCACCAGATATGTATGCCCCAGCAGCCCTCTCCTCACCAGAGCTATATGCCTCCAGCCACCCCCCCTCACCAGATCTGTGTGCCCCCAAGCCCCAACACCAGATTTGTATGCCCCCAGCAACCCCATCGGAGCTGTATGTGCCCCCAGAGCTGTATAAGCCCCAACACCAGAGCTATATGCCCCTTAGTAATATCTATGCTACCAGTAATTTGTATTTCCCCCAGTAATGTGTATACCCCTTAGTAACGTGTATGCCCCTCAGTGAAAAACACAGACGTTCTTCACTGACGTGTTAAACACGCATATGTCCCTTCATACTCCGTGATTCACGGCACACAGTGGTTGTCCATCTGCAATCCATGATACGTGATCCGTACTCCGTGATTGCACATGGACATATACTGACCTGCCCCCGCTCCTGCTCTCCGTGGTGCTCAAGAGTCCCGCGATTCAGCATCCAGCCACCGCTCTGTCACCTCTGCAGCTGCTTCCGGGTCGGCTCTGGCTGCATAAATGAATGTGTATGCCATAATGAACCAGCCAGGAAGAAGCAGAGAGCAGCTGCCGAACTCAGCATCGCTGGAGAAGGTGAGCTGAAAAAGATTTTTATTTTAAATGTCCGTGTTTTTCTGGTACGTGTTTCACGGATCACACCGTAGTGTGGTGTGGGATATCAGTGATGCCAGAAAAAAGCAGACATGTTTCTGTGCGGCAATCACGGATACGCATTTACGCCGCACGGAGACACGGTCAGTGAAAAATCACTGATGTGTGTGCAGACCCATTGATTATAATGGGTCTGCATAGGTCAGTGATTCTGGTACGTATAAAAAGTAGCACATACATACCAGAATCACTGACATCTGAAACAGGCCTAATATGTATGCCCCTCAAGTACTGTCTATGCCCCAAGACCCTCCTGTGCTGTATATACTGTAGCCCCAGCCCCTCCTGTGCTGTCTATACTGTAGCCCCAGCCCCTCCTGTGCTCTCTATACTGTAGCCCCCAGCCCCTCCTGTGCTGTATATACTGTAGCCCCCCAGCCCCTCCTGTGCTGTATATACTGTAGCCCCCAGCCCCTCCTGTGCTGTATATACTGTAGCCCCAGCCCCTCCTGTGCTGTATATACTGTAGCCCCAGCCCCTCCTGTGCTGTATATACTGTAGCCCCCAGCCCCTCCTGTGTTGTATATACTGTAGCCCCCAGCCCCTCCTGTGCTGTATATACTGTAGCCCCCAGCCCCTCCTGTGCTGTATGTACTGTAGCCCCCAGCCCCTCCTGTGCTGTATGTACTGTAGCCCCCAGCGCCTCCTGTGCTGTATGTACTGTAGCCCCCAGCCCCTCCTGTGCTGTATGTACTGTAGCCCCCAGCCCCTCCTGTGCTGTATGTACTGTAGCCCCCAGCCCCTCCTGTGCTGTATGTACTGTAGCCCCCAGCCTCTCCTGTGCTGTATATACTGTAGCCCCCAGCCCCTCCTGTGCTGTATATACTGTAGCCCCCAGCACCTCCTGTGCTGTATATACTGTAGCCCCCAGCCCCTCCTGTGCTGTATATACTGTAGCCCCCAGCCCCTCTTGTGCTGTATGTACTGTAGCCCCCAGCCCCTCCTGTGCTGTATATACTGTAGCCCCTGTATACAGTGTGTGTGTGTGTGTGTGTGTGTGTGTGTGTGTGTATATATATATATATATATATATATATATATATATATATATATATATATATATATATATTATAGTATATGAAACCCCCATTCTCCCTTGTGATACATACACAGCGGTGTCAGTGTGCACTGTGCTTGGCTAGGTCTTTTAAAGTGTTGCCAAGTGATCACATGCCGAGGAGGAGCTGGATAGAGACAAGCGGGGTAGGTGAGTGCGGCTGCTGCCGGCTTCCCCATATTATTACCTCCAATGTGTGTATATGTATGATGTATATATCTATGTATGTCAGTGCAGATGACTGTGTATAGATTTGTTTGTTTATATGTATTTTATATGTATTTTATGGAATTTGTCTTCAAAAATGTACCGTATATGTGCGTATGCCTGTGCCCACGATCAGGACTTGCTGTGTCCTGGAGGCAGCGCGTCCTGATTTGCGGGACTGCACGTCTCCTCTGCAGGAGACCACAGCTGCCTGTGCCCACGATCAGGACTCGCTGTGTCCTGGAGGCAGCGGGTCCTGACCTGCGGGGCTGCACGTCTCCTCCGCAGGTCAGGACCCACAATCAGGGTTCAGTGCGCTGCGGTCTCCTGCTGTGTTCTCCCTACGGAGGACGCATGCAACTGCAGCAAACAATTGATATGCTGCAGTCTGGAAAGACGCTCCGCAGGTCAGTGTTTGCTGCAGAAAAAACAAGCACAGTGGGCACGGGGTTTCTAGAAATCCCTCCACTGTGTTTGTACTGTACAATGCGGCGTTTTAGACACAGCAAAAACATGCTACATCCAAAATGCTGCAAATACTGATCGTGGGCACGCAGCCTTATACAATGTGATCAGCAGTGCTGAAAAGGATTGGATGTGGGCGTGACAAATTGCAAAATGGGTGTGGTTAGGGGCGCCGCATACTTTGTCCCTCTTTCTCATCTTTAAATGTTGGGAGGTATGTACTTCTATTAACCCTTCATTGCCCTACAAAGGTGAGTCATGGGTCACTACACGCATGGCTCTGCTGTGGGCTCTATTTAGCCTTTAATCTTACATTGTAAGACATGGAGTTCTGTTCATAGCCTCAAGGTTTGAAGCAGTAAATACATTTTATGTTGTTTGGACAGACAGTTCGTTCTGTACATTTGGGTTTTGTACACTTGTTTTATAACTTGAGGCCAAAAATGTGAACAACAGAACAATACAGTTATTTATTGGGTACGAACAATTCACAATTTCTATCTTTTTTTTTTAACTTCGTTTTATTAACTGCCAACATGATCAGACATAATACATCATCGATTATACATAGCATTATACAGAACACGAGAGGATCCGAAGCATATCATAAGACCTCCATAGCTTCAGCTGTATCTAAAGCAATTTGTTGGTAGTGTAGTTTAAGGCGGGCTTTGCACGTTGCGACATCGGTAACAATCGGTTAACGATGCTGCAGCGATAGTCCCGCCCCCGTCGCACGTGCGATATCTAGTGAAAGCTGCCGTAGCGATTATTATCGCTACGGCAGCTTCACACGCACATACCTGCCGTGCGACGTCCCTCTGGCCGACGACTCGCCTCCTTCCTTAGGGGGGCGGGTCGTGCGGCGTCACAGCGACGTCACACGGCAGGTGGCCAATTGAAGCGGAGGGGCGGAGATGGGCAGGATGTAAACATCCCGCCCACCTCCGTCCTTCTCATTGCAGCCGGAACGCAGGTAAGGTGATGTTCCTCGCTCCTGCGGCTTCACACACAGCGATGTGTGCTGCCGCAGGAGCGAGGAACAACACCTTACCTGTCGCTGCATCGGCATTATGGAAATGTCGGAGGCTGCAGCGATGATACGATAACGACGCTTTTGCGCTCCTTCATCGTATCAAAAAGATTTTACACGTTGCGATATCGACTGCGACGCCGGATGTGCGTCACTTTCGATTTGACCCCATCGACATCGCATGTGCAATGTCGCACCGTGCAAAGCCGCCCTAGCACTCATCTACCCGACAGATATTCAAACTAAGCACACAGACAACCCAGTTCAATATAGTCTGATATAACTGAAACTGAGAAAAGAAAAGAGTGACGACTTTGTATCAACTTAATATACCACTGGGAGATGCTCCACGTTCTAACACCAAGAGGGGCTCTATCTTTATCTTATCTATCACCTTTACGTTTCTGAGAGTGTGCTGGGAGAAGAGTTCCACAGGTCCCAAATTTTATAGAATTTTTCTGGACGCCCCCTATTGTAATACACTACCAGTTCATAGGGAAATGTATTTCTTTGATCCTTCCAAGTAAAGCAAGTGTACACTTGTCCTAATTCAGGCTGCTTTACATTAGAAAAATATTCAGCATTAAGCATTCTGCCTGGGAGAACAAAATAACACGATAGACTATACTATTCTATTCTGGAGCAGATATGTGACACCCTTGGACTATCAGGTCGTCACAGGGTACTGCACGCTCTTTCCCCTTAGTGCAGTATTCAAATCCCTCATGGTTCTGGGTCCCCATCTTACAGTGCTGCCTCCAACAGCAAATCAAATCCTAGGTACACCCTGCACCACACCCACCAGACACACCAGTGGGCGGCTTAAGCGGAATAGGGGTCAGGAAGGGAAGGTGAGGAGTGTCAGTACGCAGTGGAGTGGAGTAGAGTGAAATGGAGGAGGCAGGGAGCGGTGGCTCTCAAGAGTAGCTGTCTAGGTTGCAGACGGTGGTCTGGACCTAGAGGAGTCGGACCCCCAGTCGCAGGGGATTGAGGCAAGGTGCCTGGACCTGTTAAAGAGAACGGTCAGTAGCCTGGTCCTATCACCGATCCGGGAACAAAGACACGGCGGGGAACACGGACCCTAGGTTGGGGTGAAGCTTCAGGCAACCCGGCAAACTCTGCAGAGAGCAGAGCCTTTATGGACTGTTCCCAGTAGCTCCAGAATCAGGGCACTAGCGCAACGAGGGGGATAGGGCCTTCCATACAAGCAGCCCACTAAAATCCCAAGCGTGAGCCCTGAGAGAAGGCTCCCACACTTAGCCACAGTGGGGAGCGGGGTCCGGCAAGTTCCAGACTACCGGGCCACCACAATGAATCCAAACTTAGTGCCAGGAGGTGTCGCGGGCGGAGGAGGGGACGCCGCGCTCTCCCACTGCTCGGGTCCGGCTGCCGCTGCTGCTGCGGCCTCTGCTGCTCGGTGGCTCGAGCGATGGGCCGGATCCCGGGGACTCGAGCGGCGCTCCTCGCCCGTGAGTGAAAAGGGGATTGGTTTTGGGGGATTTATTGTCCGTGACGCCACCCACGGTTGCGGTGATTGTGTGGAGACCACCGCTGCTCTGTATGGGGATCTCGGGAGTGATGGTATGGAGCAGCTAGATGTTGGCCCTCCCCTCCGTGGGTAGGGGGGTTGGTGGTCCCGGGGCCCGATGATGGAGAGTTAGGATGGTTGACAGGCAGGTTATGGGGCCTGTTGAGGTGCAGGGGCAGCGCTGTGCCGCACGGCACGGAGGTACTCACTAAGCCCAAGGATGATGACACAGTTCACGGTAAACAAGCGGCTGGTTGGACGGCTCCCTCGGACGGCTGCGGTGTTGATGTTCCCTGCATCTAAATACGGTTGTTGGTAGCGATGGATTCCCACCGGTAACCCGCTCCCCAGCCTGGATATGAGCCGGAGGAGCCCCTCTTTTGCCTGCAGGCGCTGGCCCTGAGAAACTGGTGCCTTGGCGGTGGCGGTGTCTCTCCAATATGGTTGGACTGTTGCCTTCAATCGGGACTTTGGCTGTTGGGAGACCCAGGAGGTCCCCTTCACTGACGGATTTGGCAAATTCACGGCGACTCCTAGCCTTGCCGGGATCCGAAAGGCCCCTGCCAATGGTGCTGGCTTCTCTTCGTATACCGCTCCGGTACCGCCGGGCCACCACCCGTCCACGGTCCTTTCGGCAAACTCCGATCAGCCTCTCCTGCAGACGGTCACCGCCGTCTGCCAACCTTGCTGTCTCAGTCCAGGGCACACACCTGGACCAACTTCAGGCTCTTTTGCTGTCACCTTCTCTTCCACTTTTACTCCTCTCTAGCTCCTCTACCACATCACTCTAACCTCAACTTCAGCTCCAACTAATCTGCCTGGTTTTCCCGCCTCCAGGACTGTGAACTCCTCGGTGGGCGGAGCCAACCGCCTGGCCCACCCCCTGGTGTGGACATCAGCCCCTGGAGGAAGGCAACAAGGGTTTTGTGTTCTGACCTTGGTGTTCCTGCAGGGAATGTGGGGTGTGTGGTGGTGTCATGACCTGTGACCCCTGGCTTGCCCAGGGCGTCACAGAGGCAGGTCACAGATCATCAGGCAGCACTGCAGGGGACGGGACCCAGATGAGCTCTCCTTGACAGGCAGCGATATCCAGAGACTTGGTTTACCCGGTTGTCAGTGTCTGTTTACTGGCTGAGTGTGTATGTACCGCCCCGCGGCCTCGGATCCGTGCTTGTTCTGCGGGCGGTGGCTCGAGCCTTCCACGGACCCGGGGTCACTTCGGTCAGTAAAAGGGGGAAGCTGGCACTGCATGCTGGGGGCGCGGGATTTTCGGGTGATTGCTCGTGACGCCACCCACGGGTTGTGGTGATGTCGCGGGCGGAGGAGGGGACGCTGCGCTCTCCCACTGCTTGGGTCCGGCTGCTGCTGGTGCTGCTGCTCGGTGGTGGCTCGAGCGGTGGGCCGGATCCCGGGGACTCGAGCGGCGTTCCTCGCCCGTGAGTGAAAAGGGGAATGATTTTGGGGATTTATTGTCCGTGACGCCACCCACGGTTGTGGTGATATTAGTGACACCACCGCTGCTCTGGACGGGGATCCCGGGAGCGGTGACAGGGAGCAGCTTTGTTGTTAGTTCTCCCCTCCGTGGGTAGGGGGTTGGTTGTCCCGGGGTCCGGTGATGGGGTAGGGATGGATGGCAGGCAGGTTACGGGGCCTGGTGAGGTGCAGGGTCGCGGGGGCAGCGCTGTGCCGCACGGCACGGTGGTACTCACTCAGCCAATGATGAGGACACAGTTCTCGGTAAAACACACGGATTAATGGACGGGTCCCACAGACGGCTGCGGTGTTGTTTCTCCCGGCAGGTTGATGGTGACTGCCTTTCCCTGCACCTATGTACGGTAGATGGTTCCAATGGGTTCCCACCGGTAACCCGCTCCCCAGCTTGGATATGGGCTGGAGGAGCACCTTTTGCCCGCAGGCTCTGGCCCTGGGAAATGGTTGCCGTGGCGGTGTCTCCCTCTCTTGGTTGGACTGTTGCCTTCTGTCGGGACTTGGCTGTTGGGAAACCCAGGAGGTTCCCTTCACTAACGAATTTGGTAAATTCACGGCGACTCCTAGCCTTGCAGGGGTCCGTAAGCCCCTGCCAGATGGTACTGGCTTCTCTTTGTGTACCAGTCGGGTACCACAGGGCCACCGCCCGTCCACGGTCTTTACGGTAAACTCCGATAGGCCACTCCTGCAGACGGTCACCACCGTCTGCCAACCTTGCTGATCCGTCCGGGCCACACACCCGGACCAACTTCAGGCTGCTCTCTTGCTACTTCACTCCTCTCACTTTCCCTACCAAACCTCATCTGCCTAGTTTTCCCGCCTCCAGGACTGTGAACTCCTCGGTGGGCGGGGCCAACCGCCTGGCCCACCCCCTGGTGTGAACATCAGCCCCTGGAGGAAGGCAACAAGGGTTTTGTGTCTGACTTCGGTGTGCCTGACCGGGAGTGTGGGGTGTGTTGGTGTTGTGCTCTGTGGCCCCTGGCTTGTCCAGGGCGCCACATTCCCCCTTAGTTAAATGCAGACCGTCCGCGGGCTGCCCGTCCATCACCGGTTTTATTTTCACAACTGAAAAATAGAAAAACGGTAAAACAGTGATTACAAGTAAAATAACATCTTCCCACATTGGGAGGTACTCTTACTTAAACGTTACGGTTACGGCTTTCGCTCTCTCCCACCCAAGCAACCTGGCCCTGATGCTGCCCCTAAGCAAATGGGCAGCACCCCTTGACCCCAGTCCAGCACAAGTTGTCCGAGCGGGTTCTGTCCTTTTCAGGGAACCCCTGAAACCCCCAGAGGATCGCCACCGGTTCCGGTGGTGGCTGGGCCCCAGCCTGCTCCACTGCGGGCCCTTCCTCCAATCTGCCTCTCCGGAGGTGGTCATGGTGAAAGCCACAACAACATTATTTACAAGTCACAAGTTTGTGGTTGCCCTGCTAGTTCTCGGGCCTGTTCATAAGGAGTTCCTTATGCATAACTTGAAAACGGGGTCCCAACGGGGACCAGTTGCCGGCAACGACCGGTGCAAATCAGCAGCAAATCAGGTGAACTTCGGTTGATCACTCTTATCATTCTCTTTCAACTTTAAACACACACAGCTGGTGGTCCCAACAGGGGACAACTTGCAACGGGACTCCGCTACCCTTACTCCGATTCTTCGGTTGAGGCGGGCCCATCCTCCGCCACCAGCATATCAAACATGCACTGACATGCCTGCTGTGACAGGGGTGCCCGGTATCCGTTCCCACCGGTGCGCGGGGTGTAGAAAACCACTGGGTCTCCTTTATAACGGGAACGCTCACTTGCCCCCTCAACCTCAGCAGTGGGCTCGGCGCCGGGTGGCGCATTCTCCGGGTCCCCGGCCCTTGGCACATCAGGCTCCACTGTTGTAGCACGGTGCAGCAGATCAGGTCGACCAACACTGGGACGCCCCGTAGGTAATGGAAGGGGCGATACAAGATCCGAGACCGGACCGGGCCCCCCAGCCGCAGTGGCCGGTCGTTGTGGGACATGGAAGCGTGGGTCGCCCGTCGGTTCCATCACGCCGGCTCCCATCGCATACGTCGGGACAGTCACAACCAGCGCTTCCACCTCGCTGGTCCACTGCTCCATCATCTGGAAGATCTGATTCTGCTGACGTTGGTTGAACTCAACTACTCTGGCCCTCATCCACGCCACAGTCCCGGGCTTGGGCACGGAACCCGGTGCAATCACTGCCGGGGCCTCCAACACATTTTCGTTAAGGGGCCTCGGCTCCGGTGGCCCCTGGGGAAGCAGTTCAGGGCTGCCCCGGGCGTCTGCAGCCGGTCGGTCCGCTTGGGCGGACGGGCAGGGTACCACTACCGGTTGGACAGGTAGCGGGCCTAGTGACGGGGCGGCAGCGACTAACGCGGGTAGCGGGGAAGGCAGCAGGATGAACGGGTGTAGGCCGGGCCCCTCAGCCGCAGTGGCCGATCCCTTGGGAATACAGGGACGTGGGTCTCTTACCCATTCCTCCAAATCTTCCTCCACCTCGCATCTCCGCATAGCAGCCACCACGTCCACCATGTCGGCCTCCCAATCCTCCAGGAGAAGCTGCATGCGGGCCTGCAGACGATGATTCAGCGGGGCGGTCCGGTCCTCCACCCACGCCGCTGTGCCGGGCGCAGGGGTTTCGCCGCTGTTAGTTGGAGAGGACATCTTAGCAATCGTGCTCTCCAGGAACTAGCAACAAGATGGCCACAGGGTCCTGGCGTCCCTGCCTTTATAGCCGCGCTCACATGCAACCAGCCGCCATTTCGTCCCCCTTAGTCTCTTTCCAGCTCCTCCTCTATAGGGGCGGGGTTTTGGCCTTCGCGCCTCCACTACTCGAGGAGACGCTCGAGCGGGAATCTTTCGCGCCCAAGATGGCGGCTTTTCAAATTTTCCGGCCGGACACCTCCGGCGATCACACAAGGCGCACTTCCACCAGTCGGTAGAATGGCAGGATCCTGTTCGTGATGCCAAGTTGTCGCGGGCGGAGGAGGGGACGCTGTGCTCTCCCACTGCTCGGGTCCGGCTGCTGCTGGTGCTGCTGCTCGGTGGTGACTCGAGCGGTGGGCCGGATCCCGGGGACTCGAGCGGCGTTCCTCGCCCGTGAGTGAAAAGGGGAATGATTTTGGGGATTTATTGTCCGTGACGCCACCCACGGTTGTGGTGATATTAGTGACACCACCGCTGCTCTGGACGGTGATCTCGGGAGCGGTGACAGGGAGCAGCTTTGTTGTTAGTTCTCCCCTCCATGGGTAGGGGGTTGGTTGTCCCGGGGCCCGGTGATGGGGTAGGGATGGATGGTAGGCAGGTTACGGGGCCTGGTGAGGTGCAGGGTCGCAGGGGCAGCGCTGTGCCGCACGGCACGGTGGTACTCGCTCAGCCAATGATGAGGACACAGTTCTCGGTAAAACACACGGCTGGATGGACGGGTCCCACAGACGGCTGCGGTGTTGTTTCTCCCGGCAGGTTGATGGTGACTGCCTTTCCCTGCACCTATGTACGGTAGATGGTTCCAATGGGTTCCCACCGGTAACCCGCTCCCCAGCTTGGATATGGGCTGGAGGAGCCCCTTTTGCCCACAGGCTCTGGCCCTCGGAAACGGTTGCTTTGGCGGTGGCTGTGTCTCCCTCTCTTGGTTGGACTGTTGCCTTCTGTCAGGACTTGGCTGTTGGGAAACCCAGGAGGTTCCCCTCACTAACGAATTTGGTAAATTCACGGCGACTCCTAGCCTTGCCGGGGTCCGTAAGCCCCTGCCAGATGGTGCTGGCTTCTCTTTGCGTACCAGTCCGGTACCGCCGGGCCACCGCCTGTCCACGGTCTTTACGGTAAACTCCGATAGGCCACTCCTGCAGACGGTCACCACAGTCTGCCAACCTTGCTGATCCGTCCAGGCCACACACCCGGACTAACTTCAGGCTGCTCTCTTGCTACTTCACTCCTCTCACTTTCCCTACCAAACCTCATCTGTCTAGTTTTCCCGCCTCCAGGATTGTGAACTCCTCGGTGGGCGGGGCCAACCACCTGGCCCACCCCCTGGTGTGAACATCAGCCCCTGGAGGAAGGCAACAAGGGTTTTGTGTCTGACTTCGGTGTGCCTGACCAGGAGTGTGGGGTGTGTTGGTGTTGTGCTCTGTGGCCCCTGGCTTGTCCAGGGCGCCAGAGTGATATGGAGCACCACCACTGCGGTTAAGATGGAGGGACTCCCGGGAGCGATGGCAGGGCACAGCTTTGGATGTTAGTCCCTCCGTTGGCAGGGGCGGTGTGTCCCGGGGCCCGTTTGCAGGCAGCAGGTGCAGGGCTAAAGTGTTGTACTCACAATTGATGCACATGGAGTCAATGGTAAACCAGACGTGGTGGAAGACGGGTGGCCCACAACCGGCTGCACTTCACTAGGCGGGTTGGCAGAGTCCCCCTTTCTCCTGCACCTAAATGTAAGTGGACCATGGTGCCTAAGCACAGGTGGTCCGCTCCCCAGCGGGTTTGCCGAAAGAGCTCCTTTGCCCGCAGACGCTGGTCCTTGGATCTCTGGTCTCTGGCGGTGGCTACTTTCCGGTTAGGTTGGGCTGTTGCCATCAATCGGGACTTCGGTGGGAAAGGACCCCGGGAGGTCAAGACCTCAATCAGTTAATTCGACTAATGGTGGCCTACGGCCTAGTCTGTGTCTGAGTACCCTTCCTGGTGCTCCGGTAGACTGTTGGCTCCCCGGTTCGGTTCCGGCGGGCTCCAACCCTGTCCCGGTCCCAACGGTTCCACCGGTCGTGTTCCTGGTCTCCTACAGGTGGCCCCTGCCGTCTGCCTGCCTGACTGTTTCAAGGGCCCTGGGCTCCGACCCAGGCCCAACACAGAGCTGTACTGCACTTCTCCACTACCACTTCCTAACTTCAACTGCACTGAACTGCTGTTTTCCTGCCTCAGGCCAGCAGACTCCTCGGTGGGCGTGTCTTTCCGCCTGACTCCACCCACCTGGTGTGCCTGTCGAACACTGAGGGAGGCAATCAGGGCTTTGTGTGACTTGTGGTACCTGCCTAGTGTGGTGGGGGTGTAGGTGGTGTGACCTGTGACCCCTGGGGTGTCCAGGGTGTCACAAGTACATGAGGGATCTCCCCGACACAGCACCCAGTATCAACTTCCAGAGTCCCGGGGCATACACCTACCCTGGAGGGTAACGACACCTTGCTTCCCCATTCCATCACCCCGGGTACTCCCAACGGCAGCGGCGGTACTCCCAATTACCGCACACCATGGGTGGCATCACGAACTATAACTCCCTGTAAATATCCCCTTTTACTTTAGAGTGTGGCCCCTAAGCCACCGGGTCCGGAGACCCTCGAGCTATGAACGGACACTGCCCACGGATGAGAGAGGGTCGGCACAGATACACTGCTAAAAGGTAAATCCAATGGTGCCCAATGGTCAATCTCATTACAGTGAATTAATATTTTTAGGGTGTAAAGGTGTAAGCCCCCAATGTAGTGCTTAGCGTTGATTATTTTGCTGATATGAACCCAACCTAAAAGCAATGTAAGCAAAGTTAAAGCGGTCCTTGATATTTTCCCACTGCACAGCCCTAACCCAGTACTGAAGCATAGCCTTCTTATGTCAGACTGCTAAACTGAAAGTGTGGTGCCCCTAAGACTGTCAGGGTAGTGGTAAAGGCAGCGGTATTCATCGCTATACTGCATACCAATGGATACCGCTGCCTTTACCACTACCCTGACAGTCTTAATAACAAGTTTTCTGAAGAAGGCCACCTGGCCGAAACATCACATGTTGCTCTAAGACTTATGGTATACATTTTTTGTTTGTATCACCATTTGAGAGTGCCTTGTTTCTAATTCTCTGGACATATGGTGTGGAAACCTACAAGTGCACCTTAACATCTCTTACACTGTGGCTGTGCCTTATCCTGCTATAGGTGGGGACTTTATGACTCGCCATGAATTCTGCCGGGAAGGGGGATTGCATGTCCCACTGCCCACCACAAGAATCCCGGGGCACAGCAGCATAGAAAATCAGGACTCAAGACCACGGTCGGGCCCACATTTGATTTGTGCTGCCTGCGAACGGGACGGGAACTTAACTACCAACTACAGGGATCCCTGAGAAGCTTCACGCCACGAGGATCTACATTACAAAGCACAAGGAAGGAAGGTCTCACACTCCACAACGCCTGTGGTAGCTTCCGAATTATCTGGGATCGGCAGGGGCCCATCATGGCGGAAACTGGCACTCCGAGGGCGACTACCAGACAGTGAGTAAAAAAACTTTGACCTCAGTCCCTGTGTCACCCCATCATTGCCGTCACCGTCGCCCCGCGCTCCGGCGCCATCGGCCACTGCCATCATCCTCCCTGGTGCTTAGCTCCGCCTGTGGGGAGCTGAACCATCCGAGCTGCGTTACCATCCGCCCCAGAGGACAGCATCCCGCAGTTGCGGCTAATCCTGGCTGCAAACCACGAGTTGCGCTGCAAAGCAACCCCCATTATCCCCTACACCGGTCACCTTACACCTTTTTGTTTACACCGACGGGGTCACGGAGCCGGGTCAGGCCGTTCCCAGCAACCCCAAACACCACTGGCCTGGTGACGAGTAATCTCCGACCCTGTGTGCGAGTAACAAGCACCCTTACTAACCTAACAGAGTTATAATAGTGTGTTCTGTGATTATTACTATGGGTAGATTTGAAGCGAGAGTAGGACCTGCTGTATTAGACACATGTTGGGGCCTAGACATGCAAGTTGCTTAGATAGTAATGCAGGAGCATGACAATGGTCTGTAAAGGACACATCGTGGAGTGACTTGCAAAAGGAGGCTGATTGCAAAGGCTGATCCCATACCAGCGAGGAGCCAATTACACTACATGAACAAGTGTTCCTAAGGCCCGTTTCACACGTCAGTGAAAAACACTGATGTTTTTCACTGACGTGTAAAACACGCCCATGTCCCTCCGTGTGCCGTGATTCATGGCACACGTGGGTTGTCTAAGTGCAATCCGGGCTCCGTTCTCCGTGGCCCGTGATTGCACTTAGAAATCAACTCACCTGTGCCCGCTCCCGCTGTCCTTGGTGCTGATCGCTCCCGCGGTGCAGCATACAGCCGGCACAGACCCCCGCAGCAGCTGCTTCCGGGTCGGCTATGTGTCGTGCATCATTAATATGCACGACAGTAATCAGCCGGCTCAGAAGCAGCAGACTCTGTGTGTCTCTTTATCAGTCTCTGTATCAGTCTGTCTCTGTGTGTGTCTCTCTCTCTCTTTGTCTGTGTGTTTCTTCTCTGTCTCTATATAAGTCTCTGTGATTCTATGTCTGTGTCTGTCTCGGTGTGTCTGTTTCTGTCAGTCTCTGTCAGTCTCTGTCAGTCTCTGTCAGTCTCTGTCAGTCTCTGTCAGTCTCTGTCAGTCTCTGTTAGTCTGTTAGTCTGTGTCCCTGTCCCTGTGTGTGTCTCTGTCCCTGTGTGTGTCTCTACATCAGTCTCTGTGTGTGTCTCTCTGTGTCTGTTTCTGTGTGTCTGTCTCTGTATCAGACTCTGTGTCCCTGTGTGTGTCTCTGTCCCTGTGTGTCTCTGCATCAGTCTGTCTGTGTGTGTGTGTGTGTATGTGTGTGTCTCTCTCTGTGTCTCTGTTTCTGTCTGTGTTTGTGTGTCTCTGTATCAGACTGTGTCCCTGTGCGTGTCTGTGTGTCTCTGTGTCTCTGTTTCTGTGTGTTTGTCTCTATTGACATCATATTATCTAACCTGATCACTCACATGCGATTTGCAATGTGTGGTCTTCTGCAGAATGACGTCTCCTCCTGTTTCTCTCAAATTGAAAATTATAACAATGAGAGAAGCAGGAAGAGACGTCATTCAGCAGATGACCTCGAGTCTGCAAATCACTTGTGAGCGATCACATGACCACTCAAATTGGCAAATTAAATTCTAACAGTGTGTATTACACATTTTGGGGGTTCGACCAGTGAATGTGCAGCAGAGCAGGGAGAAGCCATTGGGCACCGGCCTCCCGGGCTCCTCATCCTGACTGCATCGTCCTCGGCAGAGATTAAATGTGTTTTATCTGAAATGTGGAAGCATCAGAGTAAAATATACACGACTGCAATAATGGAGCCGGTGTCTAATTCCATCCACGCGGGGGTCGTGCAGGAGGAATCAGCTGTCAGATTCCTTACCTGGTAGAAAATAACAGTGGAGTCTCATATGTTACATGGCGTCACTGCTGTCTGCACATCACATGGAATGGTTTAGGGGATGTTCACACGGGGCATCTTTTTTTTTTACCACAAATATGCAGTGTTTTTGTCCCAAGAATGCACCAAAAACGCATAAAAAAACCGCAATATGTTTTTGACACATTTTTACCGCGTTTTGCCCAATGCGGTTTTTAAGTCTAATCTATTGACTGGAAGGGCTCAAAAATGAAAATGCAAAAAGAACTGACAGCTGCATCTTCAAAAATGCAGCCAAGATGCAGCCAACAAAAGATGCCCAGTGTGTACAGCAAAAGAGAAATCCCATAGACTATGCTGGGAGGAGGAAATGCTGCATGCAGGGGCATCTTTGTGACCTCAAAAATGCTACAAAAGATGTCCTGTGTGAACTTAGCCTTAGTGTTGTTATTAACGGCATTCTATCAATGTAATGCATCGTCAGCAGGTGAGGTGTATTATGAGGCTCTGCAGCAGCTGAGTTGTGTATGATGAGGTCCTGCAGCAGCTTAGGTGTGTATTATGGGGTTCTGCAGCCGCTGAGTTGTGTATTATGGGGTCCTGCAGCCGCTGAGATGTGTATCATGGGGTTCTGCAGCAGCTGAGGTGTTTATTATGGGGTTCTGCAGCCGCTGAGGTGTGTATTATGGGGTTCTGCAGCAGCTGAGGTGTGTATTATGGGGTTCTGCAGCAGCTGAGGTGTGTATTATGGGGTTTTGCAGCAGCTGAGGTGTGTATTATGGGGTTCTGCAGCAGCTGAGGTGTGTATTATGGGGTTCTGCAGTAGCTGAGGTGTGTCATATGGGGTTCTGAAGCAACTGAGGTGAATTATGAGATTTTGCAGCAGCTGAGATGTGTATAATGAGGTTCTGCAGCAGCTGAGGTGTGCATTATGAAGTTCTGCAGAATATTACATTATTTGGTGTGGATTTATCTCACAAATTTTCCAACAAAATTATTTGCAGCATTGCCAAATGGGGTGTGCCCAGTCTGGTTAATAATGGGATTACAATATATATGCCATAGTTCTTCCATACACCGTGCCCCTCCCTCATGGTGAGTATGTGGTGCTGCACCTCAGTCTGTTCAGGTCATTGGAGCTGAGAGGCAGCGACACATATAACCTGAGGACTCTTTATTATGTATAAATCAGAGATTTTTTCTAATTTCTTACATTCCCCTTTAACATCTGTATTTTGGACTTTTTGGTCCGCCGGCTCCATGGTGCCTTGTCTGCTATCATCTGGTACATTTATCCTCAGGATTTGTATAGTAGATGTTGATCCCACCAATGGGGCCAAGTGTATAGGAATTTATACCTTCTCTCCACAAAGAGCGGCAGCACCTCATTCTGGGGGATCCATATGTACCATCCATAATGTAATATCCAGGCATACAGCATGTACGAGATGAGAAGACCCCAATAAGAATCATTCAGATGTGGAATTAATGTGGATTGAGAATCAGATTCTCCAGCACAAATCTGGAGGACTTTATTGTACATTTGAATAGATCAATTTTCTTAGGATATAAAAAAAATTGCCTCTGGTCCTCGTTTGTTTCCTGGAAACTGGGTACAAAATCAGTAAGGGGGGGGCACCAAAGGGCAGTTTTGCACAGGGCGCCATTCAGGCTAAGGCCGGCCCTGGTTTCAGCCCCCTTAAACTTTTGACCCCCACCCCCAAAAACCTGCTCTTTTCCTCATACTTCTATTAACCCTTCATTGCCCTACAAAGGTGAGTCATGGGTAACTACGCGCATGGCTCTGCTGTGGGCTCCATTTAGCCTTTAATCTTACATGACTCCGGAATGTCTGACTAAAGGCCTTATCCTACACCCAACACCCCCCTACCCACCAGGGTTCTTATCTAAAATAAACACAAAACACTGCGTGACATTGGATATAAAGGCCACAGCAGCCCCATTTATTAATAACAAAACACAAGCCATATAACAATACAAGTCTTCATTGAAGAACACCCGAAAAAGGAGGGGGGGGTTCCTGAAGGTTAACCAAACTGTTCCTTGCAACATCAGCCCACCTCCTGACCCTCAGTGGCAACACACCGACTCGAGAGCCCAGGCCAGATGTTGCCCACACCATGTCCCACTGAGACTCAACCCAGCAAGGACCCGTTTCACCAAACAATTGCACCGCTAGAGGTAACCCGCTCCGGCACTGGGTTCCGTCCTCTCCTCTGTTCAAACCCCCACCTTCAGACACCCCCCTCCTTTCCGCCACCACGAGTGCGCATGACCCCTTGTGCGCGCGAGTCCTCCAACAACACCAAAGCCTTCTCGACCCCTTCCATAAGCCCTAAGGCCCAAATATCATTCCCCACCGAATTTAAATGGACCCCGTCCCGCCGCAACAAGTCGGCGGACACCGATTCCAACTCCGGGTGCCGAACAGACACACCCCCGACCCGGGAAACAAAACGCCCAATCTCACGATTCACTTTGCTTCGGGCTCTGTTAACAGCCTCCACCGACCTGGCGCGCCGCCATGCCCGCCGCGCAACAATATCGGACCACACGATCACTAGACCCGGGTGGGATGACAGGAGCCGCAGGCAGTCACACTTTATATCTTGGATCAGGTCCCTGGAAGCCCGAAGACTCAAGTCATTCCCACCCGCGTGTAGCACTACCATGTCCGGTGGTCTATCCAACTCTGCATGGTGGCGCCAGGTAGGCAACACCTCACTCCACAGCATACTCCTGACGCCGATCCATCGCACTGTTGCCCTTTTCCTGGGGACCCCCAACTGACGGCCGTCCGGTCTTACTCCCACACGAAACGCACCCCAATACACGTACGAGTGACCGAGCACCCACACCAACAATGGTAAACCTACAAGACAAAAGGTGACAACATGAAGGGGGGGGGGGGCTTTCATGTGGAGGAAAAAAGGGGGTAATGAGGACCAAGCAAATACCGCCCCCGACCTGACACCCCCCCCCGACATCTTACAACAAGGTTGGCCGCACGTAAGATCTAAACCTAGCCGATTCCCAGCGTCCAATCTTACGGAGAGCCTGTGCGCCCAGGCCCCAACGAGCCGCCTGAGTCGCAGCCCCAATCCTAAAGGAATGTGACGCGAACTCAGCCTCGTTGAGACCGCAACACTGCAGGCACCTCCGAAAGATACAGACAAATTGGTAACTGGACAAGGCTGACCCGTCCTGGTGAGACAAAAGGGACCCCGGGCGGGTTCCCCTCACTTCTAAAACCGCCAACAGCCGTTTAACGAGCACTCCGCTAGACCGGGTACACCCCACAGTTCCACCACACGACCTCTACACAGCTGGTCCGTCTTTGACCGTCTCAAGCAACACCGCACCGCATCCAGACCACATGCCACGTCCTCCAATAACAAACCTCCGTGACTCCTCGTGTTCCTACTCACCAATTCACTAATTCTGAACGCCCCAAAGAAGGCCAAAACAAAAGCGGTCCCAAACAAACGGCATTCGTACTCCGAAAAACACACACAGGGCAAGACCGACAACAGCATCCCAGCAGTTCAAAAGACACCGGGCGCCGAAGGTCTCGGCGCGCCCCCGTCCTACGGTAGCCCTTCAACGCCTGGCGCACCCTGAAATCCTTAGTGACATCCTTCCAGCCCAGTAACCTGAAAAAGAAAGCAATGCCGGCCAGCCTACCAGCAACCGCTGACCATGACAGGCCTTCTTCCTTTGCCCTGCCCATCATGAACAAAACTAAATAAACCCTGTCACCTTCAGGTACATCACCTCCAACCTCAGCAACCAACTCGAGCCAACGATCCCACGCCGCATTATAGCTGCGCCACGTACTGGGTGCCACCGATTGTTTGATCAATTCCCAGGCCGGCTGCAAACCAGGTCCCACAACCAGACGGGCCACACGGTCTCCTGCTGCTCCGCGTCCGGCGCCAGCATTCGAAAACGGTCCCACTGGAAGCGAGATAAAGCATCAGCCATGGAATTCAAAACCCCCCGGCACATGCACAACGCAAATCCACAAATTCAGCTCCAAACATTTCAACACCAAATGATGCAAGAGATCCACCACCGGGGGGGAATCAGCTGTCAACTTGTTAACACACTGAACAACCCCCAGGTTGTCACACATAAAACGCACCTTTCTGTCTTTCAAATCCTGTCCCCAAACTTCTATGGCCACGACAATAGGAAAAAGTTCCAACAGGGCCAAATTCCTGGTCAAACCGGAATCCCGCCAAGATTCGGGCCACCTGCCGACACACCATCTCCCCCCAAAATATGCCCCAAAACCACTGGACTTCGCCGCGTCCGTATAAAGGACCAACTCATCATTGGACACCACCTCACAAAGCCACAATGACCGTCCATTATACAATTGCAAAAAACGGGACCACACTCTCAGGTCCGCCTTGTGCTCTACCTTCAAACGTACAAAATGCAAAGGATGCGACACACCAGTAGTGGCTTGAGCCAAGCGACGGGAAAAAATCTTCCCATCGGCAAAATCCTACACGCAAAATTCAACTTTCCTAACAGGGACTGCAAATCCCGTAAACGAATCTTCTTGGCCTCCATGGCCCTTTGAACACAACGCCTCAAATCCCCCAGCTTGTCCTCCGGCAAGCTGCACTCCATGGCAACTGTATCTAACTCAACTCCCAGAAATTTCAAAACCGTAACCGGACCCTCTGTCTTTTCAGGCGCCAGCGGAACGCCAAAGCGGCGAGCAACCTGCTCTACTGTCCGAAGCAAAAGGGAACACTGCAGGCCCCATACACAAAAAGTCATCCAAGTAATGCAACACTGAATAGAAGCCCGCCTCCTCCTTAATTACCCACTCCAAAAAACAGCTAAACTTCTCAAAATAGGAACATGAAATTGAACAGCCCATAGGCCAACAACAATCTACATAAAACTTGTCCTCCCACCAACACCCCAACAGGTGAAAACTGTCCGGATGCACTGGTAATAGATGGAAGGCAGCTTCCACATCCGTTTTTGCCAAAAGTGAACCACGACCCAACTTCCTTAGCCATTCCACTGCCTTATCAAAATGAACATACGATACTGAAACCAGCTCAAGATCAATATCGTCATTCACCAACCTGCCAGTAGGATAGGACAAATGGTGAATGAGACGAAACTTGTTAGGTTCCTTCTTTGGGACCAAACCCAACGGGGACACCACCAAGTCAGGCAATTGAGGACCATCAAAGGGGCCTGCCATCCGTCCCAATTCTACTTCCTTCCGTAACTTCTCTGCCACTATATCACCATGGGAGCGAATAGACTGTAAATTTTTCAAGCGAATCTCGCCAGGCTTAACAACTGACGGTATCTTAAAACCAAAACGAAAACCTTCACTCAACAATTCCGCCGACACCCGATCCGGATATCTACTTAGAAACGGCGCCATCCGATCTACCCTCACTGGGGTCCTTCCTTTTTGACGAAGACTCTGCGGCCTTCCCTTTTCCCTTCTGGAAGCACTTGAGATAACTATGGGCGCCACCACAGCCTGAACATTCGTGATTAAATCGGCAGGAGGACCCAAAGCGGCAGTCCTTTTCATTGAACTGCCAGCAAACGCCCTTTTTGGGCCCCGGCGATGTGCCAAATGATCCCCCGCCGGAACCCCCTGGAAAGGACTGCGATGCCGACTTCGGCGCAGCCATCAGCCGCATCCATAGACTGATTTCTTTGTGGTCCCACCGTAAACTGGGTCTGACCGCTTTCCTCTGGCGAAACTGCTCGTCATACCTTAGCCAAGCAGTCCCCCCATAGGTCCTATACGCTTCACAGATAGAATCCAAATAACAAAAAAGAGCCGAACAGTTATCCGGAGCCTTTTCGCCCACCACACTGGCCAGTATCACAAATGCCTGCAGCCAATTCTGAAAAGTGCGAGGAATAAGGCGATAACGCCGCCGCTCTTCCTCATCCTTTTTGCTCTTATCCGGTTTAACCCGATCCAGGTTAAACTTTTCCAACGGAAGTAACTAGAATATTTCAACATATTCGTCCTTCCATATTTTCTCCCTAATCTCCTGCTTCAAATGCGCCCCCAACGGCCCATCAAAGCAGACATACACTTCCCCTCTCGCCTTGTCATCTAAACGAACAACATCCACTGCAGCAGCAGCTGCGGCAGCGGGAGCCACCACCACCGGCTCACTAACAACATTTCCACTGGCAACCGCGCCGGCCGCGGGAGCCACAACAGCCTGAACTGTCACACCAGCCGCTCCCTGCCACACCATGCTAGGGCCCCCCACGGGGGCAAACAAACCCCTAACCAACCTCAGCAACTCGGATGCCACGCTGCCATCACCCGGCACCACATTCATACTCTGCCCACCACTCGGGCCACCAAGCAAACCGCCCGTACCACCAACCACATTCAAACCCTGCACGCCACTCATATCACCAGACTCACCATCCACTGTCAAACCAGTCATACGAGAAATAGGAAAAACCGTGGTCTTACCAGGCTGACTCCGAGAAGATCCCGAAACAGCCATCACATGTCCTCCGCATCGCACTCCAGCCGATTCAACGTCATCAACGATATGGTCCCTGGTGTCGTCCTCCGCGACGTCCTCTTCAAAGATGGCATCGTCCTCCTCACTGGACCCAGGTCCAGGGAGCCCGCCGTCCGGCAGGCTCGACCTTTGACCCCATCCGCCCGCAGAACCACTTGTCCTCAGCGCCGTCCGCGACGATCCAGAAGCTCCGTATAATCCCTGCCTGGGGCATGCCGGCCGGCATCCCCGCGCGCTCCAGCGGTCCCCGACGTCATCCTGTCGCCGTCCGTCCTCCGGTCCAGAAGGCCAGGCCCCGCTGATCCGGGCCATCTCCATACAGGATCCACCGCCGGCAATGGAGCCCTATGCACCTGCATAGGCCCCGCTCGTTTCCCTGTACGTGCTGCAGGGGCCACTGCAGCCTCATCCTGGTCCTGTGACCCCGCTGGCCCACGTGACCGCGCTGGTCCACGTGACCGCGCCGACCCACGTGACCGTGCCGGCCCACGTGACCGCGTCGGCCCACGAGACCGCGCCGACCCACACGACCGGATCACGTGAGCGCGCCGGGCCAGGTGAGCGCGACGGGTCACGTGAGCGCCTCGGATGAGGTGACCGCGCCGGGTCAAGTGACCGCGGCGGGTCTTGCGGCCGCGACGCGCGCGTCACCACTATGCGCCGCAAACTGGAAGAGGAGGGGATGCTGGCCACGTCGCTCACTGCCCCGCTGCCTTGATGCCCGCGGCCCGACTTCCGGCCTGGGCCTCGCGACGTCCCGACTCCTGGATCCACCACCGCCGCCGCATGTCTTCCACTGGGGCTCCATTTTTGCTGCCGGCTCCTCGGCGTTATCTCTGGGCTGAGGCGCTCCGGAGGCCGCGATCTTCGCTGCCGCTTCGGAGGCAGGGGGTTCCCATCTTCAGCGCCATCGCCGGTCCATCGCTGCAGCTGCTCCTTCATCCACCGCTGTCCACGCTGCTCCGCCATCCTCTTCATCTGTGCCATGAGGTCTTTCATCTTCAGGATCCAGACGCTCTAACGATTCCAGTCACTGTCCAGGTAGGAATGCCCACCCACCCTCTGACCTGACCTATATACGACCCCCCAACAGCACCACCCCCTGACCAATCACACTGACCCCTAATCCTAACTGCCCCTTAGTTCCACCCCCAGATTTCCCGCTCAAACTGACTTTCTCCATTAACCCCTTATTAACCCTATGGCCTGGCATCCCTCCTAGTCATGCTGCCCTCCCTTGAGCCCCCTTGGGGCAGCAGTCCGGGCTATTCCTTTGTAAGACATGGAGTTCTGTTCATAGCCTCAAGGTTTGAAGCAGTAAATACATTTTATGTTGTTTTGTCAGACAGTTCGTTCTGTACATTTGGGTTTTGTACACTTGTTTTATAACTTGAGGCCAAACATGTGAACAACAGAACAATACATTTATTTATTGGGTACGAACAATTCACAATTTCTATCTTTTTTTTTATAACTTCGTTTTATTAACTGCCAACATTATCAGACATAATACATCATCGATTATACATACAGTAGTATTATACAGAACACGAGAGGATCCGAAGCATATCATAAGACCTCCATAGCTTCAGCTGTATCTAAAGCCTGCTTTACACACTTCAATAGATCTTTCAATCCGTCGTCGGGGTCAAGTTGTAAGTGACGCACATCCGGCATCGTTCGTGATGTATTTGTGTGTGAAACCTACATGCGATCGATATTGAACGAAAATACGGTGATCGCATACATGTCGTTTATTCCTCATACATTGGACGTTTTGTTGTATGAACCTAGTGAATTGTAACGTGTGACATCCCTCATACGATTGTGATGTCTGCTGCTATGTGCGCAGGTGTGCGCTCTGCACCGCAGCTTAAAAAAGGTCTGCTTCAGAGCGCAGCTGAAAAGCTGCGTTCTGAAGCGCCTCACAATGTCTGTCATGCACTAATCTCTGTCAGTCCGTCACTATCTCTGTCCCTCTCTCTCTGTCCATGTCAGTCTATCCCTTTTACCCCCCCTCTCATACTCACCGATCCCCGATCCCCGGCGCTGCTCTGCACGGCGTACACACTGCTCTGGCGGCTTTTACTGTTTTGAAAAAGCCGGCCGCCCATTAAACAATCTCGTATTCCCTGCTTACCCCGCCCACCGGCGCCTATGATTGGTTACAGTGAGACACGCCCCCCACGCTGAGTGACAGGTGTCACACTGCACCCAATCACAGCAGCCGGTGGGCGTGTCTATACTGTGTAGTGAAATAAATAATTAAATAATTAAAAAAAACGGCGTGCGGTCCCCCCCAATTTTAAAACCAGCCAGATAAAGCCATACGGCTGAAGGCTGGTATTCTCAGGATGGGGAGCTCCACGTTATGGGGAGCCCCCCACCCTAACAATATCAGCCAACAGCCGCCCAGAATTGCCGCATACATTATATGCGACAGTTCTGGGACAGTACCCGGCTCTTCCCGATTTGCCCTGGTGCGTTGGCAAATCGGGGTAATAAGGAGTTATTGGCAGCCCATAGCTGCCAATAAGTCCTAGATTAATCATGTCAGGCGTCTATGAGACACCTTCCATGATTAATCTGTAAGTTACAGTAAATAAACACACACACCCGAAAAATCCTTCGCTGGATCCAGTGACAGCGGGTAACCTCAGTGACAGATCAGCTGATCGCCGGCTGTCTTCATTAGCTGCGTGGAGGTGACCGGAGCGGCTGTGTCTGCTGCAGCTCCGGTCACCTCCATGCAGCAGCGCTGGATGCGACGCTGCATCATCCTGGATTACGCCGGACAAGGAGGGCTTTTTGGGGCTGATTAAAGTGGTGAACCAGGGAATGTGTGTGTGTTTTTATTTCTAATAAAGGATTTTTCGGGTGTGTGTGTTTATTTACTGTAACTTACAGATTAATCATGGAGGGTGTCTCATAGACGCCTGACATGATTAATCTAGGACTTATTGGCAGCTATGGGCTGCCAATAACTCCTTATTACCCCAATTTGCCAACGCACCAGGGCAAATCGGGAAGAGCTGGGTACTGTCCCAGAACTGTCGCATATAATGTATGCGGCAATTCTGGGCGGCTGTTGGCTGATATTGTTAGGGTGGGGAACTCCCCATAACGTGGAGCTCCCCATCCTGAGAATACCAGCCTTCAGCCGTATGGCTTTATCTGGCTGGTTTTAAAATTGGGGGGGACCGCACGCCGTTTTTTTTAATTATTTATTTCACTACACAGTATAGACACGCCCACCGGCTGCTGTGATTGGGTGCAGTGTGACACCTGTCACTCAGCGTGGGGGGCGTGTCTCACTGTAACCAATCATAGGCGCCGGTGGGCGGGGTAAGCAGGGAATACAAGATTGATTAATGGGCGGCCGGCTTTTTCAAAACAGTAAAAGCCGCCGGAGCAGTGTGAATGCCGTGCAGCGCCGGGGATCGGGGATCGGTGAGTATGAGAGAGGGCTGCTCAATTCAGTTACTCAGGAGATTAGTGGTCACCGGTGAGTCTTCACTGGTGACCGCTAATCAGGACGAGACACAGACAGAGCCGCAGCATCACAATGAAGTCGGGTGAGGTTCACCCGAGTTCATTCTGACAGTGCGGCTCTGTCTGTGTCTGCTGTCATCTGCCATTCACCGCTGCTACATGGCTGTCTGTGTCTGCTGTCAGCGGCCATGTAGCAGAGCTGAATGGCAGATGACATAGTAAAAACGCATCCCTACACATTACACACGCTTGTCAAGTCAATAAATAAAAAAAAAAAAAGGTGCCCAATGCATACGTCACAGAACACGTGATCTAAAGGATCGCACACAAAATTGATCAATTTAACATAGACTACTAACGCACGTGTGACAGCAAATGAACGACCTACATGCAATCTCATTCAATCGCATATGCGACCTGGGCGTGTCACATCGCATACGAGATCGCATACCTAATTGTAAGGTGTAAAGCTGGCTTAAAGCAATTTGTTGTTAGTGTAGTTTAGCACTCATCTACCCGACAGATATTCAAACTAAGCACACAGACAACCCAGTTCAATATAGTCTGATATAACTGAAACTGAGAAAAGAGTGACGACTTTGTATCAACTTAATATACCACTGGGAGATGCTCCACGTTCTAACACCAAGAGGGGCTCTATCTTTATCTTATCTATCACCTTTACGTTTCTGAGAGTGTGCTGGGAGAAGAGTTCCACAGGTCCCAAATCTTATAGAATTTTTCTGGACGCCCCCTATTTTAATACACTACCAGTTCATAGGGAAATGTATTTCTTTGATCCTTCCAAGTAAAGCAAGTATACACTTGTCCTAATTCAGGCTGCTTTACATTAGAAAAATATTCAGCATTAAGCATTCTGCCTGAGAGAACAAAATAACACGATAGGCTATACTATTCTGTTCTGGAGCAGATATGTGACACCCTTGGACTATCAGGTTGTCACAGGGTACTGCACGCTCTTTCCCCTTAGTGCAGTATTCAAACCCCTCATGGTTCTGGGTCCCCATCTTACAGTGCTGCCTCCAACAGCAAATCAAATCCTAGGTACACCCTGCACCACACCCACCAGACACACCAGTGGGCGGCTTAAGCGGAATAGGGTTGCCCACCTAGGGGGTCAGGAAGGGAAGGTGAGGAGTGTCAGTACGCAGTGGAGTGGAGTAGAGTGAAATGGAGGAGGCAGGGAGCGGTGGCTCCCAAGAGTAGCTGTCTAGGTTGCAGACGGTGGTCTGGACCTAGAGGAGTCGGACCCCCGGTCGCAGGGGATTGAGGCAAGGTGCCTGGACCTGTTAAAGAGAACGGTCAGTAGCCTGGTCCTATCACCGATCCGGGACCAAAGACACGGCGGGGGAACACGGACCCTAGGTTGGGGAGAAGCTTCAGGCAACCCGGCAAACTCTGCAGAGAGCAGAGCCTTTATGGACTGTTCCCACTAGCTCCAGAATCGGGGCACTAGTGCAACGAGGGTGATAGGGCCTTCCATACAAGCAGCCCACTAAAATCCCAAGCGTGAGCCCTGAGAGAAGGCTCCCACACTTAGCCACTGTGGGGAGCGGGGTCCGGCAAGTTCCAGACTACCGGGCCACCACAATGAATCCAAACTTAGTGCCAGGAGGCAGGTCACAGATCATCAGGCAGCACTGCAGGGGACGGGACCCGGATGAGCTCTCCTTGAGAGGCAGCGATATCCAGAGACTTGGTTTACCCGGTTGTCAGTGTCTGCTTACTGGCTGAGTGAGTATGTACCGCCCCGCGGCCTCGGCTGCGGCCGCTGAGCCGCTCGGATCCGTGCTCGTTCTGCGGGCGGTGGCTCGAGCCTTCCAAGGACCCGGGGTCACTTCGCTCAGTAAAAGGGGGAAGCTGGCACTGCATGCTGGGGGCGCGGGATTTTCGGGTGATTGCTCGTGACGCCACCCACGGGTTGTGGTGATATGGAGCACCACCACTGCGGTTAAGATGGAGGGACTCCCAGGAGCGATGGCAGGGCGCAGCTTCGGATGTTAACCCCTCCGTTGGCAGGGGCGGTGTGTCCCGGGGCCCGTTTGCGGGCAGCAGGCGCAGGGTGCAGGGCTGCAGTGTAGTACTCACAATTGATGCACACAGAGTCAATGGTAAACCAGACGTGGTGGAAGACGGGTGGCCCACAGCCGGCTGCACTTCACTAGGCGGGTTGGCAGAGTCCCCCTTTCTCCTGTACCTAAATGTAAGTGGACCACGGTGCCTAAGCACAGGTGGTCCGCTCCCCAGCGGGTTTGCCGAAAGAGCTCCTTTGCCCGCAGACGCTGGTCCTTGGATCTCTGGTCTCTGGCGGTGGCTACTTTCCGGTTAGGTTGGGCTGTTGCCGTCAATCGGGACTTTGGTGGGAAAGGATCCCGGGAGGTCAAGACCTCAATCAGTTAATTCGACTAATGGTGGCCTACGGCCTAGTCTGTGTCTGAGTACCCTTCCTGGTGCTCCGGTAGACTGTTGGCTCCCCGGTTCGGTTCCGGCGGGCTCCAACCCTGTCCAGGTCCCTATGGTTCCACCGGTCGTGTTCCCGGTCTCATGCAGGTGGCCCCTGCCGTCTGCCTGCCTGACTGTTTCAAGGGCCCTGTGCTCCGACCCAGGCCCAACACAGAGCTATACTGCACTCCTCCACTACCACTTCCTAACTTCAACTGTACTGAACTGCTGTTTTCCTGCCTCAGGCCAGCAGACTCCTCGGTGGGCGTGTCTTTCCACCTGCGTCCACCCACCTGGTGTGCCTGTCTAACACTGAGGGAGGCAATCAGGGCTTTATGTGTGACTGGTGGTACCTGCCTAGTGTGGTGGGGGTGTAGGTGGTGTTGTGACCTGTGACCCCTGGGGTGTCCAGGGCGTCACAAGTACATGAGGGATCTCCCCGACACGGCACCCAGTATCAACTTCCAGAGTCCCGGGGCATACCCCTACCCTGGAGGGTAACGACACCTTGTTTCCCCATTCCATCACCCCGGGTACTCCCAACGGCAGCGGCGGTACTCCCAATTACCGCACACCACGGGTGGCATCACGAACTATAACTTCCTGTAAATATCCCCTTTTACTTTAGAGTGTGGCCCCTAAGCCACCGGGTCCGGAGACCCTCGAGCTATGAACGGACACTGCCCACGGATGAGAGAGGGTCGGCACAGATACACTGCGGCGGCACAGATACACTGCTAAAAGGTAAATCCAATGGTGCCCAATGGTTAATCTCATTACAGTGAATTAATATTTTTAGGGTGTAAAGGTGTAAGCCCCCAATGTAGTGCTTAGCGTTGATTATTTTGCTGATATGAACCCAACCTAAAAGCAATGTAAGCAAAGTTAAAGCGGTCCTTGATATTTTCCCACTGCACAGCCCTAACCCAGTACTGAAGCATAGCCTTCTTATGTCAGACTGCTAAACTGAAAGTGTGGTGCCCCTGAAGCTTCAGTCGCCACAGGGTATTGCATCTCACTTAAGGTGTAGTACTCATCCCGGGTAAGGAAGAGGTTAATCGCTGGTGTTTATCACATTCACACAAAACACTCAGTTCCACAGAAATAGTGAGCCAGGCAGTTTCACAGCCACATACTGAGTCAGCTAGTTTCACTCACACACTGACCAGGCGTTTTCCCAGGGACTTTCCAGTTGCTGGGACAACAGCCTGGGAGGTGAGGCAGCAGTGGGGAAGTAAGGAGACACATGGAGATTCACGGCAGAATAGTTGCGAAGGGAGAACAGTCTGGGACACAGGAGAAACATGGTCACTGAGGAGAGTGATTGAGAGCTTCCACGGAGGGAAAAGGACAAGAGTAGCATAACACTCAGGGACTCGTAGAACCGTGGCCACTGAGGGGAGTGCTTAAGAGCTCCCTCAGACAGAACCAGGCAGACTGGAAGAAGCAGGAGGCGACCTGTGTTGCTGGTGAGACATAGGAGCAACACAGTGGCTGGAGGGAGAGCTCCAAAGCTCCCTCAGCACCAGCACAGTTCGGGGTGCAGAGCCCTAGGTTGGTAGGAACTTTATGTCCAGAAAATTAGAAACAAGGCACTCTCAAATGGTGATACAAACGAAAAATTTATTCCATAAGTGTTAAAGCAACATGTGACGTTTCGGCCAGGTGTCCTTCATCAGACAACTTGTTATTAAGACTGTCAGGGTAGTGGTAAAGGCAGCGGTATTCACCGCTATACTGCATACCGATGGATACCGCTGCCTTTACCACTACCCTGACAGTCTTAATAACTAGTTTTCTGATGAAGGCCACCTGGCCGAAACGTCACATGTTGCTCTAAGACTTATGGAATAATTTTTTTGTTTGTATCACCATTTGAGAGTGCCTTGTTTCTAATTCTCTGGACATATGGTGTGGAAACCTACAAGTGCACCTCAACATCTCTTACACTGTGGCTGTGCCTTATCCTGCTATAGGTGGGGACTTTATGACTCGTCATGAATTCTGCCGGGAAGGGGGATTGCATGTCCCACTGCCCACCACAAGAATCCCAGGGCACAGCAGCATAGAAAATCAGGACTCAAGACCACGGTCAGGCCCACATTTGATTTGCGCTGCCTGCGAACGGGACGGGAACTTTAACTACCAAGTACAGGGATCCCTGAGAAGCTTCACGCCACGGGGATCTACATTACAAAGCACAAGGAAGGAAGGTCTCACACTCCACAACGCCTGTGGTAGCTTCCGAATTATCCGGGATCGGCAGGGGCCCATCATGGCGGAAACCGGCACTCCGAGGGCGACTACCAGACAGTGAGTAAAAAAACTTTGACTGCAGTCCCTGTGTCACCTCATCATTGCCGTCACCGTTGTCCCGCGCTCCAGCGCCATCGGCCACTGCCACCATCCTCCCTGGTGCTTAGCTCCGCCTGTGGGGAGCTGAACCATCCGAGCTGCGTTACCATCCGCCCCAGAGGACAGCATCCCGCAGTTGCGGCTAATCCTGGCTGCAAACCACGAGTGGCGCTGCTAAGCAACCCCCATCATCCCCTACACCGGTCACCTTACACCTTTTTGTTTACACCGACGGGGTCACGGAGCCGGGTCAGGCCGTTCCCAGCAACCCCTAACAGAGTTAGGCGAGTTTGTGGCGAGTTAATAATATTGCACTTTTTCTATTTCCTTATTGCTATGAATAGCCTGATCAGACTCTTCAGTCCCGTGCCTAGCCAATCAAATTACCCTCCCACTACACGTGACCTTCTGGTTGCTGTGAGGGGGTTTTTTACAACAAGTGGAACGCAGTGTGCGTTCCATACTCCGTAACTTCCGGTGTGACGTCTGAGGCCTGGAAGTGTGAGCAAGGCCTGGTGGGGAACATTGATTTCCTGTGTGACATCAGATGGAATTCACACCGGAAGTGACCGCCGGTGAAATGGCGCGGCGGTTTAAAGAAAAACGGACGGTAAGCCTCCTGGGGGCGGAATATCACGGTACTGACCGAGCTGACAAAAGTGGAGGTGGCGTATGGCCTGATGAGGCATTACTCCTGACACCACTAATGAGACAGGACCCAGATTCGTGTGGTCCGTAGTGTGGCGCTACCAGGCACAGCTGCAACCGTATCTCCATTGTGATATCGGCTCTATAGATTGAACATCTCCTGATGAACCCCCAGACATCCTGAGGGAGAAACGCGTTGAGATGAGAAGTGATATGATAAGTACTCTAATCAGATAGATATGATAAGTACTATAACCTGAGATGGGTGTGCAGGTGCTGAAGCACTTTTGTAACTATATTTGTATTGACATGTCCTCCAGGATAGAAGTATTGCCTGTTTATCCTTAAGGGAACTACTGTAATTTGATATTTACTGACTTTATGGAGTAGTTACCCTGACAATTCTTGTTTTTTTGACCTGCACTTTTTTGCACGTACACTATATGGTGATGGTGGTTTTGTGGATTTGGAGGGACAGTAAGGGACAGCCGCCGAGGAGCGGGGGCACCGAGTGTTAGGGTGTTTACACTCCGCTTTTAGGTAGGGGAAATTCATAGGGCTAGGATAGGCCACCTCCCTCCTATATACCTAATAACATCTTCAATATCGACATCTGGCGCACTTGTCCCTCTCACCCGCCCAACCACTTTTAAGTGGCTATTCAGTTTGACTGCACTGACAGTTTTTTAGAGTAAATGACGAATAAAATTTGGTAATTTTAAATAGGAATTTTTTCTTTATGGTTTCTTGATATTTGGGTTCCTCCCTTTATTGGTAACTTGAGGTATAAGCTTGATATGGCTGGCTTTCTGTCAGCTCCGCTAAACACATCTGATTGGATGAGTGATGTGGAAGAGGCGTTCTCTGAGACCTCTGAATTAAGTAGGACATTGGCTAAACCCAGCATCAAAAGTATTTTTTCAGACTTGTTGGTGTGTTATAAAGACCACTTGAAATCCTGGTGGGAGGTGAGATCCTTGGAGCATTATATAAAGAGCGGCATTGTTCCAAGAGGCTTAACGATTCCGCTCACACCAGCACCGAGGTCAAGGACCCAGACATTGTTAGAGAAGTGGCGTAAGGAATCAATAGCGTCATCGATTCGTTTTATGACAATCCTCTTAGAGGAAGAAAAATTGACCCTAGAAGAATCATCTAAAAAACTTGAGACTCAAATTGAGAGAGCCCGTGAATATAAATCTGATTCTGATTTTAGTAATAAAGAGATCACACTAAAATCAACAGGAGATAAATACCAGCAGGAACTTAAGGAGAGGAAACATAGACACTACGTACGAGACCTGGCTGATTTTAAGGATAATAAAGCCTATCCTAATTTAGAGTCGTACGAATATACAGGTGATCCTTCTTCCTCAGACACAGATAATTCTGATACTGAGTATCGGGCAAGAGAGGGTGCTTTTAGAGCAAATAGAGGTAGGGGTCAATTTAGGAGGTATAAAAAGAAAAACAAAAAATGGGAGGAAAGAAGGGGGAATCAGAGATTCCCACCAGCTGGAGTGCTCCCGGGGGAGTCTTCTGTTCCATCCTCATCCTCCACCTCATCCTCTTCTCCGGCCTCTTTTTTAGAGGGGACAGACGGAATGTCATAGAAGGATATTGAGAAGGGTATTGAGAAGGGTATTGAGGCAGTAGAGTATTTCTTAAAGAGTAGGGGGAGTCATCTTGGACCTCATAACATCTTAATCATTAAATTGCTGAAGTTTGTCCTAGGACACAACTACTTCCTGTTCAACAGGAAGTTCTACCACCAACTCAGGGGCACAGCGATGGGGAGCCCTTGTGCTCCCACATACGCCAATTTGCTCCTGGGTTGGTGGGAGGACACAGTTGTCTTTAGGGATGAGGATGTCACCTGGACCCCCAGGATTTTATTCTGGGGGAGACACATCGATGACATCCTCATCCTTTGGTCGGGTGACCAATACTTCTTCAGGGCTTTTGTGGAACATCTAAACGTGAACAATCTGAACCTAAGGTTTACCTCTGAGATAGGGGGGGATAGGATTTCCTTTTTGGATTTGTACATCAAGAGGAATCAGGACGGCTATCTGGATACTACTATCTATAGGAAACCCACGGCAACTAATAGTTTGCTACGGTGGGAGAGGTGTCACCCTACGAGCCTGCAGAGAGGGATCCCAAAGGGACAGTTCCTCCGACTTCGGAGGAACTGTTCTAGCTTGGGGGATTTTCAGGCACAATCTAACAATCTTAGGCGTAGGTTCAGAGATAGAGACTATCCAATCGGAGTGATCAATGAGGCATATAGGTTTGCAAAAGGAAAAAACAGGACGGAGCTAATTGTGCTCCGTCAGAAAACACAGAGTGATGGGATGACAAGATTGATCGGGACCTATGACTATCAAACAGATAGGATTATGGACATATTGAGGCGACACTGGGACATTTTACGGGCAGACCCAGATTTGGTAGACACCCTAATCATAAAACCTTCGGTCACATTTAGGAGAGGTAGGTCAATAAGGGACCATTTGGTCCATAGCCACTTTGAGCAGCCAAAACCTGCAGGGACATGGTTAGATAGGAGACCCATTGGGACCTTTAGGTGTGGGTCCTGTAGTTTCTGTAGATTTATTGACCCCTCAAAAACCTTTACAAGTGCAGTGACAGGGAGAGTCTTTTCCAACAGGGATTTTGCGAATTGTAAGACTGGAGTAGTCTATATGTGTACTTGTCAATGTCCCAAAAACTATGTGGGTAAAACCAAGAGAGAGCTAAGAGTAAGGATAGGGGAGCACATAGGGGACATTCTCCATAAAAGAGATACTGCACTAGTTCGGCATATAGTCCAATACCACAATGGAGATACAAAAAGTGTCCTATTTAAAGCAATTGAGACTGTCGAGAAACATGAGAGGCTGGGTGACTGGAATAGGTTAATTCTCCAGAGGGAAACTAGGTGGATCTACCTGTTGCGCAGTATGTGCCCGGATGGGATTAATGAACAATTAAACTTCACCAGTTTTATATGATCCTTCTCTAGAATGACTCCTGGTGGTCTAGGAACCCCCTTTTTCCATTATCATGAGATGAGTTATTGAGTGGAGCAGGCAGGGATGCCTATGTGCTTATTGTCCCTATAGGACAAGCAATGGTTAATTTTGTGGCGAGTTAATAAAATCGCACTTTTTCTATTTCCTTATTGCTATGAATAGCCTGATCAGACTCTTCAGTCCCGTGCCTAGCCAATCAAATTACCCTCCCACTACACGTGACCTTCTGGTTGCTGCGAGGGGGTTTGTACAAGTGGAACGCAGTGTGCGTTCCATACTCCGTAACTTCAGGTGTGACGTCTGAGGCCTGGAAGTGTGAGCAAGGCCTGGTGGGGAACATTCATTTCCTGTGTGACATCAGATGGAATTCACACCGGAAGTGACCGCCGGTGAAATGGCGCGGCGGTTTAAAGAAAAACAGACGGTAAGCCTCCTGGGGGCGGGGTATCACGGTACTGACCGAGCTGACAAAAGTGGAGGTGGCGTATGGCCTGATGAGGCATTACTCCTGACACCACTAATGAGACAGGACCCAGATTTGTGTGGTCCGTAGTGTGGCGCTACCAGGCACAGCTGCAACCGTATCTCCATTGTGATATCTGCTCTATAGATTGAACATCTCCTGATGAACCCCCAGACATCCTGAGGGAGAAACGCGTTGAGATGACAAGTGATATGATAAGTACTCTAATCAGATAGAGATGATAAGTACTATAACCTGAGATGGGTGTGCAGGTGCTGAAGCACTTTTGTAACTATATTTGTATTGACATGTCCTCCAGGATAGAAGTATTGCCTGTTTATCCTTAAGGGAACTACTGTAATTTGATATTTACTGACTTTATGGAGTAGTTACCCTGACAATTCTTGTTTTTTTGACCTGCACTTTTTTTCACGTACACTATATGGTGATGGTGGTTTTGTGGATTTGGAGGGACAGTAAGGGACAGCCGCTGAGGAGCGGGGGCACCGAGTGTTAGGGTGTTTACACACCGCTGGTAGGTAGGGGAAATTCATATGGCTAGGATAGGCCACCTCCCTCCTATATACCTAATAACATCTTCAATATCGACATCTGGCGCAGTTGTCCCTCTCACCCGCCCAACCACTTTTAAGTGGCTATTCTGCTTGACTGCACTTGTCGCGGGCGGAGGAGGGAACGCTGCGCTGTCCCACTGCTCAGGTCCGGCTGCCGCTGCTGCCGCTGCTGCTGCTCGGTGGTGGCTCAAGCAGTGGACCGGATCCCGGGGACTCGAGTGGCGCTCCTCGCCCGTGAGTGAAAAGGGGATGATTGGTGGTGGGGGTTTTGATTATGGATATTGTCCGTGACTCCACCCACGGTTGTGGTGATTTTGGTTACACCACCGCTGCTCTAGACGGGGATCCCGGGATCGGTGACTGGGAGCAGCTTTGTTGTTATTTTTCCCCTCCGTGGGTAGGGGATTAGCTGTCCCGGGGACCGGTGATGGGGTAGGGCTGGATGGCAGGCGGGTTGTGGGGCCTGGTGAGGTGCAGGGTCGCAGGGGCAGCGCTGTGCCGCACGGCACGGGGGTACTTACTCAGCCTGAGATGATGACACAGTTCTCGGTAAAACACACGGCTGGATGGACGGGTCCCCCAGACGGCTGCGGTTGTTTCTTCCCCGTAGGTTAGTGATGACTGTCTCTCCCTGCACCTATGTTCTATGTTTATTCCGATGGGTTCCCACCGGTAACCCGCTCCCCGACTTGGATGTGGGCCGGAGGAGCCCCTTTTGCCCGCAGGTGCTGTCCCTGGGAAGCGGTTGCCCTTGGCGGTGGCGGTGTCTCCCCTTCACGGTTGGATGGTTGCCTTCTGTCAGGACTTGACTGTTTGGAAACCCAGGGGGTTCCCTTCACTAATGGATTCGGCAAATTCACGGCGACTCCTAGCCTTGCCGGGGTCCGAAAAGCCCCTGCCAATGGTGCTGGCTTCTCCTTGTGTACCGGTCCGGTACCGCCTGGCCACCGCCCGTCCACGGTCCTTACGGCAAACTCCGATAGGCCACTCCTGCAGACGGTCACCACCGTCTGCCAACCTTGCTGCTCCGTCCGGGCCACACACCCGGACTCACTTCAGTGTGCTCTCTTGCCACTTCACTACTCCTCACTTTTCCTCCTTCCACTTTCACTGTCCAAACTCAACTCCTCACTCCTTCACTTCCCTAGCTTAACTGAACTTCCTTTTCCTGCCTCCAGGACTGTGAACTCCTTGGTGGGTGGAGACCAACCGCCTGGCTCCACCCCCTGGTGTGGACATCAGCCCCTGGGGAAGGCAACAAGGGTTTTGTGTCTGGCTTAGATGTGCCTAACCGGGGTGTAGGGTGTGGTGGTGTAGTTACCTGTGGCCCCTGGCTTGTCCAGGGCGCCACATTCCCCCTTAGCAAAATGCAGACCGTCCGCGGGCTGCCCGTCCATCACCGGTTTTATTTTCACCAACTAAAAAGACATAAATAACGGTAACAGACATACAAGTATAATAACATCTTCCCACATCGGGAGGTACTCTTACTTAAACGTTGCAACGGTAAACGGTTACGGCTTCCGCTCTCTCCCACCCAAGCAACCTGGCCCTGATGCTGCCCCTAAGCAAACAGGCAGCACCCCTTGACCCCAGTCCTGCACAAATTGCCCGAGCGGGTTCTGTCCTTTTCAGGGGACCCACGTCCATGGGGAGCCCCCGAAACCCCCAGAGGATTGCCACCGGTTCCGGTGGTGGCTGGGCCCCAGCCTACTCCACTGCGGGCCCTTCCTCCAATCTGCCTCTCCGGAGGCGGTAACGGTGGGAGCTGTAATAAAATAATTATTTACAGGCCCCAAGTTTGTGGTTGCCTTGCAAGTTCTCGGGCATGTTCATAGTAGTTTCTATGTAAAGTGGTGAAGGGGGTCCCAACGGGGACCAGCTGCCGGCTACGACCGGTTTCAATCAGCAGTAATCAGGTGAACAACAGTGCTTCGTAGCCAACGGGCTACCACAAACAAAACTGTAGGATCCCAACGGAGACTTGCCGTAGGGTCTTGACGGGGACCGTTAGCTGCGTTCCAGGGGCCATCCACAACACTTGGCTCCGGTACAACTTCTCCTGCAGCTTTCCCACAGTCCACCACCGAACAGCACGAGCCCCCAATGCCACCCACACACAGGGGTGACACTGTCCCACAGGACTCCATTTTCAGCTGCCGATGATGCGGGTACGACTGCTCCTCCAACCGGACTCCTTAGCCTTGAGGGCCGTCTGGAATGTCAGCAGAGTCCCAATGGGGACCGACAGCAAGGTAACCGGGAACCGCTGACCTTGAGGCGGCTACCACCGCAGGGGGTCGGCCCACTCAGGGACCGGGCGGTACATTGGGTTCTCTTTCCATTGGCAATTCAGCCCAGAACCACTGACGGCCGTTAGGAACGGTGGCGGGGGCAGCGTACTCGGGACCCCCTCCTCCATCAACGGCATTCTTTCTGGGCCTCCAACCGCGATGCCGGTCCCCGGCTCCCACTCAATCAGGGGTGGTTCTGGAGTTTGGGTGGCCTGGTCGCGGTGCTGCATGGTTGCGGCAGCCCCTTGCTCACGGGCCCCTACTACGGCAACCATTCTGCGCATCTCCGCCTTCCTGTCCAGCAACTGCTGCAGGCTCTGCGCCCTCACCTTCAAGCAGAACCGGCCCAGTTCCCGTTCCAGCCACGCCGCGGTCCCGGCGGGAAGCTCACCTGGGCCGCAGTCTTCAAAAGCTACTCCTCCTCGGTTCCCCCCGAGCTTAGACGCTCCGGTGGCGGGTACTCCCGCGCTCCAGTTCGAGGACGCCGCCATTCCTCCATCCGCGTCCCCCTTAGCCTCTTTACGGCTCCTCCTGTACAGGGGCGGGGTTTTGGCCTTCGCGCCTCCACTATTCGAGGAGACGCTTGAGCGGGAACTTTTCGCGCCAAAGATGGCGGCTTCTGTAAATTTTTCGGCCGGACACCTCCGGCGGTAACAAGGCGCACCTCTACCAAACGGCAGAGCGGTAAAATCCTGTTCGTGACGCCAAGTTGTCGCGGGCGGAGGAGGGAACGCTGCGCTCTCCTACTGCTCGGGTCCGGCTGCTGCTGCGGCCGCTGCTGCTGCTCGGTGGTGGCTCGAGCGGTGGACCGGATCCCGGGGACTCGAGCGGCGCTCCTCGCCCGTGAGTGAAAAGGGGATGATTGGTGGTGGGGGTTTTGATTATGGATATTGTCCGTGACGCCACCCACGGTTGTGGTGATTTTGGTGACACCACCACTGCTCTAGACGGGGATCCCAGGAGCGGTGACTGGGAGCAGCTTTGTTGTTATTTCTCCCCTCCGTGGGTAGGGGATTGGTTGCACGGGGGAAACATGGCAAGGATGGGGAAAACATGCATAGCAGGATGGGGAAAACATGCCTGCCATGATGGGAAAAACATGCATGGCAGGATGGGGAAAACATGCATGGCAGCATGGGGAAAACATGCATGGCAGCATGGGGAAAACATGCATGGCAGGATGGGGAAAACATGCATGGCAGGATGGGAAAACATGCATGGCAGGATGGGGTAAACATGCATGGCAGGATGGGGAAAAACATGCATGGCAGGATGGGGGAAACATGCATGCCATGATGGGGAAAACATGCATAGCATGATGGGGAAAACATGCATGGCAGGATGGGGGAAACATGCATGCCATGATGGGAAAAACATGCATGGCAGGATGGGGTAAACATGCATGGCAGGATGGGGAAAAACATGCATGGCAGGATGGGGAAAACATGCATAGCATGATGGGGAAAACATGCATGGCAGGATGGGGGAAACATGCATAGCATGATGGGAAAAACATGCATGGCAAGATGGGGAAAACATACATGGCAGGGTGGAGAAAACATGCATGGCAGGATGAAGAAAACATGCATGGCAGGATGGGGAAAACATGCATGGCAGGATGGGGAAAACCTGCATGCCATGATGGGAAAAACATGCATAGCAGGATGGGGAAAACATGCATGGAAGGATGGGGGAAACATGCATGCCAGGATGGGGGAAACATGCATGCCAGGATGGGTGAAACATGCATAGCAGGATGGGGGAAACATGCATGCCATGATGGGGAAAACATGCATGGAAGGATGGGGAAAACATGCATGCCAGGATGGGGAATACATGCATGGCAAGATGAGGGAAACATGCACAGCAGGATGGGGAAAACATGCATGTTAGGATGGGGAAAACATACATGTCAGGATGGGGAAAACATGCATAGCAGGATGGGGAAAACATACATGCCAGGATGGGAAAAGCATACATGCCAGGATGGGGAAAACATGCACAGCAGGATGGGGAAAACATGCCAGGATAGGGTTCATTTACCAGGAAGGGGAACATTTACCAGAAAAGGAAACATGCAAGTAAGGGGCACATTTACCTGGATGGAGGTACATTTACCTGGATGGGGTACATTTACCAGGATGGGGGAACATTTATCAGGATGGAGGAACATTTACCAGGAATGGGTACATTTACCAGAATGAGATACATGCTGGGATGGGGGAACATTTACCAGGATGAGGAATATTTACCAGGATGGGGAATATGCTGGGATGGCGTACATTTACCAGGATCAGGCCATGATGGAGACAAATATACCAGAATGTTGGAAATATATACAGGATGGGGGACATGTTTATCAGGAAGTGGCCCAGGAAGGGGGACATAACTATACAATGAAAAGGGAAAGAAGCAACTCGTACATCTTTATGGGATTTCGAGATGTTCAGACTTTGAAATGTAGATGTGGATTACAGGGTAACATCTGATTGCATTCCATGCTAAAATCTCTGTATAATATGCTGCAATTCTTTTCCAGAAAGATCAATCCCACTCCTGTGTCTGTAAAGGGCAGTGGGAAAGGCTCAGCTTTAGGCCCCCTTCACACGTCCGTGTCTCCGGCATAATCCACAGAGGTCCCGCGACACACAGCTCTGCTACATGAAGGTGACAGGAGCTGCAGTAGAACACCACCACTCCTGTCAGCTCCACGCAGCAACTGAGGTGAGTAGCACGATCAGTGATGATGTCACTCAGGTTACTCGCAGCCACCGCTGGATCCTCCAATTGTGACAGCAAGTCGCCTGAGTGACAGCGATGAAGTCACAGGTGAGTTGTGGTCTCGGGTGGAGGATCCAGCTAGTCGCAGGTAACTTGAGTGACAGCAGCTCTAATAGCGCGGAGTCCATCACGGGTGACCGCTAATCAGGACGCAACACAGACAGAGCCGCGGGATGTCAATGAAGACTGGTACAGTTCACCCAAGTTCATTCTTATCGCGCGTCGCTGTCTGCTGTCAGCCGGCATGTAGCAACTTCATTGTGCATCACACACGGAACATTTCACACGGGCAACACACGGACAACACATGGACATGTCACTTACGTATCTCACGCACACACGGATATTCCACACGCACACACGGCTAGCATATACCATTCACACGGATGCCACACGTACCATAAAAACGGACATAAAAACGGAACACGGACCCGAAAAACGGAACAGAACACACGTGCGTGTTTTTCATGGACGTGTGAAGGGGGCCTTAATGTGTGGTAAGCATGAATGAGCGTGATGTCCCCTGCTGAAGAGAAGACTGCAAAGGTAAGGTTAAAATCAATTATTTACATAATTGGATTGGTTGGCACTTCGGGAAAAAAATTGGGTTTAGGTCTACAGTTTGGGCACTTGGCCTGTAAAAGGTTCGCCATGACTGTTCTAGGTTCTTCAAAGTAGCTACCTTTTGCCTTGATTATTGCTTTGCACACTCTTGGCATTCTCTTGATGAGCTTCAAGAGGTAGTCACCGGAAATGGTTTTCACTTCGAAGGTGTGCCCTGTCAGGTTTAATAAGTGGGATTTCTTGCCTTATAAATGGGGTTAGGATCAGTTGTGTTGTGCAGAAATCTGGTGGATACACAGCTGATAGTTCTACTGAATAGACTGTTAGAATTTGTATTATGGCAAGAAAAAAGCAGCTATGCTTTAAACGTGTTCATCGCTGAAGACAGCTTGGTTCTAAACATGGCTTTGATGGATTGAAGCAGCTCTTTAGTAGAGATGAGCGATGTTTGAGGTTCGCCAATTTCATGTTCGAGTGATTTTGGGGGGTGCTCGAGATCGAACTCGAGCTTTTTGCTAAAAGTTCGGCAGTTCCAGTTATGTTCGAGAACGGCTCGATCACCATAAACATGGCTTTTCACAGTAAGGCTATGTGCACATGTTGCTGTCTGCATGCATCCTGCATCCCCAGCACAATCTTCCTTTCCTACTCACCGATCACGGGCATCTCGCTCCACGTCTGTCTGCTTTCCCCGCCCACCGGCGCCTATGATTGGTTGCAGTTAGACATGTCCCCAAGCTGAGTGACAGCTTTGTCACTGCAACCAATCACAGCCGCTAGCGGGCGGGTCTATATCGTGCAGTAAAATAAATAAATAAATTAAAAAAAAAATACGGTTCCCCCATATTTGATACCAGCCAGGATAAAGCCGCACGGCTGGAGGCTGGTATTGTCAGGATGGAGAGCACCATGCTATCGGGATCCTACCACCATAACAATATCACCCAGCAGCCGCCTGGAATAGCCGCATCCATTAGATGCGACTGTCCCAGGTGACTCTACCCAGCTCATCCCGAATTGCCCTGGTGCGGTGGCAATTGGGGTAATAATGAGTTTATCACGCCAGGCATCTCCCCGAGATACCTTCCATGATTAAACTTAAAGTGAAAGTAAAGAAGCAAACACACCAAAAAATCCTTTATTTGGAATAAAAGGCAAAAAACCCCTCTTTCACCCCTTTATTAACCCACGAATACCCCTCCAGGTCCGACGTAATCCACACGACACTGTCAGCTCTGCTACAGAATAAGAGTGCTCTGTATAAGCTCCACGTAGTAGCAATGAAGTGAATCGCGTTGTCAGCAGAAACTTCAGCGATGCAGAAGTCAAGATTACCAAATCCACCTATCTTTAACATTAGAAGCAGTAGACTGCCTGAGGAAGAAGCCTGCCTGCCTAAGAAGCATGAGGTCGCGAGCTCTAGTCTCGGTAAAGATTTTTTTTTTTTTAATTTTAACTATATTTATAATATATTTATAATTATAATTTAATTATGCACTGAGGGGAGGAGCCGGACATCAGCTGTGAGCTCTCTCTCTCCCCTTTCTTTCTCTCTCTCTCTCTCCTTTCTTTCTCTTCTTTCTCTTCTTTCTCCTCTTTCTCTTCTCTCTCTTCTTTCTCTCTTTCTCTCTCTTCCTTCTCTCTTTCTCTTCTTTCTCCTCTCTCTCCTTTCTCTCTCTCCTTTCTCTCTCTCCTTTCTTTCTCTCCCTTCTTTCTCTCCCTTCTTTCTCTCCCTTCTTTCTCTCCCTTCTTTCTCTCCCTTCTTTCTCTCCCTTCTTTCTCTCCCTTCTTTCTCTCCCTTCTTTCTCTCCCTTCTTTCTCTCCCTTCTTTCTCTCCCTTCTTTCTCTCCCTTCTTTCTCTCCCTTCTTTCTCTCCCTTCTTTCTCTCCCTTCTTTCTCTCCCTTCTTTCTCTCCCTTCTTTCTCTCCCTTCTTTCTCTCCCTTCTTTCTCTCTCTTCTTTCTCTCTCTTCTCTCTTCTCTTCTCTCTTCTCTCTCTTCTCTCTCTTCTCTCTCTTCTCTCTCTTCTTTCTCTCTCTCTTCTTTCTCTCTCTCTTCTTTCTCTCTCTCTCTCTCTTCTTTCTCTCTCTCTCTCTCTTCTTTCTCTCTCTCTCTCTTCTTTCTCTCTCTCTCTCTCTTCTTTCTCTCTCTCTCTTCTTTCTCTCTCTCTCTTCTCTCTCTCTCTCTCTTCTTTCTCTCTCTCTCTTCTTTCTCTCTCTCTCTCTTCTTTCTCTCTCTCTCTCTCTTCTTTCTCTCTCTCTCTTCTTTCTCTCTCTCTCTTCTTTCTCTCTCTCTCTTCTTTCTCTCTCTCTCTTCTTTCTCTCTCTCTCTTCTTTCTCTCTCTCTCTTCTTTCTCTCTCTCTCTTCTTTCTCTCTCTCTCTTCTTTCTCTCTCTCTCTTCTTTCTCTCTCTCTCTTCTTTCTCTCTCTCTCTTCTTTCTCTCTCTTCTTTCTCTCTCTTCTTTCTCTCTCTCTTCTTTCTCTCTCTCTTCTTTCTCTCTTCTTTCTCTCTCTCTCTCTCCTTTCTCTCTCTCTTCTTTCTCTCTCTCTTCTTTCTCTCTCTCTCTTCTTTCTCTCTCTCTCTTCTTTCTCTCCCTCTCTTCTTTCTCTCTCTCTCTCTTCTTTCTCTCTCTCTCTCTTCTTTCTCTCTCTCTCTCTTCTGTCTCTCTCTCTCTCTTCTTTCTCTCTCTCTCTCTTCTTTCTCTCTCTCTCTTCTTTCTCTCTCTCTCTCTCTTCTTTCTCTCTCTCTCTCTCTTCTTTCTCTCTCTCTCTCTCTTCTTTCTCTCTCTCTCTCTCTCTTCTTTCTCTCTCTCTCTCTCTTCTTTCTCTCTCTCTCTCTCTCTCTTCTTTCTCTCTCTCTCTCTCTCTCTTCTCTCTCTCTCTCTCTCTTCTCTCTCTCTCTCTCTCTCTTCTTTCTCTCTCTCTCTCTTCTTTCTCTCTCTCTCTCTCTCTCTTCTTTCTCTCTCTCTCTCTCTCTTCTTTCTCTCTCTCTCTCTCTCTCTTCTTTCTCTCTCTCTCTCTCTCTCTCTTCTTTCTCTCTCTTCTCTCTCTCTCTTCTTTCTCTCTCTTCTCTCTCTCTCTTTCTCAGACCTGGCGATGATCAGCTGATGCGGTCACCTGACCGAATCAGCTGACACTATAAGTCGAGCAGTATGGCCGGCTTTTTACCGCCCGGCCGGCTAAATTATCAGCTGATGCTGTCGGACAGAAGTCTCCACTGAAGTGTGTAGTTTGTTTTTTGTTTTTCCACTGATGCATCAGCTGATTGTATAAAAGCCGTTTATACAATCAGCTGCTTTGTCATGTGATTCAGGCCCTTGAACCTGACATATCATCTGATCGTTTTGCCATCCAGCAAACCGATCAGATGATATTGGATCCGGAATGGACGGCGCGGGACCCTTGACCCAGGATTTCTGCGGAGGGGGTTCTTTATTTCAATAAATATGGAGTCACTAATTGTGTTGTGTTTTATTTATAATAAAAATATTTTTCTGTGTGTTGTGGTTCTTTTTATCGGTACTAGAAATTTATAGTAACCATGTCTAATATTGGCGTGACACCATGAATTTCGGGCTTAGGGCCAGTTGATAATATACAGCTAGCCCTAACCCCATTATTACCCAGAGAGCAACCCAGCTTCAGGGCAGCTGGAAGAGTTGGATACAGCACCAGAAGATGGCGCTTCTATGAAAGCGCCATTTTCTGGGGCGGCTGTGGACTGCAATTCGCAGCATGGGTGCCCAGAAAGCTCGGGCACCCTGCATTGCGGATTCCAATCTCCACCTGCCTAGTTGTACCTGGCTGGACACAAAAATTGGGCGAAGCCCATGTCACTTTTTTTTTTAATTATTTCATGAAATTTATGAAATAATAAAAAAGGGCTTCCCTATATTTTTGGTTCCCAGCCAGGTACAAATAGGCAGCTGGGGGTTGGGGGCAGCCCGTAGCTGCCTGCTATACCTGGCTAGCATACAAAAATATGGCGAAGCCTACATAATTTTTTTGGGGGGCAGAAAACTCCTGCATACAGTCCTGGATGGAGTAAGCTGGGCCTTGTAGTTGCAGACAGCAGCTGCAGAATGACAAGGCTCAGCATGCTCCAGTCACTAGTTTATGCAGGAGAGCAGACAGCAGCTGCAGAACTACAAGGCTCAGCATACTCAATCCAGGACTTTATGCATGAGTTTTTTGCCCACCAACAAATTGACATGGGTTTCGCCATATTTTTGTATGCTAGCCAGGTACAGCAGGCAGGTACGGCTGCCCCCAACCCCCAGCTGCCTATTTGTACCAGGCTGGGAACCAAAAAATATAGGGAAGCCCGCTTTTTTAATTATTTCACGAATTTCATTAAATAATTAAAAAACAAATGATGTGGGCTTCACCCAATTTTTGTGTCCAGCCAGGTACAACTATTCAGCTGGGGATTGGAATCCGCAGCATAGGTTAGCCCGAGCTTTCTGGGCCCCTCTGCTGAGAATTGCAATCCACAGCCGCCCCAGAAAATGGCACTTTATCCAACTCTTCCAGCTGCCCTGGTGATGATGGCTTGCTGGATAATAATGAGTTAATACTAGCTTTGTTTTACTAGCTAGTATTAAGTCAGAGATTCTTAATGTCAGGCAAGTTTGACCCGGCCATTAAGAATCTCCAATAAAGGGTTAAAAAAAGACACCACACAGAGAAAAAATACTTTAATAGAAATAAATACACAGACACACTTAGAGACTCCATGTTTATTATTCCCTCTTATCCCTCAACGATCCATGGTCTTCTGTCTTCTTTCTCCTTCAACCCATGCAGCTCTGCTACATCAGCAGCACTGCATGGGAGAAAGACACTGCTGCTCCCCGTGCAGGCTTTTCACTCCGTGAGTGATCAGTGCTGCTGGCTGTTAGCGATGACGTCACTGCTGACAGACGGGTTACCATAGCAACGGTGCTCCGCGGTGCCGCTGCGTGCTGTTAGCGGTGATGTCACCACTAACAGGTGCATTGCTATAGCAACGGTGATCTCCGTTATTGATCGGCTGTGGCAGCTGGTGAATAACGGAACGGGGAAGCAGAACGGGGAGCGGGGACCGGGGACGGGGGAACGGGGACCTAGCATTACGTCAAAGCCATGTGACCAGTCTGTAGCCAATGAGATAATAGAAACGTGACTGGTCACATGCTATTTTGACATCACGATAGGTCCTATCATCACTGCTGGTTACTGGGAGAACGCAGCGATTATCGGAAGGAAAAGCAGCAGGAGACAGAGTGCAGGATGTATCGCGGGGAAAGTCAGTAAGTGTTATGGCAATGTTTATCAACTGTATGTGTACATTTATAATGTGTTTTTATGTGTTTGTGATTGCCTTCCATTGTTTGTAATGGGGTTCCAGAGGTTCGTTGAACGGCTCACCGAACTCGAACGCGGCCTCCGTTCGACGAACCGAGCCGAACTCGAGCCTCTAGAGGCTCGCTCATCTCTACTCTTCAGATGTCAGGGTTCGTGCTGCTGGTGTGTTATCTCCTTCAACCATCTCCACTCCCACCGCCACACTTGTGATTGAGGAGGTGACTGGTGCCATCTTGGAAGATCCTGGACTTGCCTGCATTCTCAGGAATTCAGGGATGGTGCGGGTCTGTTTTGCTTTCGCCGTCCGCTTCTTGTACAGGGGAATCTCCTGCTTAACGGCTTCCTGGCGCACCGACTTTGGAGCCGGTGAGGTGCTTAGACTGGGCGGTATGTTGTCCGGGTTGCGGAGCTCACAGAGACGCGGTCGCCTCCATCAAGAGCCGTGCATGCGCCCCCAGTTATTTATTATTATTATTTAATATTATAGCGCCATTTATTCCATGGCGCTTTACAAGTGAAAGAGGGTATACAGTGCCTACAAGTAGTATTCAACCCCCTGCAGATTTAGCAGGTTTGATAAGATGCAAATAAGTTAGAGCCTGCAAACTTCAAACAAGAGCAGGATTTATTACCAGATGCCTAAATCTTACAAACCAAAAAGTTATGTTGCTCAGTTAAATTTTAATAAATTTTCAACATAAAAGTGTGGGTCAATTATTATTCAACCCCTAGGTTTAATATTTTGTGGAATAACCCTTGTTTGCAATTACAGCTAATAATCGCCTTTTATAAGACCTGATCAGGCCGGCACAGGTCTCTGGAATTATCTTGGCCCACTCCTCCATGCAGATCTTCTCCAAGTTATCTAGGTTCTTTGGGTGTCTCATGTGGACTTTAATCTTGAGCTCCTTCCACAAGTTTTCAATTGGGTTAAGGTCAGGAGACTGACTAGGCCACTGCAACACCTTTATTTTTTCCCTCTTGAACCAGGCCTTGGTTTTCTTGGCTGTGTGCTTTGGGTCGTTGTCTTGTTGGAAGATGAAATGACGACCCATCTTAAGATCCTTGATGGAGGAGCGGAGGTTCTTGGCCAAAATCTCCAGGTAGGCCGTGCTATCCATCTTCCCATGGATGCGGACCAGATGGCCAGGCCCCTTGGCTGAGAAACAGCCCCACAGCATGATGCTGCCACCACCATGCTTGACTGTAGGGATGGTATTCTTGGGGTCATATGCAGTGCCATCCAGTCTCCAAATGTCACGTGTGTGGTTGGCACCAAAGATCTCGATCTTGGTCTCATCAGACCAGAGAACCTTGAACTAGTCTGTCTCAGAGTCCTCCAAGTGATCATGCGCAAACTGTAGACGAGCCTTGACATGACGCTTTGAAAGTAAAGGTACCTTACGGGCTCGTCTGGAACGGAGACCATTGCGGTGGAGTACGTTACTTATGGTATTGACTGAAACCAATGTCCCCACTGCCATGAGATCTTCCCGGAGCTCCTTCCTTGTTGTCCTTGGGTTAGCCTTGACTCTTCGGACAAGCCTGGCCTCGGCACGGGTGGAAACTTGCAAAGGCTGTCCAGGCTGTGGAATTCTAACAGTAGTTCCATAAGCCTTCCACTTCCGGATGATGCTCCCAACAGTGGAGACAGGTAGGCCCAACTCCTTGGAAAGGGTTTTGTACCCCTTGCCAGCCTTGTGACCCTCCACGATCTTGTCTCTGATGGCCTTGGAATGCTCCTTTGTCTTTCCCATGTTGACCAAGTATGAGTGCTGTTCACAAGTTTGGGGAGGGTCTTAATTAGTCAGAAAAGGCTGGAAAAAGATAATTAATCCAAACATGTGAAGCTCATTGTTCTTTGTGCCTGAAATACTTCTTAATACTTTAGGGGAACCAAACAGAATTCTTGTGGTTTGAGGGGTTGAATAATAAATGACCCTCTGAATAAACTTTTCACAATTTAAAAAAAAAAAAATAAAAGAAGAAATAACATTCTTTTTTGCTGCAGTGCATTTCACACTTCCAGGCTGATCTACAGTCCAAATGTCACAATGCCAAGTTAATTCCGAATGTGTAAACCTGCTAAATCTGCAGGGGGTTGAATACTACTTGTAGGCACTGTACGTACAACAATCATTAACAGTACAAAACAGACTAGTAAAGGAGGAGAGAGGACCCTGCCCGCGAGGGCTCACAGTCTACAGGGAATGGGTGATGGTACAATAGGTGAGGACAGAGCTGGTTGCGCAGTGGTGTACTGGACTGAGGGTTATTGTAGATTGTAGGCTTGGAAGAGGTGGGTCTTGAAGTTCCTCTTGAAGCTTTTCACGGTAGGGGAGAGTCTGATATGCTGAGGTAGAGCTTTCCAGAGTATGGGGGAGGCACGGGAGAAATCTTGTATGCGATTGTGGGAAGAGGAGATAAGAGAGGAGTAGAGAAGGAGATCTTGTGAGGATATGAGGTTGCATGCAGGTAGGTACCAGGAGACTAGTTCACAGATCTAAGGAGGAGACAGGTTGTGGAAGGCTTTGTTTGTCATGGTTAATGTTTTGAACTGGAGTCATTAGGCGATGGGAAGCCAGGAAGGGATTGGCAGAGTGGCAGGGCTGGGGAATAGCGAGGGGAGAGGTGGATTAAGCGGGCCGCAGAGTTTAGGATAGATTGGAGGGGTGCAAGAGTGTTGTAAGGGAGGCCAGAGAGCAGGAGGTTGCAGTAGTCGAGGCGGGAGATAATGAGGGCATGCACTAATATTTTTGCTGATTCTTGGTTAAGGAAAGCATGGATCCGGGAGATATTTTTGAGTTGTAGTCTGCATGAGGTGAAGAGGGCTTGGATGTGTGGCTTGAAGGATAGAGCAGAGTCGAGGGTTACTCCAAGGCAACGAGCTTGTGAGACTGGGGAGAGTTAGCAACCATCAAGTTTGATGGAAAGGATTGTTGGAGGAGATGAGTGAGGAGGACGAAAGACAATGAACTCTGTTTTGTACAAAAAATGTGCAGGAGGGGAGAAGGCAGAGGTGGTGGGACTTACTTGGCACAAGTGCCACAATAATGGAGGACAGCAGCCACTCTTTAGATGGCACTAACTGGCAGCACTCTGCAATTAAAATCGCTTTGCTAAAAAGGGCAGGAGGGTACAGTGGCTGGGTTGTGGGTCAGTGTAGAGGAAAGGAAGCCTCACTTTCTATCCCTCCTAATGGTGAAATGCAGCAAGGAAGTCCCTGAGCTTAGCTACACAGACGTTATCTGTAGCTGTTAAAAATTGTTTCCACGAACCTGACTGTCACCTATGGCTCTGAGCCGGATGAAATGAGCCCTGAAAAGGGCGGAATTAAACTTCTATCCCTAATCTGTATAGCGCCATTTTGTGCACATTTTTTGGACTTCATTAGTGTCCCACTGGTGCCAAGCTATTTCCAGCACCTCTGCATTGCACCCTCAAGCTCATTTTTACTAAGCCATTATAATAGCAAATACTGAGGAAACTTAGTGGCATCCTAAAAGTGGCTGTTGGACTTCATTAGTGTCCCACTGGTGCCAAGCTATTTCCAGCACCTCTGCATTGCACCCTCAAGCTCATTTTTACTAAGCTATTATAATTGCAAACACTGAGGAAACTTAGTGGCATCCAAAAAGTGGCTGTTGGACTTCATTAGTGTCCCACTGGTGCCAAGCTATTTCCAGCACCTCTGCATTGCACCCTCAAGCTCAATTTTACTAAGCTATTATAATTGCAAACTGTGCTGCCAGTTTAAGGGCCATAGTTGCATTGTCAGGGATAGTCTGTGTTGTCTCTTCTGCTGTCAATAAAGCTAGACCACCTCTGCAATCTACACCACCTCTCAATTTTTACTACCACATTTTAAGTGAACAATCTTGTCGCAATCAAAATGAGTGGCAAAATGACAGATGCTGGTGGAAAGGGGAACAGGCGTGTTGGAAAAGGAAAAAAAGTTTGTGTCTGTGGGGAAGGTGGCAAAGCTCCATTAACATCTGCTGAAGATAGGCCATCTACCAGCAAAAGTAAGATGTCTACTACTTTTAGTGGACAATCCGATGTGCTCCCTTTTTTACGGACACGAACAACTGGAACAAAGGTAGATGATGCCCAAAAAAAGAACATGCTCAAATGGATCTCAAGTGATCCAACAAGTGCCCTCTCCTCCACCTCAACTACCGCATCAAAAAAAAACCAGTCCTCTGAGTTGTCATCCCAATCACACTTGCTTTCTCCCAGCTCTCAAGTCTCCATCCGCCCTGCACAGTATGGTGGAACAGAGATGGATGAGTCTGCAGAGCTGTTCAGTCATACTATAGCCTGGGAATCAGAGGTCTGCTCCCAAGCTACAGTGAGTACAGACCAGGAAATGGTCTGCAGTGATGCCCAGAACCTTTGTGACTCAGATTCAGGCCGTGATGACCAAGTTTCTGAGCATAATGTTGACCCTTATTCACAAACTGTAACACCTGTTGTTATAGACAATGAGGAACATACTGATGACGATGAGACGCAGACACCAGATTGGGATGACAACTTAAATATTCGGTCATGGCAGGAAGAGGCTCGGTCTGAGGGTGAGGGGAGTGCAAACACAACAATTGATGAGGAAGTTCTAGATCCCACCTACTGTCAACCCACAGTCAGGCACTCGAGGAGTTCAACAGAGGCGGTGGAGGAGGATGCAACTGACGATGAAGTTACTTTGCGCCTTCCCGGACAGAGGAGGAGTACTGGTAGCACGTCTACAACTGCATCCTCAGCCATCACTCTGCCTCTGAGCACTAGTCGGGGTGGCTCAGCAGGTCGCATGTCCTCTAAGCCTTGCCTAGCCTGGTCCTTTTTTGACCTTGCAAAGGATCGCTCAAATCATGTGATCTGTAAAATTTGTCTGGTATCTGTTAGTAGAGGAAAAAACCTCAGCAGTTTGATAACTTCTTCCATGAATCGTCACATGAATAAATATCATATGTCCCAGTGGGAAGCTCACCTAGCGGAGCGGACCATCCACCGCCTGCCCCTTCCAGTGCATCCGCGCGCTCTTCATCTTCTAGGACTGTGGGGACAGCTGTCACACCTGGTTTTCCAAGCACAACTTCCACCACTGTAACCGCAACAGGCAGTTTGCTTGGTAGGTCGTCAGTTGGTTTGAAAGGAGAAACAAGTGCGTGTGTACAGCTCTCTCAGACATCGATAGCACCAACGTTGGATGAAGGCAACATCATGTCTACGCCTGCACTTTCCTCACAAACCTGCATTTTTCCAGGGACACCCTACTCCCCAACGTCTACACACAGCAGCCAGATCTCTGTCCCTCAGATGTGGACAAATAAAAGGCCATTTCCTGCGACCCATGACAAAGCTAAGAGGTTGACTTTATCCCTCTGTAAGCTCTTGGCTACCGAAATGCTGCCTTTCTGCCTGGTGGACACACAGGATTTTAGAGACCTTATGTCTGTCGCTGTGCCCCAGTACCATATGCCCAGTCGCCACTACTTCTCTAAGAAAGGTGTGCCTGCGCTACACCAGCATGTCGCACACAACATCACCACTTCCTTGAGAAACTCTGTGTGTGAACAGGTGCATTTCATCACCGATATTTGGACCAGTAAGCATGGACAGGGACGTTACATGTCGCTGACTGGGCACTGGGTAACTATGATGATAGATGGTGAAGGGTCTGCTGAACAAGTCTTGCAATCCCCACGACTCGTGTGTCAATCCTCTGTCTGTCCAAGTTCCTCCACTGCTTCTGCCTCCTTAACCTCGTCTGGGTCCTCCACCTCCGCCCCAAGCCTGCCTGGTCAGGCCACCAGCATTGTATCTGCGCAGAAGGAATCACTCACCCCTCATTACTATGCTGGCAGCAGAGCGCAACGGCATCAGGCGGTCTTTATCTTGAAATGTCTTGGAAATAAGAGTCACACAGTGGCTGAGTTGTGGGCAGCTCTGGAGACTGAGTTTGGTAAATGGTTGTCTCCACTCAACCTGCAGCCTGGTAAGGCCGTGTGCGACAATGCTGCAAACCTGGGTGCGGCCTTGTATGGCTCACGTGTTGAACCTTGTTGTCCAGCAATTTTTAACACAATATCCCGGCCTAGATGGCCTTCTGAACAGGGCACGAAAACTGTCTGCTCACTTCTGCCGTTCAACCGCCGCAGATGAGCGACTTGCATCGCTCCAAAAGTCTTTCAGCCTGCCGGTTCATCGCCTGAAATGCGATGTGCCGACGTGCTGGAATTCGACTCTCCACATGTTACAGCGACTGTGGCAGCACCGCCGAGTCCTGGTGCAATACGTCATGACGTATAGCCTGGGCCAACAAGATGCAGACGTGGGGCAGATCACCCTGATAGAGTGGTCTCAGATCAAGGACCTATGCACCCTTCTGCACAGTTTCGACATGGCGACGAATATGTTTAGCGCTGACAATGCCATTATCAGCATGACAATTCCTGTCATTTACATGCTGGAGCACACGCTAAACACTATTCGGAGTCAGGGGGTGGGACAACAGGAAGGGGAGGAACTACAGGAGGATTCATATGCGCAAGGGACAACAACATCACCAAGGTCCAGACGTTCATCATCACTAAGGCGGTAGGCATGGGACCATTGAGGACAGGGATCAACAAGGGCGCATGGTAACAAGCAAAATGTTGAGGAAGGTGCAGGAAAACATGAAGAAATGGAGGAAGAACTGTCCATGGACATGGAAGACTCAGCGGATGAGGGAGACCTTGGTCAAATTTCAGTTGAAACAGGTTGGGGGGAGATGTCAGAGGAAGAAAGAACGGTTAGCACCTCTATGCCACAAACTTAGTCCGCATGGCTGCACAAGACACATGAGCAACTTCTTGCTGCACTACCTCCAAAATGACCCTCGTATTGTCAAAATTAGAAGTGATGATGAGTACTGGCTTGCCACACTATTAGATCCCCGGTACAAGTCCAAATTTTGTGACATAATTCCAGCCATAGAAAGGGACGCACGTATGCAGGAGTATCAGCAAAAGCTGTTACTCGATCTTAGCTCGTCTTTTCCACCAAACAACCGTGGTGCACGGAGTGAATCTCCCAGTTGTAACTTCACAAACATGGGACGGTCTCGTCATCTTCAACAGTCTACCCGTACCAGCAGCACCGTATCTGGTGCTGGTAACAGCAATTTTATTGAATCATTTCATAATTTTTTTAGACCATCCTTTGCAAGGCCACCAGAGACAACAAGTCTGACACATAGTCAACGGCTGGAGAGGATGATACAGGAGTATCTCCAAATGAACATCGATGCCATGACTTTGCAATCGAGCCTTGCTCATTTTTGGCTTCAAATCTTGAAAAATGGCCAGAGCTCTCCACTTACGCCTTGGAGATCTTGTCGTGTCCAGCTGCCAGCGTTGTCTCTGAACATGTCTTCAGTGCTGCTGGGTGTGTGCTGACAGATAAGCACACACGTCTGTCCAGTGACAATGTGGACAGACTAACGTTCATCAATATGAACAAGTCATGGATCCACAAGGAATTTACTACCCCTGTGTCATCCTGGGGAGAGTAAATGCTTGTGTATTTTGAATGTGCTTGATGCAAATCTACCTGTGAAGTGTACAACTGGGGCACAAGTGCTGCCACTGAAGGGCTGTCTGTGTGGCCCAATTTTTGGAAAAAAGGGAGACTCCGCTTGGAGTAACCCTTGCTTGCAGTGTTTCTAAAAATGATCCAAGATGAACAGATCGGGGATCAGCAAAGACTTTGCTACCCACCCCAGTGTCATCCTGGGGACGGTTAAGGATGGCGTATTTTTGAATGTGCTTGATGCAAATCTACCTGTGAAGTGTACGACTGGGGCACAAGTGCTGCCTCTGAAGGGGTGTCTGTGTGTCCCAATTTTTGGAAAAAAGGGAGACTCCGCTTTGAGTCACCTTGCGGTGTTTTACATCATTTTAGAAGGACATGCCATGCCTATATCTGTGTCTCCTCCTCTTTTTCCTTGTCCAGCTCTTCTGTTTTTGCATGAGTATTTGTCCTTGTCACTTTCCCATGTGTTTGTTTTGTGAGTTGTCAGCCACCTTTTGGATACCTTTGAGGGAGTTTTCTAGGTGTTTTTATGTGTTTGTGATTGCCTCCCATTGTTTTCTATGGGTTCGAGTGGTTCGCCGAACCAGTTTGCCGAACTGAACTCGAACTAGACCTCCGTTCGACGAACCAAGCTCTAGCCGAACCGCGACCAGTTCGCTCATCTCTACTGGCTACCTCAGCACAGGAAATTCCTTGCTGCATTTTTTCATTAGCAGGGATACTAAGTTAGTGTTCCTTTTCTGTCCTGGTACCCACAGAACCCGGGCACTCTACCCAACTGCCCATTTTCACCACGCTATTTTATTTGTCCAAAGAGCTGACACTTGTTGTGCCATCCTAAAAGTGTCTGGAATAGTAAGTTAGTGTTCCTTTTCTGTCCTGGTATCCACAGAACCCGGGCACTCTACCCACCTGCCCATTTTTGCCACGCTATTTTATTTGCCCAAAGAGCTGACACTTTTTGTGCCATCCTAAAAGTCTCTGAAATACTAAGTTAGTGTTCCTTTTCTGTTGTGGTACCCAGAGAACCCGGGCACTCTACCCACCTGCAAATTTTTGTCATGCTATTTTATTTGCCCAAAGAGTTGACACTTGTTGTGCCATCTAAAAGTGTCTGGAATACTAAGTTAGTGTTCCTTTCCTGTCCTGGTACCCACAGAACCCAGGCACTCTACCCACCTGCCCATTTTTGCCATGCTATTTTATTTGCTCGAACAACTGACACTTTTTGTGCCATCCTAAAAGTGTCTGGAATACTAAGTTAGTGTTCCTTTTCTGTCCTGGTACCCACAGAACCCGGGCACTCTACCTACTTGCCTGTAATACTATTGTATGAACTGAGTATTTCGATCGCGTTAGAGTAATGACAACCAGAGACGGGTTCTTGGTGCAAAGTTTTATAATACGCAACCAACAAATATGTACACAGAAAAGAACATAAACACGGTATATACCTGCCAGGTTCGGAGCAAGGGGGAATTCTCGGGACCGCGCACCGCACTCCCCCAGGGAGGCCACCAGGAGCGAACCCCTATACAGGGGCTGTCTGGCGATCACCCCAGAAGGCCTAAATGCGCAGCAGCCGGGACACGAAAGGGCAACAGGTTATAGTCCAAAAATATCCGTACGTGATGTAGAACGCGGGTCCTAGGGTGGATATGAACCGGAAGGGACAGGGCACAAACGCTGACTAGAGATGGCAGACGGAGTCCGGGACCAGCGAGGGCACAGCTTGATGAGACCAAATGGAGTCCAAGGCCGATGTCTGGTGATTCACCAGGATGCAAAATTAGCAACCAGGAATGAGATCAGTGGAGCAGGAGTAGACAGGAAGCAGTATACTCAAGCAACTAGACTAAGCTTAGGGGCGGGCTTTTAAACAGATGAACAGGAAGTAGGGCAACAGAACAGAAAACTCCATGTTAACAAAGGGCAAGATCCTTCAAAAGAAAACTGGAAATCCCGGAAAACTGACACTGGCCATATTTGCCACGCAATTTTATTTGCCCAAAGAGTTGACACTTTTTGTGCCATCCTAAAAGTGACTGGAATACTAAGTTAGTGTTCCTTTCCTGTCCTGCTACACACAGAACCCGGGCACTCTACCAACCAGTCCATTTTTGCCACACTATTCTAATTGCAAACTGTGCTGCCACTGTTAGGGGCATACAAAAATTGTCTATGATAGTCTGTGTTGGGTCTTCAGCTGTCAAAAAAGCTAGACCACCTCTGCAATCTACACCACCTCTCCATTTTTGCTATCACATTTTAAGTGTCCAATCTTGTTGCTAACAAAATGAGTGGCAAAAGGACAGATGCTGATGGAAAGGGGAACAGGCATGTTGGAAAAGGAAAAAACGTTTGTGTCCGTGGGGAAGGTGGGAAAGCTACATTAACATCTGCTGAAGATAGGCCATCTTCCAGCAAAAGTAAGATGTCTACTACTTTCCGTAGACAATCCGATGTGCTCCCTTTTTTATGGAACCAAACAACTGTAATAAAGGTAGATGATGCACAAAAAAAGAACATGCTTGAATGGATCTCAAGTGGTCCAACAAGTGGCCTCTCCTCCACCTCAACTTCAACATCCAAAAAACAACAGTCCTCTGAGTTGTCATCCCAATCACACTTGCTTTCTCCCAGCTCTCAAGTCTCCACCCACCCTGCAGAGTAAGGTGTAACAGAGATGGCTGAGTCTGCAGAGCTGTTCAGTCACACTATAGCCTGGGAATCAGAGGTCTGCTCCCAAGCTACAGTGAGTACAGACCAGGAAATGGTCTGCAGTGATGCCCAGAAGCTTTAAGAGTCAGCTCAGGCCCTGATGACCAAGTTTCTGAGCATAATGTAGACCCTCATTCCCAAACTGTAACACCTGTTGGTGGAGACAATGAGGAACATACTGATGATGATGAAACGAGGATAACAGATTGGGATGACAATTTAACTATTCAGTCAGGGTAGGAAGCGGTTAGGTCTGAGGGCGAGGGGAGTGCAAACACAACGCTTGATGATGAAGTTCTAGATACCACTTACTGTCAACCCACAGTCAGGCACTAAAGGAAGTCACCAGAGGCGGTGTCGGAGGATGCCACTGATGACGAAGTTACCTTGCGCCTTCCTGGACAGAGTCGGAGTACTGGAAGCACATCAACAACTGCATCCTCAGCCACAACTCTGCCTCTGAGCACAAATCGGGGTGGCTCTGCAGGTCGCATGGGCTCTAAGCCTTGCCTAGCCTGGTCCTTTTTTGACCTTGCAAAGGATCTCCCAAATCATGTGATCTGTAAAATTTGTCAGCAATCTATAAGTAGAGGCCAAAACCTCACCAGTTTGACCACTTCTTCCATGAATCGTCACATGAATAACAAGCATAAGTCCCAGTGGGAAGCTCACCGTGCTGTAATGCGGCCTAGCGGAGCGGGAAAAACACTCTCTGCCCCTCAAGTTCCTCCACACGCTCTTCATCTTCTAAGACTGTGGGGACAGCTGTTACACCTATTTTTCTATGCAGACCTTCCATCACTTTAACCGCAACAGGCAGTTTGCTTGGCAGGTCGTCAGTTTGTTTGGAAGGGGAAATTAGTGCTGGTGTAGGGTGACCAGAAAAATGCCCACAGGATAATTGCCCACAGGAAAAATGCCCACAGGAAAATTGCCCACAGGAAAAATGCCCACAGGATAATTGCCCACACGGAAAATTGCCCACACGGAAAATTGCCCACACGGAAAATTGCCCACATGGAAAATTGCCCACACGGAAAATTGCCAATTGCAGCATCAGAAAGTTTCAGATCTATGATATTTGAGATGCAAGGCGAGGATGTTCACATGATATGTGAAAAATGTCCACAGAAAATTGCCAACAGACATGAATGCCCACTAGGATTGGGGACTATGTAACCCAGAATGGGAACATATATACCATGAAGCGGGCATTTACACCAGGATGGAGACAACGTGGACCATACATACCAGGATGAGGACCTTATATACCAGCATTGGGACATATAACAAAGGATGAGGACATATTTACCAGGATGATAGGCATATATACCAGGACGGGGGACATTACTACATAATGAAGGGGGAGGGGAGGCAGTTCATAAGTCTTGATAGAAGTTAGAACACTACAAGGGCCCATACATGTGAAAAACATGTGTTAGTCGTGGGGTCAGGTCCAAATTTCACACTGGGGCCCATAGGACTCCAGTTACACCACTGCAAAAACACAGGGCTGCCACTAGGAATTTCAGGACCCCATACTGGCAAAATGTCTGGGCCCCCTTGAGACTCCGCATAGGTTGCACCCCAGCTCTGCCTCCACCCCTCAAACCTTCCACACTCCTGATGCCATGTTTGGAAAAACGTGTGTGTGTGCATATATCTAATATATGTATGTGTGTATGTCCGCTAAAGGAATCCACACTGTCACATTTACAATCATGACATTTTCCAGATGCCTCATGTGACTCAGGGAACGTCAGACTATGTTTTGAGGAGAAAATTTAATCCCACACTTTAGCTTTTCACCAAAAATCCTGCCTAAATTAAAGTCAACGGATCTGGGAGCTACAGGTCATTAATAGGAACTGTGATTGGTTGCTATAGGAACAAAGGACATTCTTAGTATAAGAAGCTTATGTGTGAGATAATATGATATCGGAGGGGAGACAGAGAAAGAAAGATAGAGACAGAGAGAGACAGACAGTGAAAGAGACAAATAGAGAGAGGCAGATAGGGAGAGAGACAGACAGGGAGTAAGACGGACAGGGAGTGAGACAGACAGGGAGAGGGAAAGAGGCAGACAGGGAAAGAGGCAGACACACAGGCAGAGACAGACACACAAAGACAGACAGACAGAGACAGACAGGGAAAGAGACAGACAGAGAGGGGGACAGAGTGAGGCTGGGAGAGAGGGACAGTGGGAGAGAGAGACAGAGAGGCAGCTACCAACCCAGGCAACTCTGGATATTACAGGTAGTGTGTATGTGTATATATATATATATATAGATATGCTATATATACATACATACATACACACACAAACACACACGGCCAAAAGTGTTAGCACCCTTGAAGTTGTTCCAGAAAAAGAAGTGTTGCCCTAAAAAAATTACATTACAGACATCACTAGGGGGGCGCACAGACATCTAGGGGGGTACACAGACATCACTAGGGGGCCACAGACATCCCTAGGGAGGCACATACATCTCTAGGTGAGCACAGACATCTCTAGGTGGGCATGAACATCCCTAGGGGGACACAGACATCACTAGGGGGCACAGACATCACTAGGGGGGCATGGACATCACTGGGTGGCACGGTCAGTAATTGCAGAGTACAGACATCACTAGGGGGGCAAACAGCACTGGAGGTGGTACACAGCATTGGAGGGCAAACAACACTGGTGGTGATAAACAGCACTGGAGGGGGCTGCACAGACAGAGCACTGGGGGGGCGGCACACAGCACTGGGGGGCTGCACACAGGACTGGAGGCTGCACACAGCACTAAGGGGCTGCACACAGCATTGGGTGGGCTGCACACAGCCCCGGGGTATGTACACAAGACTAGGGAGCCTGCACACAGTGCTAGGGGGCTGCACACAGCACTTGGGGGGCTGCACACAGCATTGGGGGGCTGACCTCACTGGAGAGCAGGCACACAACAGAGGGGGAACTCCAGGCACACAGCTAAACCCGCTCACACAGTCCCGACCACATTTGTATGTAAGCACTGGAGCACTGCGGCCCCCGGGAATCTGCTCGGGGGGCGCAGAAAAAGTCATTGCAGGCCCGTGGTTCCATCCCCTCAGCTAAAGCAAGGCAGGAGCACCCCGCCCTCCATCCCAGGCGGTGTTCAGCTCACCGAGCGCCTACCTTTCCCCGCCGGATGCCATGTCTTCGCCACCTCCGCATTGCCCGCAGCACTGTGATGAGGCACAGAGTGATGACCTCATCACATTGGGCTGCGGGATGACGCACCGCCTCCCTGCTCTGCTCCATGCGCCTGGTTTCCGGCCTTGTTTTAGCAATGTGTGTGTGCACTGGCTGAAACAGCCAAGCCCCTCTGCTGCGGCTGTAACTGGGGCCAGGTGAAGAGGGGAAGCCTGGCCTCCCCAGGGCTTAACAAAGCTAAGTAATTACCCCAGGCCTGTACGGGCCCCCTCTCTTCACCGGGCCCCCTACAGCAGTCACAGTAGTAATGCCCTAATGGCGGCCCTGCAAAAACATATCATACATTCCCAGAACGAACACAAGGTCATACAAGCGACAGAGTCTCACCTTTCTGCTGTGCATTTGGGGCTTTCAGGACCAACTATCTCTGCCAGCAGCACCCTGCTTTTGGTGGGCTCCCACTGAGATGATAATGTATTAGATGTGACCTGCAGTCCCATGTAACTCAACAGATAATACAGTGATACTTTTGTGAGTACAGATAGTAGTGATTGCTCCTCTGGATCACACTGCTGCTGGTTCTGCATGTGTTGCTGTTTTGGGCTGGTGGGAGGAGTAAGGGTACTTTCACACTTGCGTTCAGCGCAATCCGCCGCTATGGAGAATAGCGCAGTCCGTTAACGCACTGCGCTATTCTCCAAAACTTGTATTGACAACGCACTGTAACGCAAGTGTCTGCGTTCCATCCGCTGGACGACGCTGCGTCGTTATTTTGATGCAGCGTCGAGCAAAGGGAACGCTACATGTAGCGTTTTTTTGGGTCGTTAAAATAACGCACCTCCGTTGGAATCCGCCAAGGTGTCTAATGATTGTCTATGGTGGCGGATTCCACCCGCTATGCGCTAAGCGGCGGAATCCGCTGACGGATTCCGTCACGTTCTACTGAGCATGCTCAGCATGTCCAGCAGAACGATCGAAATCGTTTAAAATCACTCCTGGTCTCTCTCCCCCCTCTCACATACTCACCGATCACGGGCGCGACGCTGCACAGTTGTCACAAAGCTCCAGCGGCTTTTCCTCTTTAGAAAATTCCGGCCGCTCATTATTCCATCTAGTATTCACTGCTTCCCCGCCCACCTGCGCCTATGATTGGTTGGTCAGACCCGCACCCACGCTGAGTGACAGCTATCTCACTGCAACCAATCACAGCCACAGGTGGGCGGGTCTATATCGTGCAGTACAATAACTAAATAAATAATTTAAAAAAACGGTGTGCGGTCCCCCCAAATTTTGATACCAGCCAAGGTAAAGTCACAAGGCTGAAGGCTGGTATTCTCAGGATGGGGAGCCCCACATTATGGGGAGCCCCCCAGCCTAACAATATCAGCCAGCAGCCGCCCGGAATTGCCGCATTGCCCATTAGATGCGACAGTCCCGGGACTCTACCCGGCTCATCCCGAATTGCTCTGGTGTGGTGGCAAATCGAGCTAATAAGGAGTTAATGGCAGTCCTAGGTTATTCATGGCAGGCGTCTATGAGACACCCACAATGATTAACCTGTAAGTGAAAGTAAATAAACACATACACCCGAAAAAATACTTTATTTGGAATAAAAGATAAAAAAACACCCTTTTTACCACTTTATTAATCCCCAAATACCAGTCCAGGTCCGGCATAATCCACATAAGGTCCCGCGACGCATCCAGCTCTGCTATATGAAGCTGACAGGAGCGGACGTAGAACACCGCCGCTCTCTGTCAGCTCCAGGCAGCAACTGAAGTAAGTCACGCTGTCAGCGGGGACGTCACTGAGGTAATGTGTGCGGTGATGATGGAAGCGGTAGTGCCGGTGTGTATGCGGTGATGAGTGTGGTAGTGCCTGCGTGTGTGCGGTGATGATGGGTGCGGTATTGCCGGTATGTGTGCGGTGATGATGAGTGCAGTAGTGCCTGTGTGCAGTGATAATGATGAGTGCGGTAGTGCCGGCGTGTGTGCAGTGATGATGATGAGTGTGGTAGTGCCGGGGTGTGTGCGGTGATGAAAGGTGCGGTAGTGCCGGGGTGTGTGCGGTGATGATGATGAGTGCGGTAGTGCCGGGGTGTGTGCATTGATGATGATGAGTGAGGTAGTGCCGGGGTGTGTGCAGTGATGATGGGGACTCTCTCTCCCTCTCGGCTTAATGCAACGTGTTATTTTACAGGAATCTGCTGCCTTTATATCACACTATTTACAACGCATCCGTCACATGCGTCACACAACTCATTGTGACGGATGCCGTTCAACGCAAGTGTGAAAGTAGCCTAAAGCCGGTGTCACACGGTACAATATAACTAACGATATGTCGGTGGGGTCACGGAATTCGTGACGCACATCGTTAGAGATGTCGTAGCGTGTGACAGCTCCGAACGACTATTAACGAGCAAAAATACTCACCTTATCATTGCTCGTTGACACGTCGTTCATTTTCATAATGTCGTTCCTCCTTCTGCGCGCCGGTTGTTCGTCGTTCCCATGGCAGCACACATCGCTACGTGTGACACCCCTGTAAGGACGAACACAGCTTACCTGTGTCCCGCCGACAATGAGGCAGAAAGGAGGTAGGCGTGATGTTACGGCCGCTCATCTCCGCCCCTCCGCTTCTATTGGGCGGCTGCTGTGTGACGTCGCTGTGACGCCGAACGTCCCTCCCCCTTGTTGTTCGCCGCCCACAGCGATGTTGTTAGGGAGGTAAGTACATGTGACGTGGGTTAATGACTTTGTGCGCCACGGGCAACGAATTGCCCGTGACGAACAAACGACGGGGGCGGGTGCGATCGCTCATGCGATTGCACGATATATCGTACCGTGTAACGCCGCCTTAAGGCAGAATCAGTGAAAGATGAGAGCAGACTGTGTCTATCTATCGCTGATAATGACAGACTGCTGCTACAAACCACAGATCTTCAGCATTTTGCAGTTTTGCACTAGGTCAACTGTAAATCACAAGTTTATCACCTATCATGTGAACATCCTCACTTTGCACCTCAAATATCATAGATCTGAAACATTGTGATGCTGCAATTGGCAATTTTGTGTGTGGGCAATTTTCCATGTGGGCAATATTCCATGTGGGCAATTTTGTGTGTGGGCAATTTTCCATGTGGGCAATTTTCCATGTGGGCAATTTTCCATGTGGGCAATTTTCTCTGTGGGCAATTTTCTGTGTGGGCAATTTTCCATGTGGGCAATTTTCCGTGTGGGCAATTTTCCTGTGGGCATTTTTCCTGTGGACAATTTTCCTGTGGGCATTTTTCCTGTGGGCAATTTTCCTGTGGGCATTTTTCAGGGAACCGTGTACAAGAACCTTTTTAAAATTGATCAAACCCACAAACCCACTGACTTTTTCAAGCAGACTATGCTTCAGGAAACCACCAGTGTCTTTTCTGGCAACTTTTCAGATTTATTTTTGTGGCTTTGCTGCCAGTGCTTTTTTTTTACTTGTATATATAAAAAAGAGAGCAGCTTACATGTGAAAGACATCTGAAGATTGGTTAGGTCACTTCTTTTAGCTTGGTATACTTGGAAACATAAGTTAGAAGATGCACAAATCTCTGAACCTAAGAACAGCAAGTCGTTTCTACATTGTACAGTATATGTTCATTCTTTTTAGCGCTTTTTCAAGCATGTTATGGAGCATGTCTGGACCAGACAATGTGTGCACATATTCATAGGCTTTGTTGGCACAAAGTTTTTCGAGGAGTTTTTGAAGAAGATACTGTACGTTTTTGACAAGTTTTGAGTTTTTGAAGATGATTTGGAGAATTTCCTCAGTTTCTGATCCAAAAAGACTTTAGGTACCATTACCCTTAGGTTGCTGATGTTTAGAGGTAAGAGTCATTTAAGAAGAATTTCCATTGTATTTTTTCATTTGTTTTTATCCTAGGTTTCGCCTATTAATGGCCATACTGAGAATGTGCACCCGGACATTGCACTTATACCAACATGTGTTCCACATCATTTCATAGGTTTTGCTTTAGGTTCTTGTACTTTAGGAATACTGAGGTGTGGTCCCCTTTTTGGGCTGTGCATACTGTCTATATAGCTTTCCACAGGGGGGTGACTGAACAGTCAGATTTGGGTCCTGCTCTGCCCCTGTCAATATTAGGGTCTGCTGACACACAGCGTGTACTGCTGAGATAGAAACCATCCTGATTGGGTACACCTTGTCATGGTGTGATGGCTTTTATGCTTTTTTTTAATCAAAATAGTGTCAACTGAGTACCTTATGGTATTTATATGTAAAGTAATTTACTTGCAAGTCAGGGACATCTGAGAAGGAGGACGGAGAAACAGCCAGGGGTGGACATATCATTGGTGTAACCTGTTCGGCCGCACATGGGCCCAAGACTTAAGGGTGCTCATTTCTACCCCCAAAGCAAGTGGAATTGTGAATTTTCATGAGCTCTTGCTCTGCAAAAGGCCCATATATTGTTCTTGCACAGGGCCCCTTTTCTGTCTGTGTCCTCCAGTCGCAGGTGACTGTGCAAGTGAGAAAAAAGTTAGTATATGAGTGTTAAAAATGTGCGACAGTTCATTGCAGTAACAGAAACCGAATTATTATGTCCCACGACATAAGAATCATACTTTATTGCATTGTTCCCGGAGCTGCTATCTCTGGCGCGGCTGTCACCCTTGCTTTCAGGTCCACAGTCAGTGCAGTGAATGTCCATGAGCATAATCAGCAGGCCCGGAAGCAAATGTCACAGCAGTGTGAGAGACAGGTGAGAATAGAAATACATTTTTTTCTCAGTGACTTATGTTTCCTCCGGTATGTGTCACACTGATGTCACACGGATCACATCAGTGTGCGGTCCATGTGACCTCCATGCTGCTGGCAGAAAACGTACATGTCACCATATGGAGCACATAGACACGCATGTTTGACATAACATGTAGTTAAATAGTTACTTAGGTTGAAAAAATACCTAGGTCCATCTAGTTCAACCTTCCTTCACCAGTTCCACAGACACGGACGTGCGTGCAAACCCATTGATTTTAATGGGTCTACGTATGTACGTGTCTCTGGTATGTGTAAAAATGGAAGACACGGATATGTGAAGGAGCCTAAGGCAGAAAATCAGGCAGCTGCAGTTATTAATAAAATAACAAATTGCTCAGTATTCACTGTCTCCTGGTCCAACTCTGAGTCTTTGGCACTTCTCTCAGTGTCTGGCATTGGCTGTGGAGCAGAGGGCACGGCAGCCAATCAGTGAGCTCAGTGGCACAGACAGTGAAGGCGGAACACCCTCATTAGCGCTGCTGAGCTCGCTGATTTGCTGCAAGTCTGTCAACATGACATTAGAGCCATAGCCAGGGGTGTACATAGAAATCATGGGGCCCCATAGCAGAATTTCTAATTTCCCCCCCGAATGAAATAATACTAATAATAGTAATACTAATAATAAATAAACATAAGAGCATATCTCAAAACTTTGCAGCCCTTACCAAGTAATTTTCCTCCTACTGAAGCCCCTAGATTCCCCTTTCATTACAGCCATAAAATATGATTGCAACAAAAGTGCCCCACAAATGCTGTATGATACCCCACAGTAAATTCGTCCACGTACCGTCTACACACACAGTATGATGAACCTTATATACCCCTTTTAACCTACCCCAGCAATGAATGGTAATCCCCATACATAGGAGATCTGTATATAGTGTCAGTGTACAGGTAATACAGTGATCACCGGTGACATTATGCATAGGAATTCTGTATATAGTGTACAGCTAATACAGTCGTCACTGGTGAATTTATAGATAGAGATCTGTATATTGCTAATACAGTGATCACCAGTGATAATATATACAGGAGTTCTGTATATAGTGTATTGTGTGTGTGTATACATGTAATACACTGACTTACCAGCGACGTTTCTAGTTGAAAATTTCCCAGAGGGGCATTGCAGCTATAAGTCCCCTTACCTGGCAGCCAGACTGGCTTGCAAAGTCTCCTTAAGGAGAATAGTGTTCCCCCGTGGTCCCCACATAGCTTTCTCATGAGCCAGATCAGACACCCCCATACTTTGCACTGACGAGGGGCAAGCACCCCGAAACACCGTGTCTGCAAATTGGGATTCTGATCTGGCTTATATATCCTGAGTCATATTGCAATGGATTGTTGAAAATCCACTTGTGACTTTTAGGATCGCTACTTCCAATAGGTGGCGCTGTGCTAGAGTTTGTCTCCTTTACTGGAGAGACAATTTGAATATTTCCCAGAGGGGCATTGCAGCTATAAGTCCCCTTACCTGGCAGCCAGACTGGCTTGCAAAGTCTCCTTAAGGAGAATAGTGTTCCCCCGTGGTCCCCACATAGCTTTCTCATGAGCCAGATCAGACACCCCCATACTTTGCACTGACGAGGGGCAAGCACCCCGAAACACCGTGTCTGCAAATTGGGATTCTGATCTGGCTTATATATCCTGAGTCATATTGCAATGGATTGTTGAAAATCCACTTGTGACTTTTAGGATCGCTACTTCCAATAGGTGGCGCTGTGCTAGAGTTTGTCTCCTTTACTGGAGAGACAATTTGAATATTTCCCAGAGGGGCATTGCAGCTATAAGTCCCCTTACCTGGCAGCCAGACTGGCTTGCAAAGTCTCCTTAAAGGGAACCTGTCATGAGAAATGTCCCCTAAAACCTCACAGATTCCCCCTCTGCAGCTCCTGGGCTGCATTCTATAAAGGTCCCTGTTATGATTGTGGCCACTTTCTGACCGAAAAAAAGTGTTTATAAAGTTGTACCTTTTTTGCTTCTGATTCTGTAAATCCGACACGGGGGCGGGCAGCCTGATGGCCGTTAGTCTGCCCCCTGGTCCTGTATGCCGCCCCCATCGCTGATTACAATAATGCTGGACGCCGCCCCCTGCTACATCCATTGCCGCGCATGCCCAGTGCCCATCTCTCGGGGATGAGCACTGTGCCTAGCGTCACCGCTGGTGACGTGCACGCAGGGTTAAGATTATGGGCGGTGCTGTGATGTTTATTCCTAAGCAACCGCCCATAATCGCGGGACCGTGCTTTCCCCCTCGGCCTGCTTCTTTCTGCGCAAGCGCGCTGCTGCTGACCTCACTTCGCCTCCTTCCCATCTTGCCCCGAGGCAGGAAATAGATGGGAAGAGCGCGGAGCAGTGACTACACCGAAAGCGCGGTCCCGCGATTATGGGCGGTTGCTTAGGAATAAACATCACAGCACCGCCCATAATCTTAACCCTGCGTGCACGTCACCAGCGGTGACGCTAGGCACAGTGCTCATCCCCGAGAGATGGGCACTGGGCATGCGCGGCGATGGATGTAGCAGGGGGCGGCGTCCAGCATTATTGTAATCAGCGATGGGGGCGGCATACAGGACCAGGGGGCAGACTAACGGCCATCAGGCTGCCCGCCCCCGTGTCGGATTTACAGAATCAGAAGCAAAAAAGGTACAACTTTATAAACACTTTTTTTCGGTCAGAAAGTGGCCACAATCATAACAGGGACCTTTATAGAATGCAGCCCAGGAGCTGCAGAGGGGGAATCTGTGAGGTTTTAGGGGACATTTCTCATGACAGGTTCCCTTTAAGGAGAATAGTGTTCCCCCGTGGTCCCCACATAGCTTTCTCATGAGCCAGATCAGACACCCCCATACTTTGCACTGACGAGGGGCAAGCACCCCGAAACACCGTGTCTGCAAATTGGGATTCTGATCTGGCTTATATATCCTGAGTCATATTGCAATGGATTGTTGAAAATCCACTTGTGACTTTTAGGATCGCTACTTCCAATAGGTGGCGCTGTGCTAGAGTTTGTCTCCTTTACTGGAGAGACAATTTGAATATTTCCCAGAGGGGCATTGCAGCTATAAGTCCCCTTACCTGGCAGCCAGACTGGCTTGCAAAGTCTCCTTAAGGAGAATAGTGTTCCCCCGTGGTCCCCACATAGCTTTCTCATGAGCCAGATCAGACACCCCCATACTTTGCACTGACGAGGGGCAAGCACCCCGAAACACCGTGTCTGCAAATTGGGATTCTGATCTGGCTTATATATCCTGAGTCATATTGCAATGGATTGTTGAAAATCCACTTGTGACTTTTAGGATCGCTACTTCCAATAGGTGGCGCTGTGCTAGAGTTTGTCTCCTTTACTGGAGAGACAATTTGAATATTTCCCAGAGGGGCATTGCAGCTATAAGTCCCCTTACCTGGCAGCCAGACTGGCTTGCAAAGTCTCCTTAAGGAGAATAGTGTTCCCCCGTGGTCCCCACATAGCTTTCTCATGAGCCAGATCAGACACCCCCATACTTTGCACTGACGAGGGGCAAGCACCCCGAAACACCGTGTCTGCAAATTGGGATTCTGATCTGGCTTATATATCCTGAGTCATATTGCAATGGATTGTTGAAAATCCACTTGTGACTTTTAGGATCGCTACTTCCAATAGGTGGCGCTGTGCTAGAGTTTGTCTCCTTTACTGGAGAGACAATTTGAATATTTCCCAGAGGGGCATTGCAGCTATAAGTCCCCTTACCTGGCAGCCAGACTGGCTTGCAAAGTCTCCTTAAGGAGAATAGTGTTCCCCCGTGGTCCCCACATAGCTTTCTCATGAGCCAGATCAGACACCCCCATACTTTGCACTGACGAGGGGCAAGCACCCCGAAACACCGTGTCTGCAAATTGGGATTCTGATCTGGCTTATATATCCTGAGTCATATTGCAATGGATTGTTGAAAATCCACTTGTGACTTTTAGGATCGCTACTTCCAATAGGTGGCGCTGTGCTAGAGTTTGTCTCCTTTACTGGAGAGACAATTTGAATATTTCCCAGAGGGGCATTGCAGCTATAAGTCCCCTTACCTGGCAGCCAGACTGGCTTGCAAAGTCTCCTTAAGGAGAATAGTGTTCCCCCGTGGTCCCCACATAGCTTTCTCATGAGCCAGATCAGACACCCCCATACTTTGCACTGACGAGGGGCAAGCACCCCGAAACACCGTGTCTGCAAATTGGGATTCTGATCTGGCTTATATATCCTGAGTCATATTGCAATGGATTGTTGAAAATCCACTTGTGACTTTTAGGATCGCTACTTCCAATAGGTGGCGCTGTGCTAGAGTTTGTCTCCTTTACTGGAGAGACAATTTGAATATTTCCCAGAGGGGCATTGCAGCTATAAGTCCCCTTACCTGGCAGCCAGACTGGCTTGCAAAGTCTCCTTAAGGAGAATAGTGTTCCCCCGTGGTCCCCACATAGCTTTCTCATGAGCCAGATCAGACACCCCCATACTTTGCACTGACGAGGGGCAAGCACCCCGAAACACCGTGTCTGCAAATTGGGATTCTGTTCTGGCTTATATATCCTGAGTCATATTGCAATGGATTGTTGAAAATCCACTTGTGACTTTTAGGATCGCTACTTCCAATAGGTGGCGCTGTGCTAGAGTTTGTCTCCTTTACTGGAGAGACAATTTGAATATTTCCCAGAGGGGCATTGCAGCTATAAGTCCCCTTACCTGGCAGCCAGACTGGCTTGCAAAGTCTCCTTAAGGAGAATAGTGTTCCCCCGTGGTCCCCACATAGCTTTCTCATGAGCCAGATCAGACACCCCCATACTTTGCACTGACGAGGGGCAAGCACCCCGAAATACCGTGTCTGCAAATTGGGATTCTGATCTGGCTTATATATCCTGAGTCATATTGCAATGGATTGTTGAAAATCCACTTGTGACTTTTAGGATCGCTACTTCCAATAGGTGGCGCTGTGCTAGAGTTTGTCTCCTTTACTGGAGAGACAATTTGAATATTTCCCAGAGGGGCATTGCAGCTATAAGTCCCCTTACCTGGCAGCCAGACTGGCTTGCAAAGTCTCCTTAAGGAGAATAGTGTTCCCCCGTGGTCCCCACATAGCTTTCTCATGAGCCAGATCAGACACCCCCATACTTTGCACTGACGAGGGGCAAGCACCCCGAAACACCGTGTCTGCAAATTGGGATTCTGATCTGGCTTATATATCCTGAGTCATATTGCAATGGATTGTTGAAAATCCACTTGTGACTTTTAGGATCGCTACTTCCAATAGGTGGCGCTGTGCTAGAGTTTGTCTCCTTTACTGGAGAGACAATTTGAATATTTCCCAGAGGGGCATTGCAGCTATAAGTCCCCTTACCTGGCAGCCAGACTGGCTTGCAAAGTCTCCTTAAGGAGAATAGTGTTCCCCCGTGGTCCCCACATAGCTTTCTCATGAGCCAGATCAGACACCCCCATACTTTGCACTGACGAGGGGCAAGCACCCCGAAACACCGTGTCTGCAAATTGGGATTCTGATCTGGCTTATATATCCTGAGTCATATTGCAATGGATTGTTGAAAATCCACTTGTGACTTTTAGGATCGCTACTTCCAATAGGTGGCGCTGTGCTAGAGTTTGTCTCCTTTACTGGAGAGACAATTTGAATATTTCCCAGAGGGGCATTGCAGCTATAAGTCCCCTTACCTGGCAGCCAGACTGGCTTGCAAAGTCTCCTTAAGGAGAATAGTGTTCCCCCGTGGTCCCCACATAGCTTTCTCATGAGCCAGATCAGACACCCCCATACTTTGCACTGACGAGGGGCAAGCACCCCGAAACACCGTGTCTGCAAATTGGGATTCTGATCTGGCTTATATATCCTGAGTCATATTGCAATGGATTGTTGAAAATCCACTTGTGACTTTTAGGATCGCTACTTCCAATAGGTGGCGCTGTGCTAGAGTTTGTCTCCTTTACTGGAGAGACAATTTGAATATTTCCCAGAGGGGCATTGCAGCTATAAGTCCCCTTACCTGGCAGCCAGACTGGCTTGCAAAGTCTCCTTAAGGAGAATAGTGTTCCCCCGTGGTCCCCACATAGCTTTCTCATGAGCCAGATCAGACACCCCCATACTTTGCACTGACGAGGGGCAAGCACCCCGAAACACCGTGTCTGCAAATTGGGATTCTGATCTGGCTTATATATCCTGAGTCATATTGCAATGGATTGTTGAAAATCCACTTGTGACTTTTAGGATCGCTACTTCCAATAGGTGGCGCTGTGCTAGAGTTTGTCTCCTTTACTGGAGAGACAATTTGAATATTTCCCAGAGGGGCATTGCAGCTATAAGTCCCCTTACCTGGCAGCCAGACTGGCTTGCAAAGTCTCCTTAAGGAGAATAGTGTTCCCCCGTGGTCCCCACATAGCTTTCTCATGAGCCAGATCAGACACCCCCATACTTTGCACTGACGAGGGGCAAGCACCCCGAAACACCGTGTCTCCAAATTGGGATTCTGATCTGGCTTATATATCCTGAGTCATATTGCAATGGATTGTTGAAAATCCACTTGTGACTTTTAGGATCGCTACTTCCAATAGGTGGCGCTGTGCTAGAGTTTGTCTCCTTTACTGGAGAGACAATTTGAATATTTCCCAGAGGGGCATTGCAGCTATAAGTCCCCTTACCTGGCAGCCAGACTGGCTTGCAAAGTCTCCTTAAGGAGAATAGTGTTCCCCCGTGGTCCCCACATAGCTTTCTCATGAGCCAGATCAGACACCCCCATACTTTGCACTGACGAGGGGCAAGCACCCCGAAACACCGTGTCTGCAAATTGGGATTCTGATCTGGCTTATATATCCTGAGTCATATTGCAATGGATTGTTGAAAATCCACTTGTGACTTTTAGGATCGCTACTTCCAATAGGTGGCGCTGTGCTAGAGTTTGTCTCCTTTACTGGAGAGACAATTTGAATAGTTGAAAATATTCACCTTTGCTTTTCCTCTCCATTTGGCTTTGACCGCCATCATTTCTTCCAGCCAGGATACACCTCTGCAGAAAATTACACACAGTCACCTATAGCCAATCATTCCCAGGGCACATTCCACATTGTTTCCCCCATTTCTACACTACATCAGACTTTTGTTCCCCCCATGGAAGATATTACCCTAAAAATTAAATTATTTTACGGCAGTAATAATTTCTCCTAATTTTCCCCTACAGTAATTATTTCCACTATTTACCACCATAAACCAATAATGTTTGGCCCCCTGTATTTAATAATGTCTCCCATCCTAGTCCCCTGTATTTAATAATGTCTCCAATCCTAGCCCCCTTTATTTAATAATGTCTACCTTCCTGACCCCCTGTATTTAATATTGTCTACCATTCTGGGCCCCTATATTCCCCCATCCTGGGCCCCTATATTCTTCTATCCCAGGCCCCTAAACTGCCCCACCCTGGGCCCCTAAGTTGATCCATCCCAGGCCCCTAAACTACCCCATTCTGGGCTCCTATATCCACTAGTCTGTCCATTCGCAGAGTTAGGAATAAAATGATTCTTCTCACCTCCATGCACTCCCCCCTTCCACCCTGCATCTTCATATCCCGTGTGGTCAAATGGCCACCCCACCCATCCGAGGCCACGCCATGACATCAGAGCGCAGCACATAGCAGCGATGTTTAAAGATGTGATGTAGGACAACATTCATGAATACACATGCAGACAGGCAGACACTGACACATACATGCAGACAGGCAACGCACACATGAAGATGTACTGGCATGCGAATGTATGTAGACACACATACATGTACACACATGCTTACATACATAGACAAACATATATAGAATTACAGACAAATGCATGCAGACAGGCACACAGACACATGCATACAAATGCACACAGACATGAACACTCATGCAGACAAGCACACACACTCATACATGTCTTTGTGTGTTTTTATATATATATATATATATATATATATATATATATATATATATATATATATATATATATACAGGGCCAGAAATATTTGGACAGTGACACAAGTTTTGTTATTTTAGCTGTTTACAAAAACATGTTCAGAAATACAATTATATATATAATACGGGCTGAAAGTGCACACTCCCAGCTGCAATATGAGAGTTTTCACATCCAAATCGGAGAAAGGGTTTAGGAATCATAGCTCTGTAATGCATAGCCTCCTCTTTTTCAAGGGACCAAAAGTAATTGGACAAGGGACTCTAAGGGCTGCAATTAACTCTGAAGGCGTCTCCCTCGTTAACCGGTAATCAATGAAGTAGTTAAAAGGTCTGGGGTTGATTACAGGTGTGTGGTTTTGCATTTGGAAGCTGTTGCTGTGACCAGACAACATGCGGTCTAAGGAACTCTCAATTGAGGTGAAGCAGAACATCCTGAGGCTGAAAAAAAAGAAAAAATCCATCAGAGAGATAGCAGACATGCTTGGAGTAGCAAAATCAACAGTTGGGTACAATCTGAGAAAAAAGGAATTGACTGGTGAGCTTGGGAACTTAAAAAGGCCTGGGCGTCCACGGATGACAACAGTGGTGGATGATCGCCGCATACTTTCTTTGGTGAAGAAGAACCCGTTCACAACATCAACTGAAGTCCAGAACACTCTCAGTGAAGTAGGTGTATCTGTCTCTAAGTCAACAGTAAAGAGAAGACTCCATGAAAGTAAATACAAAGGGTTCACATCTAGATGCAAACCATTCATCAATTCCAAAAATAGACAGGCCAGAGTTAAATTTTCTGAAAAACACCTCATGAAGCCAGCTCAGTTCTGGAAAAGTATTCTATGGACAGATGAGACAAAGATCAACCTGTACCAGAATGATGGGGAGAAAAAAGTTTGGAGAAGAAAGGGAACGGCACATGATCCAAGGCACACCACATCCTCTGTAAAACATGGTGGAGGCAACGTGATGGCATGGGCATGCATGGCTTTCAATGGCACTGGGTCACTTGTGTTTATTGATGACATAACAGCAGACAAGAGTAGCCGGATGAATTCTGAAGTGTACCGGGATATACTTTCAGCCCAGATTCAGCCAAATGCTGCAAAGTTGATCGGACGGCGCTTCATAGTACAGATGGACAATGACCCCAAGCATACAGCCAAAGCTACCCAGGAGTTCATGAGTGCAAAAAAGTGGAACATTCTGCAATGGCCAAGTCAATCACCAGATCTTAACCCAATTGAGCATGCATTTCACTTGCTCAAATCCAGACTTAAGACAGAAAGACCCACAAACAAGCAAGACCTGAAGGCTGCGGCTGTAAAGGCCTAGCAAAGCATTAAGAAGGAGGAAACCCAGCGTTTGGTGATGTCCATGGGTTCCAGACTTAAGGCAGTGATTGCCTCCAAAGGATTCGCAACAAAATATTGAAAATAAAAATATTTTGTTTGGGTTTGGTTTATTTGTCCAATTACTTTTGACCTCCTAAAATGTGCAGTGTTTGTAAAGAAATGTGTACAATTCCTACAATTTCTATCAGATATTTTTGTTCAAACCTTCAAATTAAACGTTACAATCTGCACTTGAATTATGTTGTAGAGGTTTCATTTCAAATCCAATGTGGTGGCATGCAGAGCCCAACTCGCGAAAATTGTGTCACTGTCCAAATATTTCTGGACCTAACTGTACATATATGTACCACCCTGGTGGCTCGGCTGCGGCCGCCGAGCCGCTCGGATCCGGGCTCAGGTGTGCGTCGGTGGCTCGAGCGCCTCCCGGATCGGGGGCCACGTCGCTCTGTTAGAGGGGAGGTGGTGGGACTGTGGAGCGGGGTCAGTCATGACGCCACCCACGGGTCGTGGTGATCGTTGGCACCACCGCTGCTGGTGATGGTGGGGGCTCCCGGGTGACGGTATTGTGGTGCAGCTTGGATGTTTGCCCGTCCGTGGGTAGGGACGGTGTGTCCCGGGGCCTGCTAAGGGGATGAGCGCTGTCGTCACGGTGCAAGGTGCCATGCTGCGGTGCAGTGCTGTGCCTGATGGCACTGGTGTACTCACGATTGATTCACACTCGGAGTCACTGGTAAACCAAAGTTCGGGGATGGTCGGGTCCCGCAGCCGGCTGCTAGTGTCCCTTGTGAGGTTGATGGTGGCCCCTTTCCCTTGCACCTTTTGTTCAGTTTTCGGCTCCCCTGCCTAGACAGTGGTAGCCCGCTCCCCAGCGTTTAGCTGCCGGAAGAGCCCTCAGTTGCCCACAGGCGCCAGCCCGTCGGGTCTTTGGCCATTGGCGGTGGCACTCACTCGGTATCGGTGGGCTTTTGCCTTCTTTCGGGACTTTGGGTGAGGATGAACCTGTGAGGTCCAGACTGCAATCAGTAAATTTGCCTACACTCAGTGGCTTCTAAGCTAGGACGGGGTCTGAGTACCCGGTTTCTGGTGGTCCGGTAAACAATTGACTCCCCGGTTCAGGTCCGGCGGGCTCCAACCCTGACCCGGTCCCTACGGTTCCGCCGGTCGTTGCACCGGTACTCCTGCAGGCGGCCACCACCATATTGCTGCCTGATGATTTGGGGATCCCAGGCTCCATCCCGGGTCCCTGACAGCTTTCTCCTCACACCTCCTGTCACTTTCACTGTCACTCCACAACTCCTCAACTGTAACTCAACTGTATTTCCTGCCTCAGGACAGTAGTCTTCTCGGTGGGCGTGCCTTTCCGCCTGACTCCGCCCACCTGGTGTGCCCTACATGCCCTGAGGGAGGCATCAGGTCTCCCTTTCAGGTGACGGTTGAGTCCTCACAAGTGATGGGTGTGTGTGTGTGTGTGTGTGGTGTGGTGTTGTTACTTGTTACCCCTGGGGTCCAGGGCGTCACATACCCCCTTAGTTTAATGCAGACCGTCCGCGGGCTGCCTGACCAACTTCGGTTTATTTTTATTTTTCTTTTGAACTGTAAAAGTAAAAACGGGAATAACATTTACAAGTATAATAACATTTGTATAAACTTAAGATTTCTGAAGGATCTTCTCGTAACGGGAGGCATTTTACTTTAACATTGCATAACGGTAATAACGGAACGGGTCCATGTCCTTCCGCCTTTCCCACCCAAACAACCTAGCCTTGATGCTGCCCCTAAGAAACGGGCAGCACCCGTTTTCCCCAGTCCGGAAACAGGAACGCAGCTAGATCACCCAGGCGGGAATGGTTACGGTGCGGCACACCCGGCAGTTGCCCAAAGGAGCGGTGGCAGTGGTGACCGGACCCCAGCCTGCTCTGCTGCGGGTCCTTCCTCCAATCTGCCTCTCCGGAGGCTAACGGAACGGGAAGGCATTTCAAAGGGGGCAGGATGGGACAATATTTACAAGCCCAATAGTTTTTGGGTGGCCAGCAAGTCCACGGCCTTGTCCATGAGCAGTCACTCACGCAACAGGGGCAAAACGGGGGTGTCAAACACAAGTCCCAACGGGGACGGGTACTTTTGTAGCCAACGGGCTACTGGCAATCAACTTTACTCCAGCTCTTCCTCTGATGCGGACTCAACCTCCACCTCAAACATTTCCAGTACACAACAGGCATGGTGGGAAAGGGCGATTCGATACCCATTCCCACCGCTGCGCGGGATGTAGGTGGCCGCCGGGGAACTGCCATTAAGGAGACTTTCATCAACCTCTTCTGATCCTGAGACCAGTTCCGTGTCGGGGCCGGAGTCACCACTATCGGTCTCCGCGCGAGCAGGCACCACTTCCCTCTGGGCCGGGCAGACTGCCGGGGCCATATTTCCCTCTGCGTCAGGCAGGCTGCCGCCAGCTGCTGTAGCCTCCGGGCTTGCTGCTCCTTCAGCCACCCCGACCTCCGGACCTTCCTGAAACGGTGCTTCGGGCTCTGCTGCCATTGCAGGGGGTAGCGGGCCAGGCAGACCAACAGCGGGGGTCCCCACGGGCGATGGCGGAGGCTTTATAGGCCTCTTCATCTGTCTCCCCCTTAGTTTTCTCTTCGCACTCCTCCTTCCGGGGGCGGGGCTTCACTTTTCGCGCCTTCACTGCTCGGGGAAGGCGACTCGAGCGGGAAACTTTTGCGCCAAGATGGCGGATCTTCAACTTTTTTGGCATGATGACGCTGACGGATACTTCTAAGGCGCACTTCCACGTGTGAGTGGACTGTCCGAATCCTGTTCGTGACGCCAGAAGAGCAGATGTGTACCGCCCTGGGGGCTGGGCTGCGGCCGCCGAGCCGCTCGGATCCGGGCTCGGGTGTGCGTCGGTGGCTCGAGCGCCTCCCGGACCGGGGAGCATGTCGCTCTGTTAGAGGGGAGGTGGTGGGACTGTGGAATGGGGTGGGTCATGACTCCACCCACGGGTCGTGGTGATCGTTGGCACCACAGCTGCTGGTGATGGTGGGGGCTCCCGGGTGACGGTGTTGTGGCGCAGCTTGGATGTTAGCCCCTCCGTGGGTAGGGGCGGTGTGTCCCGGGGCCTGCTGAGGGGGTGAGCGCTGTCGTCGCGGTGCAAGGTGCCGTGCTGCGGTGCAGTGCTGTGCCTGATGGCACTGGTGTACTCACGATTGATTCACACTCGGAGTCACTGGTAAACCAAAGTTCGGGGATGGTCGGGTCCCGCAGCCGGCTGCTAGTGTCCCTTGTGAGGTTGATGGTGGCCCCTTTCCCTTGCACCTTTTGTTCTATTTTCGGCTCCCCTGCCTAGACTGTGGTAGCCCGCTCCCTGGCGTTTAGCTGCCGGAAGAGCCCTCGGTTGCCCACAGGCGCCAGCCCGTCGGGTGTTTGGCCATTGGCGGTGGCACTCACTCGGTATCGGTGGGCTTTTGCCTTCTTTCGGGACTTTGGGTGAGGATGAACCCGTGAGGTCCAGACTGCAATCAGTAAATTTGCCTACACTCAGTGGCTTCTAAGCTAGGACGGGGTCTGAGTACCCGGTTTCTGATGGTCCGGTAAACTCCTCGGTTCAGGTCCGGCGGGCTCCAACCCTGACCCGGTCCCTACGGTTCCGCCGGTCATTGCACCGGTACTCCTGCAGGCGGCCACCGTCTGCCTGCCTGACGATTCGGGGATCCCAGCCTCCAACCCGGGTCCCTGACAGCTTTCTCCTCCCACCTCCTGTCACTTTCACTGTCACTCCACAACTTCTCAACTGTAACTCAACTGTATTTCCTGCCTCAGGACAGTAGTCGCCTCGGTGGGCGTGCCTTTCCATCTGACTCCGCGTACCTGGTGTGCCCTACATGTGTGGCGCCCCAGGACTTGGTCGCCACAACAGCATTGCCCCTCCAAAGGGTTAATGCTGAGCCTGGAGGTAAATGGGGGAATCATTGGCCAGTAAGTTCAACATCCAATGCAGTTTCTCCCTCAGGCCAGCAGGGGGAGCTCTGAACCTGGAGTTCCAGGGAGCATTCCTTAAGTCTGACCTGAGGGAGGAGTTAGTGGTGAGTCTGTAGAGAGAAAGCAGAGAAAGCAGACGCAGAGTAGTGCTGTCTTGTGGAACTGGGGCCTGGAGCTGGAATAGCTTGGCCCAGTGAAGCAAGATTTGCAGAGAGGCACAGAAGAGACTCAGACATCGGAGTCTGTGGTTGACAGGGTATAAAATCCTTCCCTGGTGGCCGAATCCGGAGGGCAGGAGAGCTGCAAGCCCCCTGGCCCATCAGCAATCTGAAGGTACAGCCGCATTCCAAGGGCCTGGTGTGGACTCCAGCAGAGAAGCACCCGAGAGGGCCTGCGCAGCCTACCACACAGAAAAAGGGATGAACCACCGGTCCCAGCAGCAAGAGGGCCATTGCTAAATTCAGAGTGCAGGGTCCTGTAGAAGAAAAGAAAGATCAGGGAGTAGGCCTCATACTCAACTGGCCAAGGAGATCACCCCCAGGCACTTCCAGGCCGGCCGAATCATCTTTACCACCTGTGACGGTCTCCCTGGACTAAACTGTTGCCAAGTAATAGAGGAGAAGGTAAAGAGACTACTGTTTGTGCCTGTTTCTTTCACTGCCTGTCGGCCCTGCACCGTATTATTCACACAACATCACACCATAGACTCTCACGAGCACCAACTGTTGCCCCGGGGTACCGCTCCACCTGTGGGGAGCAGGACCATCCAAGCTGCCATTCCATCAGCCCCGGAGGCCCCATACAGCAGTGGCGGCTTAATAGCCGCAAACCACAGGTGGCGTCACGACAACCATAAACTTTATTCACCAGCCATATTTAACTGACACCCACCAGGGCCACGGAGTCGGGCCCAGCCACCACTGACGACCCCCGGACTAGTCCGGCCTGGCACCGGGTGTCCCATAGCCCTGGGGTGGGCGAGTCAATTTTGGCGTCACGAACAGGATTTCGTGCTCGGTCCCACCGGGTACAGTGCGCCTGCAGAAACTATGCTTAAAAGACTGTGTTACTGTTTGAAAACTGCCGCCGCCATTAGCCTCGCTGAGCGCAGGAAGAAGGGGGGCGTGCCTGAAAAAGAGCGCGAAGGGAGCGCGCCTTCAGAGCGGAGGGTCGTTAACCCCGCGCTACCCGGAAGAGATTTTGAAAAGTGAACGGAGCCTGGTAAGGTTCACTAAGGGGAAGGAAGATGTCCGACTCAGAGGGAGAGCAGGTGGCTGCCATAGACCGAGATGCCGCAGCACCAGCCGAAGCAATCCCAGTCGCCGTCGCCCTAGCCCCCGCTGTAGCACCGGTAATGCCGATCACAATGCCGTACATCCCGGGAGCAGAATGGCTGCCGCAGTACTCCGGGGAGTCACATACCTTGAGCGACTTCAGAGAAAGGCTGCACAGCTTGTTTAGGGTGTATCCTCTGACTGAGAGCCAGAAGGTGGGCATATTAATGGGGCAGCTGGCCGGCGCGGCCCAGCGTGAAGTGAAGTCCTGGCCTGATACAGATAAAGGGACAGCAACCCAGATACTGGCCAAGTTAAAGAGTACTTTTGACACCCGCACCGCAGCAGAAATAAAAATGAGATTCTTCGGGTGCAAACAACGGGCCACAGACAGCATACGGTACTATGCCTTAAACTTGTAGGAGGCCCTGAGAGCAATTAAACAGGTGGACCCAGAGAGTGTACGTGAAGAAGACAAACTCCTAACTGAGCAGTTCATAGAAGGGCTCCTGTCAGATGCCCACAGGACCCAGCTGCGTATCATGGTCCTGCAGAACCCTGCTCTGGACTTTGCAAAGTTTAAGGACCAGGCCATCCAGGTACTGAGAGAATCTACACCGAATGACTCAGTACCCCTCCGGCCTCTTGCTATCACGTACCCAGGGGTGGTGCCTGCAACATGAGCCACTGCGGGGGCTGAGGCGCAGTCCCCGGATAAGGATCCCGCTGCAGAGCTCAGACAGCAGGTCCACGAGCTGACCAAGACTGTAGCTGCCCTTGCCAAGACCGTGCAGTCTCTACAAATGACCCCATCGCCTGCAAGAATCGAGTTGGCCTCCAGCCCAGATGACGTCCCATGGATGCGACAGAGGAGGATTCCGCCGACCCGAGGAAAAGACACAGACCGGTATGATTCAACGGGACAACCGATCTGCCGCCGCTGCAGCCAGGCGGGCCATATTGCAAGACACTGTCCTTTAAATGGGCCGAACCTGGGGCCAGGAGCCAACCCCCAGGTGTAAGGAAGCCCGGCTCAAACCCCAGTCACAGCAAGTATGTGGGAGGACGCCCGGTCCTTCCTATTGTGCTGGATGGGATCCCTTTGAATGCCCTCCTGGATACGGGGTCCCAGGTAACAACCATCCCTTATAAACTGTACAAAAGATATTGGGCTGATTCAGACATTGACCATGGCCCAGATGATGATTTAACAATTGTGGCCAGTAATGGTCAGCCCTTGTCTCAAATTGGGTATAAGGAAGTAACCATTAAAGTGGGACGGGTAGAATTGCCGTTTCAGGGGATGATAATTGTAGATATTGATCGCAAAGAATCTAACCCACTGCTAACCATTGGTACAAATGTGATGGAAAATTGTATTGCCGAAGTGATAATTTTGTTGCAGCAGGCATCTGAAACTGCCAGCTCCGGGCAGCAGCGTGCCCTACAGAGGGAAATCCGAGCCCTGATGAGGAGGCAGCAGGTAGAGCTGGCCGGAGGAGAAATTGGCAGTGTGAGGGTAAGTGACCCCCTCCCCATTGCAATACCCCCAAGAAGTGAAATGTTGATATGGTGTCGGGCAGCAATAGGCCTCAAGGGTCAAGATTACCAGGCCTTGGTAGAACCGGTGTATTCAGACAGCAGGCCTGGAGTCCTGATAGCCAGAGGGGTAGCAGACGTCCGCAAGGGAAGAGTGCCCGTCCGTGTCCTGAATTGTGGGGAGGAGGAAGCCAAATTGCCCCGGTACGCCACTGTAGCAAAACTGTACACTGTCAGTAACAATACCATCAAAGCAGTGGAACCCTTGATCCCGTCCGACCAGGCGGAAGACAATGACTCCAAGGGACAGCTGGAAGACTGGTGCCAAAAATTACATGTGGGCACCGACTCCACCCCCTCACACCAAAAGCATGGGGTTTACCGGGTGGTACAGGAGTATGAGCGGGTCTTCAGCAAACACCCCCTAGATTTTGGGCAGGTAAAAGGGGTTAAACATCAAATCCCCATGGGTGATCATCATCCCATTAAAGAGAGATACCGCCCTGTACCCCCAGCACAATATCAGCGTGCCAAAGAAATGTTTACAGGAAATTAAGGAGGCTGGGGATATCGGAGATAGTTGTAGCCCCTGGGCAGCTCCACTAGTGCTCGTAAAGAAAAAAGATGGTACAATGAGAATGTGCGTAGATTACAGACAAATTAACCGCATTACACATAAAGATGCTTATCCACTACCCAGAATAGAAGAGTCACTAACAGCCTTAAAATCAGCTAATTATTTCTCCACTTTGGATCTCACCAGTGGGTATTGGCAGGTTCCCGTGGCAGAGGCGGACAAGGAGAAGACTGCATTCACGACACCAATGGGTCTCTGCGAGTTCAATTGTATGCCGTTCGGGCTCTGCAACGCCCCAGGGACATTTCAGAGATTGATGGAGTGCTGCTTGGGCCATCACAACTTTGAAACCGTGCTATTGTACCTGGGTGACGTCATAGTCTACTCCAAGACCTACGAAGACCACCTGAGGCACTTAGCAGAAGTGTTTGAGTCCTTGTCGGAGTACGGCCTGAAGATACCTGGGTTATGTGGTCAGCGCAGAAGGTGTGGCACCTGATCCGGAGAAAGTCACCGTAATCAAGGACTGGCCAAGACCCACCACGGTAAAGGAGGTGCGGCAGTTCCTTGGGCTGGTGGGCTATTACTATTACCGAAGGTTCATTGATGGTTTCACCAAGATAGCAGCGCCTCTTCAAGATCTCCTGGTGGGCCAGCCAAAGATGGCTAAGAAGCAAAGCCCTCCATTTGAATGGAACAGCCAAATAGAAACATCTTTTGTCCGGCTGAAAGGGGCTCTCACGGGAGAAGAAATTCTGGCCTACCCTGACTACAGCCAGCCGTTTGTACTGTACACAGACGCCAGCAACGTGGGACTGGGAGCAGTTCTGTCCCAGGTGCAGGGAGGCAGAGAGAAGGTGATAGCTTACGCAAGTAGGAAGCTTCGTCCCACAGAAAGGAATCCAGAAAACTACAGTTCCTTCAAGCTGGAGTTCCTCGCTATTGTTTGGGCAGTGACTGAACGCTTCAAGCACTATCTGGCGTCAGCCAAGTTCACCATCTTCACGGACAACAATCCGTTGAGACATCTGGCAACAGCCAAGCTAGGTGCGTTGGAGCAGCGATGGATGGCCCGGCTGTCTAACTTTGACTTTACCATCAAGTACCGGGCTGGCAAGAAGAATAACAATGCTGATGCGCTGTCCAGAATGCCTCACTTACCCGAGTCTGGAGAAGACCTGGATGAACTCGAAGAGATAGAGTTACCGGCTTTCCATCACCAAGGTGTTTCCCAGTGTGAGCATGCTGTAGGAGAGAAGCGCTCGAGCCAGCACGAGGTCTCGGTCAACCCATTACTCCACCATAATTGGGAAGAGACACAGAACGGTGACCCGGCCGTGCGATTGGTCAAAGAAAAGCTAGCACAAGCTGAGACCCATCTCGGTCCAGACGCTCCACAAGAAGCCCAGCAGCTGTGGAAGGAGAGGGGACGACTGTTCACCTACCAAAGCAAGCTATGCAAGAGATATGTCAACTGGCGAACGAATTAACTCGTCTGGCAGATAGTGGTTCCACAGAGGGATGCTCCAATGGTTCTAGCAGCTTACCATGATAAAGCAGGACACTTCGGGTGGAAGAAGTTGGAGACAATACTCCGCGATCGGTTCTACTGGGTGCACATGAGAAAGACAGTCGAGAAGTGGTGCCGAGACTGTGGTCCGTGTAACCTGAGGCGGAAGGATGATGCCAGCCAGAGGTCTCCCCTACAGCCAATTGTCACGAAGCAGCCCCTGGAGTTGGTGGCTCTGGACCACGTGAAGTTAACACCAAGCCGATCAGGCTATGTTTACGCCCTCACCATTGTTGACCATTACTCTCGTTTCCTGGGAGTAGTGCCTGTGAAAGACCAGACAGCCAGAACAGCAGCTAGAGCATTTCAGGCATACTTTTGTCGACCTCACGGTTACCCTGAAAGGGTACTGACTGATCAAGGTCCTGTATTCGAGGCAGAAGTGTTTCAAGAGTTCTGTAACATGTACGGCTGTAAGAAAATCAGAACAACACCGTACCACCCCCAAACCAATGGATTGTGCGAGAAGATGAACCATGTGGTTATTGATATGCTCAAGACTCTACCTCTGGAAGAACGAAACCAATGGCCAGAGAAGTTACGAGATCTGGTAGACCTGTATAACCATATCCCAGTAAATTCGACCAACTGCAGCCCTGCTTACCTGATGCGAGCAAGACTTGGCAAGTTACCTGTAGACTTTGAGATGGGAACTGTGTCACCTGAAGCGGTTCAAGAGATAGAAGACTGGGATACAGAGCGACAACAGCAGTACCGCAAAGTCCAGGAATGCGTAGAAAAGATCCTGTCCCAAGCAAGAACGAGACAAGAACAGAACTACAATCCAACAGCCCCAGCAACTCCCTTAGCACCTGGAGAACAGGTCCTCAAGAAAAAGCGGAGGGCGCATAAATTAGATGATCAGTGGGAGAATGAACCCTACACTATTATTCCCTCCAACTTTGACAATAGTAAGGTATGCCTCATAAGCAAGGATGAAGGCAAGACCTATCAAACAGTTTCTAGAGACCGCCTGAAAGCGTGCCCTGAGCGGTGCAAAATCCAAAAAGAAGTGGAAGAAGTACAAGAAAGTCCCTAAATTCAAGAAAAAGAGGAAGAGATGATACAAACAATCCTTGGCAAATTCCCCAAAACTTGGACCCGAATAAATAATGCCATAGTGGTACCAGTCTTGACGTTCCCGCAGTTGGTCGAGCCAGAGATAGAAGAGGTTCCAGATCCACCTAAGGAACTGTCCGCCCGAACACAAGATGACACGCCAGCAGTGGAACAGGAGAATGAACCCCCTGTCAGTGGTGAACCTGTCGTACCCTTGGCGACTCTCAGACCACGTAGGCAATCGTCACGCATATCTATCAGGGTTAGGCCTACCCGTACTGCTGAGGTAGCAGATGCTCCAAATAGTCAGGGACAAACACCAGAGCTACGCAGGTCCCAACGTAGCACTCGGGGACGGCCCCCTTCAAGGTATAGAGAGTAAAAAGAAAGAGTACCTATAAGAATGTAAATAGTTATTTAAAATGTCTGTAATGATGTGTATAAAATGTTTTTTTTATTTAAATGATTGAGTAAATGGACAATTGGGCCACTGGACTATGGGTGGCCAACACTCTAAATGTACATAGTTAGCACCAGTGTGCTCAGCACCCCTGAAGAAAAACCCATCCGGCGTGCATAGAGTGGGGTCACCAATGCTCTGACGCACGCCCAGAGCCTACGTTGGGGGTTTTATCGCGGCGGGTCCCCCATGGAGCAGTGTATTGGACACCCGGCAGGGAGCCACACTAGACTCTTATAGTTTTATTTAAGTTTGTAACGTTTAAGAAAATGTGCCTCCCATAATGGGATGAAATGTTCTAACATGTTATGTTTTGTTTCTTCAGTCCGGGAGTACTGAGTTTAACTAAGGGGGAGTGTGGCGCCCCAGGACCTGGTCGCCACAACAGCATTGCCCCTCCAAAGGGTTAATGCTGAGCCTGGAGGTAATTGGGGGAATCATTGGCCAGTAAGTTCAACATCCAACGCAGTTTCTCCCTCAGGCCAGCAGGGGGAGCTCTGAACCTGGAGTTCCAGGGAGCATTCCTTACGTCTGACCTGAGGGAGGAGTTAGTGGTGAGTCTGTAGAGAGAATGCAGAGAAAGCAGACGCAGAGTAGTGCTGTCTTGTGGAACTGGGGCCTGGAGCTGGAATAGCTTGGCCCAGTGAAGCAAGATTTGCAGAGAGGCACAGAAGAGACTCAGACATCGGAGTCTGTGGTTGCCAGGGTATAAAATCCTTCCCTGGTGGCCGAATCCGGAGGGCAGGAGAGCTGCAAGCCCCCTGGCCCATCAGCAATCTGAAGGTACAGCCGCATTCCAAGGGCACGGTGTGGACTCCAGCAGAGAAGCACCCGAGAGGGCCTGCGCAGCCTACCACACAGAAAAAGGGACGAACCACCGGTCCCAGCAGCAAGAGGGCCATTGCTAAATTCAGAGTGCAGGGTCCTGTAGAAGAAAGAAAGATCAGCGAGTAGGCCTCATACTCAACTGGCCAAGAAGATCACCCCCAGGCACTTCCAGGCCGGCCGGATCATCTTTACCACCTGTGACGGTCTCCCTGGACTAAACTGTTGCCAAGTAAAAGAGGAGAAGGTAAAGAGACTACTGTTTGTGCCTGTTTCTTTTACTGCCTGTCGGCCCTGCACCGTATTATTCACACAACATCACACCATAGACTCTCACGAGCACCAACTGTTGCCCCGGGGTACCACTCCACCTGTGGGGAGCAGGACCATCCAAGCTGCCATTCCATCAGCCCCGGAGGCCCCATACAGCAGTGGCGGCTTAATAGCCGCAAACCACAGGTGGCGTCACGACAACCATAAACTTTATTCACCAGCCATATTTAACTGACACCTACCAGGGCCACGGAGTCGGGCCCCGCCACCACTGACGACCCCCGGACTAGTCCGGGCCGGCACCGGGTGTCCCATAGCCCTGGGGTGGGCGAGTCACATGCCCTGAGGGAGGTGTCGCGGGCGGAGGAGGGGACGCTGCACTCTCCCACTGCTCGGGTCCGGCATGGCTACTGTTGCTGTTCGGTAAACTCCGATAGGCCACTCCTGCAGACGGTCACCACCGTCTGCCAACCTTGCTGATCCGTCCGGGCCATACACCCGGACCAACTTTAGTCTGCTCAGCTGCCACTTTTCCTTCCTTCCACTTCCACTTCCCTAGCTCAACTCACAACTCTTCCCGCCTCCAGGACTGTGTACTCTTCGGTGGGCGGGGCCAACCGCCTGGCCCACCCCCCTGGTGTGAACATCAGCCCCTGGAGGAAGGCAACAAGGGTTTGTGTCTGACTTCGGTGTGTCTGACCCGGAGTGTGGGGTGTGTTGGTGTTGTTCTCTGTGGCCCCTGGCTTGTCCAGGGCACCACAGAGGCATCAGGTCTCCCTTTCGGGTGACGGTTGTGTCCTCACAAGGGATGGGTGTGTGTGTGTGTGTGTGTGTTTGTGTGGTGTGGTGTTGTTACCTGTAACCCCTGGGGTCCAGGGCGTCACATATATATATACAGTGCCTACAAGTAGTATTCAACCCCCTGCAGATTTAGCAGGTTTGATAAGATGCAAATAAGTTAGAGCCTGCAAACTTCAAACAAGAGCAGGATTTATTAACAGATGCATAAATCTTACAAACCAACAAGTTATGTTGCTCAGTTAAATTTTAATAAATTTTCAACATAAAAGTGTGGGTCAATTATTATTCAACCCCTAGGTTTAATATTTTGTGGAATAACCCTTGTTTGCAATTACAGCTAATAATCGTTTTTATAAGACCTGATCAGGCCGGCACAGGTCTCTGGAGTTATCTTGGCCCACTCCTCCATACAGATCTTCTCCAAGTTATCTAGGTTCTTTGGGTGTCTCATGTGGACTTTAATCTTGAGCTCCTTCCACAAGTTTTCAATTAAGTTAAGGTCAGGAGACTGACTAGGCCACTACAACACCTTGATTTTTTCCCTCTTGAACCAGGCCTTGGTTTTCTTGGCTGTGTGCTTTGGGTCGTTGTCTTGTTGGAAGATGAAATGACGACCCATCTTAAGATCCTTGATGGAGGAGCGGAGGTTCTTGGCCAAAATCTCCAGGTAGGCCGTGCTATCCATCTTCCCATGGATGCGGACCAGATGGCCAGGCCCCTTGGCTGAGAAACAGCCCCACAGCATGATGCTGCCACCACCATGCTTGACTGTAGGGATGGTATTCTTGGGGTCATATGCAGTGCCATCCAGTCTCCAAACGTCACGTGTGTGGTTGGCACCAAAGATCTCGATCTTGGTCTCATCAGACCAGAGAACCTTGAACCAGTCTGTCTCAGAGTCCTCCAAGTGATCATGAGCAAACTGTAGACGAGCCTTGACATGACGCTTTGAAAGTAAAGGTACCTTACGGGCTCATCTGGAACGGAGACCATTGCGGTGGAGTACGTTACTTATGGTATTGACTGAAACCAATGTCCCCACTGCCATGAGATCTTCCCGGAGCTCCTTCCTTGTTGTCCTTGGGTTAGCCTTGACTCTTCGGACAAGCCTGGCCTCAGCACGGGTGGAAACTTGCAAAGGCTGTCCAGGCCGTGGAAGACTAACAGTAGTTCCATAAGCCTTCCACTTCCGAATGATGCTCCCAACAGTGGAGACAGGTAGGCCCAACTCCTTGGAAAGGGTTTTGTACCCCTTGCCAGCCTTGTGACCCTCCACGATCTTGTCTCTGATGGCCTTGGAATGCTCCTTTGTCTTTCCCATGTTGACCAAGTATGAGTGCTGTTCACAAGTTTGGGGAGGGTCTTAATTAGTCAGAAAAGGCTGGAAAAAGAGATAATTAATCCAAACATGTGAAGCTCATTGTTCTTTGTGCCTGAAATACTTCTTAATACTTTAGGGGAACCAAACAGAATTCTGGTGGTTTGAGGGGTTGAATAATAAATGACCCTCTGAATAAACTTTTCACAATTTAAAAAAAAAAAAAAAAAAAAGAAATAACATTCTTTTTTGCTGCAGTGCATTTCACACTTCCAGGCTGATCTACAGTCCAAATGTCACAATGCCAAGTTAATTCCGAATGTGTAAACCTGCTAAATCTGCAGGGGGTTGAATACTACTTGTAGGCACTGTGTATATATATATATATATATATATATATATATATATATATATACAGTATATATATTTACATATATACACACATTAGAGGAGTTCTTGCCTTCCCCCAGCTTCTCTCCGGTCCAGCCTGCAGGCTCCATTTATGATCATCTCCGGCGAGAAGCGGGAGTCCAGGGCACACAGCGTGATGTCACAGTTAGCAGACACGGCAGCATCTGTTAACTGTGAGACTGCCGGGCCTGCACAAGAACATCCGTAGGTGCAGTGCAGCCCCGGCTGAAATACAAACAGGCGGCCCCGGAACAGCCGCTGGTGGAGCCACATGGGGCCCCCTGCTCTAATCCAGCCAGCCGATTGCAACCTGTGGTTAACCAGCCCTATATGAAGCACGGGGGGGCCCACTGAGGACCTGTAGCCCTCTTATGGAAACCCGGCGTCCTGGTCAGATCCTGCATATTCACCTCACCTCGGTCCCCCGCCACTGCACCTCGTTTTGCCAGCACAGCGGGACAATGATACTGCGCTCCGTCTCATCGTCGCTTTCAACTGTATCTGCGATGTGATGCCAATACATTTGAAAGTGCGATCCTGGGGGGGGCCCGGTGCTGTAGCTGACACCGCGGGCATCCGTCCCCATGCCCCTCCAGCTTACGGGCCCCATAGCAGTGGCGTGGCCTGCCTCTACTGACGGTATGCCACAGGCCATAGCCAATACTGGACACTGAGCGCAGTGTCAGAGACTCAGCACTGGACCTGGGAATCATAAACGAACAGCAGTTTGTTATTTTATTACAAGCTGCAAATTTTTGGAAACGGACAAACTCTGATTAGTTCTCTGCCAAAAACCTCAAACCAGTGGCATAGCTAGGGTTTCAGCTCAGGGGAGGGCAAAACATCTGAGTGGGCCCCTTACCAGGTAACCATGATAACTATGGTGGCGCAGACTAATCGTGGGTATAGTGGAACCTCGGCAGATGACACTGATATTACCGCTGTATGGTGACTATATAGTGGTAGATATCGGTGCTGCAGCACATACAAGAGATCACAGTGCAGTTATAGATGGTGACTTACAGCTGACGTTCTTTCGGATGGAGTTGTTCACCTTTTCTGTGTTTTACATCTGGCCCAGACCAACATGACGACTTCTTCCAGCCACAACTCATCTACAGAAATTACAACAAAGACACATTTGACTCCTCACACTTCCGGCACCGAACCCCATCTAATCCCAACCTGCACAAACCCCTCATCCTGCCGTCACCCCAATACTGAGCCACTGCTGCCGTGTGTGTCCCTATTACTGAACCTGCTGTGTGACACAAAAACCATGCTCCTCTTACTGCCACACATAGTAATACCACCACTGTGCCCCCACATAATGCCCCCACTGTGCCCCCACATAATAATGCCACCACTGTGCCTCCACATAATGCCACCACTGTGCCCCCACATAATGCCCCCACTGTGCCCCCACATAATAATGCCACCACTGTGCCTCCATATAATGCCACCACTGTGCCCCCCACATAGTAATGCCACCACTGTGCTTCCCACTTAATAATGCCACCACTGTGCCCCCACATAATGCCACCACTGTGCCCCCACATAATGCCACCACTGTGTCCCCACATAATGCCACCACTGTGCCTCCACATAATGCCACCACTGTGCCCCCACAAAATAATGCCACCACTGTGCCTCCACATAATAATGCCACCACTGTGCCCCCACATAATAATGCCACCACTGTGCCTCCACATAATGCCACCACTGTGCCCTCACATAATAATGCCACCACTGTGCCCCCCACATATTAATGCCACCACTGTGCCTCCCACATATTAATGCCACCACTGTGACCCCCACATATTAATGCCACCACTGTGCCCCCCACATATTAATGCCACCACTGTGCCCCCCACATATTAATGCCACCACTGTTCCCCGACATATTAATGCCACCACTGTGCCCCCCACATATTAATGCCACCACTGTGCCTCCCACATATTAATGCCACAACTGTGCCCCCCACATATTAATGCCACCACTGTGCCCCCCACGTATTAATGCCACCACTGTGCCCCCCACATATTAATGCCACCACTGTTCCCCCGACATATTAATGCCACCACTGTGCCCCCCACATATTAATGCCACCACTGTGCCCCCCACATATTAATGCCACCACTGTGCTCTTTACATGGTAAAATGCCTCATTTGTGCCCTCTAAATGGTAACATTTCCCCCTAGAAAATATTAATGATCTGTGTAAGTGCCCTAGAAAGGTGCCCACATATTGTTCCTAGAAAGTAATAGAGCCCCCAGTGTGCCTTTCACGGTCACAATACCCTGACTGCCCCTATAACAATAATGGTTCCTAAGTGTCCACTTAACATTTAATAATGTCCCTCCCATGTACAGTTTGTCTATACACAGTATGAAGCCCTTATACCTCCCCTATACACAGTATGATGTTCCCATGGCTCCCCTATACACAGTAAGATGCCTCTACCCCTTCCCTATACATAATATACTTCTACACCTCCCTTATACACAGTATGATGGGCCTACAGCTCCTTACAGACACCTGCGTACAGCCGTATACACATACACACACCTGCGTACAGCCGTATACACATAGACACCCCTGCGCACAGCCGTATACACAAAGACACCCCTGCGTACAGCCGTATACAGACACCTGCATACAGCCGTATACACAGACACCTGCGTACAGCCGTACACACAGACACCCCTGCGTACAGTCGTATACACATACACACCCCTGCATACAGCCGTATACACATACAGACATCTGCGTACAGCCGTATACACATACAGACACCTGCGTACAGCTGTATACACATAAAGACACCTGCGTACAGCCGTATACACATACAGACACCTGCATACAGCCGTATACACATACAGACATCTGCGTACAGCCGTATACACATACAGACATCTGCGTACAGCCGTATACACATACAGACAACTGCATACAGCCGTATACACATACAGACATCTGCGTACAGCCGTATACACATACAGACACCTGCGTACAGCCGTACACACATACAGACACCTGCGTACAGCCGTACACACATACAGACACCTGCGTACAGCCGTACACACATACAGACACCTGCGTACAGCCGTACACACATACAGACACCTGCGTACAGCCGTATACACATACAGACACCTGCGTACAGCCGTACACACATACAGACATCTGCGTACAGCCGTATACACATACAGACACCTGCGTACAGCCGTACACACATACAGACATCTGCGTACAGCCGTATACACATACAGACACCTGCGTACAGCTGTATACACATACAGACATCTGCGTACAGCCGTATACACATACAGACACCTGCGTACAGCCGTACACACATACACACACCTGCATACAGCCGTATACACATACAGACACCTGCGTACAACCGTATACACATACAGACACCTGCATAAAGCCATATACACACACATATATACAGACACATACACAGATATAGTCACATAGAAGTGTATACATATTTGAAAACATTCACATACAAATAATCATACACAAAAGACAGACACAATCCTATACACACAGACACATACTGGAGGTGCTTTTTACTTTTGATGATTGGGGGACACTTCTTCTCTCTCGTGCAGCCACAGCCACAGACTTGTTTCATGCCATGGTAAATCCCTCTAAACTAAAGGACCTGTGGTGACGTCACGCCCATGTTATCAGAAGGGGCGGGGCCTCAGCAACGCAGGTGATGACAGAAAGAAACTCCAGGTGTCCTGGAGTTCTTTATGATAGAAGCGGGGACCGAGGTAAGACCTCCAGATGGAGGGTGCAGGGGGCCGCAGGGGGAGAGGGGGGGCGAAGCCTACATGATTATAGTGGATGGGAGGAAACATGGCCACGCCCACTAACAAAGCCAGTCACGCCCACTACCCAGTCAGCTTCTAATCACTGGGATGCAGCCACAACACTGGATGGAGGCAGCGCGCGCTGCATGACGTCATTATAACGCACGTGGCCGCGCACTGTGCATGCCAGCGGCCGGGTCTCCTGTACTATGCGGCGGTCAGCACTGTCTGCGCCTGTCAGTGTGGCCGGCCACATCATAGTACAAGAGACACGGCCGCGCGCAATTCACTCTGCGCGGCCATGTGTGTTATAATGACATTATGCCTGCGGCCGGCCCTCAACAATAGCTGGGAGAGCATCCTGGGGGGCAATTGCCTTCCCCCCCGCTCGGCGCTGAGGGATGTTGTCACCACACTGGGACTTTGTGTCCTGCGTGTTCTCTGTCATCCGCAGCAGCGCAGGGAGATCATGTCTCCTCCGCACTGCCGCAGAGGTTAACTATATCGGCGCGCTGTGCACACTGATATAGTTAATGGTATCGCAGCTCCGGGTGGGCCCCCTCTGAGCACGGGGCCCGGGGCGGCGGCACCCTCTGCCCCCCCCCCCTCCCCCCGCTAGCTACGCTACTGCCTCAAACAATGATGTGTACCCAACATGTGCCACAGGGCTTTACCTGTAGGGATTGTGTGGAAACATTGCAATGACTATAAATATGAACATTGCAGATCTGTCCCCACAACACTTCAACATGAAGATCATAATTGTCCTCATCTTCGCAGCTGTCGCTGACATAAGTTGGGCAACAAGCTTCTGCAGCTGGATAACAGCATTCAAAAAATATACCAAGGATGAGAATGTGATTGCAAATCGTAAGCATATCTTTTATATAATGTATATTGTGCTTTATTGGTCTAGGCATTCTATCTATTTATCAATCTTCACAAAGATCAATTTATCTGTCTTGTTATTTGTCTATGTATTTCTCTGTTATCTATTAATCCATCTAATAATTTATCCATCACAAAAAGCAGTAATCTCCAGGTATCCAAGTGAAAAGTAGGGACTTGTGTTAACTTTTTTCTTTCAGAAACTTTTTTATGCCGTTTTTCCATATACATCATATACATGTGTCGTTTTGACAAACAATGTAGTTTACTGATCACATTTAAGCATAAATAAATATTTATAGAGGGATAACATGAACAATAAATATCACTTATCCAGAGTGTCAAGATTGTTTGGACATCATTGTTGAATCCGGTGCTATCTTATTGATAAAACATCAAAATGGTATGAGCGTTTTTATGTCGATGTCTTCCATTTTGTTATTATTATTATTTATTATTATAGCACCATTTATTCCATGGTGCTTTACAAGTGAAAGAGGGTATATGTACAACAATTATTAACAATACAAAGAAGACTGGTATAGGGGGAGAGAGGACTCTGCCCGCGAGGGCTCACAGTCCACAGGTAATGGGTGATGGTACAATAGATGAAGACAGAGCTGGTTGCACAGTGGTGTACTGGACTAAGGGCTATTGTAGGTTGTAGGCTTGTTGGAAGAGATGGGCCTTCAGGTTCCTCTTGAAGCTTTCCATGGTAGGGGAGAGTCTGATATGCTGAGGTAAAGTGCTCCAGAGTATGGGAGAGGCATGGGATAAATCTTGTACGCGATTGTGGGAAGAGGAGATAAGAGAGGAGTAAAGAAGGAGATCTTGTGAGGATCTGAGGTTGCGTGCAGATAGGTACCGGGAGACTAGGTCACAGATGTAAGGAGGATACAGGTTGTGGATGGCTTTGTAGGTCATGGTTAATGTTTTCAACTGGAGTTGTTGGGCAATGGAAAGCCAGTGAAGGGATTGGCAGAGTGGCGAGGCTGGGGAATAGCGAGAGAGAGGTGGATTAAGTGGGCTGCAGAGCTTAGAATAGATTGGAGGGGTGCAAGAGTGTTGGAAGGTGGCCAGAGAGCAGGAAGTTGCAGTAGTCGAGGCGGGAGATGGTGAGGGCATGTGTGACGCCCTGGAGCCCAGGGGTCACAGGTCATTACACACACCACACAAACCCCCACACACTAGGAAGGTAACACCCATCAATCAAGCCCTGATTGCCTCTCTCAGTGCTAGACAGGCACACCAGGTGGGCGGAGTCAGGCAGAAAGACACGCCCACCGAGGAGTCTGCTGGGCTGAGACAGGGAAAACAGTGCTCAGTAGTTGTTGTTGGAGAACGGAGTAGAAAGTGGTAGTAGAGGAGTGTGACACACAGCGCTGCTCGGGGTCTGGGTAGGAGCCCAGGACCGACACACAGTCAGGCAGGCAGACGGCAGGGGCCACCTGCAGGAGACCGGGAACAAGACCGGTGGAACCATAGGGACCGGAGCTGGGTTGGAGCCCACTGGACCCGAACCGGGGAGACAACAGTCTACCGGAGCACCAGGAAGGGTACTCAGACCCTGACTAGGCCGTAGGCCACCATTTAGTCGAATTAACTGATTGAGGTCTGGACCTCACGGGGTCCTTTCCCACCCAAAGTCCTGATTGACGGCAACAGCCCAAAACTGCCTGGATAACAGCCACCGCCAGAGGCCATAGATCCGAGGGCCAGCGCCTGCGGGCAAAGGAACTCCCACGACATACCCGCCGGGGAGCGGACCACCCGTGCTTAGGCACCGTGGTCCACACAAGCTTAGGTGCAGGAGAAAGGAGGACCCTGTCACACCGTCCAGTGCTGCAGCCGGCTGTGGGCCACCCATCTTCCACCTTGTTTGGTTTACCATTGCCTCTGAGTGACTTAATTGTGAGTACCACATCATCGCACCGCACCGCAGCTCCCCCGCTTCCGGGCCCCGGGACACACCGCCCCTACCCACGGAGGGGTTAACAACCAAGCTGCGCTCTGCCATCTCTCCCGGGAGCCCCTCCATCTTTACCGCAGTGGTGGTGTCCCATATCACCACAACCCGTGGGTGGCGTCACAAAAACCACCCCAACACCAGTATCCCCGCATCCCCCGCGTGCAGCGGCAGCCTCCCTTTTCAGAGCAACGTGACCCCCGGGTCCGTGAGAGGCTCGAGCCACCGCCAGCAGTACGAGCACGGATCCGATCGGCTCGGCGGTCGTAGCTGAGGCCGCGAGGCGGTACACATGCACTGATGTTTTTGCTGATTCTTGGTTAAGGAAAGCACGGATCCGGGAGATATTATTGACTTGTAGTCTGCATGAGGTGAAGATGGCTTGGATGTGTGGCTTTAAGGATAGAGCAGAGTCGAGGGTTACTCCAAGGCAACGAGCTTGTGAGACTGGGGAGAGTGAGCAACCATCAAGTTTGATGGAAAGGCTTGTTGGAGGAGTTGAGTGAGGAGCAGGAAAGACAATGAATTCTGTTTTGTTTATGTTAAGCTTTAGGAATCGTGCAAAGAAGAAGGATGAAATAGCAGACAGACATTGTGAAATTTTGGTTGGTAGAGAGGTAATATCAGGTCCAGAGAGGTAGATCTGTGTGTCGTTAGCATAGAGGTGATACTGAAAGTCGTGGGACTCTATGAGCTGTCCCAGGCTGAAGGTGTAGATGGAGAACAGCAGGGGTCCAAGAACTGAACCTTGGGGGTCACCGACAGAGAGGGGGCGAGATGAGGAAGTGGTGTGAGAATGGAAGACGCTGAAAGTTCGGTCGGTTAGGTATGAGGAGATCCAAGATAGGGTCAAGTCTGTGATGCCCAGAGATGAGAGAATCTGTAGTAGGAGGGAGTGGTCTACTGTGTCGAAAGCAGAGGACAGGTCCAGGAGGAGGAGGACAGAGTAGTGTCGCTTGGCTTTGGCGGTTAGTAAGTAATTGGTGACTTTGGTTAGGGCAGTTTCAGTAGAGTGATGCGGTCAGAAGCCAGATTGTAGCTGGTCAAAGAGGGAGCAGGAGGAAAGGTATGAGGACAATTCAAGATTGACATGCTGTTCCAGTAGTTTTGAGGCATAGGGGAGAAGGGATATGGGGCAATAGTTTGACACAGAGGATGGGTCAAGGGAGGGCTTTTTGAGGATGGGTGTAATGAAGGCATGTTTAAAGCATGAAGGGAATACACCACTTGTGAGTAATAGGTTGAAAAGATGGGTTAGGGCTGAGATGAGGACTGCGGTGATGTTGAGGATGAGGTGCGATGGGAGTGGGTCAAGTGCACAGGTGGTTAGATGTGATCTTAAGAGTAGAGTGAAAAGATTGTCTTCTGTCATGGTGGAGAAGCTGGATTTGAAGGAAGAGGGCTGAGTCGATGAGTATGATGAGGGGCTGTGGTGATTGTGGGCCAAAGCTTGCTCCGATGTTGTCAATCTTCTGCTTGAAGAATGAGGCAAAGTCTTCAGCTGAGATGAGAGGAGAGGGAGGTGGTGCTGGAGGATGGAGGAGAGAATTGAAAGTGTTGAATAGCTGTTTAGGGTTGTGAGAAAGACAGCATATGAGGATGAGAAGTAGGTTTGTTTTGCAGCAGTGAGTGTGGACTTGAAGGTGGTGAGGGACTCTTTATATGCAATGAAGTGCTCAGTGGAATGAGACCTCTTCCATTTGCGCTCAGCAATTCTGGAAGCCCATCTCAGTTCTTTAGACTGACTCATGTGCCAGGGTTGCCTGTTGATTCTGGGGGCTTTGGTGTGTGTGATGAGGGCAGCTGATTCAAGAGCTGCAGAGATTGTAGTGTTGTATAAAGTTGCAGCAGCATCTGCATCGTGTAAAAAAACAAAGTCTGTGAGAGGGAGAAGAGACTGAGAAAGTGCGTGTAAATCAAGGTGTTTGATATTTCTGCGAGGGTGTGAAAGTTTGTGGAGGGGAGGTTGTGTACTTGGAGAAGAGAGGGAAGAGAATGTGAATAGGCTGCGGTCAGACAGGGGGAGAGGTGAGTTAGAGAGGTTATATAGAGAACAGAGGGAAGTGAAGATGAGGTCCAGCGTGTGGCCATCTTTGTGAGTAGCTGCAAAAGACTATTGGGTGAGGCCAACGGTGGAAGTGAGTGTTAGATGTTTGGAGACAGATGAGTGGGAAGTGTCAATGGGGATGTTGAAATCACCCATGATGATGGTGGGGATGTCGGTGGAAAGGAAGTGTAGAAGCCAGGTGGTGAAATGATCAAAAAAGGCAGTGCCTGGCCCTGGAGGGCGGTAAATGACAGCCAGTTGAAGGTTGGAGGGGGAGTAGATGCGGACAGAGTGCACCTCAAAAGAGGGGAGAGTAACCGAGGGTGGTAGTGGAAATGGTGTAAAGGAGCATTGGTCGGACAGGAGCAAACCAACTACTCCACCATGCTTGTTACTGGGGCGGGGGGTGTGAGAGAGTTGAAGACCGCCATAAGAAAGTGCAGCAGGAAAGGCTGTGTCAGAGGGGGTGAGCCAGGTTTCTGTGATGGTGAGGAAGGAAAATTTATTAGTGATGAAAAGATCATGAATAGAGTTGAGCAGATTGCTAATAATCCGGGGCCGGCGGATCCGTCGCGGGTTGTGAGAGAAGTCCGGATCCGATACGGAATCCGGCTCAATGCAAGTCAATGGGGGAGCGGATCCGGGGACGAGAGAGAGGGAGACAGAGAGGGAGACAGAGAGGGAGAGAGAGAGGGAGAGAGAGAGGGTGAGAGAGAGGGTGAGAGAGAGAGAGAGAGAGAGAGAGAGGGGGGGAGAGAGAGGGAGAAAGAGGAAAAAAAAAACAAACAAAAAAAAAAAAACCCGAACCCGGATCGTCCAGCCGGATTCCCGGGTTCCGGTTGGACCCGGATCGGACGCTGAAACCGCGTGGATCCGGACTTTTCAAGTTCGGGTCCGCTCAACACTAATCATGATTGCAGGAAAATTTATTGGTGGGACTGGGGGAGCGGGGGCTGGGTGGATGGTTAGGAGGTTAGAGAAGTTGCCAAAATTTGTGATAGGTTGCGGATGAGGGTTTGAAGTGCCAATAAGGATGTGGTGAGGACCACCAGGATTAGGAGAGATATCTCCAGTAGTGAGGAGAAGCAGTGAGAGTGTTAGTAGGTGGGAGCAGGAGAGGCCATGGGATGGTCGTGTGTGTCTAGGGACACTGGGTGAAATGCAGAGGAAAATATCTGAGGGGAAGGTGAGATGGGTGGGGAAGATCGAGGGAGAGATGAAAAGTTCATTACTGGGTTTAGGGATCAGAGGGGGCAGTAGAAAGTGAAGTATTATAGGTGAAGAAAAACACAAACATTGTTTACAGAGTCTGTTGAATAATATTTTATTTTTTGGACTGGCAATATTTGTTATTTAGAACTAAGACACCTTTTGGCCACCAGTAACAATACTTGAACCACATCTGGTACGTTTACAAAAGGAGACGTAATGGAAAAGTCACTCATAGGGGATTTGCCAGTTGGCTTCTACCAATTTTATAATGTCTTTCCAGAAGGTAGTTATAGCATTGAATGACTAAATACAATGAGCCTGATTCATTAAGACAGGCGTTTCTCACACTAGTCTTAATGAAGGGGTTCGCTGGAGTACAATAGACCTAATACATTAAGAACACGGCACATAATGAGTTGGGTGCATCTGTTAATTGGTCTAAGACTGGAGTACATTTCTGGAGTAACTTACGCCACAAAAGTGGTGTAACATATCCAGACTTTGATGGTCGACTGTTGACATGTCCAGTTCCGCCTATGCTCCACTTATATTGATATAGCTGGCTGGTGTAACATATCCAGACTTTGTTGGCCGACTGTTGACATATCCCGTTCCGCATAGGGTCCACTTATATTGACATACAGTTAGGTCCAGAAATATTTGGACAGTGACACAATTTTCGCGAGTTGGGCTCTGCATGCCACCACATTGGATTTGAAATGAAACCTCTACAACAGAATTCAAGTGCAGATTGTAACGTTTAATTTGAAGGTTTGAACAAAAATATCTGATAGAAATTGTAGGAATTGTACACATTTCTTTACAAACACTCCACATTTTAGGAGGTCAAAAGTAATTGGACAAATAAACCAAACCCAAACAAAATATTTTTATTTTCAATATTTTGTGGCGAATCCTTTGGAGGCAATCACTGCCTTAAGTCTGGAACCCATGGACATCACCAAACGCTGGGTTTCCTCCTTCTTAATGCTTTGCCAGGCCTTTACAGCCGCAGCCTTCAGGTCTTGCTTGTTTGTGGGTCTTTCCGTCTTAAGTCTGGATTTGAGCAAGTGAAATGCATGCTCAATTGGGTTAAGATCTGGTGATTGACTTGGCCATTGCAGAATGTTCCACTTTTTTGCACTCATGAACTCCTGGGTAGCTTTGGCTGTATGCTTGGGGTCATTGTCCATCTGTACTATGAAGCGCCGTCCGATCAACTTTGCGGCATTTGGCTGAAACTGGGCTGAAAGTATATCCCTGTACACTTCAGAATTCATCCAGCTACTTTTGTCTGCTGTTATGTCATCAATAAATACAAGTGCCCAGTGCCATTGAAAGCCATGCGTGCCCATGCCATCACGTTGCCTCCACCATGTTTTACAGAGGATGTGGTGTGCCTTGGATCATGTTCCGTTCCCTTTCTTCTCCAAACTTTTTTCTTCCCATCATTCTGGTACAGGTTGATCTTGGTCTCATCTGTCCATAGAATACTTTTCCAGAACTGAGCTGGCTTCATAAGGTGTTTTTCAGCAAATTTAACTCTGGCCTGTCTATTTTTGGAATTGATGAATGGTTTGCATCTAGATGTGAACCCTTTGTATTTACTTTCATGGAGTCTTCTCTTTACTGTTGACTTAGAGACAGATACACCTTCTTCACTGAGAGTGTTCTGGACTTCAGTTGATGTTGTTAACGGGTTCTTCTTCACCAAAGAAAGTATGCGGCGATCATCCACCACTGTTGTCATCCGTGGACACCCAGGCCTTTTTGAGTTCCCAAGCTCACCAGTCAATTCCTTTTTTCTCAGAATGTACCCGACTGTTGATTTTGCTACTCCAAGCATGTCTGCTATCTCTCTGATGGATTTTTTCTTTTTTTTCAGCCTCAGGATGTTCTGCTTCACCTCAATAGAGAGTTCCTTAGACCGCATGTTGTCTGGTCACAGCAACAGCTTCCAAATGCAAAACCACACACCTGTAATCAACCCCAGACCTTTTAACTACTTCATTGATTACAGGTTAACGAGGGAGACGCCTTCAGAGTTAATTGCAGCCCTTAGAGTCCCTTGTCCAATTACTTTTGGTCCCTTGAAAAAGAGGAGGCTATGCATTACAGAGCTATGATTCCTAAACCCTTTCTCCGATTTGGATGTGAAAACTCTCATATTGCAGCTGGGAGTGTGCACTTTCAGCCCATATTATATATATAATTGTATTTCTGAACATGTTTTTATAAACAGCTAAAATAACAAAACTTGTGTCACTGTCCAAATATTTCTGGACCTAACTGTAGCTGGCTGGGACTGTTGTGTAAACTAAAAAAGTCGCAATATATTTACAGAACTTCTAAGTTGCAGAAAAATATTGCGAGTTATAAAAGGGAACTTGTCATGTGGTTTTACTACCACAAACCATACACATCTATGTTATGTCACTATAACCCAGAAATAATCCATAGTTTTCTTTTTGCAATCCTTCCTTGTGTTCTAAAGTAATCCTCTATTAAAATGTTTATGCTAATGAGTCGCAAGTTCAGAGATCTTGGTAATGCACATATAGCTCTCCCGTCTTCTTTCTAATTTTCCGCCGACTTTTGCTCCCTAAAAGAGATAGGTCACTCTTATCTGAGTGACCTTGCTCCTCTCGCTCCCTGGTCCAACCATCTTTTAAGAGGAGATGGCGCATGCTGATCCATTACCCAGACCTTGCTGCGTCATTAGGACTTTGCTGCACATGTACCACTGCCAAGAATGATGGCGCCTGCGCGAGAGTTCTGAAGTGGGAGGTGGGTCAATCAGAAAAAAACTGACCCATTAATCAAGAAGTAAAGGATGGTATAGGGAAAATTGGAAAGAAGACGGGGAGCTGTAAGTAGAGAGCCAACTCTCTGCACTTGTGTCTCATTAGCATAAAACTGAATGGAAAATTACTTTGAAATGCAAAGAAAGATTACAAAAATGATGGCACAGATTGATTCTGGATTATAGCTAAGCAGCATAGATATGGTTGGTTCTTTGGTAGAAAAAACTTCTGATAGGTTCAATTTAGGGTATATTATATGTACACACTTTAATGAATCCTGGCCTACATGGCCTGTCTGCTTTTTTCTGCTGACACTTGGAACATGCTGTTTTCCTGCCAGGAACTTTAGGGTGATGGGTCACATTAAAATCATAAATTGCCCTGTGACCGGCTGCAGACCAGTATACATGGGCGTACTCAACGAGGGGCAGGGGGGCAGCTGCCTCCCCCTAGAAGCAGGGGCACGGTGTAGTGGGCCGGTGCCTGTAGTGGGCCGCTGTATCTGCAGCCACCGGCGCGCTCCTCAGCGGTGTGTGCATGCCAGGCACACTAGCTGCAGCAGGAGACAGCGTGCTGTGCTGTGCCGGCCCTGCTGTGGATAGTGTGCCCGGCATGCACACACTGCTGAGGAGCGCGATGATGGCGGTGCCGGTGACCGCACCGCAGCTTCCTCCTTCCTTTCCACAGCTTTTTTCAGACGTAAATACATTTGAACAGCGCGCTGGGACTGGGCCCCGCCCCCGACGTGCAGCAATGTGATGAGATCAAAACCTTGCTGACGTCATCACAGTGCTGCAGGCGCCACACAGGAGACATCAGGAAGCGGTATGCGCTCCATGGAGGAGCCGAAGAGACAGGTGTAATTAATGGAAATGTGTGGGGAGGAGCAGAGGACACATAATGGGAACATTTGTGAAGGAGACACAGCTTTGTGACAGACAGAGGAGGAGCACTGTCTTCAGAGGGAGGGGGGAGACAGGAGAGTGTAGTGATGGGATATTGTAATTTGTGTGTGATGGGGTTGATGGGGGGTGCATTGTATTATGTCCGGGAAGGGGGTAATGGAGGGTGCATTGTATTGTGTGTGTGTGGGGAGGGTTAATGGGGAGTACATTGTAGTGTGTGTGTGTGTGTGTGTAGGGGTGATGGGGGGTGCATTGTATTGTTTGTGTGGGGAGGGGTTAATGGGGGGTGCATAGTATTGTGTGTGTGCGTGTGTGTGTGTAGGGGGTGATGGGGTTTGCATTGTGTGTGTGTGTAGGGGGTGATGGAGGGGTACATTGTGTGTGTGTAGGGAGTAATGGGGGGTGCATTGTGTGTGTGTGTGGGGAGTAATGGGGGGTGCATTGTGTGTGTAGGGAGTAATGGGGGTGCATTGTATTGTCTGTGTGGGGAGGGGGTAATAATGGGTGCATTGTATTGTGTGTGTGTGTGTGTGTGTGTGTGTATGTGTGTGTGTAGTGGGTGATGGGGGGGTGCAGTGCATTGTGTGTGTGTATGTGTAGGGGCTGATGGGGGGTACATTGTGTGTGTGTGTGTTTAGGGGGTAATGGGGGAGTGCATTGTGTGTGTGTGTGTGTGTGTAGGGGGTAATGGGGAGTGCATTGTGTGTGTGTGTGTGTGTAGGGAGTAATGGGGGGTGCATTGCATAGTGGGTGTGTGTGTAGGGGTGATGGGGGGTGCATTGTATTTGTGTGTGTAGTGGGTGATGGGGGGATGTATTGTATTGTGTGTGTGTGTGTGTGTGTGGGGGGGAGGGGTAATGGAGCTGCATTGTATTGTGTGTGTGAGGCGTGCACTGTATTGTGTGTGTGAGGGTAATGGGATTGTAGTGTGTGTGTGGGGGGGGGAGGGGCGCGGATTCATTAATCGAGCTATAATTACATTTAATTCTCTTAAAGTTTTTGTTTCATTCACCTTTTCCGTTCTAATATTTTACAACCCTAACGACCATGGCTTGCCCCCCCCTAGTTTTGATCCTGGGTACGCCCATGCCAGTATATAAAAAATATTCATACACTGATGATTTACCGTAATCAACCAAGTTTCATTCAGGTAATTTTAATCTGATTTTCATCTGTTAGTAATTTTTTTCTGCGTCCATCCGTTTTCACACACCTAAATTAAAAATGTGCATGATCAAATACAGTTTCCTAGGTTTATAATAGAAAAATATCCGCAAAAATTGAATGTTACTCGGATTTTATGTGTGGGATCTGATTTTTTTCTACGCATTCATAGACTCGAATGGGTGTGTCTCATCCGGAAATAGTGCATGCTGCCATTTACTTCTCACAGACGTCGTGCAAGACTAAAATTGTTCATTAGAACATCCCTATTGAATAATATGAGCACATGTCCAATTTATATGCTCAACTGCATGAGCCCTAAGAATGAGCGTGAAGGAAGTAGAATTCCCTCCATCTCACATATTTTACTACCCTACGTAATCTACTAAAGGGTGCTTTACACGAGACGACCGATCGTGCATGCACGTCGGGGGTCACGTTTTTTGTGACGCACATCCGGCATCGTACACGATGTCGTCTCGTGTGACACCTCCTAGCGACGCAGTATTGCTCACAAATCGTGAGTCGTGTACTGGTCGCTAGATTTCATAAAATTGTTTATTAAACATGGCGCCGGTTGTTCCCGTGACAGCACACATCGCTCCGTGTGACACCACAGGAACGATGAACATCGCTTACCTGCGTCCCGTCAGCTATGCGGAAGAAAGGAGGTGGGTGGGATGTTTACATCCCGCTCATCTCCACCTCTATTGGCCGGCCGCCGTGTGACGTCGCTGTGACGCCGAACATCCTTCCCCCTTCAGGAAGTGGATGTTCGCCGCCCTCAGCGACGTCGCATGGGAGGTAAGTACGTGTGATGGAGGGTTTACAACTTTGTGCGCCACGGGCAATTAATTGCCCGTGATGCACAAACGACGGGGGCGGTTACGATCGCTTGTGCAAAGATAGATCGTAACATGTAAAGCCCTCATTAGACCTGTTCATTCTTTTTACTATCTGTAATCTACATAGACCTGTTCTTTTATTTTTACTATCTGTAATCTACATAGGCCTTTTCGTTTCTTTTACTATCCCTCTGTAACTGGAAACACTTCTTCACAACTTTCGAATAGCTTATCCATCAGTGGCTCAGTGGTTAGTGGTACGGTGGCTCAGTGGTTAGCACTGCAGCCTTTGCGTTCTCCGGTTTCCTCCCAGACTCCAAAAACATACTGATAGGGAATTTAGATTGTAAGCCCCAATGGGGTCAGTGTTGTCAATGTATGTAAAGTGCTGTGGAATTAACAGCGCTAAATAAATGAATAAATATTATTATCATTAGAAATACTATTATCCAATCCACTGAAAGGCCAGACCTTATTTTATCATAGATGTGAGCTGTCGAATGTTTCTTTCTCGTCTTCCACTTCTATCACGGCTTCTAATTCATTAGATTTGTGAGAGCTTGTTATATTTTGGAACCTTTGTTAAAGAAAAACTCAAAAAACAACTTGGTTATATGGAAGAAAAGGGGAGGCAGCTACGGTAAGTTGTATGTTTCCGGTATTTCTGGGAAGGTCTGATAACATGGTTCCTCCAAAAGAAACAGATCTTCTACACAACTTCTACACAACCTATACCCTTTCCCATTATTTATGGAATAATATATTGGAAGATACTCGATGGAAACCCCAGTTACCCCACAATCTTCAATGTTTTGGAATGTGTAGTTTTTCACATCCTGAGTTTTTTCAGAAAGATTAGTGTGGCGCCCTGGACAAGCCAGGACGTCACAAGCACTACACCAACACACCCCCACACTCCCGGTCAGGCACATCAAAGCCAGACAAAAATCCTTGTTGCCTTCCTCCAGGGGCTGATGTCCACACCAGGGGGTGGAGCCAGGCGGTTGGTCTCCGCCCACCGAGGAGTTCACAGTCCTGGAGGCGGGAAAACAGAGCAGATTAGTTTGGAGGAGAGAAGAGATTAGTTTGGAAGTGGAAGTGAGAAGAAGTGAAGTGGCAAGAGAGCAGCCTGAAGTTGCTCCGGGTGTGTGGCCTGGACGGTACAGCAAGGTTGGCAGACGGTGGTGTCCGTCTGCAGGAGAGGCCTATTGGAGCTAGCCGTAAGGACCGTGGACGGGCGGTGGCCCGGCGGTACCGGACCGGTACGCAAAGAGAAGCCAGCACCATCCGGCAGGGGCTTATGGACCCCGACAAGGCTAGGAGTCGCCATTGAATTTGTCAAATCCGTTAGCGAAGGGAACCTCCTGGGTTTCCCAGCAGCCAAGTCCCGACAGAAGGCAACAGTCCAACCGTTAGAGGGAAACACAGCCACCGCCAAGGCTACAGTTCCCAGGGCCAGAGCCTGTGGGCAAAAGGGGCTCCTTCAGCACATATCCAAGCTGGGGGAGCGGGTTACCGGTGGGAACCCATTGGAGCCATCTACACTACACAGGTGCAGGGAAAGGCAGTCACCATCAACCTACCGGGAGCAGAAACCACCGCAGCCGCCTGTGGGACCCGTCCTACCAGCCGTGTGTTTTACCAAGAACTGTGTCTTCATCATTGGCTGAGTGAGTACCACCGTGCCGCGCTGCACAGCGCTGCCCCCGCGACCCTGCACCTCACCAGGCCCCGTAGCCCGCCTGCCATCCCTAACCCTCACCAGGCCCCGGGACAACCAACCCCCCTACCCACGGAGGGGCGAAACATCCAAGCTGCTCCCAGTCATCACTCCCGGGATCCCCGTCCAGAGCAGCGGTGGTGTCACAACCTCACCATAACCGTGGGTGGTGTCATGGACAATATTCAATCCCCAAAATCAATCCCCTTTTTACTCATGGGCGAGGAGCGCCGCTCGAGGCCACGGGATCCGGCCCACCGCTCGAGCCACCACCGAGCAGCGAGCAAGCAGGCCGCAGCAGAGCCGGACCCGAGCAGTGGGTGAGCGCTGCGCCCTCCTCCGCCTGCGACAACTTGGCGTCACGAACAGGATCTTGCCGCTCTGCCGTCTGGTAGAGGTGCGCCTTGTGACCGCCGGAGGTGTCCGGCCAGAAATTTTGAGAGGCCGCCATCTTAGGCGCGAAGAATTCCTGCTCGGGTGTCTCCTCGAGCAGTGGAGGCGCGAGGGCCGAGGCCCCGCCCCTGTAGAGGAGGAGCCGGAGAGAGACTAAGGGGGACTGATGGCGTCTGGCCGCATGTAGCTGGAGCTGTGGAGAAGCGGGGACGCCAGGACTCCGTGTCAAAACCATTCCTGGAAAGTACCGCTACCAACATGTCTGCTCCGTCCGACTATGCAGACGTTACGGAACCGGTGCCCGGAACAGCGACGTGGCTCAGGGCCCGAACGGCGGGGATCTGCCAACGCTACCGGAGTCAGATATGTCTGCTGATGGAGCAGTGGACCGCGGAGGTGGAAGCGGTAGCCGCGGTCGCCCGGGTGTACAGAATGGAGGCCATGATGGAGGAGCTGGTGAGTGACCCACGCCCCTGTTTCCCCGAGGGACCGGCCACTGCGGCTGAGGGACCCGGTCTACCCCTGGCCCCCACGCTGCCTCTGACTTCCCCGCCCGTGCACCCCGCTGATGCTGGTCCGTCTGGCGTATGCCCCCTCTTAACAGTAACCGAAAGAGTGGCGAGCCCGGAGACTGCAGCAGCTGGCGGCAACCCGTCTGGCGCAGGGTCAGATGATAATGACTCCGGACTTGACACAGAGCCTGTTTCAGAGGAGGATGAAGGAGTCGTCGCCCTGGATGGCATGGAGGCCACTTACATTCCCCGGAGCGGAAATAACGGATACCGGGCGGCCCTTCCTCGTCGCGCCTGCTATGCGCTGGAGGGGCTGGTGCCTGTGTTCTTCCACCCAGGGCCGGCGGAGGATGATGAGAGCGACCAGTGATGGCAGCGGAGCCCCACTGCAGTTGTCCCCGTTGGGACCACCAGTAACGTTGAAAGTTGTAGTGAATGAAAAAGAATGATTAACCGAAGTTTACCTGATTTACAGCTTGATTAGAACCGGTTGTTGCCGGCAACTGGTCCTCGTTGGGACCCCCTTACACCCAATGCGTAGAAACTGCTACGGACAAGCCCGAGAACTAGCAGGGCAACCACAAACTTGTGGCATGTAAATAAAAATATGTTATTGGCTTTTCCGTGACCGCCTCCGGAGAGGCAGATTGGAGGAAGGGCCCGCAGGCTGGAGCCCAGTCACCACCGGAACCGGTGGCAATCCTCTGGAGGGGTTCAGGGGTCCCCATGGACGCGGGTCCCCTGAAAAGGACAGAACCCGCTCGGGCAACTTGGTGCAGGACTGGGGTCAAGGGGTGCTGCCCATTTGCTTAGGGGCAGCATCAGGGCCAAGTTGCTTGGGTGGGAGAGAGCGGAAGCCGTTACCGTTAGCAACGTTTAAGTACATATGCCTCCCGATGTGGGAAGAAGTTAATATGCTTGTATTATGTGTTTTACCGTTTATCTTTTTCAGTTGTGAAAATAAAACCGGTGATGGACGGGCAGCCCGCGGACGGTCTGCATTTTACTAAGGGGGAATGTGGAGCCCTGGACAAGCCAGGACGTCACAAGTACTACACCAACACACCCCCACACTCCCGGTCAGGCACATCAAAGTCAGACAAAAATCCTTGTTGCCTTCCTCCAGGGGCTGATGTCCACACCAGGGGGTGGAGCCAGGCGGTTGGTCTCCACCCACCGAGGAGTTCACAGTCCTGGAGGCGAGACAGAAGGCAACAGTCCAACTGTTAGAGGGAAACACAGCCACCGCCAAGGCTACAGTTCCCAGGGCCAGAGCCTGCGGGCAAAAGGGGCTCCTTTAGCACATATCCAAGCTGGGGGAGCGGGTTACCGGTGGGAACCCATTGGAGCCATCTACACTACACAGGTGCAGGGAAAGGCAGTCACCATCAACCTACCGGGAGCAGAAACCACCGCAGCCGCCTGTGGGACCCGTCCATCCGGCATGTGTTTTACCAAGAACTGTGTCTTCATCATTGGCTGAGTGAGTACCACCGTGCCGTGCTGCACAGCGCTGCCCCCGCGACCCTGCACCTCACCAGGCCCCGTAGCCCGCCTGCCATCCCTAACCCTCACCGGGCCCCGGGACAACCAACCCCCCTACCCACGGAGGGGCGAAACAACATCCAAGCTGCTCCCAGTCATCGCTCCCGGGATCCCCGTCCAGAGCAGCGGTGGTGTCACAACCTCACCACAACCGTGGGTGGCGTCACGTACAATATTCAATCCCCAAAATCAATCCCCTTTTCACTCACGGGCGAGGAGCGCCGCTCGAGGCCCCGGGATCCGGCCCGCCGCTCGAGCTACCACCGAGCAGCGAGCAAGCCGGCCGCAGCAGAGCCGGACCCGAGCAGTGGGTGAGCGCTGCGCCCTCCTCCGCCCGCGACATTAGCATATGTACCAAATCCACCAGATTCCATGGAGATGCCAATCTTACCTCATTAAAGCTATTAAGGCCACGTCTCACTAAGCGACATCGCTAGCGACATTGCTGCTGAGTCATGGTTTTTGTGACGCAACAGCGAGCTTGCTAGCAATGTCGCTGTGTGTGACATCCAGCAACGACCTGGCCCCTGCTGTGAGGTCGCCGGTCGTTGCTGAATGTCCTGGACCATTATTTGGTCGTTGCTCTCCCGCTGTGACGCACACATCGCTGTTTAACAGCGAGAGAGCAACGATCTCAATGTGCAGGGAGCAGGGAGCAGGCTTCTTCGGACGCTGGTAACCAAGGTACACATCGGGTAATCAAGCAAAGCGCTTTGCTTGGTTACCCGATATTTACCTTGGTTACCAGCGTCCGCAGCTTCTAGAAGCTGGCTCACTGCTCCCTGCACACGTAGCCAAGGTACACATCAGGTAACTATAAGCAAAGTGCTTTGCTTAGTAACCCGATGTGTACTATGGTTACTAAGCAAAGCGTTGTTACACGGGTCGCTGGTGGCTGGTGGTTGATCTCTGATTGCTGTGGAGATCTGCCTGATTGACAGCTCACCAGCAACCATGTAGCGACACTCCAGCGATCCCTGCCAGCTCAGATCGCTGGTGGGATCGCTGGAGCATTGCTAAGTGTGACGGTACCCTTAGAGTAGGTTTATCCAGATTACACAAAGTTTTAGCAGGCTTGCTACATTATATTTGTGAATGTGAAGTTTATTCTTCCTCACTTTTTTTGGCCTCTTTCACACATCCGTGGAAAACACACACGTTTTTCACGGATGTGTTGAAGGTGCTTATAGCCCTTCATGTGACGTTATTTTGACACACGTGTGTTTTCCGTATTTTATCTGTGATAGCACATGGACATCAAGAACTATATACTCACTTGTCCCTGGTGCTGCGGTGAATATACAATGAGCATAATGAACAGGCACTGAAGCAAGTGACAGCAGAGCGAAGACAGCAGCGCTGGAGACAGGGGGGTATGACATCAGTGCTGCCGGAGAAAAATGGAGTTGTCTCCGTGTGGAACACACGGACACACATGTGCTCCATACAGACACACAGTCCTTGTGAAAACACTGATTGAATTTAATGGGTCTGCACATGTCCGTGAATCCGGTATGCAGTGCTTTTTTTGTAAAAAAATATTTGCTGGTACGCATCTCTGAGGCGAGGAGCGGGGGAAGGGGTGCTGTCATGAGATTTGTACACTTCTGGCCACATTCTGGTTTGATGTGTCCACCCTCAGTCAATTCATTTTCATTGAGCATGTCTGTTCAGCATGTGACCACATCTATGTAAATCGCATACTTGCAGCTTCGTAACCTTCCTCTCTCACCGCTGGCACCTGAGAATCCTGACAGCGTGCAGAGTGCACACTGTGAGAATTCAGAAGTCTGCTGTCACAGAGTGACACACAGAGTGACTGCAGGCTCATCACAAATTTGGACAACCCCTTTAATGCTCCTAACAACATAAATAAAAACATAGTAACCCTTAACTTGTCAGACAGCACAAGACTTTATTAAAGAGATTGTCCACTACTTTAACATTAATGACCTTTCCTTAGGATAGGTCACCAATGTCTGACTGGTCAGGGTCCGGCACCTGGCAACCCCTCCAATTCCCTACTCTAGGTGTCGGTGGTGGCAGGTGCCCGGAAGTGCTCAGTTCTGGATCTGCTCCGTCTTCAGATAGTGGCAGCAGTCTCCTATTGAAATCAATGGGGCAGATGTGCAGTACCCGGCCGCGGACACCATCAGAGGACGGAGCAGATCCAGAAATAAGCATTTCCGGACACCTGCACCATAATCAGCTGATCAGTGGTGGTCCCATTGCTCTCACATCAAAAGCAATGCACAAGTGGGACCAAGGCCTAATGATGGGACACAGTCAGTATCACAAATAAATATTTACATTCAGGTACCTTATAGATGATGTTGTCTCTAGTCATTTCTTTCTATTCTTCACCTTGTCCTGATGCCATGATGACTTTTCCCGTTCACATCTCATTTCTGCAGATTTCCATCTTCTCCGGTCTTCTGCAGCACATCCCAACACGATGCCCCTAAAATAGCAGAATTATTATAATACTTCTACTTAAAAATATCTGCCCTACGCAGTGCCCCTGAACAAATAATGGCCCCTCACTGTGTTCTCTGCACAAAATATTACCCACACTGTCCCTCTTATGGTACATGCCCTCCATATTCCCTCTTTCCAAACTGAGCCTACTGTTTACAGTGTCCTTTACACTGTGTCCCCTTATACTGCACCGTCTTTATACTATGAAGAAAAATAGCAAAATACCCAAGAGGATCCTCAGTGTCAACTGTATTAAATAGCTGAATCCAGACAGTAGAAATAGTACATAAGTACAAAGCCTAAAATATAACTTTTATTCGTATATAGATAAAAAGTGAAGATTACTTCACTAGAAGTGAGTAAAACAGACAAACATTAACAGTGATTATAGTCATGCTGTCATAGGGCTACAAATACCCCGTCAGCTACCTATTGATATAGTACATCAGCACCCGCCTCAGAATCTCATTTGGAGTGCCACTAAAATAGACTGTCAAGGTATATGACTATAAAACAATATACATATATTACACTCTTGAAAATGGAACATCCATCAGTTTATGAAGAGTGCATCTAAGAAGGCATAATTATAAAAGTCATACGGGTATCAGAATAAACCCCAATGGGGAACGATCTTACCCGGTCCTGTAGATGCGAGGTTGGGCAACCTTAATAGATGCAACACGGCTCACTTATATGGGGGCTGTCCACCAGCTCATCAAATCCCATATCTGTATTGCCGAGTATTAGACTCCAAATAAATGGCGAAACACATTACTCCCGACGCGTTTCATATGGGGAATCATCAGGGGAGTGTTGGAAAAAAGATATATGGCCCATATACACTTCCTGTGGCCATACTATTATGCCCAGTATTGCACACAAATACGTGTGTCAGGAATAAATCCTGTTGCTGTAGGCCAAAAAGAAACAAAGAAATACATATTAAGCCCCTATACCATACAGAGCAGCCATATCATGCCACCCCATCTGTCGGATACTCACCGCACAAATGCGTGCGTCAGGAATGAATCCTTTTCAAAAGTGCCGCGCTCTACAACAGGCAGCCGGCCCCTTTTATACATTAGCGCATGCGCAGAAGCGCCATATCGGCTGGTGACGCGCGCTCCCAGAAGGCATCAGGCCAGAAGTACGCGTCACCGGCCGTCGCCTCGCAACAGGGCGGGCGACGCTCACCAGGTGAACGTCACATCCTGGGGAGTCACGCCTGCTGGCTCAACCAATCAGAACCCGGAGCATGTTGCCATCGCGACATACAAAAACTCCGGTTCACCCAGCCAGGCGTCCTAATAAGGAATCCATGCTGGCTATAAAGCCAAAACATGGTGGGTAGAAGGTGCTTTTACCGGCAGAGTATATTGTTATTAGTAAGACATAAACCCAACCACAGGGGGCATACATTATTTTCGGATGATAGATCGGCAGTCAGTATTGTCCCCTGGTACCGGGGACAATATAGCTGAACTATAGCATAGAACCTGCAAACAACAGGTAGGTGCCAGTACCACGAGTTATAAAAACCGGGCAGGGACAGAGAGGGAGTCTCCCAAAGAGAATAGTAATAAACAAAAGGGGAGACTGCCCCAATAGTAACAGGTGTACACAGACCTGGAGAACATCATGACATTATATTCATAAACAGATTCAGATCCGAGAAGGATATCATATTAATATATTCAAATCACCCAATGGGTGGTACCCAATCCGGATTGAGGGTTGATAATAGAGGAGGTATGTCTAATGAGGATGGACCAGTTAGAATCAAGCCGACCCACATACACTGGCACATCATATACAGGGGGGGAGGAAAGAAACTACAGTGCACCCTAAGATCACATCCTAAAAAATTCTGGCCTTACCTAACATGTGGGGGTCGGCACCCTAGATGTACCCCACGCCAATGGTGCCCCCACTCGGTCGTCGTCTCTCCCTCCTATACTTGCCCTGCCCACTGAAGTGCTCCTACAGGAAGGGCGTGAAGGACAAGGACTCATTCAAGCCTATTGGTGCCACGGTGTTAAGGGTATAAATCCAGTAACATTCTTTCTGGAGTATTGACTTGTCCCAATCTCCCCCTCTAATCGGAGGGCGAATGAGATCAATTGCCATGATTTTAAAGCTCTCCAAATCGCCACCGTGAAAGTTATTGATGTGTCTAGCAACCGGCGTATCGTTCCTCCTAAGGATGTCATTCTTATGTTCGCCCACACGTCTTCGTAGCTCTCTGATGGTCTTGCCGATATACAATTTACCACATGTACACTCTACCCTGTATATGACACCTTTTGATTTACACGTAATCAATGATCTGATGAAAAAACTTTTTTCATTATTGCAATTCGTGAAGGTCTTTCCCTCCTCGATATACCTACAGTTGACACAATCATAGCATTTGAAACAACCATAGGTTGCATATTCTGTTCTTCGTGGCCCATACTCATTAAAGTGGCTATGGACAAGCCTATCCCCCAATGATTTGGCCTTTCTGTAAGTGATAGACGGATATGTAAGGAGATGCATTTCAATGAGAGGATCCATCTGTAAGACATGCCAATACTTCGAGAGAGACCTAAGAGAAACCCTCTCGAAGTATTGGCATGTCTTACAGATGGTTATATTTTAGGCTTTGTACTTATGTACTATTTCTACTGTCTTTATACTATGCCTCCCCCTCCTTGCTATAACCTCACACTGTCCTCCCATTCTGCCCCCTCTCTATACCACCCCCTCCACTACCCAGTCTTTATTCTGTGCCCCTCACATTCTTCTCATCCCTTACAGTCTCCTCACTACATCCTGTGTGTCCATATACTTTTCCACCTCACTCCCCATCCTGCCCACCTGCTCCTCATACCATGTCACTCTTTATTCTGTGTCCTCAAAATTTATTTCCAGTTCGCTCCACATCCTCTCTGTCCCCATGCATCACCCCTCATCTTCTCTGTCCCCATACATGAAACCTCATCCTCTCTCTCCCCATACATCACCCCTCATCATTTCTCTCCCCATACATGAAACCTCATCCTCTCTCTCCACATACATGAAACCTCATCCTCTCTCTCCCCATACATCACCCCTCATCATGAAACCTCATCCTCTCTCTCCCCATACATGAAACCTCATCCTCTCTCTCCCCATACATGAAACCTCATCCTCTCTCTCCCCATACATGAAACCTCATCCTCTCTCTCCCCATACATGAAACCTCATCCTCTCTCTCCCCATACATCACCCCTCATCATTTCTCTCCCCATGCATGAAACCTTATCCTCTCTCCCCATACTCTGTCCACAGATAGTTCCCTCCCCCATCCATACGGTGTATGTACATATTGCCCCCTCCCCACCCTCTGTCCCCCCCCATAGTGTGTGCACAAATGGTTCCCTCCCTCACCCTCTGCCCCCCCATAGTGTGTCCACAAATAGTTCCCCCCCTCTCTCCCCCATACTGTTTCATAAATACTCCCCTCTTACCCCATAATGTTCTTCCGTCTGTGTCTTCTTCAGCTCCACAGTGGAGCACTTCTCACTCTCAGTATTTCTCTGCCACCTCTGCGCTACGGTGCTGGCTTCCGGGTCAGCAGTCTGATCAGTTGACCTGATCACATGACAGCCGTCACGCTGACCCGGAAGTCAGTGCCGGCGTCACCACTTCAATTGTCCTCGCGTCTGACAGATGCAAGGACAATTGAGCAGAGCCACGCACTGTAGCATCTATGAGTGCGGCTGTCAGCGTGAGAGCTGCGCTCAGAGAATAGTGGCTCCCACCCGGCAGACTCCCACACCGCCGCATCAGGCAGCCCCACAGTGCCCCCTGGAGACGCCTCTGGCTTGTGCCTTCGCTCCACATGGCTAATTTGTATAGTTTACAAATAAGCAATGTGGACAGAGCCAGAGGCGCTCTTCAGATTTTACGGTACGCCGTACCGGCGCGTACCACCGCAAAAAAAGGACTGCCGGTATGTATGAAAAATGCATCATATCTACCAGAATCACTGACGTGTGAAGGAGGCCTTAGAAACATAATTTTCCTCAAACAATTCTTAAGGACGCTTTACATGCTGCGATCTCGCTAGCGAGGTTGCTAGCGTATGTACCCGCCCCCATCGTTTGTGCGTCACGGGCAAATCGCTGCCCGTGGCGCACAACATCGCTTGGATCCATCACACTACTTACCTGCCTAGCGATGTCGCTGTGACTGGCAAACCGCCTCCTTTCTAAGGGGGCGGTTCATTCGGCGTCATAGCAACGTCACTAAGCGGCCGCCCAATAGAAGCGGAAGGGCGGAGATGAGCGGGACGTAACATCCCGCCCACCTCCTTCCTTCCTCATTGCCGGCGGCCGCAGGTAAGGTGAGGTTATTCGTTCCTGTGGTGTCACACATAGCAATGTGTGCTGCCGCAGGAACGACGAACAACATTGTACCTGCAGCAGCAACAATAAGTGGGAATAGGGGGGCATGTCAACGATTAGCGATTTTGAACGTTTTTGAGACGATTCAAAATCGCTCATAGGTGTCACATGCAGCGACATCACTAACGCGGCCGGATGTGCTCACAAATTCCGTGACCCCAGCGACACCGCTTTACCGATGTAGCGTGTAAAGCGGCCTTTAGTCTTTTTGAGGTCTAAGAGAATGCACTTTTTATCTATCTCACAATCTTCTTCTACCTTTTCTATGTATATTATTATCAATCAGTTTTAACTTCAGTATTGTTAATTATAAAGTCATTTTAGTCTATATCCATGATTGTCATTTTCTTTTTTCAGTCATGTGCATAATCGACCATGGCAGTGGGTTCAATAAAGATAATAAAAACGTCGATAATACTTATGGTGCATTCTGGCTTAATTCTCAAATATGGTGTGATGACTGTGAAACCAAAACTGAAAATTTTTGCAAAATGAGATGTGCTGGTAAGATTTATCTCCATATTATTACAAATCCTTGTTGTATATGAAGCTTCCAGTAGGGATAGTTGACCAAAAATGCCCATCCTTTGTATCTTAAAGAAGCACTCCTATCAAAGTTTTTATCCCTGTAATAAATTGTAATCAACATAGTATATAGCACGGTGTACTTACAATTGCTCATTTTGCCCTTCTCCCAGGTAATCCTTCTGTTTTCCATTAGTCCTACAGTACAGACCAAAAGTTTGGACACACCTTTTCATTCAAAGAGTTTTCTTTATTTTCAGGATTCTGAAAATTGTAGATTCACATTGAAGGCATCAAAACTATGAATTAACACATGTGGAATGAAATACTTAAAAAAGTGTGAAACAACTGAAAATATGTCTTATATTCTAGGTTTTTCAAAGTAGCCACCTTTTGCATTGATTACTACTTTGCACACTCTTGGCATTCTCTTGATGAGCTTCAAGAGGTAATCACCGGAAATGGTTTTCCAACAGTCTTGAAGGAGATCCCAGAGATGCTTAGCATTTGTTGGCCCTTTTGCCTTCACTCTGCGGTCCAGCTCACCCCAAACCATCTCAATTGGGTTCAGGTCTGGTGACTGTGGAGACCAGGTCATCTGGCGTAGCACCCCATCACTCTCCTTCTTATTCAAATAGCCCTTACACAGCCTGGAGGTGTGTTTGGGGTCATTGTCCTGTTGAAAAGTAAACGATGGTCCAACTAAACGCAAACCGGATGGAATAGAATGCCATTGCAAGATGCTGTGGTAGGCATGCTGGTTTAGTATGCCTTTAATTTTGAATAAAACCTCAACAGTATCACCAGCAAAGCACCCCGACACCATCACACTTCCTCCACCATGCTTCACAGTGGGAACCAGGAATGTAGAGTCCATCCGTTCACCTTTTCTACAAAGACACGGTGGTTGGATCCATAGATCTCAAATCTGGACTCATCAGACGAAAGCACAGATTTCCACTGGTCTAATGTCCATTCCTTGTGTTCTTTAGCCCAAACAAGTTCTCTTCTGCTTGTTGCCTGTCCTTATCAGTGGTTTCCTAGCAGCTATTTTACCATGAAGGCCTGATGCACAAAGTCTACTCTTAAAGGTACCGTCACACTTAGCGACGCTCCAGCGATCCCACCAGCAACCTGACCTGGCAGGGATCGCTGGAGCGTCGCTACACGGGTTGCTGGTGAGCTGTCACACAGGCAGATCTTACCAGCAACCAGTGAACAGCCCCCAGCCAGCAGCGACGCGTGGAAGCATGCTGCGCTTGGTAACTAAGGTAAATATTGGGTAACCAACCCGATATTTACCTTGGTTACCAGCGCACACCGCTTAGCGCTGGCTCCCTGCACTCCTAGCCAGAGTACACATCGGGTTAACTACCCGATCTGTGCTCCAGCTACGTGTGCACGGAGTAGGGATCCGGCACTGACAGCGTGAGAGCGGCGGACGCTGGTAACGAAGGTAAATATCAGGTAACCAAGGACAGGGCTTCTTGGTTACCCAATGTTTACCAGCGGCCACAGAAGCCGGCTCCCTGCTGCCTGCACATTCAGTTGTTGCTCTCTCGCTGTCACACACAGTGATGTGTGCTTAACAGCGGGAGATCAACAACTAAAAAATGGTACAGGACATTCAGCAACAACCGGCGACCTCACAGCAGGGTTGTTGCTGGATGTCACAAAGGTTGTGCCTCAGCAGCGATGTTGCTAGCAATGTTGCTTAGTGAGACGTGGCCTTAACAGTTGTTCTAGAGATGATAAGGTGTGTCCAAACTTTTTGTCTGTACTGTACGACATCATGTGATTAAAAACCGTCTTCCAGCAATGTCAGCCCCAGTCCTCCCTGCATTTGCTTGACATTGTTAAACCATGTGAGCGCTCCAGTTAGGGCTGCTTCTCACTTGCGAGTTTCTCGCAGTAGAGCAATGCGAGAAAAACTCGCATTGGAATCGGACACATGTTAGTGAATGATTCAGCTCTCATCTGCGATTTTTTTCTCAGTCCAAATCGGACCGAGAAAAAAATCGCAGCATGCTGCTTTTTTGCGAGTTTCTCGCACCATTTGTCCCAATGATTTCCTATGGAAGGGGATTAAAAGTAGCATCACACACGCGCACAACCGTTCACATTTGCGAGTGTGGCAGTAACTTTGCTCATTAAATAATCAACAGATGAATGTGACAGCACATTCCCATAGGTTAATTAAATGACACATGTGTAATAGCTTTTATCTAATTAAGATGTTGCATGAAACTAGCATCGCAAACGCAACACACACGCGAGCAAAAAGCATCGCACTTGCGTTGCACTCGCACCTAACGTGAACTAAAATCAGCCGAGTATTTTTCAGCCCAGTCGGACGGATTTTACTCGCATAGATGTGTTTCCAGCCTTAAACAGAGGCTGCTGGTAGGTTGCTTCTCTCACACTTCTCTCAAACAAAACTTGGATGAAACTCACATGTCCAAGGGAAGTGTGAGCGCTGCAGCCCATCATCAGCTGCTGATTGCCTGTGATGCCTTTGCTGCATAACATTGTCATGCGAGTGCAGGGAGACCCTGTTCCAATGTCATTGGAATGGTATTGGCTTGAAAGGGGTATTAAGAGATATCTGTTTTTTTTTTCTTTTAATGGGAATAAAGGATTTAACAGGGGAATGCCCAAGTAGTGGACCACCCCTTTAGTACTATATATCAATTTTTACATCTAATGTTGTGTTCTTTTGTGTAGACTTACTCGACGACAATCTAGATGATGATGCCAAATGTGTTGTCCAAATTGCAAAAACCAAAGGATTTACTCCCTGGTAGGTCTTATCTCAGACATGTTACAGAATTGTAGGCACTTTCTGCATACTCTACATAATACTCTTGCCATATCGCAATCCTCACATGGCTGGGAGAGAAATGGATTGAGGTTAATTTATACCACTCCCTATAATTGAGATGTCATGGGGATTTTCAATATCTTAATCAAGCAAGCCATAAAAGTGTACCTGTAGAAACTAAGGTTTGGCATTTCCATTGATTTGTAGATATAGACCAAAATCATCAAAGCTCTTACGCTACAAAACTTGAAATCTTTGAAAACTTGCAAAACTTTTGCACAACACAAAAAAATGTTGAGACTTTTGGTGTTCTCCCTCCATTTTGGAGCTGCAATAGGTGGAGCTGTGAGGAGCCGGTGTGGGGCTGTTGTTCACCCACTCTCTAACTCATACAATCTGTCAACATTTTCTACAGCAGAAATACAACTAAATTCTGGCCCAGCGAATGTAAGTGCATGCCACTAACCAGCGGCAGTAGGTCCTGCGGCCCTTCCTGGTATAATGTCCACATTTTTTGTAAAATGTATTCCATTAATGGCCCCTTCCTGGTATAATGTCCTGCATCCTGAGCCCCTTTCAGTAATATTGTTCCCCATCATGTCCCCTTCCTTTAACAATGATACTCATCCTAGTTTAATATCCCCAATCTTGGGGTGGGCTGGCAGCATGTATTGCTTCTATATCCCTGTGCTACTTCAGCAAAGTATACGTCTTTGGAAGACCATCCAGCTAAAATAGCCTTTGGCGGGTCCACTATTCTTTGCGGTCATGATCGTAACGTTCCTGAGTTTCCCATATGACCGGCAACTACTGGACATAGTTATAAATTATATAATTCTGGCTGCCTGAAGTCACCAATAGAAGGAACTAATCCCATTCCCACAGTGCGATGTTCAAGTGATGAAAAATTAAATAAGACAAAAATAATGACAAAAACTAAATTGGAGGGTTTTTTCACTTTTTTTAGATTGTGTTTCACCAACACAATAATTAAAAAAAAAAAGTTTGGTATGGTGATAATTGGACTGACATGATGAATCATGTTGTCTGGTCATTTTTAATGCAAAATGAAGCAAAACCCATAGTAGAATTGGGTTTTTTTCCACCACTTCACAACACTGAATTTTCGTTCCCCTTGCCAGTAAAGTTTATAGTAAAATAAAAAGAGTTATTAAAAATGACAACTTGTCGCTTTGTCCATGGAAAATGGAAGAGTTATGGCTTTAGGAAGATGGGCAGGAAAAAAACTATTACATTCAAAGTAAAACTGACAGCAACTGAAAGGTGTTAAGAGCCACCTGCATAGCATTATATAGTGATCTCAATAATAACCCTTTATTGTAGTAAGTTTCTGAGCTCCGGCAAGGGATAGTACGAGAAGTTTTCTAATGCGCAGCTCACAGATCTCCATACTTGCTGTTGTGTGGGGTGCGGGCACTCCTCCTTCAGTGACAGTTTTGGTTAGTTTCCTTCTGCTATTGTATTCTTTCTGCACTGTCCATTGTTATAACAATATTTGAATATAGAGATAATAGGGCAGTAGAACAAATACAAGGCTCAGGAAAGTGACCATTGATTAGGACAGAGGTTAATAGGGCAAGACATATTACTGGAGTAAGACTGGAGTAGGATCTCTGGAATAGTACATAGAGGCACATGTCAATTGTCAGACTCTCCTAATTCATTAAGAGATATGTGCCTCCTAATGAATCAAGAGTGTCTACTCCAACCTGCAGCCTTATTAACACCAAGGAAAAAAACACTGATCATATGAATTGGGGATTTATATGAGAATAAAAGCTGATAGAAAAAGCAAGGTTGAGGAGTGGCCATGCCCCTGTTCTCAAACTGCAGGGAAGTGACACGCCTACCGGAGCTATGGGGGAGACTCGGAATCGGGACGGTTTAGTCTGTCAGAAGGTCATGGTGGCAGGGCCTGAGGTGTCGTTTAAATTTGATGAGTTTGAGGGGAATGATGAATCGTGACGCCACCTGTGGTCTTTGTCCACATATAGCCGACACTGCTAATGGGGCCGCTGGGGCAGATGGGGACGCAGCTAAGATGGTACAGCTCCTCACAGGTGGAGCTGGGTCCCAGGGCGGGTTGAGTATTGGTCTTTCAGGGGTAGCGCAAGGTTGGCGGTGCAGACAATAACTCCAGGACACAGCGGGATGCAGTCATTAGTTGTTTTACTCACAGTTGTCAATTCCAGGTCAACACGGCCTGCCGGTCGAACGCTGCCCTTGGTGTGCTGAGTCCTGCAATGATGGGATCCAGCTGATCCCCGGGTAGTTTGGAGACACAAGACCAATGTCCCTTTCTGTATCCCTTTCCTGGTCGTCTTCCTGTGCTGGGTTCGCCCTCCTGCCCTGAGCCTCACACGCGGTGCCCCAAGCCTGTGACCGCGGGCCCTGGCTTGGGTGGTGTTTTGGCCCTGCCCCTTAGCCCTCTGTGGTCACCTTTTCAGCGGATTCGTGTGTGGTGGTGACTTCGGCACATGAAGTTACCTCAGCCTCCGGTTTTGCTAGCTGAGCCTGATTGTTCTCCACTAGTCTAGGGGTCGGTTTCCCTTTGCGGCCTAGTCCCTCCACACCGGTGAGTCGGCTGTCGATGCAAGTCCACGGGTGGGTGTCCCACTGCTCGTGACTCTTAAGGGTGCTTTACACGCTGCAACATCGCTAACGATCTCGTTAGCGATGTGACACGCCAGATCGTAGATGCGATCTGCCGAGATCGCACATAGGTCGTTTTTATAATGCCAGTCACAAGAGCACTAGCGATGTCGCAGCGTGTAAAGCACCCTTAAGACTCTTTTTTCCTTGTCCCAGGACGCGCTCTCTGGCTTCAGTCCTCAAGACCTCACTCCTCCATGTCCTACTACATTCTGCACCCAGTTCTAATGTGTTCTACCCACTTACTAACCCCACCTCCAGACTTGCTGCAGCAACTTCCCCTAACCTTGCCTTAAGTGGTGATTCTATACTAAAGGCCGCTTTACACACAACAACATCGCTAAAACAATGTCGTTGGGGTCACGGAATTCGTGACACACATCCGGCCTCGTTAGCGACTTCGTTGCGTGTGACACGTACGAGCGACCGCTAACGAGCGAAAATACTCACCTTATCGTTGATTGGTGACACGATGTCTAGTTCCCAAATATCGTTGCTTTTCCAGAACGCAGGTTGTTCGTCGTTCCTGCGGCAGCACACATTGCTACGTGTGACACCGCAGGAACGAGGAACCTCACCTTACCTGCAGTCGGCAATGAGGAAGGAAGGAGGTTGGTGGGATTTTCGTCCCGCTCATCTCCGCCCCTCTACTTCGATTGCGCAGCCGCTTAGTGACGTCGCTATGAAGACAAACAAACCACTCCTTAGAAAGGAGGCGGTTCGCCGGTCACAGCGATGCCGCTAGGCAGGTAAGTAGTGTGACAGGTCCGAGCGATGTTGTGCGCCACGGGCAGCGATTTGCCCGTGACGCACAACCGATGGGGGCGGGCACGCACGCTAGCGATCTCGCTAGCGAGATCGCAGCGTGTAAAGCGGCCTTTAGAGTGTCTCTGTGCATTGGCCTGTGACCTCCTCCTTACCAGGGAATGGGGTAACACACTTCTGGCTGAGGTGCAGCACCTCTGTTGCGACAGCACACTCAGGGGCGCCAAAGAAGCAGCTATTAATATGGAGACAGGCTGTACAGTAACTAAAGCATGGAGCAGGCCATGCCCCCTGTTCTCAGACTACAGGGAAACAGCTATTACTAGTAGCTGGCTAATACTAATAGTATAGAGTAGGCCACGCCCCTGATGGATGTAATGTCCCAGAGGGGAGGAGATGCAGCAAGGAGCAGCTCCAGCATCACCCTGAATTAGAGGTACAGGAACAGCATTGTGCATATCATCTTTGTAGTTAATAATAATAATAATAATAATAATAACATTTATTATTTGTAGTTTATGAGGGCAGAGACAGTAGAAGAATTTATTTTCTCTCTGGAGTACCCCTTTAACCAAATAAAGCAATTTAATAACATGTGAATCTCTTGCAACACCACATACAACCAATAGACATGAATGGGAAAAAAAACAACCATGTTTCTTTAACCTCATGTAGCCCTTTGTTCACTTTGCTTATATTACTATATCATGTGTTTCTTTCTTGTATAGGAAGAGTACTTGGGAATCGAAGTGTAAGGACAAGGATCTTTCAAAATATCTGAAATGAATATATTAGGTCAGAACAGACTGTATGGTGATTAAAAGCTTTGCTTGTCTTCTCTGTGGATCACTTATCAAGACTAGTAGCAATCTTATGAAATTGTCTCATATAATAAAAAATATTATTTCTCATTCTACAAATCAATAAAATCTGTTGAGCATTGAAAATTGTTTTTTGTTTTTTTTTCCCAATAATTAAAGCTACGTACATACAATCACTCTTGTTGAGGAAACATAGTATTTATTACATAGATTTAGCTGTGTAACCAGTGGTCCGTCCATTTGTCCAAAGTGTCTCAGTCAGGAGATATTTTGCTACATGATATTTCCCCTGTGTAGCCTAATTGTGCTACAATGGTACGCAGCATCTCTCATAGAACAAATCTGAGAAGTCATTGGTCAGCAATTACAAAAGGAGCAGCCAGTAATGGATCTTGATGATTTGTGTGCCCAAGTGCATTCTGTGCTGCAGAATATATCTAAGGGCATCATTGGTAACCTCATGGATAGCAGTGAAGGTGTGTAAGTACAGGGATTTTTGTACTCGATAATGAATAAATGATAATGTGACGCCCTGGACTAGCCAGGTAGTGACAGGTAGGCCCTTGCACAAACACCCGTCCCCTAAAAATGATAACATCAGCCAACCCTTAAAACCCTAGTCACCTCCCTCAGGATTTGATGTCCACACCAGGGGGCGGAGCCAGGCGGTTGGCCACGCCCACCGAGGAGTTCACAGGTCCTGAGGCAGGATAAGCAGTTAGTTTAAGTTTGACAGTGGAGTGGAGAGGAGTCAAGTGCAAGTGCAGAGGCAGGCCTGTGCCCAGGTCTGCCCCAGTCTAACTTAGGTGTCTGGGTCGGAGCCCAGTCACCTCTGGCTAGGAGGCAAGCAGTGGCCTCAGCCTGCAGGAGCCAGGGAGATGGCTCGGTGGAACCGTAAGGGACTGGGACAGGGTAATGGCCCACCGGAACCGAACCGGGGAACCGACTGGAAGCCGGAGCACAGAGGGGGTACTCAGACCCTGAAACGCGGTCCCGAAACTACCGGACCCCGTTAATTAACTGATTGAGGTCTGGACTAGAGGTTCTTTCCCACCCAAGTCCCGATGGAAGACAACAGCCCACCTAAAAGGGGATAAAATTCACCGCCAAGGCTAGAGGTCCACGGGGCCAGCGTCTGCGGGCAAACGGGCTCTCTCGACACGTACACGCCGGGGAGCGGGGCCCCCGTTGCTGAAGCACGGGTGTCCAACTACAAAAAGGAGCAGGAGAAAGGCGGAGACCACCAACCCGACCAGGGGACCAGACGCAGCCGGCTGCGGGCACCGACCACCATCTTTCTTGGTTTACCAGAGACTCAGTGCATCTTTAATAGGGAGCACCACTATGCCCTCGGGCTGCGCACCGCCAAGCACCACTACACCATACCCATCGGGTCCCGGGGCCATCACCCCTGCCCACGGAGGGGTTAACACCAAAGCTGCACAACATCTCCCCTGGGGTGCCTAGTAAACAGCAGCGGTGGTGCTTACATTCATCACAACCCGTGGGTGAAGTCACGAACTTTAATCTAAACCCCCCCATCAAAGCGCCAGCCCCCTTGCAGAGCGAAGTGACCCCCGGTCCGGAAGCGCTCGAGCCACTGACTCACGAGCCCGGATCCGAGCTGCTCGGCTGCAGCCAAGCACGGGCGGTACACATCGACTCTTCTGGCATCACGAGCAGGATTGAACCAGTCCACTTACCGCCTTGAAGTCAGCGGTGATCCATTGCAAAATTTGCGAAGTCCGCCATCTTGCGGTGCAAAAATTCCCGCCTAAGCCGTCTTCCCCAAAAAAAGGACGCGAAAATGAGGCCCCGCCCCCTGGGAACTCAGCCGTGCAGTAAAGCGCACGGTCGAAAAGCGAAACTGCCCAGCAGAAAGAGGGAGTGCTGTGAAAAGACTAAGGGGGGGCGGGTGAAGATCCCGTGCCATGTGACCGAGGGGATAAAGGGCAGGGACTCCAGGACTCTGCCACCCGTCTGGTTCCTGGACCCCGAACGAGAAACATGTCCGCCCCATCTGGCAAGCCTGCAACCCCGGAGCCCGCGCCTGGAACAGCGGCGTGGGTGGAAGCCCGGATGACCCTGATTTGTTGCCCCTTGCAGGCCCAGGTGCAGTCCCTAATGGAACGATGGGTGGCCGAGATGCGGGAGATCGCTGCGGCCCTGCGAGCACGTGAAGTGGAGGCAGAGTTTGGAGAGCGGATAAGCGACCCACGCCCCTGTGTCCCCAAGGGACCGGCCGCTGCGGCTGAGGAGCCCGGTCTGCCCCCTCCATGCTGCTTCCCTCATCGCTCGTACCGGTTGCCGCTGCTCCCCCGCTCGGTCCGCTGCCCCCGCCATCGGCAGCGGAGTCCGTCCCATCCGCCTATGAGGACCCACCTGGGAGGCAGCCCGCGGATGGCCGCTTGATCGGTCGTCACCGCTCCCGTGGAAGGTGCCCGTTCCCAGAGTGGACCCGCCGGTCCGAGAAGTGACCGTGCCCCAGCAGCCCAAGGCCCCAGCAGTCCGTTCGGCCAGAGAGGAGATGGATCCAGCCCGGAGGAGGGCACAGCAGGTAGCGCTGGCTGCTCCCAGTTCCCAGGCCTCGGACGAGGCATCGCGGGGTTGTTGCTGCAAGGCAGCACCGCAAACCATGACACTGCGGGGCTCCCCAGCTCTGAGAGTATCGGTCGTCGCCAGTATGTGGGAGCTCCGGCAGGGCCCAACCCCTGCACAGAGGGAGCAGGCAGACGTTCCATATTGGGAGTGGCAGCAAAGCCACCTGGGCCGGGAGATTGAGGCCCGGGAGAAACAGAGGGCCGAGGTGCTGGCCCGTACCATCTGGGAAAAGGAGAATCTCCGGAGTGCAACGTACAGAGTGCGGGGCCAGACCTATGAAGGTTAAGTCCGCCGGTTTGACCCCAGAGTGGATGGGGGTTCATCTTCGAACTGGGCCTGGAGGCCGAAATTTTCGTGTCCCGTCGGGACGTCAATCCTCATCTTCCCTTGGGTCACCCAGATCGTGACCTGACACCCGGTGAGCTCGTCACCTACACCCGGCACTGCAAGGAGAGGGGCTAATTCGCCCTGGATGTGAAAAGAAGGGTGAGCCGCAACGTTCCCAGGCGGCCCCAGTCCCCTCCCCCGCCATACAGCTCCCAAGAAGAAAGTTAAACAGGTAGCGGTTCCAGCTACCATGTTCCCGTCCTGGTTGGGACCCTGCTGTTTTTCCCCGTTTTAAAAATAGACAAGGCTGAGAATTGGCAGGCCACCCAATAACTTTTGGGCCTTCTAAATAGTCCCATGGAACACCTTTCACACCTGCAGTCTCCGGAGAGGCTGGTTGGAGGAAGGGCCTGCGGTAGAGTCAGCCGAGGTCCCATCACCAGTGCAACCGGTGACAACCCTCCGGGGCCAGGGGTCCCCTGGACGTGGGGCCCCTGAGACACTGCCGAGTATGGAACTTTGTACCTGGCCCGATGTGGGCAATACCTGGACTATGGGCCCATTTCCTGGACTGGGGAAAAGGGGTGCTGACCTGATTTTAGAGGCAGCATCAACCTTAGGTTTGCTTGGGTGGGCAAATCAAAGGACCCGTTCCCGGTTAATAAAAATGTGTTTTTATGTTTGCAACGTTTAAGTAACATGCCTACCGTAATGGATGATTCCTACAAATTCTATAAATGTAAATAATGTTATTATAATCGTATTTGTGTTTTTCCCGTTTATCTTTTGCAGTTAAAACAAAAATAAACCGGTGGTGGTCGGACAGCCCGCAAACAGTCTGTATTAAACCAAGGGGGAATGTGACGCCCTGGACTAGCCAGGTAGTCACAGGTAGGCCCTTGCACAAACACCTGTCCCCTAAAAAGGGTAACATAAGCCAACCCTTAAAACCCTAGTCACCTCCCTCAGGATTTGATGTCCACACCAAGGGGGTGGAGCCAGGCAGTTGGCCACGCCCACCAAGGAGTTCACAGGTCCTGAGGCAGGAAAAACAGTTAGTTTAAGTTTGACAGTGGAGTGGAGAGGAGTCAAGTGCAAGTGCAGAGGCAGGCCTATGCCCAGGTCTGCCCCAGTCTAAATCAGGTGTCTGGGTCGGAGCCAGTGCATCTTTAATAGTGAGTACCACTGTGCCCTCGGGCTGCACACCGCCAAGAACCACTACACCATACCAATCGGGTCCCGGGGCCATTACCCCTGCCCATGGAGGAGTTAACACCAAAGCTGCACAACATCTCCCCCGGGGTGCCTAGTAAACAGCAGCGGTGGTGCTTACATTTACCACAACCCGTGGGTGGCGTCACGAACTTTAATCTAAACCTTCACTGTCAAAGCGCCAGCCCCCTTGCAGAGCGAAGTGACCACCGGTCCGCAGGCGCTCGAGCCACCGACCCAAGAGCCCTGATCTGAGCGGTTCGGCTGCAGCAGAGCGCGGGGCGGTACAATTAAATTAAGATATTTTTAAAATATAATTTTCATTTTTTTATTATTTGCATATCGTTAATATGTCTAACGATAAAGTGATTTTGATAATGCCACGACTTTCCCTTCTTGGTGCTGAAATTTTAATGTTGGGGAGCTTATATGAGCAATCTTTTATAATCCATTAAAATCACTTTATTATGTAAAAAATATATATTTGATTGGTATCGGCAAGTCAGTAATGTGTCCTGTAGCCTAGCTCTCGAACTCTAAAGGCTGCTTTACACGCAGTGACGTCGCTAGCGGCGTCACAGCGGCGTCACAGCGGCGTCACAGCGACGTCACACGGCAGGCGTCCAATAGAAGCGGAGGGGCGGAGAGCAGCCGCATGAAAGTCACACCCACCTCGTTGCTGGAGGTTGCTCGTCGCTCCTTGGGTGTCACACTTAGCGATCTGTGCTACCTCAGGAATGACGAACAACCTGCGTCCAAAATCAGCAACAGTTTTTGGGAAATGGACGTGTCAACAATCAACGATTTGGTGAGTATTTTGCATCGTTAATGATCGCAACGACGTTGCTAACGAGGCCGGATGTGCGTCACGAATTCCGTGACCCCCAACGACATCTCATTAACGATGTTGTTGCGTGTAAAGCCCCCTTAACTCTCTTGACCATGGGAGGGTAGTCCATGAACACAGAATAAATGAGGAAAGACATTTACATTGTTACTGCAGAGCTGAATCCCTTCCACTGTGACAGGAGAGGGGGGAGCCCCAATTGTCAAGATAATAGGGTTTGATCAGTATATTTTTTTTCTTTCCAGGAAGCAAATAGTCACTTTTAAAAAAAGGGCTGACAACAGATATTACTTCTAAACTCCTTCACCTGCAGCTTAGCTGATAGGTGTGTATCGTGACCGGATTTACCACGATCACTATTTGATATATCTGACCTGGCAATACGATTCCCAAGGCGAGTACGAGTTTGTAGATAACAATCATGTATAGTTTTACTTTTATCGAAGTTCTGAAAAAAATTTCTGAAGCTTGTAAAAATAAAGAATTGCGCTTTTGTCGCCATTTTACGAGACCTGTAGCGTTCTCATTTTTCGGGATCTGGGGCTCAGTGATGGCTTATTTTTTCTGTCTTGAACTGATGTTTAATTATACCATTCTTGTGTAGATGCGCCATTTTAATCGCCTGTTATTGCATTTTAATGCAATGTTGTGGCGACCAGAAAAAAACATAATTTTGTTGTTTGGAATTTTTTTCTCCCTACGCCCTTTAGCGATCAGATTAATTGATTTTATATTTTGATTGGGCATTTTTTAAAGCGATACCAAATATGTGTATTTTTTTTAAAATGTTTTATTTTCAATGGGGCAAAATGGGATTGATTTGAATCTTTAGTTTTTTTAAATTTTTTAATATTTTTCAAAACTCTTTTTTTACATTTTTTAATTCATTTTTCTAGTTCCCTTTGGGGACTTTATGCCTGCACTTCTCCTGGTCGAGTAATGCTTTAACATTGCTCTGATCAGGAGAAATTGGCATTCAGAGTAAACACCTGGCAACGACAGGGGTCATCATCTGAGCCCGCACTGCCATGTCAAGCCATTGGCACCCCGTTATCGCATCATGGGGTCTCCAGTAGTGGCAGGGAATGGCACGATCTCGGCTGGAGCACTTTAAATTGCACTGTCAGAGTTTGACAGCACTATCTAAGGAGTTAATAGGTGTGGGTAGTAGCGTGGTAGTAGCCTAGAAGGATCAGTCTGCTATGTATTCACTGCTGTATAGCGCAGCACGGGGCAGTAGTTGTGACGCCCTAGAGCCCAGGGGTCACAGGTCATTGCACACACCAACCACCCCCCCCTCACACACTAGGAAGGTAACACCCGTCGATCAAGCCTTAATTGCCTCTCCCAGTGCTAGACGGGCACACCAGGTGGGTGGAGTCAGGTGGAAAGACATGCCCACCGAGGAGTCTGCTGGCCTGAGACAGGAAAAGGAGTAGTTAGTTGTTAGTAGTAAGTGGTAATAGAGGAGTGTGACACACAGCGCTGCTCGGAGCCTGGGTAGGAGCCCAGGACCGACACACAGTCAGGCAGGCAGACGGCAATGGCCACCTGCAGCAGACCGGGAACACGACTGGTGGAACCGTAGGGAGTGGGACAGGGTTGGATCCCGCCGGACCCGAACCGGGGAGCCAACAGTCTACCGGAGCACCAGGAAGGGTAGTCAGACCCAGACTAGGCCGTAGGCCACCATTAGTCGAATTAACTGATTGAGGTCTGGACCTCCCGGGGTCCTTTCCCACCCAAAGTCCCGATTGACGGCAACAGCCCAAACTGAAAGGATAACAGCCACCGCCAGGGGCCATAGATCCGAGGGCCAGCGCCTGCGGGCAAAGGAGATCCTACGACATACCCGCCGGGGAGCGGACCACCCGTGCTTAGGCACCGTGGTCTACACAAGCTTAGGTACAGGAGAAAGGAGGACCCTGTCACAACCTCCAGTGCTGCAGCAGGCCATGGGCCACCCGTCTTCCGCCTTGTTTGGTATACCAGCGACTCTGAGTGACTTAATTGTGAGTACCACATCATCGCACCGCACTGCAGTACGGCGCCCCGCAGCGCAGCCCCCCGCTACCGGGCCCCGGGACACACCGCCCCTACCCACGGAGGGGTTAACAACCAAGCTGCGCCCTGCCATCTCTCCCGGGAGCCCCTCCATCTTCACCACAGCGGTTGTGTCCCATATCACCACAACCCGTGGGTGGTGTCACCCCAACACCAGTATCCCCGCATCACCCGCGTGCAGCGCCAGCCTCCCCCTTTCAGAGCGACGTGACCCCCGGGTCCGTGAGAGGCTCGAGCCACCGCCAGCAATACGAGCACGGATCTGAGCGGCTCAGTGGTCGCAGCCAAGGCCGCGGGGCGGTACATAGTCATAGGCGAGGTCTACATCTTCTGCACCCCGGCACGCTACATAAAACATGGGGTCCTGTTTTGTTTTTTGGACTAATGTTGTGAGAGCGGTATGCTCGTGTAGGCCACATGATGTCACTGGCGACAGCTGGCCAGGACCAGATGTCAACTCTCTCAATAAGAGAGACCACCAGTTCTTTAAAAACAACATAGTAGGTTTACTTAACAGTTTCTGACAACTATGTACACAAGAAAGCGGGCACACAACTTCTTGGAAAATTCAGTATCATAGAGTAACTTCAGACACACTTTCATTACTTCAAGCTTGGTTGTTCCTGCCCCTAGTGATCTAGTTTGTTTCACCACTACCCAGCCTAGCGTCATAAAACAGTTCATAAAGTAATTTTGTCTACCCACTGTTCCGCTTCTGGTTTTCCTTGTAAAAGAAAGAGTTTGCCAATATGCCCGGACTCAAGCTTCAAGCCTTCTGATACCTAGAGATACCTAGGGAACTGTAGCCCAGGGCACTCCTTAAACTTACATTCCAGTCTGTTTTGGCTTGTTATCATTGGAAGCCATAAGCTTCTCGGAGCTTTTCTGATAGATATCCCCTTCTCAGACCCCTTCTAAATGGTTCACTCCGTATTATGGTCAGTCTTTGGACCTGACACTGTCCTTTGCGCTGGGTCTCTACCAATCTCCTCATGTCTCGGTTTGTCCTTTAGAATCACTCTTTTTTTTGGTCTCCTCTCTCCCACTTACCACAAACCACCCACTGCCTTGACAAACAATCAGACCATAGGTCTTTCTGTGAATTGCTGGGCCTTATCTGATTTTCCACAGGAAACCATCACTTACCCTGCATTCTAGTCACTCCCATTATGGGCTAGTCTCAACTATTGACCTCTTCTGAATTTACTGTTAGCTTAACACATAAAACACTGCTACACATTATACATTACATCACAATTCACAGTGCATTATTATTATTATTTCCACAATGACGCAAGACATAATTCACATTACAACAATGTGATTGGTGTCTTCATAGGGAGAACTCGACCACAAGTTAATCTCTTTACAGCTGTATCTTAATAAAGTGATTCTCTAGAAAGATTTTTTTTTTTCTGCAAACCAGTACTGCTCCTCTTCTCAGTAATGTCACTGCTCTTCAGACTCTTTGGATCACACTGCACTCTAGTGACCCAGAAGTGCCTTTTACAATTTAAGTTTATGGGGCTTCAGAATGAGTTTCAGTAGGCTTACACTGTAAAGGGGAATTGTGATGAAGTCACTGAGAAGAGGAGCAGAACAGCGCTGGATCCCAGAGAAGGCAACGGTAAGTGAGTATACTAACAAACACACACATTACAAAGTGCTGCAAAATTGCAAAAAAAAGTGGAATTCTCTAATTATGTTTTATTTATTTTTTTATTGACAGCATTCATTTTGTAATAAAAAATGACATGGTAATTTGATTTTCCAGGTCACTTTGATTATGCAGAATGAGGTTTTTTCTTTATTTCAATGGTAAAAAATAAATAGGAAATTTGTAAAGAAAATATCTAAATTTTAAAAGCATCATCATTTTCTGAGAAATTCTCTAGTTTCGATTTTTTTTCTCATTATTCCGTCTACTGACTGGTTTAGTCTGTGGTGGTCAGATGTTGCCCTCAGAGTGCTGAGTTCCGCTGTGATGGGCTCCAACCAATACACGGATTTTTCGGAGGCACAATCTGGTTCACCTTTCTATGTTCCTTCCCTGGTCATCTATTTGCGCTGGCCTCTCCTACCTGCCAGGCGCCGATGCACACAGTGCCCTGAGTTGGTGTCCACGGACTCTGTCGGGTGGCTTGTAGCTCTGTCCCTTGGTGTTACGAACCGGCGCCGCCATAGCCGCAAGCAGCCTGCTGCGGTTCCTGTTGCGCCCAGGCGCCGGCTGCCGTTCTTGGCCGTGCCTCGGGTCGTCCAGTTGGCTGTTCCTTCCACCACGTCTAAGTGTGGAGAGGCGGCTAGTGCGCATGCGTGCGCCGATTTACCCCAGCCAGAGTTTAAGCCCGGTGTTTTGCCTAGTGAGCATGCTCAGCCTGATTGTGTTATGTCTGAGACTAAGTCCTCAGTTCAGGCTACTGAGCATGCTCCCACAATTAACCCTAACAGCCTCTTTGCACAGGTACTTGGATTTCGTGCTGTGTCTAAGTTCTGGGATGTGCCTACTGAGCATGCTCAAACTGATAGTCTGCTTTCTGAGCCTGTTGCTCAGGCTACTGGGCATGCTCAGCCACTTCGTGCACCAGAGGCTAGGTCCGGTAAGGACCTCACTGAGCATGTCCGTGAGGTGGCAGGCCCTGATAGGGCAGAGGGTGTCAGGTGTCCTGATGATGTGGCAACTCCGGACTGGCTCGCAGAGGCCCGCCCCTATGATCTGGCACCTCAGTATTGGTCGTCAGACGATGACTGGTGAAGTGTTTGGGCCGTGGCTGCCATGAGGTCATCAATGACGTGGCGGTTCCGGATAGGTCGCATGTGACGTCACTGATGACATGGCACTCTGCTATTGGACCTTGGTGGTTCCACCCTGGGTTTGGGGCGGACCCAGGTTATAAAAGGGGCTGGAGACAACATGGAGGTGCGCAGTCTTCACTTTTGCTCAGTCAGAGCACACCTCCATGTAAGAGCCTCATTGTGGCATAAGCCTATGTTGGGAAGCGGTAGGTAGGGTTAGGCGAACGGTGCCTGCCACGCCAAGATTCGTGGCTCGGCACATCAGGGTCAGGCACCGTGCTTCCCTCCTGCCGTTACAGTCTTGCTATAGCAGCCCAGTGGCGTTAACTGGGCTGCGGCTGCTGTGCTTCCTGTCCGATTGTGCCCCCTACGCACACGGACAACGCACCTGCTGCGCCACCTGTCCGATTGTGCCCCCTATGCACACGGACAACGCACCTGCTGCGCCACCTGTCCGGTTGTGCCCCCTACGCGCACGGACAGCGTACCCCAGGACCCCTGTGGAGTTAACAGGGTGTTCCTTATCCTCCTCGGCTTCCCGGTCAACGCTACTGGTGTACCCATTTGGCCTGACGTGTCCTACACACACGTGGTCAGGCGAGAGGTGGCCAGAAACACTAATCGGAGGACCGCTTGGCCTGACGTGTCCTACACACGTGGCCGACAGGGCGCTTTCGTGGCGGTCTTCCGGTCAACGCTACCTGGTTACCACCCGGCCTGACGTGGTTCCTGCACACGTGGTTGGTGTAGCGCTAGGTGTTGTCGTCCGGTCTGACGTGTCCCAACACACGTGACCGGTTCCCAGAGTTCCTGGGTTATCTCAGAGCCATCCAGCTCTATAGTCTCCGCATAACCCTCAGGTGCCAGCAGCTCCTTTGTCATCTGGAGCACGGTGGGCCCTGACTGCCGATTAGGATATATACCCCCTGGTCCTAATCTGCCGGTCCCCCCGTAACACTTGGCCCTACATAGTCGCCTTCCAGCGGATTCGTATGCGGTGGTGGCTTCGGTACTTTAAGTATCCTTGGCCTCTGGTTTACTAGCTGAGCCTTGTTGTTCTCCACTTGTCTAGGGACCAGATCCCCAATGCGGCCAAGTCACTCCACACCGGTATGTCGGCTATGGAACGAGACTATGGGTGTAAGGCGCACTTCCTATGGGCTCTAGGACTCCTTCTCTCCTAATCCTGGGTCAAGCTGCTCCAGCTCCAGACCACAGGTCCTCTTGTTAATGTTGGCCATAAATTTACTTTGATGCAATCTAGTCATGCATCCCTCTTAAACTGTCTGCAGTCCAAATTATGAGTCACTTGTGGTAGCATGCATACCACTCTCTTTCACTCACACCAGAGACGTACTCGGATATGAATAGAAAGTAAGACTGATTTAATCCGGAAGTGAAAATACATTTAAACGGACTTATTGGCTAGCAGCCAATGATACGTAACACGTCTCCTATTGGATAAAGTAGAACAGCTTATTCTGTGATATACAATATACTGTAATGTGCTTGCTTCCTCATTTATATTAAGCAATGTCAGCATGATTCACTCATCACATGAATAGCCCAGACTGTCTGAGTCTTATGTCCAAATGCAGAACTAGGTGTGGTACACAGTCTGAAACAGCATCTTAAATCTTGGTTTTTGGATATCTTCATATATACTCCTAATAGTTCATAATCTTGTCCTTAACAGTCCCTCCTTTGGAGATAGCCACAAGTCTTTCCTTACTTTCCCAAGTCTATTGATCTGTCCTAATGCCGATGGTTACCTTACTCACATACGAGATAACCCATCCCTTGTGGATGAATCTCCCCACCCAACAGACTATGCGTAGGAAACCAGATCCTGACCGTATTCTCTAGACTGTCTTCATGGCTATGTTCCGCTGGCACACGTTATTCAGGAAGAGGGAACGTGGCAGTAGTCCTCTAATTGGCTAATATTTATCAGGGTTGGTTTCACTCAGAGTCTCAAGCTCCTCAGTTCTCAGGCGGTAATGGTGGGATATCATCAAAGGTGGAATGCACAGTCCTCTTCTGGTCGACATGCTTAGATATCATCATCCTGGCACAAAGTATCGGGTAGAAGAGGGAAGACAGCCATCTCCTGGTCTCAGGTCCGACATCTCTTTGTTGTGGAATGCATGGATCTTCATCCGAGAGAAAAAGAGTGAGAGAAGAGATAGGAAGAGAGAGAGAGAAAAGGAAAAGAGAAAAATCTAGATCTGGTTGGATCTGGAGGAGAAAACTCAAAAACGTATATTAGGCAAATGTTTAGTTAAATAAACAACAAGCTTAGTTGAAGTATCTGGGGGTACTTCTAAACAGGATTTCATAGGGTCTCAACCTAGTGGTCCCTGCTTGGGTGTGTCTGACACTGAACAATGCAAGGGGAAGACTCTCATGCCCTTGCTTTCTACACTGCCCCATCTTCCCAACCTTCCCTCTATTCTGTGGCTGGTATGGGGTGTGTAGAGTCAGTTCTGTGTCTAAGGCCTGCCATATCTCTTTGGCTGGCAGTGAAAGCAGGTCACGAGCCACTTTCTATGGTCTCCGGGAGCCCACAGCTGCACCCTATCTCAGTCCTCTTCTTCTTCTGAGACTTGCTCTTGTAGGGTTAGGACAATGTTTTCTCAAGACTTTCCATCTTTCCTTTCTTCTTCACATCGGGGTCATTCAAAAAGCACAGATTGACTGACTGTTTCTTTGGTAAGTGGTCTTGGGGCTTCTTTGGATGTTCTGTCAGTGAGGGCACTTCTTACTGCTTCCCTTGACTCCTCCAATGTAGGCCTCAACTCTGCTCACCGCGACTCTGTCTGGCAATAGCAAAGCTTCCATCCGTTCTTCTATGGCCTCATGCCGACGTACAGTTGCATTGGCAGTGATCAAGTCTCTTGTCATCCATACAGAGTAGATGCTGGCTGCCATCTTGCAGGCTTCAGCGAGAGCACATACATCTGCTTCTTCACAGACAGGCATGTGGGTAGCGACTGCTCTATCAGCACAGCGTCTTCTGCTACCACCACCATACCCATGTGGAACCGTCTTCTTGATGCACATCTTGATCCATCCGCAAAGGGGTTAAGTCAGGGTCCAAAGGTGTATCCATCACTGTATCGAATCCAGAGTTTACTCAGCTATGCCAGAGTCGACTACCTCTTCCACCAAGGTGTCAGAGGTGGGACACTCCCCCCTTGGAAGAGGGAGAAGTTTAGCAGGATTAAGGACCCCACACCGGGAGATGGTGACTTTGTCAGGGAGCAGTTTGTCACTGGTGCTTTAGGTAGGTGTTCAATCTGGCTGAGTAGTATTCATGCTGTCTTCTTCCATGGCAAACAGGTAGAATGACTTCTGGGCTGGAGATGATGTGATGATACTCTTCAGGTGACTGTGAATGCAGCACATCTGTATGTAGGGTGATCTTGTAAGCTGCTAGATTCATCTCCATACGTCTTGCCACTTGAAGGAGGGTGTCTTGGTCCTTCGCTTCTGTAATCAGGAGTTACCAGCTGTAGTTGTTTGCATATGGACTCTCGGAGACTTGATACAAAGGACTATACCTAGGTTTGTAAGAAAGAGCAATGAGTATAACTTGGGGTCAGGAGAACACTGAAATTCTAAAAACTAAGACTCCCTAAAACCCCGGGGAAAGAGAAAAGAGCACAAGAGGGTTTGGAAACTACCAAGCAGCACCCCCTAACTACATATACACAACTAGGAAAAAGCAGTGGAGCGTATCTACTCTACCTCTCCTGTGCTGACCCTGTAACTGGGGGCCCTGCACTCTCCCTCATCCCGACGGTAGACCTGATGGTGGTCAGGGTCGGACCTCCAGCGTATCCCAATTTCCTGTCAGACCCTGCAAACTAAGACACAAAGGATTACTGGGTGCTGCCAACGAAAACCCTAATATATGCCAACTCCTGATGATCAATGTCCCCTTGGGATCACATCATCCTCCACCCTCTCTATCAGGGAACTCTTGTGCAAGATACCAGGCAGGATAACATACAAGTGAAAATATCTCAAAACCAGGCTAAGCAGCAACTGCCATAGGCAGAACAATATTCACCGTCCACCAGGACTAATAGTGAGCAGTCTATATGGTCTACTAACATGTATACTAGATACAGCAAAAACAAACATGCAACGGTGAAGGGAACAGGTTTCCACAGGACTATCAGCAATAACCTCTGCTAAGGTTCATTAGTGGGAACACAATGGGGCACAACTGCATATATGACCAAAAACGGAGTGTGTGTTTCAGGTCCCTATGTCCCCCCTCTGCAGTCTCTGCTGCATCAGCAATAAACAGAGCAGTGGCTTTGGCTGCTGAAACAAAAATGGGGAACTGGGTGTCGACTGGACTAAAATGGCGTCAAAAGATGAACTATGTAGTGTCTGAGTTACAACGGCCGCTAAAGATAATTACCGATAAGAAACAGCCGCTAAAAGAGGAAGTAGGTGTTGGCCAAAAATGGCGTCTGAAGAGGCCTGGGAGGGAGGGACATGGGTTGTGACTAGAGATGAGCGAACCAGTCGCGGTTCGGCTCGAGTTCGGTTCGCCGAACGGGCGTCTCGTTCGAGTTCGGTTCCGCGAATGTTCGACGAACCGAACTCGAACCGCATAGGAAACAATGGCAGGCAATCACAAACACATAAAAACACCTAGAAAACACCCTCAAAGGTGTCCAAAAGGTGACAAACAACTCACAACACAACAAAAACACATGGGAAAGTGACAAGGACATATACTCATGCGAAATCAAAAGCGCAGGACAAGGAAAAAGAGGAGACACAGATATGAGTATATGCAAGGGAACATCGATGTCATTACTGTGCAACTTGAGCCCTGCTCATTTTAGGCTTCCAATCTGGATAAATTGCCTGAGCTCACCACGTACGCCTTGGGGATCTTGTTGTGTCCCGCAGCCAGCGTTTTCTTGGAACGTGTCCTCAGTGCTGCTGGGGGTGTGCTGACAGCTAAGCACACGCATCTGTCCACTAACAATGTGGACAGACTAACGTTCACCAAGATGAACAAGTCATGGCTCTCAGAGGACTTTTCTTCCCCTGGCTCAGCCAGGGGAAGTGAAAGGCACGCGTATTTTTGAGAGTGCTTCATGCAAAGCATCTTTTTCATCTTGAAAATGGGGGTCAACTGATGCCAGTCAAGTGGGGTGTGTGTGGCCCAATTAATGGAAACGAGGGAGACTGTGGTTGGAGTCCCCTCGCTTTTGAAAAAAGAACCAAGATGAACAAGTCATAGCTCTCAGAGGACTTTTCTTCCGCTGGCTCATCCAGGGGAGGTGAAAGGCACGCGTATGTTTGAGAGTGCTTCATGCAAAGCATCTTTTTCATCTTGAAAATGGGGGTCAACTGATGCCAGTCAAGTGGGGTTTTTGTGGCCCAATTAGTGGAAACGAGGGAGACTGTGGTTGGAGTCCCCTCGCTTTTGAAAAAAGAACCAAGATGAACAAGTCATGGCTCTCAGAGGATTTTCTTCCGCTGGCTCATCCAGGGGAGGTGAAAGGCACGCGTATTTTTGAGAGTGCTTCATGCAAAGCATCTTTTTCATCTTGAAAATGGGGGTCAACTGATGCCAGTCAAGTGGGGTGTGTGTGGCCTAATTAATGGAAATGAGGGAGACTGTGGTTGGAGTCCCCTCGCTTTTGAAAAAAGAACCAAGATGAACAAGTCATGGCTCTCAGAAAACTTTTCTTCCCCTGGCTCATCCAGGGGAGGTGAAAGGCACACGTATTTTTGAGAGTGCTTCATGCAAAGCATCTTTTTCATCTTGAAAATGGAGGTCAACTGATGCCAGTCAAGTGGGGTGTGTGTGGCCCAATTAGTGGAAACGAGGTAGACTGTGGTTGGAGTCCCCTCGCTTTAAAAAAAGAACCAAGATGAACAAGTCATGGCTCTCAGAGGACTTTTTTTCCCCTGGCTAAGCCAGGGGAAGTGAAAGGCACGCGTATTTTTGAGAGTGCTTCATGCAAAACATCTTTTTCATCTTGAAAATGGGGGTCAACTGATGCCAGTCAAGTGGGGTGTGTGTGGCCCAATTAATGGAAACGAGGGAGACTGTGGTTGGAGTCCCCACGCTTTTGAAAAAAGAACCAAGATGAACAAGTCATGGCTCTCAGAGGACTTTTCTTCTGCTGGCTCATCCAGGGGAGGTGAAAGGCACGCGTATGTTTGAAAGTGCTTCATGCAAAGCATCTTTTTCATCTTGAAAATGGGGGTCAACTGATGCCAGTCAAGTGGGGTTTTTGTGGCCCAATTAGTGGAAACGAGGGAGACTGTGGTTGGAGTCCCCTCGCTTTTGAAAAAAGAACCAAGATGAACAAGTCATGCCTCTCAGAGGATTTTCTTCCGCTGGCTCATCCAGGGGAGGTGAAAGGCACGCGTATTTTTGAGAGTGCTTCATGCAAAGCATCTTTTTCAGCTTGAAAATGGGGGTCAACTGATGCCAGTCAAGTGGGGTGTGTGTGGCCCAATTAGTGGAAACGAGGGAGACTGTGGTTGGAGTCCCCTCACTTTTGAAAAAAGAACCAAGATGAACAAGTCATGGCTCTCAGAGGACTTTTATTCGCCTGGCTCATCCAGGGGAGGTGAAAGGCACGCGTATTTTTGAGAGTGCTTCATGCAAAGCATCTTTTTCATCTTGAAAATGGGGGTCAACTGATGCCAGTCAAGTGGGGTGTGTCTCCCAATTAGTGGAAACGAGGGAGTCTGTGGTTGGAGTCCCCTCGCTTTAAAAAAAGAACCAAGGTGAACAAGTCATGGCTCTCAGAGGACTTTTCTTCCCCTGGCTCAGCCAGGCGAGGTGAAAGGCACGCGTATTTTTGAGAGTGCTTCATGCAAAGCATCTTTTTCATATTGAAAATGGGGGTCAACTGTTGCCAGTCAAGTGGGGTGTGTGTGGCCCAATTAATGGAAACGAGGGAGACTGTGGTTGGAGTCCCCACGCTTTTGAAAAAAGAACCAAGATGAACAAGTCATGGCTCTCAGAGGACTTTTCTTCTGCTGGCTCATCCAGGGGAGGTGAAAGGCACGCGTATGTTTGAAAGTGCTTCATGCAAAGCATCTTTTTCATCTTGAAAATGGGGGTCAACTGATGCCAGTCAAGTGGGGTTTTTGTGGCCCAATTAGTGGAAACGAGGGAGACTGTGGTTGGAGTCCCCTCGCTTTTGAAAAAAGAACCAAGATGAACAAGTCATGCCTCTCAGAGGATTTTCTTCCGCTGGCTCATCCAGGGGAGATGAAAGGCACGCGTATTTTTGAGAGTGCTTCATGCAAAGCATCTTTTTCAGCTTGAAAATGGGGGTCAACTGATGCCAGTCAAGTGGGGTGTGTGTGGCCCAATTAGTGGAAACGAGGGAGACTGTGGTTGGAGTCCCCTCGCTTTTGAAAAAAGAACCAAGATGAACAAGTCATGGCTCTCAGAGGACTTTTATTCGCCTGGCTCATCCAGGGGAGGTGAAAGGCACGTGTATTTTTGAGAGTGCTTCATGCAAAGCATCTTTTTCATCTTGAAAATGGGGGTCAACTGTTGCCAGTCAAGTGGGGTGTGTGTGGCCCAATTAATGGAAACGAGGGAGACTGTGGTTAGAGTCCCCTCGCTTTTGAAAAAAGAACCAAGATGAACAAGTTATGGCTCTCAGAGGACTTTTCTTCCCCCGCTCATCCAGGGGAGGTGAAAGGCACTCGTATTTTTGAGAGTGCTTCATGCAAAGCATCTTTTTCATCTTGAAAATGGAGGTCAACTGATGCCAGTCAAGTGGGGTGTGTGTGGCCCAATTAGTGGAAACGACGGAGACTGTGGTTGGAGTCCCCTCGCTTTTGAAAAAAGAACCAAGATGAACAAGTCATGGCTCTCAGAGGACTTTTCTTCCCCTGGCTTATCCAGGGGAGGTGAAAGGCACGCGTATTTTTGAGAGTGCTTCATGCAAAGCATCTTTTTCATCTTGAAAATGGGGGTCAACTGATGCCAGTCAAGTGGGGTGTGTGTGGTCCAATTAGTGGAAACGAGGGAGACTGTGGTTGGAGTCCCCTCGCTTTTGAAAAAAGAACCAAGATGAACAAGTCATGGCTCTCAGAGGACTTTTCTTCCCCTGGCTCAGCCAGGGGAGGTGAAAGGCACGCGTATTTTTGAGAGTGCTTCATGCAAAGCATCTTTTTCATCTTGAAAATGGGGGTCAACTGATGCCAGTCAAGTGGGGTGTGTGTGCCCAATTAGTGGAAACGAGGGAGACTGTGGTTGGAGTCCCCTCGCTTTTGAAAAAAGAACCAAGATGAACAAGTCATGGCTCTCAGAGGACTTTTCTTCCCCTGGCTCATCCAGGGGAGGTGAAAGGCACGCGTATTTTTGAGAGTGCTTCATGCAAAGCATCTTTTTCATCTTGAAAATGGGGGTCAACTGATGCCAGTCAAGTGGGGTGTGTGTGGCCCAATTAGTGGAAACGAGGGAGACTGTGGTTGGAGTCCCCTTGCTGTGTTTTACATGCTTTTAGAAGGGCATGACATGGCTTAGAGCTTGACTTTCAGCATCTGCAAACTGTTGACTACCAAAATGCTTCCTTTCCAACCTTTTTAACCGAGGATTTTCGAGACCTTATGCCCATCGCAGTGCCCCAAGAGCCGATGCCCAGGCGCCACTCCTTCTCCAACAAAGGCGTCCACGTGCTACACCAGCATGTCACACCAAACATCACCGCTTCTTTGAGAAACTGTGTGACAGGGTGCATTTCACCACAGATATTTGGCCCAGTAAGCATGGACAGGGGCGTTACATGTCGCTGACTGGGCAATGGGTTACTATGGGGAGAGATGGAGAAGGGTCTGCTGTACAAGTCTTGCTGTCCCCACGAGTTGTATCAATCCTTTCTCTGTATGTAGAAGTTAATACACTGCTTCTGCCTCCTCAACCTCGTGTGGGTCCTTCACCTCGGCCCAAACCCTGTGTGGTCAGGGCACCCTTCCTTGTAATTGCGCACAAGGAAAACCACACACCTCCTTACTATGCTGGCAGCAGAGCTCAATGCCATCATGCGGTCAAATGTTTACTTTGAAATGTATGGGAAATGTGAGTCACACCGCTGAGAAGTTTTGGACGGTTAGCTCTGGAGACCAAGTTTCATCAATGGTTGTCTCCACTCAACCACCAGCCAGGGAAGGCCGAGTGTGACAATGATGCAAACATGGGTGCGGCCCTTCGCCGTGACAATGTGACACACGTGCCTTGTGTGGCACACGTGTTGAATCTAATTCTCCAGCAATTTTTAAAACACCATCCCGGCCTACATGGCCTTGTGCAGCGGGTACGCTCGCTATGTGCTCACTTCCATCGTTCGCACACAGCAGCTCAACAACTTTCGTTGCTCCAGAAGTCTTTAGGTCTGGTGGTTAAACGCCTGAAATGCGATGTGCCGACACGCAGGAATTTGAATCTGCACATGTTGCAGCGTTTGTGGCAGCACCGCCGAACCCTGCTGCAATACGTTATGACATGTAGCCTGGTCTAACTTGATCCAGAGGTGGTGCAGATCACAATGCTGGAGTGGTGTCAGATCAAGGACCTATGCACCCTTTTACCCAGTTTACAAATGTCGACGAAGATGTTTAGCACTGGCAATGCCAATCTCAGTGTGACAATTCTGGTCATCTACATGATGGAGCACACTGTAAGCATTATTCGGAGTCAGGTGTCGGGACAAGAGGAAGGGGAGGAAGTACAGTAGGAGTCATATGCGGAAGGGATAACAAGATCTACGATGTCCAGATGGTCAGCGGCACCTAGGCGGCAGTCATGGTGGGGGAGAGGGATTAACAAGGGCGCATAGTATGAGCAAAAAGTGTTGAGGAAGGTGCAGGAGCCCATGAAGAAATATAGGACGAACTGGCGATGGGCATGGAAGACTCAGCAGATGAGTGAGAGCTTGCTCACATTTCGGTTGTGCGAGGTTGGGGGGAGAGGGCAGAGGAAGGAGGCACGATTCTCACCTCTCTGCCACTAACACACCAAGGACTTGGTCCTCTTGGATGCACAAGACACATGAGCGCCTTCTTGCTGCACTACCTACAACATGACCCTCGGATTGTACGAATTCGAAGTAATGCTAACTACTGGGTTGCCACACTGTTAGATCCCCGGTACAAGACAACATTTGGCGAAATAATTCCTGCCATAGAAAGGGACGCACGTATACAGGAGTATCTGCAGAAGGTGGTATGCATCTTAGATCTGCTTTTCCACTAAACACCAGTGCTGCACAGAGTGAATCTCAATGCTTTGTCATGGATAGGAGGAAATGGTCTTTTACTTGTCCACATCTGAGGGACCGAGGGCTGGCTGCTGTGCTGAGATGGCATTGAGTACGGTGTCCCTGCAGAGTTGCACTTTTGGTCATATACAAAATGAGTCGAAAAAGGACAGATGCTGGTGGACGTAACATCCCGCCCACCTCCTTCCTTCCGCATAGCGGCCGGGAGGCAAGTAGGGAGAGCTTCCTCGCTCCTGCGGCGTCACACGCAGCGATGTGTGCTGCCGCAGGAACGACGAACAACCTCGTTACTGCTGAAGTAACGATAATTGGGAATGGACCCCCGTGTCGCCGATTAGCGATTTTGCCCTGTTTTGCAACGATGCAAAATCGCTAATCGATGTCACACGCAACGGCATCGCTAATGCGGCCGGATGTGCGTCACGAATTCCGTGACCCCAACGACTCCGCATTAGCGATGTCGTAGCGTGTAAAGCCCGCTTTAGCCTCAGGAATGGCACAGTCAGGCTGAGCATACTCACTAGGCGAAACACTGTAGTTAGGCTGCGGCTGGGGTAAATTGGCACACACATGCGCACTAGCTGCCTCTCCACACTTAGACGTGGAGGAGAAATTGCTCTTCGGGTGTGGACTTGGAGATGCTGTCTATGAACAGAAGGAAAAGCTAAAGGTGTGTGTTACAGCAAGGAGCCACCGCGGAAACACTTCATTCAATTGTGAGGGGAGTCATTTTGGAGTTTGGTGAGGAGTACCGTAACGCCAGTGAGCAGCATCCTGTGCCACAGACCAACATTCTTACGTTGCTGTCTATACTGATTACCGTGAGAGGAGCGTAAAGTCTGTATTTCTGGCAACTGGACATCACAGTACCCGGGTACGGTAGGCTGTGCCCAGACAATAATGCGGGCACGCAACACTTTGTTTTATTAGCAAAACACATATCTGTTCTGGGTAGGCCGACTATTTATAGACAATAAGACTTGCTGCCTCTGCACTGTCAAATTGTCACGTACAGTTTAAATCATAGAGGGACAGCAACACATGTTTGCATTGACTGTTGCTTTTCAAGATTTCCATGACTGTGTTGCAGAGCTGTGTGGTTTGCATTCACACTGTTATCATCTGCCTTATCTGTGAGGCTTCAGCTAACAAGGGTATTCAGGGGGGGTAATGTGTTTTGTCTATGTTTAAATAGATAACTGGGACGTTCTTGTGATGCGCCACTGGTAAGTCGTGTTCGCACACACACACACACGCACAAACACACAATTACTGCTATGCAGAGGGATTAGCAGGTAGTAGGCAACAGAATAGAGTGTTCAATTATTTAAATTGTATGCATGGTTCTTATTGTTTGTTTTGGTAAAGTTAAACAATCATTTATCAACCCAACTGACTAGAGTCCTTTTCCTGTTGCCTGGTTTTGCTGCATACTGGGGAGCCCACCCTGTACATGACTTAAAATGAAGCATAAGTCGCAATGTGAATTTCACTGTGCTACAATGCGGCCTAGCGTGCCTGTGCAACCACCGCCTGCCCCATCAAGTGCATCTGCGTGCTCTTCATCCTCTGTGACTGTGGGGACGGCAGTCTCACATGGTTTTTCACACTGAACTTCCACCCCTTTACACGCAACAGGGAGTGTGATTGGCAGGTCATCCATTGTTTTGGAAGTGGAAACAGATGGTATTGTTGAGCTGTCAGACATCGAGAAAACCAACATTGGATGCAGGCTACATTATATCCACACCTGCACCTTCGTCACAGATTGGCTGGACTACCTGCAGTTAATAATTGCATTCCAGAAATGGAAAGGAGTGTAGAATGCACATGTGTTGAACCTTGCTTGGCAGCAAAGGAACACTAACTTAGTATTACAGACAATTTTAGGAAGGCAGAAAAAGAGTCAGCTCTTGTTCTGTGGGTACCAGGACAGTAAAGGAAGCCTCACTTTCTATCCCTCCGAATGATCAAATGCAGCAAGGAATTCCCTGAGTTTGCTATAAAATTAGCGTAGCAAAATGTGCATGAGGGTGTCATGCAGAGGTGCTGCAAATAGCTTTTCACCAGTGGGGCACTAATAGAGTACAACAGCCACTTCTTGTATGCCACTAAATGGCAGCATTTTTTGCTATTATTATAGCTTATTAAAAACAGAGCAGGAGGGTGTCATGCAGAGGTGCTAGAAATAGCTTTGCACCAGTGGGACAATAATGAAGTCCAACAGCCACTTTTAGGATGCCACTAAGTTTACTCAGTGTTTGCTAGTATAATGGCTTAGTAACAATGAGTTTGAGTGTGCAATGCAGAGGTGCTGCACATAGGTTTGCACCAGTGGGACACTAATGGAAGTCCAACAGCCACTTTTAGGATGCCACTAAGTTTACTCAGTGTTTGCTAGTATAATGGCTTAGTAACAATGAGTTTGAGTGTGCAATGCAGAGGTGCTGCACATAGGTTTGCACCAGTGGGACACTAATGGAAGTCCAACAGCCACTTTTAGGATGCCACTAAGTTTACTCAGTGTTTGCTAGTATAATGGCTTAGTAACAATGAGTTTGAGTGTGCAATGCAGAGGTGCTGCACATAGGTTTGCACCAGTGGGACACTAATAGAAGTCCAATAGCCACTTTTAGGATGCCACTAAGTTTACTCAGTGTTTGCTAGTATAATGGCTTAGTAACAATGAGTTTGAGTGTGCAATGCAGAGGTGCTGCACAACATAGGTTTGCACCAGTTGGACACTAATGGAAGTCCAACAGCCACTTTTAGGATGCCACTAAGTTTACTCAGTGTTTGCTAGTATAATGGCTTAGTAACAATGAGTTTGAGTGTGCAAAGGGCAGGAGGTTACAGTGGCAGGGTTGTGGGTCTGGGTAGAGGAAAGGAAGCCCTTTCTATCCCTCCTAATGGGGAAATGCAGCGAGGAAATCCCTGACCTTAGCTACACAGACGCTGTCATCTTGTGTAGCTGTTAAAATCTGTTTTCACGGACCTGTCTGTCACCTATGGCTCTAACCCTGCCGGTATTAGCCCTTACAAGGACTAATAGAAACTTCTATCCCTATTCTGTATAGCGCTGTGTATAGAGCGTACACAGCAGTATCGGAGACAGGAGCTACGCCAGCGGTGACTGACACCAAGATGCAGAAGGCAGATAATGGCGTGCTGGAGGAAAATGTCCGTTTTTATAATGCATAGACATGTGACATGGACATCCTATCACACATGCCGTTGCTTCTCTGGCTAAAAGTCCACTTAGCTGTGTGTGTGTCTGGGATTGGCTGACATGCTGCCCCGCCCCACTACACGCGCACGCTTAGGGAAGGAAGACAAGGAAAAAAAAAAAAAAATGGTGATCACCATTATCCACACAGCAGTGATCTGAATGCGCTGTTCCCGCACACTATACGCTGAAATTTCATAATAGTGAGAGTCACAGAGTGACTTACACTATTACAGCGGAAAGCCAGCTAGTAGTTAGCTTGTCTTTTTGCTGCTAGAACCGTTCTCGAACGTACCTAGAACTATCGAGCTTTAGCAAAAAGCTCGAGTTCTAGTTCGATCTAGAACAGCCCCCAAAATCACTCGAGCCGCGAATTGGAGAACCTTGAACCGCGAACCGCGCTCAACTCTAATTGTGACATGGGTTGTGCCATCTACATTCAGGAGGTATTCAATCTGTCACTGGGAATATGGATTATATAGGGACCCCTGAGCTGAGCCTGTAACTAGGGACCCTGTACTCGCCCTCATCTCCTGTCATCCCCTGCAATAATATCCCCATACCATACCCCACCCAGGGCTGGGCAAAACACAGAGTGACAGAAAGAAATCTACATTCAGGACAGGAAATAATGGGGTGGGCTTACGTGGACACAGTGTTCCACAGACAGCACACAAGTCCACCCTATATATCAGCTTATGTTTCTAATAATGGGCTTGGAGAAGCCATTTTCACAGACAGGTAAAATACACATAGTGTAGTTACTAGATTCAGAATTACATCTCTTCAAATCATCTCAATACTTTCACTATATTGACATTCAATATAACATCCTGTACCTTCAATCAATTCTCATCTAATATCCGCCCTTGGGAGAATTCTCTTTTTCAACATACGTGTGCCACTTACAATTAAACTTCACTGAATATGAAATAGAAATTAACACTTCTCTTTTTTTTCCCAATTTCAACTCTCCTACGGTGTTTCACACCAAAAACTGCATACATTATACATACAAACATCTTCCAGGAAAAACTAGAGCACCAGTGTCACGTGGGTGATAATAAAGTACACTCACCACTTACCCTTACTGTAACACTGTAAACCTGGCTCCATTACTGGCCAGAAAGAATCCCTAGCTTTAATTTGGGTGAGCCCATACAAATCAGTTTTGGTGTTTGGGTGAATCATTGTTAAATCATTTTCATCTTCCTGCCCCCCCTCGGTGGCTTCTGTTGCTCCAGCAACAAATAGGCCAGTGGCCTTGGGACTTAAGATGGCTGGAAAAGGGAACTAGGTGCGGCCCGACCTGAAATGGAGTCTGGGGAGGCTAGGGAGGGTGTTAGACAACCCTCTGGGGACGACTGATGAGGAGGGGGGCATTGTTTCCTAATGGGCTTGGCCACTTCCTGAGGTGCCATTTTCTGAGCTGGTGCAATATAGAAATATCTACTATCTCCATCCCATTCCTCTTTCCATGCCAATTTTCGATCATCTTTTGACGTTCTATACCATGCCTCAGCATCCATAAGGAGATCTTTATCTTTCAAAATCCCTCGCTTATTTAACAAGACATTTTTCCATTCTTGCTCCTCTAATCTCCCTCTTGGCAGTGATCCCTGCCACCTTGAAGAGCGACTTCATATTTTTAACATACTTTTTACCTTCTTGCTCGCTTACTAATTCACTCAGTCCAAAAACCACAACACAAACGGGTTGTCTTTCCAAGAAGAAGTGTCACGTGGGTGATAATAACTAAATTCACCCTCACTATATCTTACTTCAAGTACTAGTAACCTCTGTTCACACTATATACACCATATTTGAACGGTCCGTCCAGAACATCAATAACACTGATTAAGACCAAAATTTAGGATTTTCTCCAATGTATTCAATCATAGCCGGCTTTAGGCATGTGCGAGTTGTGCGGCCGCACAGGGCGCCGGCAGGCAGACATCAAAGGGGGCGCCGCAGGGAGCAGCTGTTTATTTTCACTTTGCTGCTCGCGCCTCTCCCCCTCCTCTGTGCCCTGCGTCTCGTCTCCTCCCGCTCGGCACAGCCTCAGGCAGGGGGCGCCCTCCTCTCCTCTCCCTACACATCCTCCAGCACAGAGCGCCCCTCCCATGTGCCCTGTGACTGGTCTCCTCCCGCTCGGCACAGCCTCAGGCAGGGGGCGCCCTCACCTGCTCTCCGCTCTGTGGCCTCTCCTGTGTTTACCATAGAGAGGGGGAGGGGCAGCAGCAATGCCGGAGATGCTGTTATAAAAGCCACACTGAACTCCTGCAGCCAGGAAGTGACTGTGAGTATAACATGCTGTGTGTCATACCTGTGCTGTATTATGTGCTGTCTGTCTGTGTGTTATGTATAACGTGTGTGTCCTGTATACTGTGCAATGTCTGTCTGTGTATCTGTCTGTCCGTCTATTATCCGTCTGTCTGCCTATCTTGCTATTATATATCTGTCTATATATCTCAATTATCTATCTATCTATCTATCTATCTATCTATCTATCTATCTATCTATCTATCTATCTATGTATTATCTGTCTGCCTATCTCTCTATTATATATGTCTATATCTATGTATCTCTATTATCTATCTGTATGATATCTATTTGCCTATCATCTATCCAGCGTCAGTCTGGTACACAGACACCAGTCAATGCCCCAGAAAGCTCTCTTAGGCTATGTGTGCACGTGTGCGTATTACATGCAGTTACGCTGCGATCTGCAGCGTAGCGTAACTGCATGCGTCCTGCGTCCCCTGCACAGTCTATGGAGATTGTGCAGGGGCCGTGCGCACGTGGCATATTAGAACGCAGCGATTCGGCTGCTGCCCGAATCGCTGCGTTCTAAGAAGTGACATGTCACTTCTTCCGTGCGGTTTGCATGCTGTCTATAGGGAAAGGCAGCATGCAGAGCGCACGTTCTCTGCCGGCACCATGCGCTTCAGAATGGAGCTTTTCAGCTGCACTCTGAAGCGCACCTTTTAGGTGCGGTGCAGAGCGCACACGTGCACACATAGCCCTAGGCTGCTTTCACACACCCGTTTTTTGCAGTACGGCTCAATCCGGCTCCAAAACCTATGCAACAGATACGGCGAAAAAAACGGATCCGTTGCATAAGTTTTTCCATGCGGCTCATCCGTTTTTTGACTGATGCGGCTTGATACTGAGCATACGCAGTGTAAAAAACCGCATCCAGCGTCCTTAGGCTTGCATTGTAAATCGCACCGCATCGCGCTGGATCCGGCGCAATGCGTTTTTTGCTAAATATGCCGCATGTGGCAAAAAACGGACACAACGCAAGTACATGCGGCACAATACGGCGCTAATGCAAGTCTATGCTGAAAAAACGTAACCGGTGGCAAAACAACGGTTGCGTTTTTTCTGCAAAGCGCCGTATTGTGCCGCTCAGCAAAAAACGGATGTGTGAAAGCAGCCTAACTGAACATAAAAGGGACCCGCCGGCAGGGGCACCACTGGCATCAAAGATCCAGAGCTCCGACCCAGAACTTCTTGGCCGGAGCCCCGAATCTTCTGCAACCACCGCACTGAACTATGTCAGCGTCACCCCGATACAGTTCAATCATGTGACAGAGCAGAGGGCTCCCTGCTCTATCACTGCCCGTCTCCTAAGCCACAGACCGCTGCAGGCCTGTGTTTTAGGAGACCGTATATCCACAAGGGCACTGCAGTGACATCATTGCATCGCGCTGCCTCCGCAGGCCACCATAGAAGAGAAGATGGAGGCTGCGGTGCTGGGAATCAGGATTAGGTGAGTATAATTTTTTTTTATGACTATATGGGATCTGTGGGGGCTCCTGCTGTGTATAGGAGGCTGTGTGGGGGCTCCTGCTGTGTATAGGAGGCTGTGTGGGGGCTCCTGCTATGCATAGGAGGCTGTGTGGGGGCTCCTGCTGTGTGCAGGAGGCTGTGTGGGGGCTCCTGCTGTGTGCAGGAGGCTGTGTGGGGGCTCCTGCTGTGTATAGGAGGCTGTGTGGGGGGTCCTGCTGTGTGCATGAGGCAGTGTGGGGGCTCCTGCTGTGTGCAGGAGGCTGTGTGGGGGCTCCTGCTGTGTGCAGGAGGCTGTGTGGGGGTTCCTGCTGTGCATAGGAGGCTGTGTGGGGGCTCCTGCTATGCATAGGAGGCTGTGTGGGGGCTCCTGCTATGCATAGGAGGCTGTGTGGGGGCTCCTGCTATGCATAGGAGGCTGTGTGGGGGCACCTGCTATGCATAGGAGGCTGTGTGGGGGCACCTGCTATGCATAGGAGGCTGTGTGGGGGCACCTGCTATGCATAGGAGGCTGTGTGGGGGCACCTGCTGTGTATAGGAGGCTGTGTGGGGGCACCTGCTGTGTATATGAGGCTGTGTGGGGGCACCTGCTGTGTATAGGAGGCTGTGTGGGGGCTCCTGCTGTGTATAGGAGGTTGTGTGGGGGCTCCTGCTGTGTATAGGAGGTTGTGTGGGGGCTCCTGCTGTGTATAGGAGGTTGTGTGGGGGCTCCTGCTGTGTATAGGAGGTTGTGTGGGGGCTCCTGCTGTGTATAGGAGGTTGTGTGGGGGCTCCTGCTGTGAATAGGAGGCTATGTGGGGGCTCCTGCTGTGTATAGGAGGCTGTGTGGGGGCTCCTGCTGTGTATAGGAGGCTGTGTGGGGGCTTCTGCTTTGTATAGGAGGCTGTGTGGGGGCTTCTGCTGTGTATAGGAGGCTGTGTGGGGGCTTCTGCTTTGTATAGGAGGCTGTGTGGGGGCTTCTGCTGTGTATAGGAGGCTGTGTGGGGGCTCCTGCTGTGTATAGGAGGCTGTGTGGGGGCTCCTGCTATGCATAGGAGGCTGTGTGGGGGCTCCTGCTATGCATAGGAGGCTGTGTGGGGGCTCCTGCTATGCATAGGAGGCTGTGTGGGGGCTCCTGCTATGCATAGGAGGATGTGTGGGGCTCCTGCAGCTATTTGCATATAGTTGTGTGGCCTCTAGAGTTAACTCCTCCTGTGGACCCCAGACACCCCAGTCCCGACCCTGCATCCATCTATCTTTTCCATAGTATCTATGTATGTGTCATGTATATTGTGTAATTTATGCAGTGGTAGTGACTGGGCCTGTCGGTGATGGTGCCCATTGCTATATCCTCGGATGCATGGTTGAACACCATTGAGGACTGGATGGCCACTGGCTCTCTGTTTCGCCCTTGCTCTGCAGCTGTGGGCCCTGGATAGGTGTAATGACATCAGGGGGAGCCTGGGACGTGATGCCAGTGGGCCCAGCAGTTGCGGCCGGAGTGGGTGCAGAGCATGTGTAGGGGGTAATAGATACATATATATATTTACTAGCTGTAGTACCTGGCGGTGCCCGGAAAAGTAATTGTCTCTCTCCCTCTCTCCACTCTCTGTGTCCCTCTCTGTCTGTCTCCTGCTCTCTCTCTGTGTTTCTGTCTCTGCCTGTCTGTGCTTGTGTTTGTATGTATCTCTGTCTCTGTGTATCTCTGTCTCTGTGTCTGTCTCTGTGTGTCACTGTGTTTCTGTCTTTATGGGTCTCTGTATGTGTCTGTCTGTATCTCTGTCTATATATCTGTCTTTGTGTGTCTCTGCCTCTGTGTCCCTCTCTGTCTGTCTGTCTCACGCTCTCTCTCTGTGTGTTTCTGCCTCTGCGTGTCTGTGCTTGTGTTTGTATGTATCTCTGTGTGTCTCTGTCTTTGTGTATCTCTGTCTCTGTGACTATATCTGTGTCTCTGTGTCTGTCTCTGTGTCTGTCTCTGTGTGTCTCTGTGTGTTTCTGTCTGTTTGTGTGTCTCTGCATCAGTCTCAGTGTGTGTGTGTGTGTATCTCTCTCTGTGTCTGTGTATCTCTCTCTGTGTCTCTGTTTCTGTGTCTGTCTCTGTGTTTGTGTGTCTCTGTCTCTGTATCAGACTCTGTGTCTCTGTGTGTGTCTGTATTTGTCTCTATTGACATCATATTATCTGACACATTACCTGTCTTAAAAAAAGAATGTCCTTTGTTGCCTATAGCAACCAATTACAGCTCTTAATAATGACCTGTAGTTCCCAGCGCCATTGATTTTAGTGTAAGCAGGTTTTTGCGGCGAATAACTGTAAAGTGTGGGGTTAAGATTTCTCATCAAAACATAGTCTATGACGTTCCCTGGGTCACATGAGGCGTCTGTGCAAAATTTCGTGATTGTAAATGTGATGGTGCGGATTCCTTTATTGGACACACACACACACACACACACACACACACACACACACACACACACCTTTATATATTAGATTATACACCCTACATGTGCCCTGTACATGTCACGTATAGTGTGTAATGTAATGGAATTTTGAATATTGACCTGCCATATCCTATAGGTGTGTAATATGCGCTCTGTTAGGATTTCACTTGCTGATTCGAGTAGTTGTCACCTGATTACTCACATGCGATTTGCAATGTGTGGTCATCTGCAGAATGACGTCTCCTCCTGTTCCTCTCAAATTGAAAATGAAAACAATGAGAGAAGCAGGAGGACAGCAGATGACCCCGAGTCTGCAAATCACTTGTGAGTGATTTCATTGGCAAATGAAATCCTAACAGTGTGTATTACACATTTTGGGGTTCGACCAGTGAATGTGCAGCAGAGCAGGGAGAAGCCATTGGGCACTGGACTCCCGGGCTCCAAATCCTGACTGCATGGTCCTCGGCAGAGATAAAATGTGTTTTATCTGAAATGTGGAAGCATCAGTGTAAAATATACAGGACTGCAATAATGGAGCCGGTGTCTGATTCCTTCCACTCGGGGGTCGTGCAGGAGGAATCAGCTGTCAGATTCCTCACCTGGTAGAAAATAACATTGGAGTCTCATATGTTACCTGGCCTCACTGCCGTCTGCAAATCGCATGGAATGGTTTTGGGGATGTTCACACGGGGCATCTTTTTTACCACAAATTTGCAGTGTTTTTGTCCCAAGAATGCACCAAAAATGCACCGCGGCAAAAATGCATAAAAAAACGCAATGTGTTTTTGACACATTTTTAACGCGTTTTGCCCAATGCGGTTTTTAAGTCTAATCTACTGAACTGAACTGACAGGCTGCATCTTCAAAAACGCAGCCAACAAAAGATGCCCAGTGTGGACAGCAAAAGAGAAATCCCATAGACTTTGCTGGGGGGAGGAAATGCATGCAGGGGCATCTTTGTCACTTCAAAAATGCTACAAAAGATGTCTTGTGTGAACTTAGCCTTAATGTTGTTATGAACGACGCCATTCTATTAATGTAATGCATCGTCAGCAGCTGAGGTGTGTATTATGGGGTTCTGCAGCAGCTGAGGTGTGTATTATGGGGTTTTGCAGCAGCTGAGGTGTGTATTATGGGGTTCTGCAGCCACTGAGTTGTGTATTATGGGGTTCTGCAGCCGCTGAGTTGTGTATTATGGGGTTCTGCAGCCGCTGAGTTGTGTATTATGGGGTTCTGCAGCCGCTGAGATGTGTATTATGGGGTTCTGCAGCAGCTGAGGTGTGTATCATGGGGTTCTGCAGCAGCTGAGGTGTGTATCATGGGGTTCTGCAGCAGCTGAGGTGTGTATCATGGGGTTCTGCAGCAGCTGAGGTGTGTCTTATGGGGTTCTGAAGCAGCTGAGATGTGTATCATGGGGTTCTGCAGTAGCTGAGGTGTGTCTTATGGGGTTCTGAAGCAGCTGAGATGTGTATTATGGGGTTCTGCAGTAGCTGAGGTGTGTATTATGGGGTTCTGCAGTAGCTGAGGTGTGTCTTATGGGGTTCTGAAGCAGCTGAGATGTGTATCATGGGGTTCTGCAGTAGCTGAGGTGTGTCTTATGGGGTTCTGCAGTAGCTGAGTTGTGTCTTATGGGGTTCTGAAGCAGCTGAAGTGTGTATTATGGGGTTCTGCAGTAGCTGAGGTGTGTCTTATGGGGTTCTGAAGCAGCTGAGGTGTGTATTATGGGGTTCTGCAGTAGCTGAGGTGTGTCTTATGGGGTTCTGAAGCAACTGAGGGGAATTATGAGACTTTGCAGCAGCTGAGATGTGTATAATGAGGTTCTATTGCATCTGAGGTGTGTATTTTGAGGTTCTGCAGCAGCTGAGGTGTGCATTATGAAGTTCTGCATATTACATTATTCGGCGTGGATTTATCTTACAAATTTTCCAACAAAATTATTTGCAGCAGTGCCAAATGGGGTGTGCCCAGTCTGGTTAATAAAGGGATTACAATATATATGCCATAGTTCTTCCATACACCGTGCCCCTCCCTTATGGTGAGTATGTGGTGCTGCACCTCAGTCTGTTCAGGTCATTGGAGCTGAGAGGCAGCGACACATATAACCTGAGGACTCTTCATTATGTAGAAAGCAGAGATTTTTTTCTAATTTCGTACATTCCCCTTTAACATCTGTATTTTGGACTTTTTGGTCCGGCGTACACACAGCATCGCCCGCCGGCTCCATGGTGCCTTGTCTGCTATCATCTGGTACATTTATCCTCAGGATTTGTATAGTAGATGTTGATCCCACCAATGGGACCACGACCTGCGCCGCTCTAAGTGTATAGGAATTTATACCATCTCTCCACGAAGAGCAGCAGCACCTCATTCTGCAGATACATGTGCGCCCCATTGGGGGATCCATATGTACCATCCATAATGTAATATCCAGGCACACAGCATGTACGAGATGTGGTGGAGTTAATGTGGATTGAGAATCAGATTCTCCAGCACAAATCTGGAGGACTTTATTGTACATTTGAAGAAATCAATTTTCTTAGGATATAAAAAAATTGCCTCTGGTCCTCGTTTGTTTCCTGGAAACTGGGTACAAAATCAGTAGGGGGGGGCACCAAAGGGCAGTTTTGCACAGGGCGCCATTCAGGCCAAGGCCGGCCCTGTATTCAATCCTAGGTAATCAAATACATTGACATCCACTAAAACAAGACCAATGAGTACGCATACAACGTTCAACTCACTGCTTAGCGGGAAAACCGTACAAGGTAACAGTCAGGGCTATCTCACCCTCCTTTCATAACACTGCACCTGTACATAGAAGGGTAAAAAACAGTGAGCTGATATTCATTATATATATGCGTTAGAAAAACATCAATTTAATCATAAGGTAGGACTACATGTGAGGGCAAATCGCATGAATATGTAAACAGGGAGAAAGGAAAAGGCGATCATAAAAGCCCAAACACACAATAAGATATAAATCAATTTTTATTAATAGTTATAGTATAATCAATCATTGGTGCAGGTAATGGTAGGGAGCAACAAAGTATGCATGGTATCCATTATGCTCGAGACAGGGTCATGTCATAAAAATAGTACATTTCATGCAAAAAATCATATACATATGTAATTATTATTCATAGTTTCAATTACTCCCACTCATAGAAATATATCAAGGAAAATTGAAAAATTCAATTATCTTCTATACAGACACTGAACTGTAATTAATGTGGATAGAGAAACATGGCTGATTCCAAGCTATTCAGTACGGACATCAAACAGTTGGATATATACCGCTAAAATTTATAGAGGTGGTCAATACTGGTTAAAAATCAAAAATCGGCTTTTATATATATATATATATATATATATATATATATATATATGAGGAGGTCAATCCTGGTGGTTATATATCACAAGTCGGCTCACATAGGCACAACGACTGTCCCAAATAGGGCCAAATACAACACAGATCAGTCTCTATCACCTCCAGTACATATAGATGGAAATAATTGTCACCAACTGAATAACGTTGAGATGCAGCCTATATCAGGCTTGCAAACCCATATATTGCGGTAAAAATACTAAATGTCCGTACCTATTAGCTATCGCCACTAGGTGTCACTACAGCCATATATTAGATGTATCACTACACTGATCACCTGGGGCCGTCATCATGCTGTTATACCAAACCATCCAGGTGACTAGCCATGTTTCACCATAATCGCACCAAAGAAAAGCATTAGACAGTGTAGTATAACATGGGGAGCATAGGGAAAAAATAGACATTACCTGTCAGGAGCATGAAACACCCGACACGTGTTCCAATAGTCTCTTCATCAGGGGGCGTGTCTTAATTGCCCAGATGGGAGGTTTAAATAGCGCCCACCTCCAATCGCCATGAGGAGCCTATTATGACGCACAGGACGCCATGGTGACTCACCGGCTCCCAGTCAGCGGCTGCGTCACGGATCAGCCCGCCCAGGCACTTAAAGTGCCCCAGGCAGGGGAGAGCCGTAAAGATACAGCACACTGGGTGAGAGCCGGAACACCACGGCATCCGCGTGTACAGGGACCAGGCAACGATAGAAACCCTATTTATCGGGCAGTCATGCAATTATGTTTTTTAATGATAAATATAACGGACAGTTGTCCCATAAACGGTGAATAACATACAAAGACATAAAAAATAGTCGATCCAATTACAGATCACAGACAGAGCATATTCTAGGTGTGAATGGTTACAGATATTTAGGAGGGCACACAATAATCATATATACAGTCTAGACTCAAATAGTATACCCAATCAGTCTATTAGCATTATTATAACAATATTATAGAAGACATCATTTATAAATACAGCCTATCAGCAAAGATTAAATAGAAGGGGTCTCCCATCATAGATATATCCTGAACAGCGACTGTATAGAAATTTCAAAAGAAGTAGCTGAATCATTGGATGTCCACATTCACCAGAAAGACAAGGATAAGTATTATCAACCGAAGTATATCCATTTCAGTGGCCATCCACACCAATCACTAATATTTCACAGACAAAAATCTCTTCATGGATCAACTATTTACCTTAAAAACATAGATAGAAAAGAGGGCAATTAGACAAAAATTAATTACACCATAAGAACAAAACCAGCATAAAAGGCAAATATTTATATATTCAATTACACACCACCAAGTCTAATCAGACCTAAGTTCTAAATAATACTACATGAACGAGGCAAAGCTGATGTTCTCATTAAGGCCAGACGGACACACAGTACCAAGTGTGTATATCCATCTGGCCTCAAGCTGAGCAAGGCGCCTGCTGACTTCACCACCTCGTATGCCTAGATCTACCTGGTCAATGCCCCTAACCCTAAGCAAACTACTATTGCAAGCATGGTGGTTGCGAAAATGCTTCGGGATAGTTTTGAGACTTCAATATCAGCCTCATCACGGGCTGCTTCAATACCCAACACATGCTCGCGAACACGTACCTTCAACTGACATGTAGTAAGACCAATGTAGATCTTCGGACACGGACAGGTAGCATAGTATATTACTGCCCTTGAACTACACGTAATTCTTTTTTTGATCTGATAAGTACGCGTGTTCTTAACGTCAGTGAAGTTACTCTCGCGGCATATGTTGGGGCAAGCTACACAGTCCCCACACGGAAAACATCCCACTTTTTGATTAGTTTTAAAGGTATTTAAGAAAGTCCCATCAGTCTTATCACCCTCATAGTGACTATGGATAAGATGGTCACGTAGGTTCCTAGACCTACGCATGGTAATAGAGAGATGTTCCGGGATGATTTTGTTTAGGGTTTCATCGGCCTGCAACATGGGCCAGGCCCTCTCAAGGCATTCCCGTATCGAGGGGATCTGAGAATTCTAATTCGTAATAAAACGAATCTGGTCGGCAGGTGCAGACTTAGGAGAGGGATACAAAAGTGAGCCCCTTGAAGAATATTTAGCTCTATGATAGGCTTTCTTAATGATTCTTCTGCTGTATCCCCTCTCTTTAAATCTTCCCATTAAAGCCGAGGCCTGTTTCTCAAAGTCTTTATCAGAAGAACATATCCTCCTTAGTCGAAGGAACTGTCCGATTGGTACAGACTTAATCATATATCATGGATGCGATGATGACGCATGAAGGAGCATGTTTGTTGAGGTAGGCTTCCGATATAAATTAGTTTGTAGAACATCATCGGCATCCCTTCGAACCAGAACATCCAGGAATTCAATTTCATCAGATGACCACTTAAAAGTGACCCTAATGTTGCTTGCGCCTACTTGAGTTCACTCCCTCCATAAACAAATTAAGTTCATGAATAGACCCCTGCCAGATGAGGAAGACATCATCGATATACCGAGCCCAAAAGAGGACGCGGTCCATCAACGGCTTCCCATCTGCCAGGAGGAGGTCCCTCTCCCACAGCCCCAGGAATAAATTAGCATAGGCTGGGGCGAAGGCCGCCCCCATTGCTGTACCCTGGAGCTGCAGGTAAAAGGACCGTAAAAATATAAAAAAATTATGGGTGAGGGAGAACTCAAGCAGGCGCAACACAAGGTCAACCATATCAGATGGTAGATTGGTGGAGTCCAGATAGAATTTGGTGGCACTAATCCCATCCCCGTGTATTATGCTGGTATAGATGGACTCTACGTCCCCCGTAACCAGCAAGGTGTTCTTACCTACATAAAGGCCATCAATTTTTCTGAGAAAGTTACCGGTGTCTTTGGTGTATGACGGAAGGCTTTCAACCAATGGTTGAAGAATAGAGTCCACCCATCGATTAACTTTCTCAAGGAAATTACCACACCCTGATATTATTGGTCTTCCGGGGGGTGTGGTGGCATTCTTGTGTAGTTTGAGCAACAAGTAAAATGTTGCAATGGTGGGTTCAGTCACCACTAATGCTGCGGCAAGATCTTTCTCGATGACACCGACATCTGTGGCCTTACTAATGATCTTTTTAAGTTGAAGAACAAATGAAGACAGAGCATTGTATGTAAGTTTTTATAACACACCGTATTCTTCAGATGTCTAAAGGCTTCTCTCTCATACATATGAGTAGGCCAGATGACTAAGTTGCCGCCTTTATCTGCTGGTTTCAGCATGACATCTGGAAGTTTTTTGAGTTCCTGGAGTCTGGTTCGCTCTATTTTAGTCAAATTGTCGTCAATTATATTCTGAGGATTTTTTTCTAATTCCATAGTTACCACCTTCACAAATAGTTCAACATTTGTACACGTTGAAAGTGGGAGGAATTTTTTCGAGCGAGGCCTAATCGAGGGAGGGATCTTACCTCCAATAGCTGTGTCATGTTCAATGGCCAACTCTTGGAGGATCCTTATCGCACCCTGTTCTTTCTCTGTCGGGAATAAAGAATGTACATTTTCATCAAAGAAGTATTTCTTAAAAATGATCGACCTCGCAAAAATATGGAGGTCTTTAATCACCGAGAACAGGTCAAAACTGGCACTAGGGGAGAAAGATAACCCCTTTTCCAAAATCCTCAAATCCGTCTCAGATAACTGATGTGGACTTAGGTTAATTACCTTGTTGTCCTGTTTTCGGTGTCCAAATACATTCTGATTATAATAGGGTCTGCGACTAGATCCTGCTCCTCCATCAAGTCTCGCCCCTGAACGTGTAGTAATAGCCGATGTTGAAGATTCAGACACATCTGATGACAAGGATGATACCGAGGGGATCCTAATAGGTGCAGCCATACCATCACTGGGTGTTCTCCATGTATATATACGTTTTTTCAGGAAATCATTTAGATCTCTATTCAACTTGCTTGTTTGAGTCCCATGGGTCTTCTTAACGACTTGCTCGAGTTTTTTCGTTAATATTTCATCATAGTTTTTTAGCTTATCCTCTGGACATTGCGATCTAAACTCTACTTGTTTTTGATCGAGTATCTTGTCCAGTTTATTTAGTGATGAAGTGTCCAATTCAATCAATAGTTGTATAAGGGTATTAAAGCATTACATAGAAAACCCTTCCAAATCTTCTATTCCCGAAGACCAGATCCAAAGCCTTATCAATCATCAACTATCGACCGGACACGTCGTCACAAATCGGTGTATCTCGCAGTATACACAGCAGTATACATAAACAGTTAACCTTCTCAAAGTACAGCTTCTGAGGTTTTTTTGTTTTTTTTTCCACTCAAAAGACAGCTCTCACTACATTATCGTGACACTTCCCCTTTTTCCGCCGTAACTGAACAAAACAGAACTTCCCGTTTTTCGTAAGCCAGCAAGTACTCCACCTGCTGCAAATAAACAGACATTTCAACAGGTAGACACAGGTAAACACAATGACATAACAATAAGGACACTATATATACCATCCAGGTGGCTGATCTCACCTGCAGATATAACCATATATATCCATATAACCAGCGTATATAACAACTTCCTCATTTTCCTCTGCAGTTAATTCAGAGAAAAATGAAACTTAGAACTTCTGCTTTCTCCCAGAGCAGACAAAAACCCAAAACCACATTAAATTATGTGATTTAGAATTAAATTTATACAGACAGCTTAAGGTGAACCTGACCACCTTGGTGTGGGATCTCTTAGGACGGCTTATCTCATGCGAGATGGCAGTCATTAGGTGTCTAGACTGGAACAGCCCAACCCCCCCTTACGAAATGCAAGTACACGCATGAGGTTGCAAGGTGAGATTAGACAAATGTTCTCACCTGCATTTGGAGTGCGCATCTCCATTCCCTCTCGCGTAGTTGCCTTTCGAATCAAGATGTCAGTCAGCATGGCCGTCCGTCATCCAGACTCCATCCTAAGGTTCATTGGGCGCCACTGATAATGTTGGCCATAAATTTACTTTGATGCAATCTAGTCATGCATCCCTCTTAAACTGTCTGCAGTCCAAATTATTAGTCACTTGTGGTAGCATGCATACCACTCTCTTTCACTCACACCAGAGACGTACTTGGATATGAATAGAAAGTAAGACTGATTTAATCCGGAAGTGAAAATACATTTAAACGGACTTATTGGCTAGCAGCCAATGATACGTAACACGTCTCCTATTGGATAAAGTAGAACAGCTTATTCTGTGATATACAATATACTGTAATGTGCTTGCTTCCTCATTTATATTAAGCAATGTCAGCATGATTCACTCATCACATGAATAGCCCAGACTGTCTGAGTCTTATGTCCAAATGCAGAACTAGGTGTAGTACACAGTCTGAAACAGCATCTTAAATCCTGTTATTTGGATATCTTCATGTATACTCCTAATAGTTCATAATCTTGTCCTTAATACTCTCTCCTTCGCTCCTACTTCCCAACTGACTAACGCTCTATAGTCTGCTCCCACTAGCTAACTGTGACCTCCTCCTTACCCGGAAATGGGATACCACACCTCTGGCTGAGATGCAGTACCTCTGTGGCAACTGAAGCCTCAGGGGCGCCACACAAACATGGTTAGCACACTTTGAATAATCTGCGGGAGGAGGTGGCAGTCCCAGAGGAAGAGGAGGAAACAGATGAGGATGAGGAAGAGATGACATTTCATGGAAGGTCCGACCAGTCATCACACTGGCAGGTGTCACAGGAGAGTGTAGGCAATCGATAGAGGTGGGCTCATGGTAACAGAGAAATTGGTAGTGAAGGTGCAGGAGCCCAGCAACAAATGGAGGAAGAAGAGGTAAAGGGGACAGAAAACTCTGGAGATGAAGAAGATATTGGTCCTGCCTCTTTTGACCGTGGATGGTGTGAGGAGACAGGAGGCAAGCTTGAGTGTTAACCTGCCAACAACCCAACATGAACTTCGACGGCATGGAAGTGTCCGACAAATGAGCACCTTCTTGCTGCACTATTTGCAACATGATGTCCATATTGTTAAGATTAGAAATAGTGATGACTATGGGGTTGCCACTCTGTTAGATCCATGTCACAAAAGTCAATTTAGCAGGATGCTTTAGCTAGAAGCTCCAGCAGTTGGGCCCCCAGTCGCCTCACCTCCTTCTCCAAGAACTCTGGGTCAAGGACGGGTCATGGCACCAGTACTTTCCCAGTTCCCAGGACAGCCAGGGGAGCAAGCCGCATCCACCCCGTGCTCCAGGTTGCTCCGGATGCTGCACGCTATGTTAACTCCAGAGTCTGACTGCGCAATCAACCCATACTTCTCCACCTCACAGGGAGGCGGGCCTTCTCCCCGGGTAAGTTTTGTTTCTGGGCTCCTGCTGTAGGGGGCGGGCACAGCTTTTCGTGTCATACTGCCACCCAGCCTATGAAGGACGGATACACCCAGGCCACTTGAATACACATGGCGTATGCTTTCTTTCAATAGATGCCAGTGCTAGTGCCCAGTCTTACAACATACAGTGTTTGAGGTGCACAGTACCCGTGGTTGCGGGCACGAAATCCTCTTCATGACGCCAAGTTGATGCGCACACGGGGTCTTGGGGTTACTTATTACCAAGCTGGTGTAGGTTTTGAATGTCAAAGCGGCCATGCCCGATTCCGTGACCACGGCGGTGTAAATAAAGAGGGAGAAGAATATTTACATGGGAGAGAGTTTGTATTTGTGATGGCACCTGTGGTATGTGGCCAGGTATAGGAGCCGCCACTGAAGAGATGTCCACTGGGGCCGATGGTGACACAGCCAGTTGGTGTAGTTCTTCACAGGCAGAGCATATGCCCCAGGGATGATGGGTATAGTAGTCGATGGCACAGGGGTGCGAGGGAGAAGGCGCAGGCAGTGATGGGACGACACAGAGGTTGCAGTCAAAGTTCTTTACTCACTGAGGTATCACCACGTTTGCAATGCCGAGCTCCGCTGTTATGGGCGCCAGCCGACCCCGGGTAGTTCGGAGGTAAAAGCCGGTGCACCTTTCCGTGTGTCCTTCCTGCTGGCGTTCCATCCACACCAAATGCCTGGTTATTGGAATAGGCCACGGGTGCCTGACGCACTCCCCGCGAACTCTGGGATTCCCCTTTTTCCTATGAACCCGGGTCGAGCCGCTCCAGCTCAAGACCACGGGTCTATTTGCTCCTCCAAGTCCTCTCTCCGTGCGTGTTCACCAACGGTCTCTGGGTTTCTCCTCTGTGTGTGAGTGTGCACCTGCTTCCCCCTGAAGATGCCCAGCCCCCAGGTTAGCTGAACTAGTGGACTGAAGGTCCCATACCTCATGATGACCACTCCCAGTTTCCTCCTCTAACCCAGTCCTGGTGGAAGGTCTACTGTACAGTGTCTTGTATGGTTTGTTGTGTTTACCGGCAATGACCTCCTCTGTGCCTGGAATGAATACTACACCTCGGCTGAGGTGCAGTACCTGTGGTACCTGAAGCCTCAGGGGCACCATAGATGCAATACGGGGGGGATTAGATCCTTTTACATTTTGGTCTTCAAAAATGGAAGAGTGGCCTGAGCTCACCACTCACACCTTGGAAGTTTTGGCCTTCCAGGGAGGCAGCTGTGACGCCCTGGACCCCAGGGAGGGGGGGTCACAGGTAACAACACCAACCACACTAAACACACACCCCCATCCCTTATGAGGACATACCCGTCACCCGAAAGGGAGACCTGATGCCTCCCTCAGGGCCAGTGGGGCACACCAGGTGGGCAGAGTCAGGCGGAGGGGCACGCCCACCGAGGAGACTGCTGTCCTGAGGCAGGAAAAACAAACAGTTAGTTAGTGGGTAGTTGAGTTAAGAGAAGTGAGGAAGTTGAGAGGAGTAAGCTGTCAGGGACCTGGGTTGGAGCCTGAGATCCCCGAATCGTCAGGCAGGCAGACGGTGGTGGCCGCCTGCAGGAGTACCGGTATAGTGACCGGGGGAACCGTAGGGACTGGGCCAGGGTTGGAGCCCGCCGGACCTGAACCGGGGAGTCAACGGCTATCCGGAGCACCAGTAAACGGGTACTCAGACCCTGTCCTAGCTTGGAAACCACTGAGTTTAGGCAAATTCACTGATTGCAGTCTGGACCTCACGGGTTCATTCTCACTCAAAGTCCTGAAAGAAGGCAACATCCCACCGATACCGGGTGAGAGCCACCGACAAGGGCCAAACATCCGATGGGCTAGCACCTGCGGGCAACCGAGGGCTCCTCCGGCAGCTAAACGCCGGGGAGCGGGCTACCACTGCCCAGGCAGGGGAGCCAAAAGTCAAGCGAAAGGTGCAAGGGAAAGGGACCACCATCAGCCTCACAAGGGACACAAGCAGTCGGCTGCGGAACCCGACCATACCCGAACTTTGGTTTGCCAGTGATTCTGAGTGTGAATTAATCGTGAGTACACCAGTGCCATCCGGGCACGGCACCGCACCGCAGCACAGCACCTTGCACCACAACATCATCGCCAGTCCACCACCGGGCCCCGGGACACACCGCCCCTACCCACGGAGGGGTTAACACCCAAGCTGCGCCCTTACACCACTCCCGGGAACCCTCCGCCTTCACTGCAGCGGTGGTGCTCACTATCACCACAACCCGTGGGTGGCGTCACAAACAATATCCAAACCGCGGCCCCCGGCCGTGAACCACCACCCCCTAGCCACCAAACACTCCCCTTCACAGAGCAACGTGGCCCCGGTCCGGAGGCGCTCGAGTCACCGAAAAACCCAAGCCCGGACCTCGAGCGGCTCGGCCCGAGCAGCAGAGCAGCCGAGCCCTCCCAGGGCGGTACACATCGACTCTTCTGGCGTTACGAACAGGATTCAGACAGTCCACTCACCCGTGGAAGTGCGCCTTGGAAGTGTCCGTCAGCGGTGTCTTGCCGAAAAAGTTGAAGATCCGCCATCTTGGGCGCGAAAGTTTCCTGCTTGAGTCGTCTTCCCCGAGCAGTGAAGGTGCAAAAGTGAAGCCCCGCCCCCGGAAGAAGGAGTGCCGGAAGAAAACCAAGGGGGAGCGGGTGAAGGATGGCGACATATAACTAGCGCTGCAGCGTGCAGGGACGCCAGGACTCTGCCGCAACACGTTCCTGGACCCAGCAGCAAGATGTGCCAGGAGCTCTAGGCCAAGGTCCACTCCATGATGGCAGAGTGGACGTTGGAGAAGAAGGGCCTGGTTGCGATCGTTCGGGCATCCGAAGTGGAGGTGGTTCCAGCGGAGCGGGTAAGCGATCCACGCCCCTATGGCCCCGAGGGAACGGCCGCTGCGGCTGAGGGGCCCAGCCTGCTGCCATCCACCACGCCACCTTCCTCACTGTCCACGCCCGCGGCCACCGCCCTGACCGACTTCTTACCCCTGTCACCGGTAGCAGAGCCCGCAGGGTTTGTGGGAAAGGGCCTGAGCCTTACCTTTATCACTATCCTGGCACCCGTCTCGGCTTCCATCCCGGCGGAGCGACGTTGTCCCCGGTCCGGAGGCGCTCGAGCCACCAACAAACCCGAGCCTGGACCTCCAGCGACTCGGCCCGAGCAGCGGAGCAGCCGAGCCCTCCCAGGGCGGTACACAGCGTTCTCTCAGAAGATGTCTTCAGAGCTGCTGTCGGTGTATTGATGCATAAGTGCACCTGCCTGTCACTTAAAAGTGAAGACGCTTAATTTTCCTAATGATGAACAAATCATGGATGTACAGTGACTTTGCCACCCCAGTCCCAGACTGTGCATATTAGGCTAAGTTCACATTTCCGCTAAAATGTATCAGTCACAATCCGCTGCTCTTGTAAACAACGGAATCTGTTTAGCGGATTCCGCTGCTCCCATAGACTTGTATGAGCAGCGGATTGTGACTGATGATGCTGCGTTGCACCCTCCGCCCGACTGATCAGTCGTGGAACGACTGACCGCCGGGCGGGAGGAACGCAGCATGTAACGTTTTTTGAGCAGCGAGATCCGTCGGATTTCGCTGCACAGGCTCTCTGGCTCCCTGCACACGTCACCAGCTTTGGTTGGTTACCCGATATTTACCCTGGTTACGGTGCAAGGAGCCAGCGCTAAGCGGTGTAGGCCCGTAACCAAGGTAAATATCGGGTAACCAAGGTAAACATCGGGTGCTTTGCTGTTACCCGATATTTAGTCTGGTTACGTGTGCAGGGAGGCCGACACTTCCCCGCTCGGCCCCACCCCCTCCCGCACATGTGTGTACACACACACACACACACACACCTACCTGTCCCCAGCCATGCAGACAAGCACTGCCACTGACACCCTCGTCTGGCCCTGCCCCCTGCTCGGCTCCGCCCGCTCCCGCACTCCGCATGTGCACACACATACATACATACATACATACATACATACATGCACACACACACACACACACACACACACACACACACATACACTCACCTGTCCCCTGCCATGCAGACCGCAGCACTTCCACTGACATCCTCAGCGCCTGGCCCCGCCCCCCGCTCGGCTCCGCCTCCTCCCGCATTCAGCATGTGTATACACACACACACACACTCACCTGTCCTGCAGTCCCTGCGGCACTGACGTCCTCAGTGCCACGGCCCCGCTCGGCTCCCCCCCCCCGAACTCCGCCCCCGCACACAACGGAATCCGACAAAGAATTCTGTTCTTTGTCATCTGTTGTACAGCGTTGAACAGCGCATCAGTCACATGCGTCAAGCGACGCATGTGACGGATACAAAACAACGGAAATGTGAACTTAGCCTTAGGCGATGGTGTAGTGCCAGGCTTCTGTGAGCAAAAGGTCTATGCCTGTCTGTCATCTTGCTTGTTCTGGTGACGAAAGAAATGCTGTTTTAGGCCTTGTTCTGGTGTCTGTCTATTGCGTCCATGTTGCTTTGTTGGCCTATCGGTATTGTGTGCCAATGGTGGCCACTTTTCCTGTTTCCTCACCTTAATTTTTGGAAATGTGGAGACCTCAAGTAGGGTCCCCAAGTTTGCTTTTGTCTTTATAGCCAGTCTTCTGGGGTTAGGAGGACTATATCTGGCACTCATGACCCTGGAATTGTAGATTCCGGACAAAATTAAGAATACACAACCCTTTTTTCAATTCCCCCTTATCCGCTAATAACCACTCAGACACCAATTTAACTTTTGGATAATTTTGGCCATAGCAGCCATTTATTAAACAAATACATAACATGTAAAAATTTGCATTGTGGTAAGGTCCTTGAAGCTAAAACCCTGGTGATTCACATAAAATAACCAAATTGCTCCCAGCCGTTACCCACACTGGCTCAGTAGCACCAAAGAAGGGTTATTCCTTCATTAACCACCAAAAACACCCACGGGGGCCCCGACATACCCCGTCGGGATCCCCTAAAAATCACCAGGTGACCAACCATTCTGCCAATGAGGGGATCCATACCTTGATGGGTTCCCCGAACCAATTTAAAACCAACTTCAAGGACCCACCAATAAACCTGCCACCAGGCCACTACGACCCGATAAACTTCAATACCGACTCCCACAAGACTTGCAGCCCATTGCGAACTCAAAATCTTTAGGGAGGGCGGGTGGGACTCTCACTGGTGTCCCAGAGTGGGAAAAGTGCCACTCCTCCCCCAGCTTCACCTTTTAACTGTACCCTGACTTACTCCCCCTCCCCCGCCCGTGACATCATGACCTCCACTCCAATCAGTGTCATGCTGGCCTCCACACATGCCCGGGGGGAGGGGGGTCAGTGCTCCGGCCATTCTTTACCCTGGAATTGTAGATTCCGGCCAAAATTAAGCATACACACCCCTTTTTTCAATTCCCCCTATCCGCTAATAACCACTCAGACACCAATTTAACTTTTGGATAATTTTGGCCATAGCAGCCATTTATTAAACAAATACATAACATGTAAAAATTTGCATTGTGGTAAGGTCCTTGAAGCTAAAACCCTGGTGATTCACATAAAATAACCAAATTGCTCCCAGCCGTTACCCACACTGGCTCAGGAGCACCAAAGAAGGGTTATTCCTTCATTAACCACCAAAAACACCCACGGGGGCCCCGACATACCCCGTCGGGATCCCCCAAAAATCACCAGGTGACCAACCATTCTGCCAATGAGGGGATCCATACCCGGATGGGTTCCCCGAACCAATTTAAAACCAACTTCAAGGACCCACCAATAAACCTGCCACAACGAGGGCACCTTGATAACCTTCAAGTGCCTGAGACCCCCCGCAATAGCAAAGCTCCCTCAATACCCCCTTGCAATCCAAGGGCCCACAAATCAATCCCTACTGCATTCAAATGCACCCCATCCGCCTACCAAAATTCGTCATCCTCCCGCTCCAGCTCAAAATGCCGAGCTGCAACTCCCCCGTTGCAGCCCACCAATTGTTGAGATAACCCTATTAACCTTCACCCGCGCCTTATTCAGCTTCTCCACAGACCATGCTTTTGCCCAAACCCTTCTTGGAACCATGTCCACCCACTAGAGATGAGCGAACCGGTCGCGGTTCGGCTCGAGGTTGGTTCGCCGAACGGACCTCCCGTTCGAGTTCGGTTCGTCGAACGTTCGACGAACCGAACTCGAACTGCATAGGAAACAATGGCAGGCAATCACAAACACAGAAAAACACCTAGAAAACACCCTCAAAGGTGTCCTAAAGGTGACAAACAACTCAAACACATTGGAAAGTGACAAGGACATATACTCATGCGAAAACAAAACAGCTGGACAAGGAAAAAGAGGAGGACACACAGATATAGGCATGGCACGCCCTTCTAAAATCATGTAAAACACCGCAAGGTGACTCCAAGCGGAGTCTCCCTTTTTTCCAAAAATTGGGCCACACACACACCCACCCCTTCAGTGGCAGCACTTGTGCCCCAGTTGTACACTTCACAGCTACATTTGCATCAAGCACATTCAAAAATACGCCATTCTTATCCGTCCCCAGGATGACACCGGGGTAGGTAGCAAAGTCTTTCCTGATCCCAGCTCTGTTCATCTTGGCTTCTTTTAAAAACACAGCAAGCAAGGGTTACTCCAAGCGGAGTCTCCCTTTTTTCCAAAAATTGGGCCCACACACACCCACCCCTTCAGTGGCAGCAGTTGTGCCCCAGTTGTACACTTCACAGCTAGATTTGCATCAAGCACATTCAAAAATACGCCATTCTTATCCGTCCCCAGGATGACACCGGGGTAGGTAGCAAAGTCTTTCCTGATCCCAGCTCTGTTCATCTTGGCTTCTTTTAAAAACACAGCAAGCAAGGGTTACTCCAAGCGGAGTCTCCCTTTTTTCCAAAAATTGGGCCCACACACACCCACCCCTTCAGTGGCAGCAGTTGTGCCCCAGTTGTACACTTCACAGCTAGATTTGCATCAAGCACATTCAAAAATACGCCATTCTTATCCGTCCCCAGGATGACACCGGGGTAGGTAGCAAAGTCTTTCCTGATCCCAGCTCTGTTCATCTTGGCTTCTTTTAAAAACACAGCAAGCAAGGGTTACTCCAAGCGGAGTCTCCCTTTTTTCCAAAAATTGGGCCACACAGACACCCACCCCATCAGTGGCAGCACTTGGGCCCTAGTTGCAAACAGGATGTTTTGATTTGCATCAAGCACATTCAAAAATACGCCATTCTTATCCGTCCCCAGGATTACACCGGGGTACGTAGATAAAGTCTTTGCTGATCCATGACTTGTTCATCTTGGCTTCTTTTAAAAACAATGTAAGCAAGGGTTACTCCAAGCGGAGTCTCCCTTTTTTTTCCAAAAATTGGGCCACACAGACACCCACCCCATCAGTGGCAGCACTTGGGCCCTAGTTGCAAACAGGATGTTTTGATTTGCATCAAGCACATTCAAAAATACGCCATTCTTATCCGTCCCCAGGATGACACCGGGGTAGGTAGCAAAGTCTTTCCTGATCCCAGCTCTGTTCATCTTGGCTTCTTTTAAAAACACAGCAAGCAAGGGTTACTCCAAGCGGAGTCTCCCTTTTTTCCAAAAATTGGGCCCACACACACCCACCCCTTCAGTGGCAGCAGTTGTGCCCCAGTTGTACACTTCACAGCTAGATTTGCATCAAGCACATTCAAAAATACGCCATTCTTATCCGTCCCCAGGATGACACCGGGGTAGGTAGCAAAGTCTTTCCTGATCCCAGCTCTGTTCATCTTGGCTTCTTTTAAAAACACAGCAAGCAAGGGTTACTCCAAGCGGAGTCTCCCTTTTTTCCAAAAATTGGGCCACACAGACACCCACCCCATCAGTGGCAGCACTTGGGCCCTAGTTGCAAACAGGATGTTTTGATTTGCATCAAGCACATTCAAAAATACGCCATTCTTATCCGTCCCCAGGATGACACAGGGGTACGTAGATAAAGTCTTTGCTGATCCATGACTTGTTCATCTTGGCTTCTTTTAAAAACAATGTAAGCAAGGGTTACTCCAAGCGGAGTCTCCCTTTTTTCCAAAAATTGGGCCACACAGACACCCACCCCATCAGTGGCAGCACTTGGGCCCTAGTTGCAAACAGGATGTTTTGATTTGCATCAAGCACATTCAAAAATACGCCATTCTTATCCGTCCCCAGGATGACACCGGGGTACGTAGATAAAGTCTTTGCTGATCCATGACTTGTTCATCTTGGCTTCTTTTAAAAACAATGTAAGCAAGGGTTACTCCAAGCGGAGTCTCCCTTTTTTCCAAAAATTGGGCCACACAGACACCCACCCCATCAGTGGCAGCACTTGGGCCCTAGTTGCAAACAGGATGTTTTGATTTGCATCAAGCACATTCAAAAATACGCCATTCTTATCCGTCCCCAGGATGACACCGGGGTACGTAGATAAAGTCTTTGCTGATCCATGACTTGTTCATCTTGGCTTCTTTTAAAAACAATGTAAGAAAGGGTTACTCCAAGCGGAGTCTCCCTTTTTTTCCAAAAATTGGGCCACACAGACACCCACCCCATCAGTGGCAGCACTTGGGCCCTAGTTGCAAACAGGATGTTTTGATTTGCATCAAGCACATTCAAAAATACGCCATTCTTATCCGTCCCCATGATGACACCGGGGTAGGTAGCAAAGTCTTTCCTGATCCCAGCTCTGTTCATCTTGGCTTCTTTTAAAAACACAGCAAGCAAGGGTTACTCCAAGCGGAGTCTCCCTTTTTTCCAAAAATTGGGCCCACACACACCCACCCCTTCAGTGGCAGCAGTTGTGCCCCAGTTGTACACTTCACAGCTAGATTTGCATCAAGCACATTCAAAAATACGCCATTCTTATCCGTCCCCAGGATGACACCGGGGTAGGTAGCAAAGTCTTTCCTGATCCCAGCTCTGTTCATCTTGGCTTCTTTTAAAAACACAGCAAGCAAGGGTTACTCCAAGCGGAGTCTCCCTTTTTTCCAAAAATTGGGCCCACACACACCCACCCCTTCAGTGGCAGCAGTTGTGCCCCAGTTGTACACTTCACAGCTAGATTTGCATCAAGCACATTCAAAAATACGCCATTCTTATAAGTCCCCAGGATGACACCGGGGTAGGTAGCAAAGTCTTTCCTGATCCCAGCTCTGTTCATCTTGGCTTCTTTTAAAAACACAGCAAGCAAGGGTTACTCCAAGCGGAGTCTCCCTTTTTTCCAAAAATTGGGCCACACAGACACCCACCCCATCAGTGGCAGCACTTGGGCCCTAGTTGCAAACAGGATGTTTTGATTTGCATCAAGCACATTCAAAAATACGCCATTCTTATCCGTCCCCAGGATGACACCGGGGTACGTAGATAAAGTCTTTGCTGATCCATGACTTGTTCATCTTGGCTTCTTTTAAAAACAATGTAAGCAAGGGTTACTCCAAGCGGAGTCTCCCTTTTTTTCCAAAAATTGGGCCACACAGACACCCACCCCATCAGTGGCAGCACTTGGGCCCTAGTTGCAAACAGGATGTTTTGATTTGCATCAAGCACATTCAAAAATACGCCATTCTTATCCGTCCCCAGGATGACACCGGGGTAGGTAGCAAAGTCTTTCCTGATCCCAGCTCTGTTCATCTTGGCTTCTTTTAAAAACACAGCAAGCAAGGGTTACTCCAAGCGGAGTCTCCCTTTTTTCCAAAAATTGGGCCACACAGACACCCACCCCATCAGTGGCAGCACTTGGGCCCTAGTTGCAAACAGGATGTTTTGATTTGCATCAAGCACATTCAAAAATACGCCATTCTTATCCGTCCCCAGGATGACACCGGGGTACGTAGATAAAGTCTTTGCTGATCCATGACTTGTTCATCTTGGCTTCTTTTAAAAACAATGTAAGCAAGGGTTACTCCAAGCGGAGTCTCCCTTTTTTTCCAAAAATTGGGCCACACAGACACCCACCCCATCAGTGGCAGCACTTGGGCCCTAGTTGCAAACAGGATGTTTTGATTTGCATCAAGCACATTCAAAAATACGCCATTCTTATCCGTCCCCAGGATGACACCGGGGTAGGTAGCAAAGTCTTTCCTGATCCCAGCTCTGTTCATCTTGGCTTCTTTTAAAAACACAGCAAGCAAGGGTTACTCCAAGCGGAGTCTCCCTTTTTTCCAAAAATTGGGCCCACACACACCCACCCCTTCAGTGGCAGCAGTTGTGCCCCAGTTGTACACTTCACAGCTAGATTTGCATCAAGCACATTCAAAAATACGCCATTCTTATCCGTCCCCAGGATGACACCGGGGTAGGTAGCAAAGTCTTTCCTGATCCCAGCTCTGTTCATCTTGGCTTCTTTTAAAAACACAGCAAGCAAGGGTTACTCCAAGCGGAGTCTCCCTTTTTTCCAAAAATTGGGCCACACAGACACCCACCCCATCAGTGGCAGCACTTGGGCCCTAGTTGCAAACAGGATGTTTTGATTTGCATCAAGCACATTCAAAAATACGCCATTCTTATCCGTCCCCAGGATGACACCGGGGTACGTAGATAAAGTCTTTGCTGATCCATGACTTGTTCATCTTGGCTTCTTTTAAAAACAATGTAAGCAAGGGTTACTCCAAGCGGAGTCTCCCTTTTTTTCCAAAAATTGGGCCACACAGACACCCACCCCATCAGTGGCAGCACTTGGGCCCTAGTTGCAAACAGGATGTTTTGATTTGCATCAAGCACATTCAAAAATACGCCATTCTTATCCGTCCCCAGGATGACACCGGGGTAGGTAGCAAAGTCTTTCCTGATCCCAGCTCTGTTCATCTTGGCTTCTTTTAAAAACACAGCAAGCAAGGGTTACTCCAAGCGGAGTCTCCCTTTTTTCCAAAAATTGGGCCCACACACACCCACCCCTTCAGTGGCAGCACTTGGGCCCCAGTTGTACACTTCACAGCTAGATTTGCATCAAGCACATTCAAAAATACGCCATTCTTATCCGTCCCCAGGATGACACCGGGGTAGGTAGCAAAGTCTTTCCTGATCCCAGCTCTGTTCATCTTGGCTTCTTTTAAAAACACAGCAAGCAAGGGTTACTCCAAGCGGAGTCTCCCTTTTTTCCAAAAATTGGGCCCACACACACCCACCCCTTCAGTGGCAGCAGTTGTGCCCCAGTTGTACACTTCACAGCTAGATTTGCATCAAGCACATTCAAAAATACGCCATTCTTATAAGTCCCCAGGATGACACCGGGGTAGGTAGCAAAGTCTTTCCTGATCCCAGCTCTGTTCATCTTGGCTTCTTTTAAAAACACAGCAAGCAAGGGTTACTCCAAGCGGAGTCTCCCTTTTTTCCAAAAATTGGGCCACACAGACACCCACCCCATCAGTGGCAGCACTTGGGCCCTAGTTGCAAACAGGATGTTTTGATTTGCATCAAGCACATTCAAAAATACGCCATTCTTATCCGTCCCCAGGATGACACCGGGGTACGTAGATAAAGTCTTTGCTGATCCATGACTTGTTCATCTTGGCTTCTTTTAAAAACAATGTAAGCAAGGGTTACTCCAAGCGGAGTCTCCCTTTTTTTCCAAAAATTGGGCCACACAGACACCCACCCCATCAGTGGCAGCACTTGGGCCCTAGTTGCAAACAGGATGTTTTGATTTGCATCAAGCACATTCAAAAATACGCCATTCTTATCCGTCCCCAGGATGACACCGGGGTAGGTAGCAAAGTCTTTCCTGATCCCAGCTCTGTTCATCTTGGCTTCTTTTAAAAACACAGCAAGCAAGGGTTACTCCAAGCGGAGTCTCCCTTTTTTCCAAAAATTGGGCCACACAGACACCCACCCCATCAGTGGCAGCACTTGGGCCCTAGTTGCAAACAGGATGTTTTGATTTGCATCAAGCACATTCAAAAATACGCCATTCTTATCCGTCCCCAGGATGACACCGGGGTACGTAGATAAAGTCTTTGCTGATCCATGACTTGTTCATCTTGGCTTCTTTTAAAAACAATGTAAGCAAGGGTTACTCCAAGCGGAGTCTCCCTTTTTTTCCAAAAATTGGGCCACACAGACACCCACCCCATCAGTGGCAGCACTTGGGCCCTAGTTGCAAACAGGATGTTTTGATTTGCATCAAGCACATTCAAAAATACGCCATTCTTATCCGTCCCCAGGATGACACCGGGGTAGGTAGCAAAGTCTTTCCTGATCCCAGCTCTGTTCATCTTGGCTTCTTTTAAAAACACAGCAAGCAAGGGTTACTCCAAGCGGAGTCTCCCTTTTTTCCAAAAATTGGGCCACACAGACACCCACCCCATCAGTGGCAGCACTTGGGCCCTAGTTGCAAACAGGATGTTTTGATTTGCATCAAGCACATTCAAAAATACGCCATTCTTATCCGTCCCCAGGATGACACCGGGGTACGTAGATAAAGTCTTTGCTGATCCATGACTTGTTCATCTTGGCTTCTTTTAAAAACAATGTAAGCAAGGGTTACTCCAAGCGGAGTCTCCCTTTTTTTCCAAAAATTGGGCCACACAGACACCCACCCCATCAGTGGCAGCACTTGGGCCCTAGTTGCAAACAGGATGTTTTGATTTGCATCAAGCACATTCAAAAATACGCCATTCTTATCCGTCCCCAGGATGACACCGGGGTAGGTAGCAAAGTCTTTCCTGATCCCAGCTCTGTTCATCTTGGCTTCTTTTAAAAACACAGCAAGCAAGGGTTACTCCAAGCGGAGTCTCCCTTTTTTCCAAAAATTGGGCCCACACACACCCACCCCTTCAGTGGCAGCAGTTGTGCCCCAGTTGTACACTTCACAGCTAGATTTGCATCAAGCACATTCAAAAATACGCCATTCTTATCCGTCCCCAGGATGACACCGGGGTAGGTAGCAAAGTCTTTCCTGATCCCAGCTCTGTTCATCTTGGCTTCTTTTAAAAACACAGCAAGCAAGGGTTACTCCAAGCGGAGTCTCCCTTTTTTCCAAAAATTGGGCCACACAGACACCCACCCCATCAGTGGCAGCACTTGGGCCCTAGTTGCAAACAGGATGTTTTGATTTGCATCAAGCACATTCAAAAATACGCCATTCTTATCCGTCCCCAGGATGACACCGGGGTACGTAGATAAAGTCTTTGCTGATCCATGACTTGTTCATCTTGGCTTCTTTTAAAAACAATGTAAGCAAGGGTTACTCCAAGCGGAGTCTCCCTTTTTTTCCAAAAATTGGGCCACACAGACACCCACCCCATCAGTGGCAGCACTTGGGCCCTAGTTGCAAACAGGATGTTTTGATTTGCATCAAGCACATTCAAAAATACGCCATTCTTATCCGTCCCCAGGATGACACCGGGGTAGGTAGCAAAGTCTTTCCTGATCCCAGCTCTGTTCATCTTGGCTTCTTTTAAAAACACAGCAAGCAAGGGTTACTCCAAGCGGAGTCTCCCTTTTTTCCAAAAATTGGGCCCACACACACCCACCCCTTCAGTGGCAGCAGTTGTGCCCCAGTTGTACACTTCACAGCTAGATTTGCATCAAGCACATTCAAAAATACGCCATTCTTATCCGTCCCCAGGATGACACCGGGGTAGGTAGCAAAGTCTTTCCTGATCCCAGCTCTGTTCATCTTGGCTTCTTTTAAAAACACAGCAAGCAAGGGTTACTCCAAGCGGAGTCTCCCTTTTTTCCAAAAATTGGGCCACACAGACACCCACCCCATCAGTGGCAGCACTTGGGCCCTAGTTGCAAACAGGATGTTTTGATTTGCATCAAGCACATTCCAAATCCACAAGCATTTACTCTCCCCAGGATGACACAGGGGTAGTAAATTCCTTCTGGATCCATGACTTGTTCATTTTGATGAACGTCAGTCTGTCCACATTGTCACTGGACAGACGCGTGCGCTTATCTGTCAGCACACACCCAGCAGCACTGAATACACGTTCAGAGACAACGCTGGCAGCTGGACACGACAAAATCTCCAAGGCGTAACTGGAGAGCTCTGGCCATTTTTCTATGTTTGAAGCCCAAAAGGAGCAAGGCTCCAGTTGCACAGTCATGGCATCGATGTTCATTTGGAGATACTCCTGTATCATCCTCTCCAGCCGTTGAGTATGTGTCAGACTTGTTGTCTCTGGTGGCCTTGCAAAAGAGGGTCTAAAAAAATTATGAAAAGATTCCATAAAATTGCTGTTACCGGCACCAGATACGGTCCTACTGGTACGGGTAGACTGGTGAAGATGACGAGACCGTCCCATGTTTGTCAAGTTACAACTGGGAGATTCCCTCCCTGCACCTGCACGGTTGTTTGGTGGAAAAGCCGAGCTAAGATCGAGTAACAGCTTCTGCTGATACTCCTGCATACGTGCGTCCCTTTCTATGGCTGGAATTATGTCACAAAATTTGGACTTGTACCGGGGATCTAATAGTGTGGCAATCCAGTAGTCATCATCACTTCTAATTTTGACAATACGACTGTCATGTTGGAGGTAGTGCAACAAGAAGGCACTCATGTGTCTTGCGCAGCCATGCGGACCAAGTCCACGCTGTGTTTGTGGCATAGAGGTGCTAACCGTTCTTTCTTCCTCTGACATCTCCCCCCATCCTCTTTCAACTGAAATTTGACCAAGGTCTCCCTCATCCGCTGAGTCTTCCATGTCCATGGACAGTTCGTCCTCCATTTCTTCATGTTCTCCTGCACCTTGCTCAACATTTCGCCTGCTACTATGCGCCCTTGTCGATCCCTGTTCCCCATGGTCCCATGCCTGCTGCGTTGGTGATGATGAACGTCTGGATCTTGGTGATGTTGTTGTCCCTTGCACATATGAATCCTCCTGTAGTTCCTCCCCTTCATGTTGTCCCACCCCCTGACTCCGAATAGTGTTTAGCGTGTGCTCCAGCATGTAAATGACTGGAATCGTCATGCTGATAATGGCATTGTCAGAGCTAAACATATTCGTCGCCATGTCGAAACTGTGCAGAAGGGTGCATAGGTCCTTGATCTGAGACCACTCCATCAGGGTGATCTGCCCCACCTCTGCATCTCGTTGGCCCAGGCTATACGTCATGACGTATTGCACCAGGGCTCTGCGGTGCTGCCACAGTCGCTGTAACATGTGTAGAGTTGAATTCCAGCGTGTCGCCACATCGCATTTCAGGCGATGAACTGGCAGGCCGAAAGACTTCTGGAGCGATGCAAGTCGCTCAGCTGCGGCGCTTGAACGCCGGAAGTGAGCAGACAGTTTTCGTGCCCTGTTCAGAAGGCCATCTAGGCCGGGATAGTGTGTTAAAAATTGCTGCACGACAAGGTTCAACACGTGAGCCATACAAGGTACGTGTGTCACCTTGCCCAGGCGAAGGGCCGCACCCAGGTTTGCAGCATTGTCGCACACGGCCTTACCAGGCTGCAGGTTGAGTGGAGACAACCATTTATTAAACTCGGACCGCAGAGCTGACCACAACTCCTCAGCTGTGTGACTCTTATTACCAAGACATGTCAAGCTAAAGACCGCCTGATGCCGTTGCGCTCGGCTGCCAGCATAGTAATGAGGCGTGCGTGATTCCTTCTGCGCAGTGAGAACGCTGGTGGCCTGACCAGGCAGGCTTGGGGCGGAGGTGGAGGACCCAGATGAGGTGGAGGATGCAGAAGCTGTGGCGGAACTTGGACAGACAGAGGATTGACACACAAGTCGTGGGGACGGCAAGACTTGTGCAGCAGACCCTTCACCATCTATCACCATAGTTACCCAGTGCCCAGTCAGCGACATGTAACGTCCCTGTCCATGCTTACTGGTCCAAGTATCGGTGGTGAAATGCACCCGTTCACACACAGAGTTTCTCAAGGAAGCGGTGATGTTGTGTGCGACATGCTGGTGTAGCGCGGGCACACCTTTCTTAGAGAAGTAGTGGCGACTAGGCATCTGGTACTGGGGCACAGCGACAGACATAAGGTCTCTAAAATCCTGTGTGTCCACTAGGCGGAAAGGCAGCATTTCGGTAGCCAACAGCTTACAGAGGGATAGAGTCAACCTCTTAGCTTTGTCATGGGTCGGAGGAAGTGGCCTTTTATTTGACCACATCTGAGGGACAGAGATCTGGCTTCTGTGTGTAGACGGTGTTGAGTAGGGTGTCCCTGGAAAAATGCAGGTTTGTGAGGAAAGTGCAGGCGGAGACATGATGTTGCCTTCATCCAACGTTGGTGCTATCGATGTCTGAGAGAGCTGTACACACTCACTTGTTTCCCCTTCCAAACCAACTGACGACCTTACAAGCAAACTGCCTGTTGCGGTTACAGTGGTGGAAGTTTTGCGTGGAAAAACAGGTGTGACAGCTGTCCCCACAGTCCTAGAAGATGAAGAGCGCGCGGATGCACTGGAAGGGGCGGGCGGTGGATGGTTCGCTCCGCTAGCCGGCATTGCAGCACGGTGAGCTTCCCACCGGGACTTATGATATTTATTCATGTGACGATTCATGGAAGAAGTTGTCAAACTGCTGAGGTTTTGACCTCTACTAACAGAATCATGACAAATGTTACATATCACATGAGTTGGGCGATCTTTTTCGATGTGAAAAAAGGCCCAGGCTAGGCAAGGCTTAGAGGCCATGCGACCTGTTGATCCACCCCGAATAATGCTCATAGGCAGAGTGGTGGCTGAGGATGCAGTTGTAGACGTGCTACCAGTGCTCCGACTCTGTCCAGGAAGGCGCAAGGTAACTTCGTCGTCGGTTGCATCCTCCTCCACCGCCTCTGTTGACCTCCTCGAGTGCCTGACTGGGGGTTGACAGTAGGTGGGATCTAGAACGTCATCATCAATTGTTGTGTTTGCACTCCCCTCCCCCTCAGACCGAGCCTCTTCTTGCCCTGACCGAATATTTAAGTTGTCATCCCAATCGGGTATCTGCGTCTCATCTTCATCAGTATGTTCCTCATTGTCTATAACCACAGGTGTTACAGTTTGTGACAAAGGGTCAACATTATGCTCAGAAACTTGGTCCTCACGGCCTGAATCTGAGTCACAAAGGTTCTGGGCATCACTGCAGACCATTTCCTGTTCTGTACTCACTGTAGCTTGGGAGCAGACCTCTGATTCCCAGGCTATAGTGTGACTGAACAGCTCTGCAGACTCAGCCATCTCAGTTCCACCATACTGTGCAGGGCTGATGGAGACTTCAGAGCTGGGAGAAATCAAGTGTGATTGGGATGACAACTCAGAGGAATGGTGTTTTTTGGATGCGGTACTTGAAGTGGCTGAGAGGGCACTTGTTGGACCACTTGAGATCCATTCAAGCATTTTCCTTTTTTGCCCATCATCTACCTTTGTTCCTCTTGTTCGTGTCCGTAAAAAAGGGAGCACATCGGATTGTCCACAATAAGTAGTAGACATCTTACTTTTGCTAGTAGATGGTCTATCTTCAGCAGATGATAATGGAGCTTTGCCACCTTCCCCACTGACAAAACATTTTTTGCCTTTTCCACCACGCCTCTTCCCCTTTCCACCAGCATCTGTCATTTTGCCACTCATGTTGATTGCGACAAGATTGTGGACTGAAAATGTGGTAGTAAAAATTGAGAGGTGGTGAAGATTGCAGTGGTGGTCTAGCTTTATTAACAGCAGAATAATAAAGAATAAATATCCCTGACAATGTAACTTAGTTATAATTCGTTGGAGTGTGCAACGCAGGCAGACGTGCTGCAAATGTCTTGGCACTAGTGGGACTATAGCAAAGTCCAATAGCCACGTATAGGATGCCACTAGGTACACTGTGTGTTTGCTAGTATAATGGCTGAGTTTAAAAAACTTGGAGTGTGCAATGCAGGCAGATGTGCTCTGCTAATATCTTTGCACTAGTGGGACTATAGCAAAGTCCAATAGCCACGTATAGGATGCCACTAGGTACACTGAGTGTTTGCTAGTATAATGGCTTCGTTATAATTAGTTGGAGTGTGCAACGCAGGCAGATGCGCTCTGCAAATGTCTTGGCACTAGAGGGACTATAGCAAAGTCCAATAGCCACGTATAGGATGCCACTAGGTACACTGAGTGTTTGCTAGTATAATGGCTTCGTTATAATTTGTTGTAGTGTGCAACGCAGGCAGATGCGCTCTGCAAATGTCTTGGCACTAGTGGGACTATAGCAAAGTCCAATAGCCACGTATAGGATGCCACTAGGTACTCTGTGTGTTTGCTAGTATAATGGCTGAGTTTAAAAAACTTGGAGTGTGCAATGCAGGCAGATGTGCTCTGCTAATGTCTTTGCACTAGTGGGACTATAGCAAAGTCCAATAGCCACGTATAGGATGCCACTAGGTACACTGAGTGTTTGCTAGTAAAATTGCTTAGTTTAAAAAACTTGGAGTGTGCAATGCAGGCAGATGTGCTCTGCAAATGTCTTGGCCCTAGTGGGACTATAGCAAAGTCCAATAGCCACGTATAGGATGCCACTAGGTACACTGAGTGTGTGCTAGTATAATGGCTTCGTTATAATTAGTTGGAGTGTGCAACGCAGGCAGATGCGCTCTGCAAATGTCTTGGCACTAGTGGGACTATAGCAAAGTCCAATAGCCACGTATAGGATGCCACTAGGTACACTGAGTGTTTGCTAGTATAATGGCTTCGTTATAATTTGTTGTAGTGTGCAACGCAGGCAGATGCGCTCTGCAAATGTCTTGGCACTAGTGGGACTATAGCAAAGTCCAATAGCCACGTATAGGATGCCACTAGGTACACTGAGTGTGTGCTAGTATAATGGCTTCGTTATAATTAGTTGGAGTGTGCAACGCAGGCAGATGCGCTCTGCAAATGTCTTGGCACTAGTGGGACTATAGCAAAGTCCAATAGCCACGTATAGGATGCCACTAGGTACACTGAGTGTTTGCTAGTATAATGGCTTCGTTATAATTAGTTGTAGTGTGCAACGCAGGCAGATGCGCTCTGCAAATGTCTTGGCACTAGTGGGACTATAGCAAAGTCCAATAGCCACGTATAGGATGCCACTAGGTACACTGAGTGTTTGCTAGTATAATGGCTTCGTTATAATTTGTTGGAGTGTGCAACGCAGGCAGATGCGCTCTGCAAATGTCTTGGCACTAGTGGGACTATAGCAAAGTCCAATAGCCACGTATAGGATGCCACTAGGTACACTGAGTGTTTGCTAGTATAATGGCTGAGTTTAAAAAACTTGGAGTGTGCAATGCAGGCAGATGTGCTCTGCTAATGTCTTTGCACTAGTGGGACTATAGCAAAGTCCAATAGCCACGTATAGGATGCCACTAGGTACACTGAGTGTTTGCTAGTAAAATTGCTTAGTTTAAAAAACTTGGAGTGTGCAATGCAGGCAGATGTGCTCTGCAAATGTCTTGGCCCTAGTGGGACTATAGCAAAGTCCAATAGCCACGTATAGGATGCCACTAGGTACACTGAGTGTGTGCTAGTATAATGGCTTCGTTATAATTAGTTGGAGTGTGCAACGCAGGCAGATGCGCTCTGCAAATGTCTTGGCACTAGTGGGACTATAGCAAAGTCCAATAGCCACGTATAGGATGCCACTAGGTACACTGAGTGTTTGCTAGTATAATGGCTTCGTTATAATTTGTTGGAGTGTGCAACGCAGGCAGATGCGCTCTGCAAATGTCTTGGCACTAGTGGGACTATAGCAAAGTCCAATAGCCACGTATAGGATGCCACTAGGTACACTGAGTGTTTGCTAGTATAATGGCTGAGTTTAAAAAACTTGGAGTGTGCAATGCAGGCAGATGTGCTCTGCTAATGTCTTTGCACTAGTGGGACTATAGCAAAGTCCAATAGCCACGTATAGGATGCCACTAGGTACACTGAGTGTTTGCTAGTAAAATTGCTTAGTTTAAAAAACTTGGAGTGTGCAATGCAGGCAGATGTGCTCTGCAAATGTCTTGGCCCTAGTGGGACTATAGCAAAGTCCAATAGCCACGTATAGGATGCCACTAGGTACACTGAGTGTGTGCTAGTATAATGGCTTCGTTATAATTAGTTGGAGTGTGCAACGCAGGCAGATGCGCTCTGCAAATGTCTTGGCACTAGTGGGACTATAGCAAAGTCCAATAGCCACGTATAGGATGCCACTAGGTACACTGAGTGTGTGCTAGTATAATGGCTTCGTTATAATTAGTTGGAGTGTGCAACGCAGGCAGATGCGCTCTGCAAATGTCTTGGCACTAGTGGGACTATAGCAAAGTCCAATAGCCACGTATAGGATGCCACTAGGTACACTGAGTGTTTGCTAGTATAATGGCTTCGTTATAATTTGTTGTAGTGTGCAACGCAGGCAGATGCGCTCTGCAAATGTCTTGGCACTAGTGGGACTATAGCAAAGTCCAATAGCCACGTATAGGATGCCACTAGGTACACTAAGTGTGTGCTAGTATAATGGCTTCGTTATAATTAGTTGGAGTGTGCAACGCAGGCAGATGCGCTCTGCAAATGTCTTGGCACTAGTGGGACTATAGCAAAGTCCAATAGCCACGTATAGGATGCCACTAGGTACACTGAGTGTTTGCTAGTATAATGGCTTCGTTATAATTAGTTGTAGTGTGCAACGCAGGCAGATGCGCTCTGCAAATGTCTTGGCACTAGTGGGACTATAGCAAAGTCCAATAGCCACGTATAGGATGCCACTAGGTACACTGAGTGTTTGCTAGTATAATGGCTTCGTTATAATTTATTGGAGTGTGCAACGCAGGCAGATGCGCTCTGCAAATGTCTTGGCACTAGTGGGACTATAGCAAAGTCCAATAGCCACGTATAGGATGCCACTAGGTACACTGAGTGTTTGCTAGTATAATGGCTGAGTTTAAAAAACTTGGAGTGTGCAATGCAGGCAGATGTGCTCTGCTAATGTCTTTGCACTAGTGGGACTATAGCAAAGTCCAATAGCCACGTATAGGATGCCACTAGGTACACTGAGTGTTTGCTAGTAAAATTGCTTAGTTTAAAAAACTTGGAGTGTGCAATGCAGGCAGATGTGCTCTGCAAATGTCTTGGCCCTAGTGGGACTATAGCAAAGTCCAATAGCCACGTATAGGATGCCACTAGGTACACTGAGTGTGTGCTAGTATAATGGCTTCGTTATAATTAGTTGGAGTGTGCAACGCAGGCAGATGCGCTCTGCAAATGTCTTGGCACTAGTGGGACTATAGCAAAGTCCAATAGCCACGTATAGGATGCCACTAGGTACACTGAGTGTTTGCTAGTATAATGGCTTAGTTAGAATGAGTTGGAGTGTGCAGAGGACAAGAGGGTACAGTGGCAGGATTGTGGTGCTCTGGGTAGAGGAATGGAAGCCTGCCTTTCTATTCCCTCCTAATGGTGAAATGCAGGGAGGAAATCCCTGACCTGGGCTACACAGACGCTGTTGCTGTTTGCAGGACCTGTCACCTATGGCTCTCTGACCCTGCCGGTACGAGCCCTTAAAAGGACTGCTAGAATGTGCTCTCCCTAAGCTGTCTAACGCTGTGTATGCAGCGCATACAGCTGTATCGGCGATAGGACAAAGGACGGAACTGCGACAGTGATGTCTGACACCAAAGACGCAGAAGGCAGATAATGGCGATCGTGAAGAAAATGTCCGGTTTTATAATGCAGGGACATGTGACATGCAGATCCTATCACACATGCCGTTGCTTCTCTGCCTCAAAGTCCACTTAGGTGTGTGTGTGTCTGTGATTGGCTGACATGCTGGCCAGCCCCACAAGACGCGCGCGCTTAGGGAAGGAAGACAAGAAAAAAAAAAAAAAAAATGGCGATCGCCATTATAGAAACAGCAGTGATCTGAAGGCGCTGTTCACGCACACTATACACTGAAATGTGATAATAGTTTGATTCACAGAGTGACTTACACTATTACAGCAGAAACCAAGCTAAGATTTAGCTGTTTTTTGGCTGCTAGAACCGTTCTCGAACGTTTCTAGAACTATCGAGCTTTTGCAAAAAGCTCGAGTTCTAGTTCGATCTAGAACATGCCCCAAAATCACTCGAGCCTAGAACTGGAGAACCACGAACCACGAACCGCGCTCAACTCTACCACCCACACAATTGTCATGCCTGGAAAAGACACCCATAACCGCAACAAGTCATGCTTAATATCTTTTATCAAAATGCGAAAAAGCCGCTCACCCAAATAATTTCCTCGACACGTAAAACCAAAATGTCAGGGGGCCAGCCCAAATGGGCATAGTTATGTATCTCCTGCAACAACGTATTCCACCCCATACCCCTGATCCCAAGCCATCCGACAAGAGCCCTATCCCTCTGAAAAAACTAGCTGTCTCCTGTTCCTTCTCGTATCTGCTCTCTGTGCTCCCCAGTACACATTAGAATGGCCCAGGATCCAGACCAGGTAAGAAAAAGGGTGGGGGGTGTCTGAAAAACAAAGCACTAACAAAAATACCAAGTAGCTCCAATACAAACACAAAGAATGACACCCCCCCCCCCACGCCCACTGCTATCAGAACCAGTCTTCCGATCAGTTGCCCATGAAAACCCTTGGGAACCTACGACTTACAACGCTGAGACTTCCATCGACCAATCTGTTTAACTGTCTCAGCAGGGAGACCACACATAGAGGCTTCCATCGCCGCCCCAATACGAAAAGAATACAACGCAAACATCGCCGAAACCAACCCCAATGATCTCAAACATGCCCAAAAACACTAATGAACTGATATCTGGACAAAAAGACCCGTCCTCGCGACATACCAATGGACCATCCTGACTCGGGTGGATCTTTGCAAAACTCAAAAACACACTGCCAATGGCACATCCCTGATGCCGTAACCTTCCCTAAACGAACCCGTCTGCCTGCCCCTACTTGATCCGTTTTTGATTTCTGGATCCAAAATTCGATCCCCATGCTCCAAAATTAGGACGTATTTAAATTAGGACTTAAATTGGGCGTATTACCCAAGCCCCCGGGGCACGTCATACTGGGAAATACCAATTTGCCAATACGCAAAGCCCCGAAAAACCGCCAACGAAAAAACAACCGGAACAAGGATACCTCAATGCAGATGTACAAACTACTCGCAATACCCTACCCAAACATTCCAATAAGGTGAATAACACAGGCCGTCTACCATCACGTGGCCTATGGCCCCCATGAAAACCTTTCAGCGCCTGAACTTCCCAAAAATTCTTTGTCAAATCCTGTACACCTCGCAACCAGAAATCGAATGCCAAACCTGCAATCAAACGACTCAACTTTGTGAAAGACCAACCTGTTATCGCCACTTCCCCCAATTTTCGCAGGAACAGTCCTAACTGAGAATCCTCAGTCAGCATGCAACCACCCAACCACTACTCCCAGAGAACCCATGTAGCCTGATACGCCGCCCACGTGGTACCAGCCAAACAGCCCGAATCAGTGGCCTTGCTGCTTGAAGACCACGCTCCAAAGCTGCGCAGGGGACTACAAGCTGCTGCCGTCCGCCTCTACCGCAAAATCCCGGAAGCGATCTCACTGAAAACAAGAGAGGAAATCCACTATTAGGTTCTCTATACCTGGTACCTGAGCTGCTGTGACACGTATTAATTTCCAAATAAATAAAGACCAGCTGCCGCAACCCCAGAACAACTTGTGGGAGAATATGCCGAGCCATTATTAATCGCCAGCACCACCCCCATATTGTCACAGTTGAACCGGATTTACTTATTCGACAACTGGTCCCTCCCCAAATGAAGTGCGACCATCATTGAAAAAAATTTCCAATAGCGACACATTCCTTGTCAACCCCTCCGCCATCCAACTTTCTGGCCACCAATCCGCACACCACTGACCCTGAAAAAAGGCCCCGAAACTTGAGTCACCCGCAGCATTTGTAAACAATCCCAATTTGAAATTATCCACTACCACATCCTTAAGCAACGAACGACCGTTGTCCTGCTCCCCAAAAACTCTTCCCAAACCGACAAGTGCACTCTATGTTCCGCCGACAAACGTATGTAGGGGTGAGGATCAAGCACTCCAGCTGTAGCGCAAGCTAGCCGATGTGAAAACTCGGCCCATTGACATTACTCGACACGCAAAATTAAGTTTTCCCCAATAGTGATTGAACCTCCTTTAATTGTAATTTCCTCACCCGGCATGCCCTTGCTACCTCAACCTTAAGCGTGGCAACCTGTCGTCAGGAAGCCGAACCTCCCAAATCACTGAGTCAATTACAATGGCCAGAAAATAAATACAGGTATTTGGCCCAACAGTTTTTTCCAGGTGCCAAAGGCACCCCAAAGCCTCTCACTATCCATTCCATTGCTGCTAGAATGCTGGTAACTGTGCCGAAACAGCCAATCCCACACACCAAAAATTCATCCCGGTAAGGTACCAGTGATGCCAAACCAGAAACATCATGCCCCACCCATTTTAAAAAAGAACTAAAGGTTTCATTAAATGTGCACGATACTGCACAACTCATTGGTAAGCAGGGGTCTCCAAAACAATCTCGCTCTCAAAAACAACCCAATAACCGAACACTGTTTGGATGAACTGGTCAGAGCCAGAAAGCTGCCTCAATATCTGTCTATTGCCATCAACACACCCCTCCCACAACTCTTTACCTACTTTGTAGCCTCATCAAATGACGTATACACCACCTAACGAAGCTCAGCCAGTATACCATCATTCGCCTACCCCTGGGATGAGACAAATGGTGGATCAGCCGAACTTTACCTGGCTCCTTCTTGGGCCCCACCCCGAATGGCGAAACCACAAAATTAGAAAAAGGTAGGAGGGTCCTAATTGTGCCCCCCATTCTCCCCAACGCCACCTCCTTTCCTAACTTTCCACCTACCACCGCCACATGTTGATACGCCGAGGGAGATTCCTGGTTGTCCCTGGAATTTCAAAACAGGGAAAGGAATCCTAAAACCCTCCCCAAAACCCAACCTCAAAACTTCAGCTTTGTCCTTATCAGGATCCCTATTTAGGTACGGAAGCATCGCAGGTAAGCTCACCGGTGTCTGACCCTTGGACGCCCCATGGGATGCTCCGTTACAATGGGTGCAGAGGTGTTCAAACAACGGCAAGTGGCACCGAACTTGCATTCCCTCTCATTAACTTACCAACACGAACCTGACTTCTAGGACCCTGTCTGTCCGTACTGACCACTGGCACCCCAGCTTCCTGACCGGCCGGGGAACCCGGCCCCGCCCTGAAATGACTGCCCATATCTGGCTGCCGCCATCACCCACAACCACAAACCTATATCCTTCTGATCCCATCTTATGGATGGACGGTAGCCATCCTCTGATGAAACTGCTCGTCATAACGGGTCTACCCCCCATAAATCCTATAGGCCTCACCAATCGAGCCCATATAGCAAAACAAATGAAAAACAATTCTCCGGCGCCTTTTCGCCAATTACTCTTGCCCAAACTGCAATGCCTGCAACCAATTAACAAATGTCTGAGGAATCCAGCACCATCGCCACTTCTCCACATCTTCCTTCTTGCTATCGCCTTTTCCCCTTTGTCAAAATACATCTTGTCACCTCCGTACTCTTTTCTGTTTGAACTGACACTAATACTAGGGAAGAGATACTCCCAACTGTGGACTCACTAGCCGCAATGACGGACGAATGAACCCAAGCCACCACTGGCCCCGGGGTTTTTCCTGGCCCCCAATCCGTGCCTGCAACTGGCGAACGCAACTTAAATTCTGACAACTCCCCACTTAACGCATTCCCCCCAACACCCGCTGGCACCCCCAATCCTAACCCCAGCTGACCTGTCACCCCCCCTTACTGTGTACCTGACCAGCATGTGAAGACAAACAAGACATTGAATCATACTCACCAGGCTGCACAAAGGTAGAAACCCCGCCAGCTGGACCACCTGCATCCTGACGTCCCTCCTGCCGATCTAGCATGACTTGACTCCTCCCATCTGACTCTGCTCCATTGCTTGTGTAGCCGCGCGGCCCGAGGACCCCACCGGCCGCATATCCTGGACCTGAATCAGTAGCGCCGACCAACAGGGGGAGCCACGTATTATCCTCTGGGCTCTCCAAGCACGGCCCCCCTGCCCCGCTCCATGTGGCCCCTCTTCCAGACAGGGCCTCTGTAGCCGCAGGCCCTGAATGCCAGGCCCGATGCATTTCCGACCGCAGCCGCCTGGCTCCGCCCACCTCACAGGGATCCATCCGGGGTACTATCGCTGCAGGGAGGGGCTCAGGGCGCTCGGCAGGTACATCACCAGAGCGCCCCGCCGCACCGCCGACGTCACTCGCAGACAAGGCGGCAGCAGGCCCCGTCCCCGAACTCCAGCGCAGGCCTGCTAACCACCGCTGGGCCCAGCCGCCCATTAGAATTCCTCAAAGGCCAAGGCCTGCTGAACCTCTCAGCTCGCGGCGTCCGGCCTGGAGGGTCCCCGGAGGGGCTTCTGTGGCGACGCTGGGCCCTGGGAGTCAGGTCAGGCGACAGCCTCTCTGGCGGTCCAGACCTCCGGGGGCGCCGCTGTTGTAGGGATGCAGTCCCTGCCCCCACCAGACTCCCACCGGTGATCCCCGCTAAAGTGTTCTGCAGCCACCTAGGGGGATGGTCGCCGGCAGCAGCTCTCATGCTCCAGGAGCTAATCCACAGACGGGGATGGGGACTCTCACTCTCACTGGTGTCCCAGAGCGGGAAAAGTGCCACTCCTCCCCAGGCTTCACATTTTAACTGTACCCTGACTTACTCCCCCTCCCCCACCAGTGACATCATGACCTCTACTCCAATCAGTGTCATGCTGGCCTCCACACATGCCCGGGGGGAGGGGGGTCAGTGCTCCGGCCATTCTGGAATTTTTGATTTTTGAAACTTAAATGCCGGACCACAGCCTGTGTGCTGCATAGACTGTAACTCCTTGGTGTTTTAACCCCTTCACCCCCAGCCAATTTTCCTTTTGCTGGTGTTTCTTTTTCTCTTCCCTTCTTCCGTGATCTGTAACTTTTTTATTTTTCAGTCAATCTTGCCATGTGATGGTTTGTTTTTTGTGAAACGAGTTGTACTTTTAAATTAAACCATGAGTTTTACCATATAGTGTACTGGAAAAAGGCAAAAAAAATTAAATGTGGAAAAATTGCAAAAAAAGTGTGATTCCACGATTGTTTTTGAGATATTTTATTCACTGTGCTCACTATATGGTAAAACTGATGTGTGATGCCTCAGGTTGGTGCAAGTTCATGTAAGAAAAAAGAGAACTCTGGCACTCAATATACCCCGTAAGAAGGAAAAAAACAAAAGCAATGATTCAATCTTTTTGCTTTTATTGATTCAAGTGCATAGTGGTATATAGTCCGTACAAAACAGAATTTGACGTTTCGGCCAGATGGCCTTTATCAAAACCGGACCGTCAGATGGATTGACACTAGAGATGAGCGAACCGGTCGCGGTTCGGCTCGAGGTCGGTTCGCCGAACGGAGCTCCTGTTCGAGTTCGGTTTGTCGAACGTTCGACAAACCGAACTCGAACTGCATAGTAAACAATGGCAGGCAATCACAAACACATAAAAACACCTAGAAAACACCCTCAAAGGTGTCCAAAAGGTGACAAACAACTCACAACACAAACACATGGGAAAGTGACAAGGACAAATTCTCATGTGAAAACAAAACAGTGTTACGAGGAAAAAGAGGACGAGACACAGATATAGGCATGGCATGCCCTTCTAAAATCATGTAAAACACCGCAAGGTGACTCCAAGCGGAGTCTCCCTTTTTTCCAAAATTTGGGCCACACAGACACCCCTTCAGTGGCAGCACTTGTGCCCCAGTTGTACACTTCACAACTAGATTTGCATCAAGCACATTCAAAAATACGCCATATTTAACCGTCCCCAGGATGACTCCGGGGTAGGTAGTAAAGTCTTTCCTGATCCCAGCTCTGTTCATCTTGGATCATTTTTAAAAACAATGTAAGTAAGGATTACTCCAAGCGGAGTCTCCCTTTTTTCCAAAAATTGGGCCATACAGACACCTTATCAGTGGCAGCACTTGTGCCCTAGTTGCAAACAGGATGTTTTGATTTGCATCAAGCACATTCAAAAATACGCTATTCTTAACCGTCCCCAGGATGACACCGGGGAAGGTAGCAAAGTCTTTCCTTATCCCAGCTCTGTTCATCTTGGATCATTTTTAAAAAACACAGCAAGCAAGGGTTACTCCAAGCGGAGTCTCCCTTTTTTTCCAAAAATTGTGCCCCACACACACCCACCCATTCAGTGGCAGCACTTGTGCCCTAGTTGTACACTTCACAGCTAGATTTGCATCAAGCACATTCAAAAATATGCCATACTTAACCGTCCCCAGGATGACACCGGGGTAGGTAGCAAAGTCTTTTCTTATCCCAGCTCTGTTCATCTTGGATCATTTTTAAAAAACACAGCAAGCAAGGGTTACTCCAAGCGGAGTCTCCCTTTTTTCAAAAAATTGGGCCACACAGACACCTTATCAGTGGCAGCACTTGTGCCCTAGTTGCAAACAGGATGTTTTGATTTGCATCAAGCACATTCCAAATCCACAAGCATTTACTCTCCCCAGGATGACACAGGGGTAGTAAATTCCTGGTGGATCCATGACTTGTTCATTTTGATGAACGTCAGTCTGTCCACATTGTCACTGGACAGACGCGTGCGCTTATCTGTCAGCACACACCCAGCAGCACTGAAGACACGTTCAGAGACAACGCTGGCAGCTGGACACGACAAAATATCCAAGGCGTAACTGGAGAGCTCTGGCCATTTTTCTAGATTTGAAGCCCAAAAGGAGCAAGGCTCCATTTGCAAAGTCATGGCATCGATGTTCATTTGGAGATACTCCTGTATCATCCTCTCCAGCAGTTGACTATGTGTCAGAATTGTTGTCTCTGGTGGCCTTGCAAAGGAGGGTCTAAAAAAATTATGAAAAGATTCCATAAAATTGCTGTTACCAGCACCAGATACAGTCCTACTGGTACGGGTAGACTGTTGAAGATGACGAGACCGTCCCGTTTGTCAAGTTACAACTGGGAGAATCACTCCCTGCACCTGCACGGTTGTTTGGTGGAAAAGCCGAGCTAAGATCGAGTAACAGCTTCTGCTGATACTCCTGCATACGTGCGTCCCTTTCTATGGCTGGAATTATGTCACAAAATTTGGACTTGTACTGGGGATCTAATAGTGTGGCAATCCAGTAGTCATCATCACTTCTAATTTTGACAATACGAGGGTCATGTTGGAGGTAGTGCAACAAGAAGGCACTCATGTGTCTTGCGCAGCCATGCGGACCAAGTCCACGCTGTGTTTGTGGCATAGAGGTGCTACCCGTTCTTTCTTCCTCTGACATCTCCCCCCAACCTCTTTCAACTGAAATTTGACCAAGGTCTCCCTCATCCGCTGAGTCTTCCATGTCCATGGACAGTTCGTCCTCCATTTCTTCATGTTCTCCTGCACCTTCCTCAACATTTCGCCTGCTACTATGCGCCCTTGTTGATCCCTGTCCCCCATGGTCCCATGCCTGCTGCGTTGGTGATGATGAACGTCTGGACCTTGGTGATGTTGTTGTCCCTTGCGCATATGAATCCTCCTGTAGTTCCTCCCCTTCCTGTTGTCCCACCCCCTGACTCCGAATAGTGTTTAGCATGTGCTCCAGCATGTAAATGACTGGAATTGTCATGCTGATAATGGCATTGTCAGCGCTAAACAAATTCGTCGCCATGTCGAAACTGTGCAGAAGGGTGCATAGGTCCTTGATCTGAGACCACTCCATCAGGGTGATCTGCCCCACCTCTGCATCTCGTTGGCCCAGGCTATACGTCATGACGTATTGCACCAGGGCCCGGCGGTGCTGCCACAGTCGCTGTAACATGTGGAGAGTCGAATTCCAGCGTGTCGCCACATCGCATTTCAGGCGATGAACCGGCAGGCCGAAAGACTTCTGGAGAGATGCAAGTCGCTCAGCTGCGGCGGTTGAAAAGCGGAAGTGAGCAGACAGTTTTCGTGCCCTGATCAGAAGGCCATCTAGGCCGGGATAGTGTGTTAAGAATTGCTGGACGACAAGGTTCAACACGTGAGCCATACAAGGCACGTGTGTCACCTTGCCCAGGCGAAGGGCCGCACCCAGGTTTGCAGCATTGTCGCACACAGCCTTACCAGGCTGCAGGTTGAGTGGAGACAACCATTTATTAAACTCTGACCGCAGAGCTGACCACAACTCCTCAGCTGTGTGACTCCTATTCCCAAGACATGTCAAGCTAAAGACCGCCTGATGCCGTTGCGCTCTGTTGCCAGCATAGTAATGAGGGGTGCGTGATTCCTTCTGCGCAGTGAGAACGCTGGTGGCCTGATCAGGCAGGTTTGGGGCGGAGGTGGAGGACCCAGATGAGGTGGAGGAAGCAGAAGCAGTGGCGGAACTTGGACAGACAGAGGATTGACACACAAGTCGTGGGGACGGCAAGACTTGTGCAGCAGACCCTTCACCATCTATCACCATAGTTACCCAGTGCCCAGTCAGCGACATGTAACGTCCCTGTCCATGCTTACTGGTCCAAGTATCGGTGGTGAAATGCACCCGTTCACACATAGAGTTTCTCAAGGAAGCGGTGATGTTGTGTGCGACATGCTGGTGTAGCGCGGGCACACCTTTCTTAGAGAAGTAGTGGTGACTAGGCATCTGGTACTGGGGCACAGCGACAGACATAAGGTCTCTAAAATCCTGTGTGTCCACTAGGCGGAAAGGCAGCATTTCGGTAGCCAAGAGCTTACAGAGGGATAGAGTCAACCTCTTAGCTTTGTCATGGGTCGCAGGAAATGGCCTTTTATTTGACCACATCTGAGGGACAGAGATCTGGCTGCTGTGTGTAGACGGTGTTGAGTAGGGTGTCCCTGGAAAAATGCAGGTTTGTGAGGAAAGTGCAGGCGGAGACATGATGTTGCCTTCATCCAACGTTGGTGCTATCGATGTCTGAGAGAGCTGTACACACTCACTTGTTTCCCCTTCCAAACCAACTGACGACCTACGAAGCAAATTGCCTGTTGCGGTTACAGTGGTGGAAGTTGTGCGTGGAAAACCAGGTGTGACAGCTGTCCCCACAGTCCTAGAAGATGAAGAGCACGCGGATGCACTGGAAGGGGCAGGCCGTGGATGGTTCGCTCCGCTAGGCCGCATTGCAGCACGGTGAGCTTCCCACCGGGACCTATGATATTTATTCATGTGACGATTCATGGAAGAAGTTGTCAAACTGCTGAGGTTTTGACCTCTACTAAGAGAATCACGACAAATTTTACACATCACATAATTTGGGCGATCTTTTTCTATGTCAAAAAAGGACCAGGCTAGGCAAGGCTTAGAGGGCATGCGACCTGCTGAGCCCCCCCGACTAGTGCTCAGAGGCAGAGTGGTGGCTGAGGATGCAGTTGTAGATGTGCTACCAGTGCTCCGACTCTGTCCAGGAAGGCGCAAGGTAACTTCGTCGTCGGTTGCATCCTCCTCCACCGCCTCTGTTGACCTCCTCGAGTGCCTGACTGGGGGTTGACAGTAGGTGGGATCTAGAACTTCATCATCAATTGTTGTGTTTGCACTCCCCTCCCCCTCAGACCGAGCCTCTTTTTGCCCTGACCGAATATTTAAGTTGTCATCCCAATCGGGTATCTGCGTCTCATCTTCATCAGTATGTTCCTCATTGTCTATAACCACAGGTGTTACAGTTTGTGACAAAGGGTCAACATTATGCTCAGAAACTTGGTCCTCACGGCCTGAATCAGAGTCACAAAGGTTCTGGGCATCACTGCAGACCATTTCCTGGTCTGTACTCACTGTAGCTTGGGAGCAGACCTAGGATTCCCAGGCTATAGTGTGACTGAACAGCTCTGCAGACTCAGCCATCTCAGTTCCACCATACTGTGCAGGGCTGATGGAGACTTCAGAGCTGGGAGAAAGCAAGTTTGATTGGGATGACAACTCAGAGGACTGGTGTTTTTTGGATGCGGTACTTGAAGTGGCTGAGAGGGCACTTGTTGGACCACTTGAGATCCATTCAAGCATTTTCCTTTTTTGGCCATCATCTATCTTTGTTCCTGTTGTTCGTGTCCGTAAAAAAGGGAGCACATCGGATTGTCCACGGTAAGTAGTAGACATCTTACTTTTGCTGGTAAATGGTCTATCTTCAGCAGATGATAATGGAGCTTTGCCACCTTCCCCACGGACAAACCCTTTTTTTCCTTTTCAAGCACGCCTCTTCCCCTTTCCACCAGCATCTGTCATTTTGCCACTCATGTTGATTGCGACAAGATTGTGCACTGAAAATGTGGTAGTAAAAATTGAGAGGTGGTGTAGATTGCAGCGGTGGTCTAGCTTTATTAACAGCAGAATAATAAAGAATAAATATCCCTGACAATGCAACTACGGCCCTTAAACTGGCAGCATAAATTGCTAGTATAATGGCTTAGTAACTATCAGTTTGAGTGTGCAATGCAGGCAGACGTGCTGCAAATATCTGTGCACTACTGGGACTATACAGAAGTCCAACAGCCACGTTTAGGATGCCACTAGGTTCACTCAGTGTTTGCTAGTATAATGGCCTAGTAACAATGAGTTTGAGTGTGCAATGCAGGCAGACGTGCTGGAAATATCTTTGCACTAGTGGGACAATACAGAAGTCCAACAGCCACGTTTAGGATGACACTAGGTACACTCAGTGTTTGCTAGTATAATGGCTTAGTTATAATGAGTTTGAGTGTGCAATGCAGGCAGAGGTGCTGCAAATATCTGTGCACTACTGGGACTATACAGAAGTCCAATAGCCACGTTTAGGATGCCACTAGGTTCACTCAGTGTTTGCTAGTATAATGGCCTAGTAACAATGAGTTTGAGTGTGCAATGCAGGCAGACGTGCTGGAAATATCTTTGCACTAGTGGGACAATACAGAAGTCCAACAGCCACGTTTAGGATGACACTAGGTACACTCAGTGTTTGCTAGTATAATGGCTTAGTTATAATGAGTTTGAGTGTGCAATGCAGGCAGAGGTGCTGCAAATATCTGTGCACTACTGGGACTATACAGAAGTCCAATAGCCACGTTTAGGATGCCACTAGGTTCACTCAGTGTTTGCTAGTATAATGGCCTAGTAACAATGAGTTTGAGTGTGCAATGCAGGCAGACGTGCTGCAAATATCTTTGCACTAGTGGGACAATACAGAAGTCCAATAGCCACGTTTAGGATGACACTAGGTACACTCAGTGTTTGCTAGTATAATGGCTTAGTTATAATGAGTTGGAGTGTGCAATGCAGGCAGACGTGCTGCAAATATCTTTGCACTAGTGGGACAATACAGAAGTCCAACAGCCACGTTTAGGATGCCACTAAGTTCACTCAGTGTTTGCTAGTATAATGGCTTAGTAACTATCAGTTTGAGTGTGCAATGCAGGCAGACGTGCTGCAAATATCTGTGCACTACTGGGACTATACAGAAGTCCAATAGCCACGTTTAGGATGCCACTAGGTTCACTCAGTGTTTGCTATTATAATGGCTTAGTTATAATGAGTTTGAGTGTGCAATGCAGGCAGACGTGCTGCAAATATCTGTGCACTACTGGGACTATACAGAAGTCCAACAGCCACGTTTAGGATGACACTAGGTACGCTCAGTGTTTGCTAGTATAATGGCTTAGTTATAATGAGTTTGAGTGTGCAATGCAGGCAGACGTGCTGCAAATATCTGTGCACTACTGGGACTATACAGAAGTCCAATAGCCACGTTTAGGATGCCACTAGGTACACTCAGTGTTTGCTAGTATAATGGCTTAGTTATAATGAGTTTGAGTGTGCAGAGGACAGGAGGGTATAGTGCCAGGGTTGTGGGGCTCTGGGTAGAGGAATGGAAGCCTGCCTTTCTATTCCCTCCTAATGGGGAAATGCAGCGAGGAAATCCCTGACCTTAGCTACACAGACGCTGTCTCTGTTTTCAGGACCTGTCACCTATGGCTCTGACCCTGCCCGTACGAGCCCTTAAAAGGACTGATAGAAAGTGCTCTCCCTAAGCTGTCCAGCGCTGTGTATGGAGCGCATACAGCAGTATCGGCGATAGGACTCAGGACGGAGCTGCGCCAGTGATGTCTGACACCAAGGACGCAGAAGGCAGATAATGGCGTGCTGGAGGAAAATGTCCAGTTTTATAATGCAGGGACATGTGACATGGACATCCTATCACACATGCCGTTGCTTCTCTGGCTAAAAGTCCACTTAGCTGTGTGTGTGTCTGGGATTGGCTGACATGCTGGCCCTCCCCACTACACGCGCGCGCTTAGGGAAGGAAGACAAGGAAAAAAAAAAAAATGGCGATCGCCATTATCCATACAGCAGTGATCTGAAGGCACTGTTCCCGCACACTATACACTGAAGTTTCATAATAGTGTGAGTCACAGAGTGACTTACACTATTACAGCGGAAAGCCAGCTAGGAATTAGCTTTTTTTTTTGCTGCTAGAACCGTTCTCGAACGTATCTAGAACTATCGAGCTTTTGCAAAAAAGCTCGAGTTCTAGTTCGATCTAGAATAGCCCCCAAAATCACTCGAGCCGCGAACTGGAGAACCACGAACCTAGAACCGCGCTCAACTCTAATTGACACGGTAAGTTCTATTGTAATAATTCAAATAAATGTGTCTACATATCATATGCAGAAGCCTGATGGCAATGATGTGACGCCCTGGCACCGCCAGGTGGTCACACAAAATAGGCCCCCGAACAACACCTTCCCTCACATGGTAAAACCTTGCCAACCAAATCCTAGTCACCCCGCTCAGGGTAGGAATGCCACACCAGTGGGCGGGATCAGGAGGATGGAGAACACCCACCTAGGGGTCTAGAGAACCCGGGGCGGGAAAACAGTCAGTTGAGTTGAGTTGAGTTCAGTGAAGTGAAGTGGCGTTAAAATCTATGAGTATAAAACAAAGTTGCTTTTACATAGTCATTATATAGACTGGTTAACTATGGTGGGTGTAAAAGGGTGATAGATACGATTAGTGAGGATAGTGTTAGTTGTTTGCTATTCTCAAGGTAGGGACAACTATAGTAGTTGTGCTTCTTACTCAAGTAGTTTTTTAGAATGAATTGTAGGGAGATTGGGGACAAACTATCTATCCCTCCCTTTCACCTACCTACCAGCGGAGGTGCACCATACATTGTTGGGTACCCCCCGCTCCTCGTCGTCCTGAGAAGGAGGATGGAGAAACAGTCAGGGGTGGACATACAATTGGTGCAACCTGTTCGGCAGCACAAGGGCGCAAGAGTTAAGGGGGCCCATTTCTATCTCCAAAGCAGTTGGAATTGTGCATTTTTATGAGCTCTTGATCTGCAAATGGCCCATATATTGTTCTTGCACAGGGGCCCTTTTCTGTCTGGGTCCACCAGTCACAGGTGACTGCACAAGTGACAAAAAAGTTAGTATATTATGAGTGTTAAAATTGTTTGACAGCTCCTTGCAGTCCCAGAAACTGAATTATCACACGACATAAGAATCATACTTCATTGCATTGTCGCTGGAGCTGCTATCTCTGGCGCGGCTGTCACACTTGCTTCCAAGTCCGCAGTCAGTGCAGTGAATATTCATGAACATAATGAGTGGGCCCGGAAGCAAGTTTCACAGAAGTGTGAGAGACAGATGAGTATAGAAATAGTTTTATTTTTCAGTGACACATCTTTCCTCCGCTATGTGTCTCACTGATGTCGCATGGATCACATCAGTGTGCGGTCCATGTGACATCCGTGCTGCCGGCGGAAAACGTACATGTTCGCCGTATGGAACACATGCACACACTTGTGCGCCAGATGGAAACACGGTCCATGTTAAAGCATGGATGTGTGTGCGAACCTATTGATTTTAATGAGTCTACATGTGTCCGTGTCTTCGGTACGTGTGAAAATAGAAGATGTGTGAAAGAGCCTAAAGGTGACTTTACACGCATCAACATCGCTAAAGCGATGTTGTTGGGGTCATGGAATTCGTGACGCACATCCGGCATCGTTAGCGATGTCGTTGCGTGTGACACCTACGTGCGATCGGAAAAGGTCGCAAAATTGCTCCAAATCGGTGATCGCTTACATGCCCTCCTATTCCCAGTTACTGTTGCTACTACAGGTACGATGTTGTTCGGCTTAGTATCTTAGATCTTAGACTTAGTGATGTTGCTGTGACACTGAACGAACCACCCCCTTAGAAAGGAGACGGTTCGCCGGTCACAGCGACGTCGCTAGGCAGGTAAGTACGTGTGATGGGTCCGTGCGATGTTGTGCGCCTCGGGCAGCGATTTGCCCGTTACGCACAACCGATGGGGGCGGGTACTCATGCTAGTGTGACGCCCTGGACTAGCCAGGTAGTCACAGACAGGCCCCTGCACAACACCAACCCCCCTTAATAAGGTAACAGCAGCCACCCTTAAAACCTAGTCACCTCCCTCAGGGTTTAATGTCCACACCAGGGGGCGGAGCCAGGCAGTTGGCCACGCCCACCGAGGAGTTCACATGCCCTGAGGCGGGAAAAACACAGTTAGTTGGTTAGTAGTTGGAGAGAGAGTGAGTGGAGGTGAAAGGAGGAAAGCAGAAAGAGGAGTAAAGCTGTCCGGTGTCCTGGGTCGGAGCCTGGGCACTTTGGCTAGGAGGCAGACAGTGGTGGCTGCCTGCAGGAGCTGGGATTACAGCCGGTGGAATCGTAAGGGACCGGGGCAGGGTAGTGGCCCGCCGATACCAAACCGGGGAACCGCTTAGAAACCGGAGCACCAGTTTAAGGGTACTCAGACCCTGTACGAAGCCCAGAAGCCACTGGACCGAGTCGAATTCACTGATTGGGGTCTGGATTCTAGGTCCTTTCCCCACCCAAGACTCGAAGGAAGACAACAGCCCAACCAGAGGGATAGAAAGCAACCGCCCAGGCATCGAGATCCCACGGGCCAGCGTCTGGGGGCAAGCGGGCTCTACTGGCACATACAAAGCTGGGGAGCGGACTACCATTGCTCAGGCATAGGAGTCAAATTTTTAATACAAGTGATGTGCAGGAGAAAGGCGACAACCACCAACCTAAAAAGGGGAGAAGCGCAGCCGGCTGTGGGCATCGTCCACCATCTTGTTTGGTTTACCAGAGATTCCAGTGTGTCTGTAATAGTGAGTAGAGCAGTGCCCTCGGGCAGCACACTGCACCGACACGCCAGCACGCACCCGCATCCCCTCGCCTCAGCAGCCTTTTCCCTAGGGCCCCCGGGACCATCATCCCCTACCCACGGAGGGGTCAACACCCAGCTGCGCAACACCATCCCCGGGAGCCTAGTCAATGGCAGCGGTGGTGTCCATCCATTCACCACAACCCGTGGGTGGCGTCACGAACCCTAAATCCAAAAAGAAAACCCCTTCAAAGCACCAGCCCCCCCTTGCAGAGCGACGTGACCCCCGGGTTCGGGGGCGCTCGAGCCACCGACACGCGAGCCCGGATCCAAGCGGATCGCAGCATGTAAAGCGGCCTTAAGGCAGAAAATCAGGCAGCTGCAGTTTTTAATAAAATAACAAATTGCTCAGTATTCACTGTCTCCTGGTCCATCTCTGAGTCTTTGGCACTTCTTCCAGTGTCTGGTATTGGCTGTGGAGCAGAGGGCACGGCAGCCAATCAGTGAACTCAGTAGCTCTGACAGTGAAGACTGAACACCATCATTAGCGCTGCTGAGCTTGCTGATTTGCTGCTAGTCTGTCAACATGACATTAGAGCCATAGCCAATACTGGACACTGAGCGCAATGTCAGAGACTCAGCACTGGGGATGAGAAATATACAGCAGGTTGTTATTTTATTACAAGCTGCAGATTTTGTGAAACAGACAAACTCTTTAATAAAAACTCAAACAATGATGTGTACCCAGCGCGGGCTCCAGGGCTTTACCTGTAGGGATTGTGTGGACACATTGTATTACTATAAATATGAACACTGCAGATCTATCCCCGCAACACATCGACATGAAGATCATAATTGTCCTGATCTTTGCAGCTGTCGCTGATATAAGTTGGGCAGTAAACTACTGCAGCTGGATAACAGCAATCAAAAAACATACCCAGGATGAGAATGTGATTGCAAATCGTAAGCATATCTTTTATATAATGTATATTGTGCTTTATTGGTCTAGACATTCTATCTATTTATCTATTTATCTGTCATCACAAGAATCAATTAATCTGTCTTGTGTTTCTCCATGCATTTCTCAGTTATCTGTTTATCCATCTGATAATCTGTACAAAAAAGCAGTAATCTCCAGGTATCCAAGTGAAAAGTGGGGACTTGTGTTAGCTTTTTTTCCTTCAAAAAGATTTTTATTCAGTTTTTCCATATACATCATATACATGTGTCGTTCTGACAAACAATGTAGTTTATTGATCACATTTAAGCATAAATAAATGTTTATAAAGGGATAAGATGTACAATAAATACCACTTATCCATAGTGTCAAGATTGTTTGGACATCATTGTGGAATCTGGTGCCTATCTTACTGATAAGACATCAAAATGGTATGAGCGTTTTTACTTCAATGTGTTCCATGTTGAATAATATTTTATATTTGGACTGGCAATATTTGCTAGTTAGAACTAAGACATCTTTTGGCCACCAGTAACAATACTTGAACCACATCTGGTATGTTTCCAACAGGAGACGTCATGAAAAAGTCAACCATAGGGATTTTGCCAGTTGGCTTCTACCAATTTTATAACTTCTTTCCAGAAGGTAGTTATAGCATTGAATGACTAAATACAATGAGCCTGATTCATTAAGACAGGCGTTTTTCACACTAGTCTTAATGAAGGCATTGGCTGGAGTACAATGGACCTAATTCATTAATAAGAACATGCCGCTTAATGAGTTGGGTGCATCTGTTAATTGGTCTAAGACTGGAGTACATTTCTGGAGTAACTTACGCCACCAAGGTGGTGTAACATATCCAGACTTTGTTGGCCAACTGTTGACATGTCCCGTTCCACCTATGCTCCATTTATATTGCCATAGCTGGCTGGTGTAACATATCTAGACTGTTGGTCGACTGATGACATGCCCCGTTCCACTTATGCTCCACCTATATTGATATAGCAGGCTGGTGTAAGATATCCAGACTTTGTTGGCTGACTTTTGACACAGCTCGTTCCACTTATGCTCCACTGATATTGACATAGCTGGCTGGGACTGTTGTGTAAACTCAAAAAGTCGCAATATTTTTACAAAACCTCCAAGTTGCAGAGTCATAAAAAGGAACTTGTCACGTGGTTTCATTATGACAAACCAAACACATCTATGTTAGGTCACTGTAAACCAGAATTAATCCATTGTTTTCTTCTTTTTGCAATCCTTCAGGGGATTGGATGGATAAGCTATTCGAAGGTTGGGTAGAAGTGTTTCCAGTCACAGAGGGATAGTAAAAAAAAAGAAAAGCCAATGTAGATTACAGATAGTAAAAAAAATGAAAAGATCTATGTAGATTATGAATAGTAAAAAAATATAAAGGTCTATGTAGATTACATAGGGTAGTATCTACTTCAAGCTCATTCTTAGGGCTCATGCAGTTGAGCATATAAATTGGACATGTGCTCATTCAATAGGGATGTTCTAATGCACAATTTTAGTCTTGGCCTGACGCCTGTGAGAACAAAATGGCAGCATGCACTAGGGAGCAAGAAGAATCAAGGTCACTCAGATAAGAGTGATCTATCTTTTTTAGGGATCAAAAGTTGGTGGAAAATTAGAAAGAAGAAGGGAGAGCTATATGTGCATGATCAAGCTCTCTGCACTTGCGACTCATTAGCATAAAAATGGAATAGACGTTTACTTTAGAACACAAGGAAAGACCGGACCTTAGTTTATCATAGATGTGAGCTGTCAAACCTTCCGCTCCTATCATGGTTTCTAATTAATTAGATTTGTGGTCGTTTGTAATATTTTGGAGCCTTTGTTAAACCCCCCCAAAACACTACTTGGTAATATGGAAGAAAATGGGAGGCATTTAACTTGTATCTTTCCGGTATTTCTGGGAAGGTCTGATAACATGGTTCCTCCAAAAGAAACAAATCTTTCATGCAATCTATAACCCTTTCCCTTTATGGAATGATTTATTGGAAGACACTTGATGGAAACCCCAGTGACCCCACAATCTTCAATGTTTTGGAAGTCGAACTGGTAGCCACATCAGCTCCCTCTAGGCATTCCAGGCCAATGTGTAGTTTCTCACATCCTGAGTTATTTCAGAAAAATTAGCATATGTACCAAATCCACTAGATTCCATGGAGATGTCAATCTTACCTCATAAATCTATTACAGTAGGTTTATCCAGATTACACAATCTTTTAGGAGGCTTGCTACATTATATTTGTTAATGTGAAGTTTATTCTTCCTAGCTTTTTGGGGCTCTATCACACATCCGTGGAAAACACACACGTTTTCATGGACGTGTTGAAAATACGTATGGCCCTCCATGTGCCGTTATTTTGACACATTTGTGACAGCACATGGAGATAAGAACTTTTTACTCACTGATCCGCAGTGCTGCTGTCCATGGTGCTGCTGTCTCCGGCGCTGTGGTCACACTTGCTTACGAGTCCGCGGTGCAGTGAATATGCAATGAGCATGATGAACAGGCACTGAAGCCAGTGACAGCAGTGTAAAAGACAGCAACGCTGGAGACAGGTGAGTGTGACATGAGTGCTGCCGGAGAAAAACGGACTTGTCTCTGTGCTGAACACACGGACACATGTGTGCTCCATACAGACACACAGTCCTTGTGAGCACACTGATTGATTTTAATGGGTCTGGACATGTCCGTGAATCTGGTATGTTTGAGAATGGCGTCATATGTACCGGAATCACTGACGTGTAAAGGAGGCCTTAGAAACATCATTTTCCTCAAACAATTCTTAGGGGCACTTTGCACACTATGACATCGCAAGCCGATGCTTGCGATGCTGAGCACGATAGTCCCCGCCCCCGTCGCAGCTGCGATATCTTGTGATAGCTGCTGTAGCAAACATTATCGCTATGGCAGCTTCACATGCACTCACCTGCCCTGCGACGTCGATCTGGCCGGCGACCCGCCTCCTTATTAAGGGGGTGGGTCGTGCGGCGTCATAGCGACGTCACACGGCAGGCAGCCAATAGAAGCGGAAGGGCGGAGATGAGCGGGACGTAAACATCCTGCCCACCTCTGTCCTTCCGCATAGCCGGCGTGAGCCGCAGGATGCAGGTAGGAGATGTTCCTCGCTCCTGCGGCTTCACACACAGCGATGTGTGCTGTCGCAGGAACGAGGAACAACATCGTAACATCAATCCTTCCGAAATTATGGAAATGACCGACGCTACACCGATGATACGATTTAGACGCTTTTGCGCTCTTTAATCGCATCAAAAAGGATTTACACACTACGATATCGACTGCGACGCCGGATGTGCATCACTTTCGATTTGACTCCACCGACATCGCAGCTGCGATGTCGTAGTGTGCAAAACCCGCCTTAGTCTTTTTGAGGTCTAAGAGAATGCACTTTTTATCTATCTCACAACCTTCTTCTGCTCTTTCTATGTATATTATTATTATTATCTATCTACTTTAACTTCAGTATTGTTAATTATAAAGTTATTTTAGTCTATTTCCATGTTTGTCGTTTTCTCCTTTCAGTCATGTGCATAATTGACCATGGCAGTGGGTTCAATGAAATTAAAAAAAAAGACAAATATGACTATGGTGCTTTCAGAATAAATTCTCGCATGTGGTGCAATGACTATAAAACCAAAACTGAAAATCTTTGCAATATGTACTGTGCTGGTAAGATTTTTCTCCATAATCTGACAAATCCTTGTTGTATATGAAGCTTCCAGTAGGGATGACTGACCAAAAATGCCCATCCTTTGTATCTTAAAGAAGCACTCCCATCTAAGTTTTTATTCCCTTAATAAATTGTAATCATCATATTATATAGCACGGTGTACTTACAATTGCTCATTTTGCCCTTCTACCCAGGTAATCCTTCTGTTTTCAATTAGGTCTATGACATCATGTGATTAAAAACTGTCTTCCAGCAATGTCAGCCCCAGTCCTCCCTGCATTTGCTTGACATTGTTAAACCATGTGAGCACTCCAGTTAAACAGAGGCTGCTGGTAGGTTGCTTCTCTCACACTTCTCTGAAACAAAACTTGGAAAAAACGCACACGTCCAAGGGAAGTGTGAGCGCTGCAGCCCATCATCAGTTGCTGATTGCCTGTGATGTCTTTGTTTCATACTATTGTCATGCGAGTTCAGGGAGACCCTGCTCCAATGTCATTGGAACGTCATTGGTTCGAAAGGGGTATTAAGAGATTTTTTTTTTCTTTAAATGTTCATAAAGCATTTAAGAGGGGGTTACCCAAGTAGTGGACCACCCCTTTAGTACTATATATCATTTTTTACATCTAATGTTGTGTTCTTTTGTTTAGACATACCAAACCAAAACCTAGATGGTGATGCCAAATGTGCTGTCCAAATTGCAAAAACCCAAGGATTTACTGCCTGGTAGGTCTTATCTCAGATATGATACAGAATTGTAGGCACTTTCTGCATACTATACATATTACTCTTGCCATATAGCAATCCGCACATGGCTGGGAGAGAAATGGATTGAGGTTAATTTATACCACTCCCTATAATTGAGATGTCATGGGGATTTTCAATATCTTAATCAAGCAAGCCATAAAAGTGTACCTGTAGAAACTAAGGTTTGGCATTTCCATTGATTTGTAGATTCATCAAAGCTATAATACTACACAACTTGAAAGCTTTGAAAACTTGCAAAACGTTTGCACAACACAAAAAATGTTGCCACTTTTGGTGTTCTCCCTCCATTTTGGAGCTGCTATAGGTGGAGCTGTGAGGAGTCGGAGTGGGGCTGTGTTTACACCCACTCTCTAACTCATAAAATCTGTCAACATTTTCTACAGTAGAAATACAACTAATTTCAGGCGCAGCGAATGTAAGTGCATGCCACTAACCAGCAGCAGTACATCCTCGGGCCCTTCCTGGTATAATGTCCACATTGTTTATATAATGTATTCCATTATTGGCCGCTTCCTGGTATAATCTTCTGCATCCTGAGCCCCTTTCAATAATATTGTCCCCCATCCTGTCCCCTTTAACAATGATGCTCATCCTAGTTTAATATCCCCAATCATGGGCCCCTTCCTGGTATATTGTCCCCCATCCTATACCAATGTCCCTCATATGGCCATGCTGTCCTCTATCCTGGGCCACTTCCTGCTATAATAACCCCCATCCTCAACCCTTATCCTGGTATAATGCTCCCCATCCAGGACCCCTTCTATCTATAATGCCACCAATTCTAGGCCCATAACTGGTGGACTACCGAGACCCACCTCACCGGTTCCCCTCCCCGCTGTGCCATGAATGACCACACATGGATTGTCTTTTATTTTGTACTTTATTGAAGGTATCTACGTAACACCATTCAATATTGATATAAAAGGGGGGTTGCTTGTTATTTTGGCCATAGCTCTATCCACAGGCACAAATCCACCTTAAACCTGAGGGAGGAGGCCCGATACCTACAGCCGTCCGTGGCAGGTTGGCTCTCACCAAATCCCTCTTCCACCAGCTGTGACTTCTGAACTTTGTAACAAAAACCTTCTTAAGGGAGGGAGGGCGGGCGATGCTCACCCTGAGGGCAGATTGTTCTAAGAGGAAGGATGGACTCCAGACGCTGCTTATAAGGTCTGGGGGAGGTCCCAGGACAGAGAAGGGGGGAAGCGGGGGGCATTGCACAGCGGGGAGAGGAGAGGTAAACATGGGGGCCGTAGCAGGGGCTCAGCAGTCAGGGGCAGCGGCATCAGCCGCAGTGCCCTGCAGACTGACGAGACCCACCCACCAGTCGCCCTCCCCGCTGTACAATGAATGAGACCACACATGGATTGTCTTTTCTTTTGTACTTTATTGAAGGTATCCACGTAACATCATTCAATATTAATGTGAAAGAAGGAAGAAGCAAATCCAGCGGTGTTCCTCAGTAAGCAGAAGATGTGAGTAAAATCATGTAATTTTATTGAAACATTTTTAATTATTAAATTAAATTAAATTTTTAATATTTTTTAATATTATTTTTAAATATTTTTTCAATAAAATTACAAGATTTTACTCACATCTTCTGGTTACTGAGGAACACCGCTGGATTTGCTTCTGCCTTCTTTCACATTAAGCTTTTTTGGATTGCTTCTTCCTAAATCATGAGCGGGTCCCACCAGTTTCAAACGGAATCCAGCAGCTGATATAAGGGTAAGACGGCTCCTCCACATTATTTGTTTTGTTTCTACTTGAAGTTTAAGGTAATTGTCCAAGTCTGTTTTTCACCCTTAACAATTTAAAATTCTTACAAGGAAAAACTCTGTGGTGTAGTGAGAAATTCTTTTTGTGGACATGGATACTTATGCTGCACGATTGAAGCTGTCAGCTTGTATTTTTAAAAGCCCTACTAACAATACTATGGATACACCTAAGGAGTTAAGGGTACTTTACACACTGCGACATCGCTAGTGATCTCATTAGCGATGTGAAATTCTAGATCGCAAGTGCGATCGTTCGGATCGCACATGCGTAAAATGACCTATGTGCGATCTTGTAAGATCGCACTTGCGATCTAGAATTTCACATCACTGATGAGATCGCTAGCGATGTCGCAGCGTGTAAAGTACCCTTTAGAGGAATTAATGGAGCATCTGGAATATAAACTCCGTAAGGAAACAAAGATCTGGAGGGACCAAAATACGCTCCAAAGTTATTTGGCGGGAGGGGAAACTTGGTGTTTGGTAGGGATCAGGGGGTCAAATTAGGTCTGGCCTGATATAGCGGTAGAAACAGTTTGATCGCCATCGCCCTATCCGCTGTATCTCTTCATTCGTGAAGCCGGCCATTGCTGCCTAGGTTGCTGCGCCGATGCGGAAGGAGTGCATGCCATAATCTCCTGGTTGTAGACCCAGGTTGAATATTGACATTTTGAGCAATGCCAAAAACTGTGTCACCGTGATCTGGGATCATCTGCGAACCCGAAAGGGAAAGGCTATTCCTCCGAGTCGCTGCTGCGCTACTGTGCCCGACACGCCACTGGTATGTAGATGCTTTATGTATAGAGCAACGGAATTGCTGAGAAAGACCAGGGACACCTGGCTAGACAGCGGTTGAGCTATATTGAACCATTCATCCCAAGCCTAGTACCCGCCCCCGTTGGTTGTGCGACACGGGCATATCGCTGCCCGTGTCGCACAACCTCGCTTAACCCTGTCACACGCACTTACCTGCTCTGCGACGTAGCTCTGGCCGGCGACCCGCCTCCTTCCTAAGGGGGCAGGTCGTGCAGCCTCACAGCGACGTCACACGGCAGGCGGCCAATAGAAGAGGAGGGGCGGAGATGAGCGGGACGTAACATCCGCCCACCTCCTTCCTTCCTCATTGCCGGTGAAGGCAGGTAAGGAAATGTTTCTCGCTCCTGCGGTGTCACACACAGCGATGTGTGGTGCCACAGGAATGAGGAACAACATCGCTAACATCCTGAAAACGATTTTTTGTTTCAGGACGACATCTCCACGGCAAACGATTTTGCCCTCTTTTGCGATCGATTAAGATCGCTCTTAAGTTTTACACGCTGCGATCTTGTTAATGACGCCGGATGTTCGTCACAAATAACATGACCCCGACGATAATTCATTAACGATATCGTAGTGTGTAAAGCCCGCTTTACCGTACGAATTCCACGTTGATGGAGCAAGAGATGCCTGAGCCAACGGCATCAGCTGTTCTCGGGGACCGTCCAGAGGAACTGTGGACACTTCTGGCCATTGTTGTCCGATTCTGGGTGCATTGCTCGAAACTTCTGAAAATCAAAAAGCGATAAGGCATCAGCAATACTGTTATCAATCCCCAGTACGTGGCTGGTCCTGAACCAGATGTTATGTTCAAGGCACATGAGAACTAAGTATCGCAGAAAGCTGATCACCGTCGGGGAGGAAGATGCGAGGTGGTTAGCGGCGTGGACGACACTTATTTTGTCAGTCCTGAAGCGGATCCGTTTTTTCGCCAGCTGTTCGGCCCAAAGAGCCGTAGCTACTATTATGGAGAACAACTCAAGTAGAGTGATGTTTTTTGTCCAACCTGACAGGCACCATGTGTCGGGTCAGTGACTAGTGCACCAATTGGAACCTAGGAAAAATCCAAAACCGCTGGACCCGGTAGCATCCAAAAATAGAGATATATCAGAGCTGGAAATATCCTGTTCATGGAAACACGTGTGTCCATTGTAAGTAGCTAGAAAGGACCTCCAAACACCCAGGTCCTTACGTAGAGATCTGGTGATGCGAATCCTGTGATGCAGGGCAGCTATGCCCCTAGTGGCCAAACATAGCCTACGGGAAAAGACCCTTCCCATGGGCATGACTCTGCATGCGAAGGCAAGCAAGCCTAAGAGAGATTGCATTTGCGCCAGGGTTACCTTGCGATTGGCGCAGAACCCGTCAGTGAGTGATGTGGGTTTTTTTTACCTTTTCCAGAGGTAACCGAAACGTCATGTTAGTTGATTCGATTTCGATTCCCAAAAATGACAGGTAGGTCACAAGATCAACTGTTTTTTCGGCTGACAGCGGATTCCCAAACTTGTCTGCTATGACCTGGAACGACTCTAATGCGGCTGAGCATGCTCCAGAGTTTGCGGGACCAAGGAACAAGAAATCATCCAGATAATGGGTGAGAGATTTTATTTTTGCTACGTCCTTAACCACCCATTCCAGGAAAGAGCTGAAGAGCTCGAAGTGTGAGCAGGATATGGAGCAACCCATGGGAAGGCACATGTCATAAAAGAATTTCCCATTCTGGTGGCACCCTAATAAGTTGTGGCAATCGGGATGCACTGGTAGCAGATGAAAGGCGGACGCTATTTCTGATTTCACCATGAGTGCTCCCTGCCCGGCTTTCCGGACAAGGTTAGACCGCTTTATCAAAAGACACATAGGAAACCGTTGAGTCCTCTGCGGGGATGCCGTCATTCATTGACCTCCCAGCCGGGAAGGACAAGTGGTGTATGAGGCGAAATTCGCCCTTTTCTTTCTTGGGCACTACCCCTAAGGGTGAGACGTGAAGGTTTGAAAAGGGTATATCTACAAATGGGCCTGCTACGCCCATTAGTTTGCTCTCCAGGACCTGTGGGAGGTCCCGGGCAGATTTGAGGTTGGGGGCGAAAGTTGGTTCTGAGGAGAAAACAAAGGGGATAAAGAAACCGTGGGTGAAACCGTCCCTGATGGTGTTAGCCGTAGCCTTATTGGGGTAACCTTCTAGCCATGGTTCCATCTCGTGCGCGTTCACTGGAGTCTTTGGGACCTGGTAGCGCAGTTTTGTTGTGGTGCCTGGCTGGTTGTTTGTTGCATTTGCAGGAGGTGTGGTTGCCCCCGCACGATCAGCACTCGTGTTTGTATTTGCAGAGTCCCTGAAACTTGCAGTGGCCTTCGTTGAAGAGCCAGCAGCAACCGGGTCTGCGGACGTTAGCAGCTCCCAATGTAGCGTGGTGGGATAGAAAGGAAGGTGGCCCAGGAAAGGATTGTTGGGCCTTTTGCGCCATCATAAGTCTGAGCCATGAATCAGTGGCTTTCACGCCCCAGTCCAGTTGGGGTAGGAGTGCTAAATGTCTCCTGAATTTCTCACCATACTTCCACTACGCAGAACCCCCATGGGTTTTAAATGAGTTGGAAATGGTGTTGCAGTGTGTGAAGAGTTCTGAGCAGCGTTCGAGGTGCTTTTGACCCATCGCGCACCCCAGAACGCAGATAGCCTGCAACCAATTATTTTTGGTCTTGGCTACAGTAGGTTTTTTGCGAGTGGGCGATCATTGCCTCGTCTTTCTTTGTCAATAGTGTTCTGGTCCACTGATACTAATGACCAGATGTCTACATATTCGTTTGCCCACATTTTTTTGTATAGTATCGGGGTTAGGTGTGTTCCTAGCGGTGATACGCCACAGTAAAACATGTCCCTGTGTAAGTCAGGTTGCTGTGTTACCTCTGGGAGTTGGACAAACGCGGGGTTGACCAGAACGATACCCGATGGTGTACGACCCGCTTCACTCACTACCCCTGGATGGGCCCCTCCTGCCCATGCACTGGTAAAACTATACTCACCGGCCGATGTCGTAGGTTGGTCCGCTGGCGACGCGTCTGGTTTCGTTGTTCAGATGCTGGTTCAACGTGTGAGCGGTGGATAGAAGACCTGGAGGGCCACTTAGCGAGCGGCTGCTGCGTGAGTCAGATGAAGTAGTGCTGGATGGTGCGCGATATCTCCTGCGCGATGCCCTCTCGCTGCGCTTGGAGGAACGAGAGTGGCGATTCCGCCGTCAGCACTGGGAATGGCATTTGTGGCTCCCTCGGCTCCTGCTGCGGGGGGTGGATGTTGATCTTCTGGGCTCATGACCCCTAAGGGGCTCCCGACGGGGAGCCGTCATGCGCTGCTCAGCTGACCCCACTGGGGAGGCTGGCAGGATGGGCAGTGGGTGGTCTTGCGAGGATCGGCAGGGAGTACAGGGGGTTAAAGCTAGTGGCTGGGGAGTACCTTGTGTTTCTCGCTGTCCTGGTGGTAGGAGGGAGCATGGGGGTGTTATAGGTAATGATGGGTCCTCCGCTCCGTGGAACTCCATGCCCTTGGTAGAAGATGCCTGGTTATGGTGCCCATAATGGTCCCCGCATTGCTGGTGTGAGTCTGTATATGATGGCTCCTCCACTGATGAGCTTCTGCTTTTAGAGGCTCCCATGGTGTGACCTGGATGCTGGGATTTGTTAATGGGGCAGTGGACTCTGTTGCTTGGGGGATGCGTCGAGGCTGCTGGTGGCCAGTACGTTCAAGCTGAAATGTGCTCTAACGCCGAGCCGGAAGTGACGCTGGAAGACATGGGGCTTGGCTTTTTGGTGTGGGAAATTGTTGTTTCCCTTTAAATTTCGCACTTTCCCGGGCCGTGATGTCAGTTCCGGTCCGGGATCTGGAAACTGGAAGTGACGTGTGGTCACATGGGCGCCGCATCACAGGAAGTGATGCGGCGGCCATGGATACCGAATGTGATGGTGAGTCACATGGGGGCTGCCCCATCCTGTGGGACGCACCGCGCTGCGAGACCGAAAGGGGGAGGTGCACAAGATGGCTGTGGGGACCACGCGCTCGGGGAACCCGGGGGCTCGCGAGCTAGAGGTGAGAGCGGACTGGTCCTTCTGGAACGGGCCGCCCTGCGCCTGGGGTCTGAAGTGGGGCTCAAACGCTGCGGTGGATGGGAGGGTCTGGAAGACCTGCGCCCACCGCTGCTGGGAACCGGCAGGAGAGAGCTGGTGCCCACAAGGGAGGCAAGCCATTCGGCTCCCTCCTGTCCGATCCTTTCTCTTACCGCTGCTTCCAGGGGGTCCATCAGCGATGCTCACCCTGAGGGCAGTTTGTGCCACTCTTTTGCAAATATATATATATAAAAAAAAACAAAAATGTTTATTCTTACATATTTCCACTCACTCGACAAGTGGTGTCATCTTTTGTATATAGAGTCGACTACGATTTGGTGTACGCCTGCAGAAAATGTACAGTACCGAGCAAAAGTTTGGACACACCTTCTCATTCAAAGAGTTTTCTTTATTTTAATGACTCTGAAAATTGTAGATTCACATTGAAGGCATCAAACTATGAATTAACACATGTGGAATGAAATACTTAACAAAAAAGTGTGAAACAACTGAAAATATGTCTTATATTCTAGGTTCTTCAAAGTAGCCACCTTTTTCTTTGATTTCTGCTTTGCACACTCTTGGCATTCACTTGATGAGCTTCAAGAGGTAGTCACCGGAAATGGTCTTCCAACAGTCTTGAAGGAGTTTCCGAGATGCTTAGCACTTGTCGGCCCTTTTGCCTTCACTCTGCGGTCCAGCTCACCCCAAACCATCTCGATTAGGTTCAGGTCTGGTGGCTGTGGAGGCCAGGTCATCTTGCGTAGCACCCCATCACTCTCCTTCTTAGACAAATAGCCGTTACACAGCCTGAAGGTGTGTTTGGGGTCATTGTCCTGTTGAAAAATAAATGATGGACCAACTAAACGCAAACCGGATGGAATAGCATGCCACTGCAAGATGTTGTGGTAGCCATGCTGGTTCAGTATGCCTTCAATTTTGAATAAATCCCCAACAGTGTCACCCTCACATCATCACACCTCCTCCTCCATGCTTCACGGTGTGTCCAAACTTTTGGTCTGTACTGTATATGCCCGAATAGGGTACAAAACAGAAACAGAGCACACGCTAACGTAGTCTGCTCGATTACAGTCAATGGCCCTGTAAGTGCATGCGTCCGAAACATGCTTTGTGGGGTGGGGAGGCGGCGGTTGCAGGTTGTTGCAGTTCTAAACGCATCCTCTGGCAGAAATGTTTTTTGCCAAAGTTGGTTTTGACCACAAAAACGCGATAAATACGCGTGCGTTTTTACCGCGCTTTTTCCGCGTTTTTAGTGCGATTTACATGCTTTTTCATTGCTTAAAGTCAGATGCGTTTTCAATACAAAGACACTACTAAATAAAGTTTAACCATTCAAACACTATGAAAAAAACGGAAAAAATGATAACAAATATCAAGATTATTATCAATCAATAAATGGTTTTTTTTTATTAAAATAAGTTTGTGATAATAATTATGCATACAATTACAATTATTTATGGATTTTCTTAAAAATAATTGTCGGACTATGTTTGTGTGTAAAGGGACATATCATGCCATTAATATTTTGCCAAAAACGCATGCAATTAATTGGTCCAAAACGCATGAATTCAGCATCAAAAAAGCATGTAATATGCTAGAATTTTAATGTTGCCTGCGTTTTGCAACTTCTCATTGACTTCAATGTTAGCAAAACGCTGCTCAAATCGCAAAAACAATTGACATGCTGCTTCTTTAAATGCTGAGTTTTTGCCTCAAATTATGCAAATTAAACACAGCGTTTAGAACAGCATAGGCGCACAAGAAATCCCTATTTCTCATAGACTTTGCTTGGGAATCAAAACGCATGCATTTTGGCTTTAAAACGCTGCAGCTGAAAACGCTGCGGAACGCAGGTATAAACGCTAAGTGTGCACATAGCCTAAGGGGTACTTTGCACACTACGACATCGCAGCTGCGATGTCGGTGGGGTCAAATTAAAAGTGACGCACTTCCGGCATCGCATGCGACATCGTAGTGTGTAAAGGCTTGATGATACGATTAACGAGCGCAAAAGCGTCGTAATCGTATCATCGCTGCAGCGTCGGCGTAATCCATAATTACGCTGACGCGACAGTCCGATGTTGTTCCTCGCTCCTGCGGCAGCACACTTCGCTGTGTGTGAAGCCGCAGGAGCGAGGAACATCTCCTACCGGCGTCACTGCGGCTTCCGTAGAATATGCGGAAGGAAGGAGATGGGCGGGATGTTTACATCCCACTCATCTCCGCCCCTCCGCTCCGATTGGCCGCCTGGCGTGTGACGTCGCTATGACGCCGCACGACCCGCCCCATTAACAAGGAGGCGGGTCGCCGGCCAGAGCGACGGTCGCAGGACAGGTGAGTCCATGTGAAGCTGCCGTAGCGACAATGTTCGCTACGGCAGCTATCACAAGGATATCGCTGCTGCGACGGGGGCGGGTACTATCGCGCTCGGCATCGCAGCATCGGCCTGCGATGTCGCAGCGTGCAAAGTACCCCTAAGACTGGAGTAGGATTTCTGGAATGGTACATGGAGGCACATTTTACTTGTCAGACTCTCCTAATTCATTAAGAGATACAGTTAGGTCCAGAAATATTTGGACAGTGACACAATTTTCGCAAGTTGGGCTCTGCATGCCACCACATTGGATTTGAAATGAAACCTCTACAACAGAATTCAAGTGCAGATTGTAACGTTTAATTTGAAGGTTTGAACAAAAATATCTGATAGAAATTGTAGGAATTGTACACATTTCTTTACAAACACTCCACATTTTAGGAGGTCAAAAGTAAGGCTGGTTTCACACTACGTCTTTTTAACATCCGTTGAAAACGTTATTTTAACGGAAGTACGGATCCTGTGCAAATCCGTTTTCACTTCAATGCATTTTCAATGGACTCGCGTCCACCTGCGTTCGCATGCGTTTGCGTCCGTTAGACGCAGGATCCGTCCTTTTGCGTTATTTTAACATGTTTCAAAAACGCAACATGTAGCGTTTTTTTGCTTTGTCAAAATAACGCATCTCACAGGATCCTTCACATTGCGCCGCGAGCTGCAATGCATTTCAATGAGTGCTGGATCCTGCCTAGCAGAATGCGTTCAGTTGCGTTGTAACAGGATCCTGCTTTTGTACTGAGCATGCCCAGAAAGTACTGAGCATGCCCAGAACCAGTCTCCAGTGATCTGTCTATCTCTCTACTCCCTCCCTCACCCCCTCTCTCTCTATCTCTGTCTTTCCCCCTCCCTCTCTCTCCCACCTGAGAGCTGCGGACACTCGTAACCAAGGTAAATATCGCGTAACCACTTCTCTTAGTTACCCGATGTTTACGTTGGTTACGCGTGCAGGCAGCCCGGCTCCTAGCAGCTGCAGACACTCGTAACCAAGATAAATATCGGGTATCCAAGGCCGATGTTTACCTTGGTTACCAGCGTCTGCAGCTGTCAGAAGCCTCTTCCCAGTCTAGCTCCCCTTACTCCCGATCACATGACTCCAATGCCCGCCCCTAAATATCCAGTGCAGGATCCTGCAAAATAACATATGCGTTTGCATACGTTATTTGCTGTAAAAGCAGGATCCGTACTTCCGCTAAAAAAACGTTTTCAGCGGATGTTAAAAAGACGTAGTGTGAAACTAGCCTAATTGGACAAATAAACCAAACCCAAACAAAATATTTTTATTTTCAATATTTTGTTGCGAATCCTTTGGAGGCAATCACTGCCTTAAGTCTGGAACCCATGGACATCACCAAACGCTGGGTTTCCTCCTTCTTAATGCTTTGCCAGGCCTTTACAGCCGCAGCCTTCAGGTCTTGCTTGTTTGTGGGTCGTTCCGTCTTAAGTCTGGATTTGAGCAAGTGAAATGCATGCTCAATTGGGTTAAGATCTGGTGATTGACTTGGCCATTGCAGAATGTTCCACTTTTTTGCACTCATGAACTCCTGGGTAGCTTTGGCTGTATGCTTGGGGTCATTGTCCATCTGTACTACGAAGCGCCGTCCGATCAACTTTGCGGCATTTGGCTGAATCTGGGCTGAAAGTATATCCCGGTACACTTCAGAATTCATCCGGCTACTCTTGTCTGCTGTTATGTCATCAATAAACACAAGTGACCCAGTGCCATTGAAAGTCATGCATGCCCATGCCATCACGTTGCCTCCACCATGTTTTACAGAGGATGTGGTGTGCCTTGGATCATGTGCCGTTCCCTTTCTTCTCCAAACTTTTTTCTTCCCATCATTCTGGTACAGGTTGATCTTTGTCTCATCTGTCCATAGAATACTTTTCCAGAACTGAGCTGGCTTCATGAGGTGTTTTTCAGCAAATTTAACTCTGGCCTGTCTATTTTTGGAATTGATGAATGGTTTGCATCTAGATGTGAACCCTTTGTATTTACTTTCATGGAGTCTTCTCTTTACTGTTGACTTAAAGACAGATACACCTACTTCACTGAGAGTGTTCTGGACTTCAGTTGATGTTGTGAACGGGTTCTTCTTCACCAAAGAAAGTATGCGGCGATCATCCACCACTGTTGTCATCCATGGACGCCCAGGGCTTTTTGAGTTCCCAAGCTCACCAGTCAATTCCTTTTTTCTCAGAATGTACCCGACTGTTGATTTTGCTACTCCAAGCATGTCTGCTATCTCTCTGATGGATTTTTTCTTTTTTTTCAGCCTCAGGATGTTCTGCTTCACCTCAATTGAGAGTTCCTTAGACCGCATGTTGTCTGGTCACAGCAACAGCTTCCAAATGCAAAACCACACACCTGTAATCAACCCCAGACCTTTTAACTACTTCATTGATTACAGGTTAACGAGGGAGACGCCTTCAGAGTTAATTGCAGCCCTTAGAGTCCCTTGTCCAATTACTTTTGGTCCCTTGAAAAAGAGGAGGCTATGCATTACAGAGCTATGATTCCTAAACCCTTTCTCCGATTTGGATGTGAAAACTCTCATATTGCAGCTGGGAGTGTGCACTTTCAGCCCATGTTATATATATAATTGTATTTCTGAACATGTTTTTGTAAACAGCTAAAATAACAAAACTTGTGTCACTGTCCAAATATTTCTGGACCTAACTGTACGTGCCTCCTAATAAATCAGGAGTGTCTGACTCCAACCTGCACCCTTATTAACACCAAGGAAAAAAACACTGATCATTATGAATTGGGATTTATACGAGAATAAAAGCTGATAGAAAAATCAAGTCTGAAGAGTGGCCATGCCCGCTGTTCTCAGACTGCAGGGAAGCAGCTATTAATATGGGGGTTGGCTGTTACTAAAGCATTTAGCAGGCCATGCCCCCTGTTCTCAGACTGCAGGGAAGCAGCTATAAATGACGCGGGCGGAGGAGGGGACGCAGCACTCTCCCACTGCTCGGGTCCGGCTGCTGCTGCTCGGTGGCTCGAGCGGTGGGCCGGATCCTGGGGACTCGAGCGGCGCTCCTCGCCCGTGAGTGAAAAGGGGGGGTGATTTGGGGGATATTGTCCGTGACGCCACCCACGGTTGTGGTGATTGTGTGGACACCACCGCTGCTCTGGACGGGGATCCCGGGAGCGGTGACAGGGAGTAGCTTTGGTTGTTAATCCTCCCCTCCGTGGGTAGGGGGTTGGTTGTCCCGGGGCCCGGTGATGGGGTAAGGATTGATGACAGGCGGGTTGCGGGGCCTGATGAGGTGCAGGGTCGCAGGGGCAGCGCTGTGCCGCACGGCACGGAGGTACTCACTCGGCCCAATGATGATGACACAGTTCACGGTAAAACAAGCGGCTGGATGGACGGGTCCCTCGGATGGCTGCGGTGTTGTTGTTCCCTGCAGGTTAGCGGTGACTGTCTTTTCCCTGCACCTACTCAGTCTGTACGGTTTCGATGGGTTCCCACCGGTAACCCGCTCCCCGACTTGGATATGGGCCAGAGGAGCCCCTTTTGCCCGCAGGTTGGACTGTTGCCTTCTGTCGAGACTTGACTGTTTGGAAACCCGGAGGTCCCCTTCACTAACGGATTCGGCAACTTCACGGCGACTCCTAGCCTTGCCGGGGTCCGAAAGGCCCCTGCCACTGGTGCTGGCTTCTCTTTGTATACCGGTCCGGTACCGCCGGGCCACCACCCGTCCACGGTCCTTACGGTAGACTCCAATCGGCCACTCCTGCAGACGATCACCACCGTCTGCCAACCTTGCTGTCTCGCCCGGGCCACACACCCGGACGCTCTTCAGACTGTTTGTTTGCTCTAGTACCACTTCACTTCCTCACTCCTCCAACTCCTGAACTAATCTGACTCTTTTCCCTCCTCCAGGACTGTGAACTCCTCGGTGGGTGGAGACCAACCGCCTGGCTCCACCCCCTGGTGTGGACATCAGCCCCTGGAAGGCAACAAGGGTTTTGTGTCTGACCTTGATGTGCCTGCAGGGAGTGTGGGGTGTGTTGGTGTTGTTCTCTGTGGCCCCTGGCTTGTCCAGGGCGACACATTCCCCCTTAGTTTAATGCAGACCGTCCTCGGGCTGCCCATCCAACATCGGTTTTATTTTCATCAACTGGAAAAATATGAAAAGGTAAAAACGGTAACACACTTACAATTAAAATAACATCTTCCCACATCGGGAGGTACTCTTACTTAAACGTTACGGTAACGGTTACGGCTTCCGCTCTCACCCACCCAAGCAACCTGGCCCTGATGCTGCCCCTAAGCAAACAGGCAGGACCCCTTGACCCCAGTCCTGCACAAGTTGCCCGAGCGGGTTCTGTCCTTTTCAGGGGACCCACGTCCATGGGGAACCCCTGAAACCCCCAGAGGATTGCCACCGGTTCCGATGCTGGCTGGGCCCCAGCCTACTCCACTGCGGGCCCTTGCTCCAATCTGCCTCTCCGGAGGCGGCAACGGTGGGAGCTGTAACAACATAATTATTTACAGGCCACAAGTTTGTGGTTGCCTTGCAAGTTCTCAGGCATGTTCATAGTAGTTTCTATGTGAAGTGGTGAAGGGGGGTCCCAACGGGGACCAGTTGCCGCCTACGACTGGTTCCAAATCAGGGTGCAATCAGGTGACTTTTCACGGTTATCATTGACTTATCATTCATTCCTTTAAAACTTTCAAAACTTTAAAACTTTTAAACAGTGCTTTAACCCCTTCAGCCCCCGGGCACTTTCCGTTTTTGCGTTTTTGTTTTTTGCTCCCCTTCTTCCGAGAGGCGTAACTTTTTTATTTTTCCATCAATCTTGCCATATGAGGGCTTGTTTTTTGCGGGACGAGTTGTACTTTTAAATGAAACCATAAGTTTTACCATATAGTGTACTGGAAAATGGCAAAAAAATTCCAAGTGCGGAAAAATTGCAAAAAAACTGGGATTGTACAATAGTTTTTGGGATATTTTATTCACCGTGTTCACTATATGGTAAAACTGATGTGTGGGTATGATGCCTCAGGTCGGTGCGAGTTTGTAGACACCAAACATGTATAGGTTTACTTGTATCTAAGGGGTTAAAAAAAATTCACAAGCTTGTCCGAAAAACGTGGCGCACGTTTTGCGCCATTTTCCAAAACCCGTAGCGTTCTCATTTTTCAGGATCTGAGGCTCAGTGATGGCTTATTTTTTGCGTCTTGACCTGACGTTCTTAACGGTACCATTTTTGCGCAGATGCTACGTTTTGATCGCCTGTTATTGCATTTTGCGCAAAATTTGCGGCGACCAAAAAACGTAATTTTGGCGTTTGGAATTTTTTTGCCACTACGCCGTTTACTGATCAGATTCATTGATTTTATATTTTGATAGATCGGGCATTTCTGAACGTGGCGATACCAAATATGTGTGTATTTTTTATTTTTTTAACCCTTTAATTTTCAATGGGGTGAAAGGGGGGTGATTTGAACTTTTAGGTTTTTTTATTTTTTTTTAATTTTTTAAAACTTTTTTTTTTACTTTTTTTTTTTATTTTACTAGTCCCCCTAGGGGGCTATAGCGATCAGCAATCTGATCGCTTTGCACAATCTGCAGATCTCAGCTACAGAGCTGAGAACTGCAGATTTGCTGCTTCACTTTCATTCAATGCCGGCTGTATTCCGGCATTGAGAGGAAGTGACTCATGTTAGCCACAGGCGTCATCACATGACCCTGTGCTACCATGGCAACCGCCGAAAGTCACGTGATCATGTCACGTGACTTCCGGCGGGGGCGGGGTAAGTCACTGTAATGGCGGCGCCCATATACATGTAAGGGGTTAATGGCCGCGGGTGGAAGCGATTCCACCCGCGGCTAGCAGGCACACATATCAGCTGTTGATAACAGCTGATATGTGCGCCGATCGCCGCCGGCGGGCGGCAGGGGGCGGGGCTTACCGGAAAACGATCCATGACGTATCTAGTACGTCATGGGTCGTTAAGGGGTTAAACACACAATGTTCACCCCCCCTCTAAATAGTAGTTTCCCTGTACCTAAGTGGGGGTCTACCTAGGTTGGGGCGAGTGGACCTCCGGGGTCCGGTGTCAGTGGAGACAGGCAGCGGGGGAGAGGGAACAATCAGTCTCTCTTCCCTGTTATCGTGTGGGGCAGGCGGAGGCATAGGGGAGCTGGGCACAGGTTCATCCCTGAGCACTGGTACTGGCTCTGGCTCACGGTTGACCACCTCCATCACTTCTTCATCCACAGGTTGTGGGAACAGTATCACTGGAAGAATCACTGCGCCGTTCTGTGTAGGCCAGTCCGCTGGGAAGTCCCCCATTATGGTGTGGATTACCTCTTTTGCCTTCTCCGCTGGTGGAGGAACCGGAACTTCAGCCGCTGCCCTCAATGCTGGTGGGCACCTTTTCAGATGGTCATGGGAAACCGTGGCCAAAGTGCCCCCTTGGTCACGACTGATCTGGTAGGCCTTCCCATCTTCCCATCCTGTGGGCTGTATGACGTATGGGGTTTGTTCCCATTGATCATCCAGCTTGTGGGTTCTCCTCTTCCGCTTCAGCACTACATCTCCAGGGGCTGGAAAGGGCCAGCAGACACCTTCTGGTTGAAGCGCTGCTCTTGCTGTTCCCGACTCCGACTCAAGTTCTTCTCCACATATTCTTGAATCTGTCGGTATTGCACCCTCCGCCGAGTTTCCCATTCAGCTGTCGAAGGGAGTGCTTCTGGGGCCTCCAATCCCATGTCCAGATCCACCGGTAGCCGACCGGGGCGAGCCCTCATCAGGTATGCTGGGGTGCACTTCGTTGAGCTGGAAGGGATATTGTTGTACATATCGACCAAATCGGGTAGCTTCTCCGGCCACAGGTTCCGCTCTTCCAGCGGCAACGTCTTGAGGAGGCCCAGGACCAAGTGGTTCATCTTCTCACACATGCCGTTGGTCTGGGCATGGTAAGGGGTGGTCCGGATCTCCTTGCAGCCGTACAACTGGCAAAACTCATGGAACACCTCCGCTTCAAAGGCCGGGCCTTGGTCAGTAAGCACCTTCTCAGGGTATCCATGTGGTCAGCAGAAATAAGCCTGGAACGCTCTAGCGTTAGTACGACCAGTTAGGTCTTTGACTGGGACAACCACCATGAACCTTGAATAGTGGTCTACTATGGTTAGAGCGTAGGTGTACCCACTTCGGCTGGGGGTGAGCTTTACATGGTCCAGGGCGACCAGCTCCAGCGGTTGATGTGTAACGATCGGGTGTAGGGGCGCCTTCTGGCTGGCCTCGTCCTTCCTTCTCAGCGTGCAAGGACCGCACTCTCGGCACCAGGCCTCTACAGACTCCCGCATCCCACTCCAATAGAACCGCTCCCTCAACAGCATCTCCAGCTTCTTCCATCCGAAGTGTCCGGCACCATCATGGTACGCTTGTAGAACGGTGGGCACATTAGCTTGGGGAATCACCAACTGGCGGATTTTCTCATGAGTCTTCGGGTTAATCAGCTCACGGTACAACTTCCCCTGGTGTAGATACAACCGGGTCCGTTCTAGCCACAGGCGCTGGGCTTCAGATGGGGCGGCAGGGTCTATTCCAGCAGCACCTTGCTCCACCAGGATCTTAACTACGCGGACAGCGGGCGCCTGGTTTTGAGCTTCCTGCCACTCCTGACTGGGCAGCGGGTCCAGATTCGCCCGTTGCTGGTGGACATGCACATTCTCAGTTGGTGGCTGGTGAAATGCAGGCAACTCGATCTCTTCGAGGTCGTCATCCTCGCACCCTTCTTCTGACAAGTGGGGCATCCGAGAGAGTGCATCAGCATTAACGTTGGCACGACCGGCCCTGTATTTGATGGTGAAATCGTAGTTGGCTAGCCTGGCCACCCACCGCTGTTCCAACGCGCTCAACTTGGCCGTGTCCAGGTGGGTCAGCGGATTATTATCCGTGAAAGCGGTGAACTTTGCTGCGGCCAGGTAATGGCGGAACCGCTCGGTGATAGCCCACACCAGCGCCAGGAGCTCGAGCTTGAAAGAGCTGTAGTTCTCAGGATTCCTTTCAGTCGGTCGGAGCTTTCGGCTAGCATAAGCAATCATTTTTCCTTCCCATCTTGGACCTGGGACAAGACTGCCCCCAAGCCCACATTGCTGGCATCGGTGTAGAGGATGAACGGGTTGCTGTAATCGGGATACGCCAGGATCTCCTCTCCAGTCAAGGCCGCTTTCAGTTGACGGAAGGATTCCTCATGCCTCTCTTTCCACACCAGTGGGGCTCCGATGGGTCTACCACCTTTGGTCTGTCCCACGAGGAGGTCTTGCATGGGGGCAGCCATCTTCGTGTACCCCTTGATGAAGCGCCGGTAGTACCCCATCAGACCCAGAAACTGCCTTACTTCCCTCACTGTGGTTGGTCTCGGCCAGTCTTGGATGGCGGTGATCTTCTCGGGGTCGGGGGCGACACCTTCTGCACCCACCATATGCCCCAGGTACTGCACTCTGGGTTTCAGCAGGTGACACTTGGAGGGCTTCAACTTCATCCCGTATTTGGCAAGGGACGCGAACACTTTGGTCAGGTGCTCCAGGTGGGCATCATACGTCTGGGAGTACACAATCACATCATCCAGGTATAACAGGACGGTCTTGAAGTTTAGATGCCCCAGAAAGCACTCCATCAGCCGTTGGAAGGTTCCAGGGGCGTTGCACAGCCTGAACGGCATACTATTGAATTCACAGAGCCCCATTGGGGTGGTCAAGGCAGTTTTCTCCCGGTCCTCCAGTGCCACAGTCACTTGCCAGTACCCGCTGGTGAGGTCAAGGGTGGAGAAGTAATTTGCAGTTCTCAGTGCGGCCAAAGACTCTTCAATACGGGGCAGTGGGTAAGCATCTTTATGCGTTATCTGGTTAATCTTCCGGTAATCCACACACAGCCGCATGGTGCCGTCCTTCTTCTTAACCAGTACCAACGGGGCAGCCCAGGGACTACAGCTATCCCTGATGACCCCTGCCTCCCTCATGTTCCTCAACATGTCCTTGGCACATTGGTAGTGTGCAGGGGGAATAGGCCTGTACCTCTCTTTGATAGGGGGGTGTTCACCGGTGGGAATATGGTGTTGGACCCCTTTAATCTGCCCAAAGTCTAGGGGATGTTTGCTAACAACTTGCTCATACTCCTGTACCACACGGTATACTCCTTCTTTGTGATGTGTAGGGGTATCGTCAGTGCCTACATGTAGCTGTTGGTGCCACTCATCTAACTCCCCTTGGGGCGGGTGAGTGCTGGCAGTCGGTGGTGAGGTTGGGGGAACTGCCTCGCGGATGGTGTGGGGCTCCAGAGTGAGCAACTTGGCAAGTGTAGCATACCGGGGAAGCCTGACTTCTTCCTCCCCGCAGTTCAGCACCCTCACAGGAACTCTCCCCTTCTTTACATCTACCACCCCTCGGGCGGCCATTACTGTGGGCCAGTGTTCGGAGGGCATGGGCTCTATCATGGCAGGGTAGTCACGTCCCTGGGGCCCTACTGCTGCCCTACACCAAATCATCATCTCACTCCTAGGGGGCACAATCAACTGGGCAACATCCATCACTCTCACCCCACCAATCTCTCCTCCTGTCGAGTTCACATGCTGGCGGTACATCAAGGCTCAGATCTCACGCTGCACAGCTCTCTGTCGACTCCCCGCCGCTGTGGCGGCCAGCTGCTGCAGTAGGGTCAGCACATCACTCATACAGTGCTCCATCACATTGGTTCCTAGCACTATCTTCGGGTTATGATCACTGGGTTCATTCATTATCACAATCATACCCTGGTGTTGCAGTTCAGCTCGCCCCACAGTCATGGCCACTTGTTTGTATCCCACTTGGGTCAATGGGAGTCCATCAGCAGCAATCAGTGTTATACTAGCATCTGGGGGAGCCAGCTCATCTTTCCCCCAATACCGTTGATACAGTGTGTATGGTATAGTGGTTACCTGTGATCCAGTGTCCAGGAGAGCCATCACCGGTATGCCGTCCACAGCCACGGGAATGATAGGCCGGGCCCCGATGTACCGGTCCCGCCAGTCTGGGGGGCCATGGGGTTCTACTCCTGAGGATTGGCCCGTGGCCCCAGGGGTTGCTCGTTTAACGGACACCGTCGGGCGTAGTGGCCGTGTTTGCTGCACTTGTAACAGATTGGGGCCCCGTTCCGCGAGCCATTGGCCCTTCTCCGCTGCATCCAGGGGACGTCCTCCGGGTCGTCGGTGAGCTGTATCTCCACCGGTGCTTGAGATCTGGTTGGAGGCTGGAGTGCGGCGAGAATCTTAGCAAGGCCCCCATCCATGCGGCGAACTCGAGCAGCGAGCTCCTCCATTGCCCCGCTTGGGGCTGCAGGCACTGGAGGTGCCGGTCTGGTAGGAGCCACCACAACAGGAGCAGTCTCAACTGGCCACATGGTTGGCTCAGGAGCTTCCAATGCGGGGGGTTGCAGAGCTTTGATGGCCCGTTCTTTTAATACGGCAAAGTCCACGTCAGGGTGTTCTAGGGCCCACAGCCGAAGCTGCTTATGGTCCTCGGAGGACCTCATCCCCTGCACAAACTGCTCACTTAGCATCTTGTTACTGTCCACACTGCTGATGGTGTCCACCCGCTTCAGTGTGCGGAGTGCGGTTTGCAGGCGCAGAGCATAGTCCCGGATGCTATCTGCGGGCCGTTATCGGCATTGATAGAACTGCATCTGCAACTCTGCCTCGGTACGGGTCTCAAATGCAGTCTGCAGCTTTTCACAGATGGTGGCTACAGAGGACCGGTCCCCCTCGGCCCAGGTCTCCGCCTCTTGCTCAGCCGCGCCGGTTAGCTGCCCCAGCACTAGCGCTGCACGCTGCTTATCAGTCAGGGGGTACAATTCTAGCAGCGGACTAAGTTTTTTCCGGAAAACCTGCAAGGTATCAGGTTTCCCATCGTACTGCGCTAGCCAGGCAGCTCCGGGCACATAGGGCAAAGAGAACGGCATCACATGAGCGAGAACTGGGGACGCGGCGCCTCCCGCCAGCGCGGCCGGGACCTGGGCAGGCCCATTCCCATTTACGGGTGCCTCCGCGGCTGCGTCCGCCGCTCTTCCAGCGGCTTCGTCGGGCGCAGACATCTTGTTTCCGTCCCCCTTAGTTTCTTTCCGGCCCCTCCTCTATCGGGGCGGGGGTTTTGGCCTTCGCGCCTCCACTACTCGAGGAGACGCTCGAGCGGGAACTCTTCGCGCCCAAGATGGCGGCTTTTCAAAATTTCTGGCCGGACACCTCCGGCGGTAACAAGGCGCACCTCTACCCAACAGCAGAGCGGTAAGATCCTGTTCGTGACGCCAAGTTGTCGCGGGTGGAGGAGGGGACGCCGCGCTCTCCCACTGCTCGGGTCCAGCTGCTGCTGCTCGGTGGCTCGAGCGATGGGCCGGATCCCGGGGACTCGAGCGGCGCTCCTCGCCCGTGAGTGAAAAGGGGGGTGATTTGGGTTTTGGGGATATTGTCCGTGAAGCCACCCACGGTTGTGGTGATTGTGTGGACACCACCGCTGCTCTGGACGGGGATCCCGGGAGCGGTGACAGGGAGCAGCTTTGGTTGTTAATCCTCCCCTCCGTGGGTAGGGGGTTGGTTGTCCCGGGGCCCGGTGATGGGGTAAGGATTGATGACAGGCGGGTTGCAGGGCCTGATGAGGTGCAGGGGCAGCGCTGTGCCGCACGGCATGGAGGTACTCACTCAGCCCAATGATGATGACACAGTTCACGGTAAAACAAGCGGCTGGATGGACGGGTCCCTCGGACGGCTGCGGTGTTGTTGTTCCCTGCAGGTTAGCGGTGACTGTCTTTTCCCTGCACCTACTCAGTCTGTACGGTTTCGATGGGTTCCCACCGGTAAGCCGCTCCCCGACTTGGATATGGGCCGGAGGAGCCCCTTTTGCCCACAGGCGCTGGCCCTGAAAAATGGTTGCCTTGGCGGTGGCGGTGTCTCTCCCACTAGGTTGGACTGTTGCCTTCTGTCGGGACTTGACTGTTTGGAAACCCAGAGGTCCCCTTCACTAACGGATTCGGCAACTTCATGGCGACTCCTAGCCTTGCCGGGGTCCGAAAGGCCCCTGCCACTGGTGCTGGCTTCTCTTTGTATACCGGTCCGGTACCGCCGGGCCACCACCCGTCCACGGTCCTTACGTTAGACTCCAATCGGCCACTCCTGCTCACTTAGCATCTTGTTACTGTCCACACCGTCTGCCAACCTTGCTTTCTCGCCCGGGCCACACACCCGGACGCTCTTCAGACTGTTTGTTTGCTCTAGTACCACTTCACTTCCTCACTCCTCCAACTCCTGAACTAATCTGACTCTTTTCCCTCCTCCAGGACTGTGAATTCCTCGGTGGGTGGAGACCAACCGCCTGGCTCCACCCCCTGGAGGAAGGCAACAAGGGTTTTGTGTCTGACCTTGATGTGCCTGCAGGGAGTGTGGGGTGTGTTGGTGTTGTTCTCTGTGGCCCCTGGCTTGTCCAGGGCGACACATAAATATGGGGGCTGGCTGTTACTAAAGCATGGAGCAGGCCATGCCCCTGTTCTCAGACTGCAGGGAAGCAGCTATAAATATGGGGGCTGGCTGTTACTAAAGCATGGAGCAGGCCATGCCCCCTGTTCTCAGACTGCAGGGAAGCAGCTATTAATATGGGGGCTGGCTGTTACTAAAGCATGGAGCAGGCCATGCCCCCTGTTCTCAGACTGCAGGGAAGCAGCTATAAATATGGGGGCTGGCTTTTACTAAAGCATGGAGCAGGCCATGCCCCCTGTTCTTAGATTGCAGGGATGCAGCTATTAATATGGGGGCTGGCTGTTACTAAAGCATTTAGCAGGCCATTCCCCCTGTTCTCAGACTGCAGTGAAGCAGCTATAAATATGGGGGCTGGCTGTTACTAAAGCATTTAGCAGGTCATGCCCCCTGTTCTCAGACTGCAGGGTAGCAGCTATTAATATGGGGGCTGGCTGTTACTAAAACATGGAGCACACCATGCCCCCTGTTCTCAGACTGCAGGGTAGCAGCTATTACCAATAGCATAGAGTAGGCCACGACCCTGATGTGTCTTGTAATGTCCCAGAGGGGAGGGGGAGCAGCAAAGAGCAGCTCCAGCATCACCTGAATTAGAGGTACAGGAACAGTATTGTGCATATCATTTTTGTAGTTATTAATAATAATAATAATAATAATAATAACATTTATTATTTGTAGTTTATGAGGGCAGGGACAGTAGAAGAATTTATTTTCTCTCTGGAGTACCCCTTTAACCAAATGAAACAACTTAAAAATGTGATTCACTTGCAACACCACGTACAACCAATAGACATGAATGGGAAAAATGCAACCATGTTTCTTTAACCTCATGTAGCCCTTTATTTGCTTTGCTTATATTAATATATCATGTGTTTCTTTCTTGTACAGGAAGAGTGTTTGGGAACCGAAGTGTAAGGACAAGGATCTTTCAAAATATGTGACATATCAAAGTATTCGGTCAGAACAGACAATATGGCTGTGATTTAAAGCTTTGCTTGTCTTCTCTGTGGATCTTTTATCAAGATTAGTAGCAATCTTCTGAAATTGTCTCAAATAATAAAAAAAATATGATTTCTCATTCTACAAATCAATAAAATCTGTTGAGCATTGAAAATATTTTTTTTTTTCCCCAATAAATAAAGCTACGTACATATAATCACCCTGGTTAGTGAAACATAGTATTAGTTGCATAGATTTAGCTGTGTAACCATTTGTCCAAAGTGTCTCAAGGCTGCTTTACACCAGGCAATCTATCGTGCGATAGATCGTCGGGGTCACGGTTTTTGTGACGCACATCCGGCATCGCTGGCGATGCCGGCCTGTGTGACACCTCCTAGCGACGCAGTATCGCTCAAAAATCGTGAGTCGGGTACTGCTCGTTAGGTTCCATAATATCGTTTACTTTAGTTGACCATCGTTTCCGTGGTAGCACACGTCGCTCCGTGTGACACCACGGGAACGATGAGCAGCTCACCTGCCTCCCGCGGCCCGCCGCCGTCTCTATGTGGAAGGAAGGAGGTGGGCGGGATGTTTACGTCCCGCTCATCTCCGCCCCTCCGCTTCTATTGGCCGGCGCCCGTGTGACGTCGCTGTGACGCCGAACGTCCCTCCCACTCCAGGAAGTGGACGTTCGCCGCCCACAGCGAGGTCGCACGAGAGGTAAGTATGTGTGACGGGGTTTACTAACTTTGTGCGACACGGGCAGCGATTTGCCCGTGACGCAAAAAGGACGGGGGCGGGTACGATCGATTGTGAAATCGCACAATCGGTCGTACCGTGTAAAGCAGGCTTCAGTCAGGAGATATTTTTCAACATGACATTTCACCTGTGTAGCCTAAAGCCTGCTTTACACGTTGCAATTAGTTGTACAATCGCATTTGCGATGTGACACGCCCAGGTTGCATACGGGATCTTATGAGATTGCACGTAGGTCATTCATTTGCCGTCACACGAGCGTTGGTAGTCTATGTTAAATTGATCAATTTTGTGTGCGATCCTTTAGATCATGTGTTCTGTGACGTATGCATTGGGTACCCTTTTTTTTTTTTAATTTATTGACTTGCCAAGCGTGTGTAATGTGTAGGGATGCGTTTTTATTATGTCATCTGCCATTCAGCTCTGCTACATGGCCGCTGACAGTAGATACAGACAGCCATGTAGCAGAGCTGAATGGCAGATGACAGCAGACACAGACAGAGCCGCACTGTCAGAATGAACTCGGGTTAACTTCACCAGACTTCATTGTCATGCTGCGGCTCTGTCTGTGTCGTGTCCTGATTAGCGGTCACCAGTGAAGGACTCACCGGTGACCGCTAAACTCCTGAGTGACTGAAGTGAGCAGCCCTCTCTCATACTCACCGATCCCCGATCAACGGCGTGGCACTGCACGGCATTCACACTGCTCCGGCGGCTTTTACTATTTTGAAAAAGCCGGCCGCTCATTAAACAATCTCGTATTCCCTGCTTTCCACGCCCACTGGCGCCTATGATTGGTTGCAGTGAGACACGCCCCCACGCTGAGTGACAGGTGTCTCACTGCACCCAATCACAGCAGCCGGTGGGCGTGTCTATACTGTGCAGTGAAATAAATAATTAAATAATTAAAAAAAACAGCGTGTGGTCCCCCCAATTTTAATACCAGCCAGATAAAGTCATACGGCTGAAGGCTGGTATTCTCAGGATGGGGAGCTCCACGTTATGGGGAGCCCCCCAGCCTAACAATATCAGTCAGCAGGCGCCCAGAATTGCCGCATACATTATATGCGACAGTTCTGGGACTGTACCCGGCTCTTCCCGATTTGCCCTGGTGCGTTGGCAAATCGGGGTAATAAGGAGTTATTGGCAGCCCATAGCTGCCAATAAGTCCTAGATTAATCATGTCAGGCGTCTCCACGAGATACCTTCCATGATTAATCTGTAAATTACAGTAAATAAACACATACACCCGAACAATCCTTTATTAGAAAAAAAAACACTAACAAATTGCCTTGTTCACCAATTTTATAAGCCCGAAAAAGCCCTCCATGTCCGGCGTAATCCAGGATGGTCCAGCGTCGCTTCCAGCTCTGCTGCATGCAGGTGACCGGAGCTGCAGAAGACACCGCCGCTCCTGTTAGCGCCACGCAGCTAATGAAGGGAATAGCGCAATCAGCTGTATTCAGCGTTGGCCGCGAGTAACCTCAGTGACAGCACAGCTGATCGCGCTATTCCATTCATTAGCTGCGTGGAGCTGACAGGAGCGGCGGTGTCTTCTGCAGCTCCGGTCACCTTCATGCAGCAGAGCTGGAAGCGATGCTGGACCATCCTGGATTATGCCGGAGGGCTTTTTCGGGCTTATAAAATTGGTGAACAAGGCAATTTCTAAGTGTTTTTTTTTCTAATAAAGGATTGTTCGGGTGTGTGTGTTTATTTACTGTAATTTACAGATTAATCATGGAAGGTATCTCGTGGAGACATGATTAATCTAGGACTTATTGGCAGCTATGGGCTGCCAATAACTCCTTATTACCCCGATTTGCCAACGCACCAGGGCAAATCGGGAAGAGCCGGGTACAGTCCCAGAACTGTCGCATATAATGTATGTGGCAATTCTGGGTGGCTGCTGACTGATATTGTTAGGCTGGGGGGCTCCCCATAACGTGGGGTTCCCCATCCTGAGAATACCAGCCTTCAGCCGTATGGCTTTACCTGGCTGGTATTAAAATTGGGGGGGACCGCACGCCGTTTTTTTTAATTATTTATTTATTTATTTTACTGCACAGTATAGACACGCCCACCGGCTGCTGTGATTGGGTGCAGTGAGACAGCTGTCACTTAGCGTGAGGGGGCGTGTCTCACTGCAACCAATTACAGGCGTCTGTGGGCGGGGAAAGCAGGGAATACGAGATTGATTAATGAGCGGCCGGCATATTCAAAGTAATTGTTGCCGCGTATTCTCTGCACAGCTGTTCCTCGCAGATGACCGCTAATCAGTATGTGGCACACAGACAGAGCCACGGCATGACAATGAAGTCGGGTGAAGTTCACCCGAGTTCATTCTCATCGCGCAACTCTGTCTGCTGTCAGCCGACATGTATCAACGACATTGTGCAACACACAAACGGACATTCCACACGGATATTCCACGTACACATACACGGGCATTTTACACACAAACACGGACATTTTACACGTACACACAGCTCGCATACGCCATCACACGGACGCCATACGTACCGGAGAAACACCCCAAAAAAACGGACCACGGACCCGAAAAACGGACCGTGTCACAGGGACATTTTTTTTGCGGAAGTGTGTTTTAGGCCTAAAGCAGTGTGTGTCACTATGTCCATCCACTATCATCCAGAAACCAGAATACAAGAGCACTTTTAAGAGCTGATAGCACAGAACAAAGTCACAGAAGGGAGGGAGAGATTGTGGATTAGGTAGAGAATTGGGACCTATTTCCACAATATTTAGGGGTTCTCAGCCTGCCTTGTGGCATCCAGATCGCCCACATTAATACATTGCTAGTGGCTTTTGCAAATAATTACAAAGCAGCACTCTAGCAATCAGTGCTACCTGATACAGTAAAGCACCATTCCTGTTTCCACGATATTTGGGGGTTCACAGCCTGACTTCTGCTGTCTTTCCACATCAGCCACATTAATACGTTGCTAGTGGATTTTGAAAAAAATTACAAAGCAGTACATTACTGCTGTCTGATAGAGTAAAGCATTGTTCCTGTTTCCATGATATTTATGGGTTCACAGCCTGACTTGTGACATCTACGTCACCCATATTAATACGTTCCTAGTGGCTTTTGCTAATAATTACAAAGCAGTACTCTAGCAATCAGTGCTGCTTTTTTCAAATAATGTGTAATTAAACGCAAATAGCCACATTAATATGTTGCTAGTGACCTTTGCAAAGACAAAGCAGGACTCTACCATTTTGTGCTGCCTGGTACAAAGTACACACTTGTACTTTCTCCACAATATTTTTGGGGTAAAAGTTTGCTTGGCTTGGGCTATCAACATCTGCAAATATGTCAGCAAAACGCAAAATTACAAAAAAGGCAGTTGTTAAGGGACAGGGACGTGGATGTGGGCATGGTGTTGTCAGTGGTGGGCGACAAGGCACTGAGTCTGTGTCAGGTCAGAAGATTGCTTGATGCATACACACAGGGTCGGCCTTAGGCGGGCTTTGCACTCTACGACTTCGCAGGTGCGATGTCAGTGGGGTCAAATTGAAAATGACGCACTTCCGGCATCGCATGCAACATCGTAGTGTGTAAATGCTCGATGATACGATTAACGAGCGCAAAAGCGTCGTAATCGTATCATCGGTGCAGCGTCGGCGTAATCCATAATTACGCTGACGCGACAGTCCGATGTTGTTCCTCGCTCCTGTGGCAGCACACATCGCTGTGTGTGAAGCCGCAGGAGCGAGGAACATCTCCTACCGGCGTCACTGCGGCTTCCGTAGGATATGCGGAAGGAAGGAGGTGGGCGGGATGTTTACATCCTGCTCATCTCCGCCCCTCCGCTCCTATTGGCCGCCTGCCGTGTGACGTCGCAGTGACGCCGCACGACCCGCCCCCTTAACAATGAGGCGGGTCGCCGGCCAGAGCGACGGTCGCAGGACAGGTGAGTCCATGTGAAGCTGCCGTAGCGATAATGTTCACTACGGCAGCTATCACAAGGATATCGCAGCTGCGACGGGGGCGGGGACTATCGCGCTCGGCATCGCAGCATCGGCCTGCGATGTCGCAGCGTGCAAAGTATCCCTTAGGCTAAATGGCGCCCTGTGCCAAATTACCCTTTGGTGCCCCCAAACCATGTCACAGGCGACCTGCAGCCAATCAGCAGCTGGTTTACGCTCTCATCCTTTAGATAAAACTGACATCCAGACGAAGTCATAAAACAGCAGCAGCTGGATTACAGTTTTGAAAGAGGGATAGTGAAGCAGCCGCTGATTGGCTGCAGATCACAAGACCCGCGTGCCTGGTTGTATTGCTTTTCTGCTGCATTTGTTTTTTTCATGTACTGTAAAATGACAAAAAAGCCTCGCCCTAAGTATACTGCAATTTAGTTATTAAAAAAAAATCATTTGCAAAAACCACCCTGAAAGTCTATATGTATGCGCCGTTGTTACTGGCTTCATTTCTGGTGTCTATTCAATGACGGTATTCTGTGTCCTTTAAGTATATAGAGCGAGTGGCTTCTTCCAATTTTAGCCGCCCCACGAATGAGAAGGTCACTTCTTTTAGCCGTTTCATGGCTTTTGAAGCCCACAGCAGCTAAAATAATTAACCAAAGACGGAACATGTGCACAGCAAAATAATTTTGAAATTGCTGTGCATCATGTCCCTTTGCTATGGTGTATTTGCAGCGCTTTTTTAGTCAGGTACTCCCTCTGTTGCTCTCACGCTTTATCTGTTGCGCACAGAAACATGTCCGATTTTTTCCGGCATCACTGATATCCCACAGACCACACTATGGTGTGATCCGTGAAACATGTACCAGAAAAACACGGACATTGAAAATAAAGTGATTTTTACATTCAACTTCTCCAGCTGTCTCCGATCTCTGCTGGCTGCTGCTTCCTGCCCGGCTAATTACTGTCATGCATAGTCATTTATGCATGGCACAGGCGACCCGGAAGTACTTGCAGAGGGCAGACACAGCGGCGGCCAGATGCAGCAGAGCCGGAGAGTTCAGCACCACGGACAGCAGGAGCGGGGGCAGGTGAGTTTATCTCCATGTGTTATCATGTATCACAGATCACGGATTGCACATTGACAACCCACGTGTGCTGTGAATCACGGCACACAGAGGGACACATGCGCTTTTAACACGTCAGTGAAAAACGTCTGTTTTTCACTGACATGCAAAACAGGCCTAAAATCTTAAATCTTAGCATATGTCAGAACGGATGCAGTCAGTAATCTCTGGTGAGGTAGCAAAAGCCTGCTGACAGATTCTCTTTGTTGCTGCTGTTACAGTGATACCAGATTTATATTGTTCAACTTCTATCACACAGTGAAAATGCTTTTTTTATAAAAAAAAAAAAGTTTTTTCGTCGCCATATTGTGAGAACTGTAACTTTTTTCTTTTTGGAGCGAACAGGGCTGTGTTTTTTGCACAATAAGCTGAAGGATTTTTGGTACTATTATGGGGTACATACCAGTTCTTGTTTGCTATTTATTCAGATTTTTGAGGGAAAACCAGCGGTTCGCTTATTCTTTTAAATTTTTTGCTCAGTTCACCATGCGATAAAAGTGATGACTGATTTATTCTTCGGGTCAGAACGATTACACTATACCAGATTTATACAATTTTTTATACTTTGCGACTTTTGCACACTAAAAGCAATATTTTACAAAAATTAATTTCTTTTTGCATCGCCATATTCTGAGAGCTGTAACTTTTTTAATTTTTTTGTTCAAAAGAGCTTTTAGGGCTTATTCCTTCACATATGACTTTTGTTGGCTTTTTATTCCATTTTTGTGTTTTCAGTAAGACTAAAAAACAAGGGGAATGAGAAGGGGTTGTCCATGTAGTGGACTTCCCTTTTATGGACTGGAGTGGGGCATCATTTTATTACAAAGGGTGTATGTGGTTATGCTTCAAGGAGGTGCCATTTTACAGTAATGGTGCATATTAATATACTACTATGTACGGACTCTCACATACACACACACACACACACACACACACACACACACACACACACAAACACACAATTACTGCTGCTACGCAGACGGCTTAGCAAGCAGTAGGCAACTGAATAGATTGTTCTATTATTTCAATTTAATGTATGGTTCTTATTGTTTGTTTTGGGAAAGTGAAACAATAATTTATGAACCCAACTGCAAACAGTGCTTTTCATGTTGCGTGGTTTTGCTGTACACTGTGGGTCCCACCAAATACAAGACTTAAAATGAAGCATAAATCGCAAAGGGAATTTCACTGTGCTACAATGCGGCCTAGCGGGGCTGTGCAACCACCGCCTGCCCCATCACGTGCATCTGCGTGCTCTTCATCCTCTGTCACTGTGGGGACAGCAGTCTCACATGGTTTTTCACACTGAACTTTCACCCCGTTACCCGTAAGCGAAAGTGTGATTGGCAGGTCATCACTTGTTTTTTAAGTGCAAACAGATGGTATTGTTGAGCTGTCAGACATCGAGAGAACCACCATTGGCTGAAGGAAACATTATATCCACGCCTGCACCTTCGTCACAGATTGGCTGGACTACCTGCAGTTAATAATTGCGTTCCACAAATGGAAAGGAGTGTAGAATGCACATGTGTTGTACCTTGCTTGGCAGCAAAGGAACACTAACTTAGTATTCCAAACAATTTTATGATGGCAGAAAAAGAGTCAGCTCTTTGGGCAAATAAAATAGCGTGGAAAAAGTGGGCAGGGGGGTACAGTGGCCGTGTTCTGTGGGTACCAGGACAATAAAGGAAGCCTCACTTTCTATCCCTCCTAATGATGAAATGCAGCAAGGAATTCCCTGAGTTTGCTATAAAAATGATTGATTGCTCTCAGTGAGAGAAACAAAATTAAAATTTTGTAGTTGTGATACCTTTTAATGGCTAACTAAAATAAAATATGATGTTATAAAGCAAGCTTTCGAGACATCTCAGGTCTCTTCCTCAGGCATTGTATCACAACTACAAAATTTTAATTTTGTTTCTCTCACTGAGAGCAATCAATCATTTTTCAACTGGCTAACACGGTACCAAAACCTTTTTCTTTTTGCTATAAAAATAGCGTTGCAAAATGTGCATGAGGGTGTCATGCAGAGGTGCTAGAAATAGCTTGGCACCAGTGGGGCACAAATGGAGTACAACAGCCACTTTTTGGATGCCACTAACTGGCAGCAGTTTTTGCTATTATTATAGCTTATTAAAAACAGAGCAGGAGGGTGTAATACAGGGGTGCTAGAAATAGTTTGGCACCAGTGGGGCACAAATGGAGTACAACAGCCACTTTTTGGATGCCACTAAGTTGCAGCATTTTTTGCTATTATTATAGCTTATTAAAAACAGAGCAGGAGGGTGTAATGCAGAGGTGCTAGAAATAGCTTGGCACCAGTGGGGCACTAATGGAGTAAAACAGCCACTTTTAGGATGCCACTAAGTTTCCTCAGTGTTTGCTAGTATAATGACTTAGTAAAAATGAGTTTGAGTGTGCAATGCAAAGGTGCTGCAAATATCTTTGCACCAGTGGGACAATTATGAAGTCCAACAGCCACTTTTAGAATGCCACTAAGTTTCCTCAGTGCTTGCTAGTATAATGGCTTAGTAAAAATGAGTTTAAGTGTGCAATGCAGTGGTGCTGCAAATAGCTTGGCACCAGTGGGGCACAAATGGAGTACAACAGCCACTTTTTGGATGCCACTAAGTTTCCTCAGTGTTTGCTAGTATAATGGCTTAGTAACAATGAGCTTGAGTGTGCAAAGGGCTGGAGGGTACAGTGGCAGGGTTGTGGGTCTGTGTAGAGGAAAGGAAGCCTCACTTTATATCCTTCCTAATGGGGAAATGCAGCGAGGAAGTCCCTGACCTTAGCTACACAGACGCTGTTATCTTGTGTAGCTGTTAAAATCTGTTTTCACGGACCTGACTGTCACCTATGGCTCTGAGCCTGCTGTTATTAGCCCTTACAAGGGCTAAAAGAAACTTCTATCCCTATTATTCTGTATAGCGCTGTGTGTAGAGCATACACAGCAGTATCAGGGACAGGAGCTACGCCAGCGGTGAATGACACCCAGACGCAGAAGGCAGATAATGGCGTCCTGACGGGCAGATGCCTGTTTTTATAATGCAGGGACATGTGACATGGACATCCTATCACACATGCCGTTGCTTCTCTGGCTAAAAGTCCACTTAGCTGTGTATGTGTCTGGGATTGGCTGACATGCTGGCCCGTCCCACTACACGCGCACGCTTAGGGAAGGAAGACAAGGAAAAAAAAAACAAAAAACGGCGGTCGCCATTATCCCAGAAGCAGTGATCTGAATGCGCTGTTCCCGCACACTATACGCTGAAATTTCATAATAGTGTGAGTCACAGAGTGACTTACACTATTACAGTGGAAAGCCAGCTAGTAATTAGCTTGGCTTTCTGCTGCTAGATCCGTTCTCGAACGTAACTAGAACTATCGAGCTTTAGCAAAAAGCTCGAGTTCTAGTTCGATCTAGAACAGCCCTCAAAATCACTCGAACCACGAACTGGAGAACCACGAAACACGAACCGCACTCAACTCTAATTGTGACGCCAGTGGTCCGTCTCTTCATGTTGTGCACTGTTCAAACGGAAAATATATCAACAACAGGCAGACTACAGAAAAGCTTACTAACAAAGGTTAGAGAGGGGCTTTCTGAGAGGGCTTTTTACAGTTTGTCTTTTCCCAATTAGCCGTTTAAGTATGCTTAATGAAAGTACTAATTCTTTCATAGGCCACCCATTCTTAGTATTTGACGTTACTTATGTTGCAGTATCAGGCTTCGCAGCAGGTTGCAACACATTCATCACCCTTGCCTGTCCCCAGTTGGGCTCAGAAGTAGAGATGAGCGAACCGGTCGTGGTTCGGCTCGAGTTCGGTTCGTCGAACGGAGGTCTCGTTCGAGTTCGGTTCGACGAGCGTTCGACGAACCGAGCTCGAACCGCATAGGAAACAATGGCAGGCATTCACAAACACATAAAAACACCTAGAAAACACCCTCAAAGGTGTCCAAAAGGTGACAAACAACTCACAACACAACACAAACACATGGGAAAGTGACAAGGACATATACTCATGCGAAAACAAAAGAGCTGGACAAGGAAAAAGAGGAGGAGACACAGATATAGGCATGGCATGCCCTTCTAAAATCATGTAAAACACCGCAAGGTGACTCCAAGCGGAGTCTCCCTTTTTTCCAAAAATTGGGCCACACACACACCCCATCAGGGGCAGCACTTGTGCCCCAGTTGTACACTTCACAGCTAGATTTGCATCAAGCACATTGAAAAATACGCCATACTTAACCGTCACCAGGATGACACCGGGGTAGGTAGCAAAGTCTTTCCTGATCCTAGCTCTGTTCATCTTGGATCATTTTTAAAAACAATGTAAGCAAGGGTTACTCCAAGCGGAGTCTCCCTTTTTTCCAAAAATTGGGCCCCACAGACACACCCACCCCTTCAGTGGCAGCAGCTGTGCCCCAGTTGTACACTTCACAGCTAGATTTGCATCAAGCACATTCAAAAATACGCCATTCTTAACCGTCCCCAGGATGACACCGGGGTAGGTAGATAAAGTCTTTGCTGAACCATGACTTGTTCATCTTGGATCATTTTTAAAAACAATGTAAGCAAGGGTTACTCCAAGCGGAGTCTCCCTTTTTTCCAAAAATTGGGCCCCACAGCACACCAACCCCTTCAGTGGCAGCAGTTGTGCCCCAGTTGTACATTTCACAGCTAGATTTGCATCAAGCACATTCAAAAATACGCCATTCTTAACCGTCCCCAGGATGACACCGGGGTAGGTAGATAAAGTCTTTGCTGAACCATGACTTGTTCATCTTGGATCATTTTTAAAAACAATGTAAGCAAGGGTTACTCCAAGCGGAGTCTCCCTTTTTTCCAAAAATTGGGCCCCACAGACACACCATCAGTGGCAGCACTTGTGCCCTAGTTGCAAACAGGATGTTTTGATTTGCATCAAGCACATTCCAAATCCACAAGCATTTACTCTCCCCAGGATGACACAGGGGTAGTAAATTCCTTGTGGATCCATGACTTGTTCATTTTGATGAACGTTAGTCTGTCCACATTGTCACTGGACAGACGCGTGCGCTTATCTGTCAGCACACACCCAGCAGCACTGAAGACACGTTCAGAGACAACGCGGGCGGCTGGACACAACAAAATCTCCAAGGCGTAACTGGAGAGCTCTGGCCATTTTTCAAGATGTGAAGCCCAAAATGAGCAAGGCTCCATTTGCAAAGTCATGGCATCAATGTTCATTTGGAGATACTCCTATATCATCCTGTCCAGCCATTGACTATGTGTCAAACTTGTTGTCTCTGGTGGCCTTGCAAAGGACGGTCTAAAAAAATTATGAAAAGATTCCATAAAATTGCTGTTACCAGCACCAGATACAGTGCTACTGGTACGGGTAGACTGTTGAAGATGATGAGACCGTCCCATGTTTGTCAAGTTACAACTGGGAGATTCACTTCCTGCACCTGCACGGTTGTTTGGTGGAAAAGCCGAGCTAAGATCGAGGAACAGCTTCTGCTGATACTCCTGCATACGTGCGTCCCTTTCTATGGCTTGAATTATGTCACAAAATTTGGACTTGTACCGGGGATCTAATAGTGTGGCAAGCCAGTAGTCATCATCACTTCTAATTTTGACAATACGAGGGTCATGTTGGAGGTAGTGCAGCAAGAAGGCGCTCATGTGTCTTGCGCAGCCATGCGGACCAAGTCCACGCTGTGTTTGTGGCATAGAGGTGCTAACCGTTCTTTCTTCCTCTGACATCTCCCCCCAACCTCTTTCAACTGAAATTTGACCAAGGTCTCCCTCATCCGCTGAGTCTTCCATGTCCATGGACAGTTCGTCATCCATTTCTTCATGTTCTCCTGCACCTTCCTCAACATTTCGCCTGCTACCATGCTCCCTTGTTGATCCCTGTCCCCCATGGTCCCATGCCTGCCGCGATGGTGATGATGAACGTCTGGACCTTGGTGATGTTGTTGTCCCTTGTGCATATGAATCCTCCTGTAGTTCCTCCCCTTCCTGTTGTCCCAACCCCTGACTCCGAATAGTGTTTAGCGTGTGCTCCAGCATGTAAATGACTGGAATTGTCATGCTGATAATGGCATTGTCAGCGCTAAACATATTCGTCGCCATGTCGAAACTGTGCAGAGGGTGCATAGGTCCTTGATCTGAGACCACTCCATCAGGGTGATCTGCCCCACCTCTGCATCTCGTTGGCCCAGGCTATACGTCATGACGTGTTGCACCAGGGCTCGGCGGTGCTGCCACAGTCGCTGTAACATGTGGAGAGTCGAATTCCAGAGTGTCGCCACATCGCATTTCAGGCGATGAACCGGCAGGCCGAAAGACTTCTGGAGCGATGCAAGTCGCTCAGCTGCGGCGCTTGAACGGCGGAAGTGAGCAGACAGTTTTTGTGCCCTGTTCAGAAGGCCATCTAGGCCGGGATAGTGTGTTAAAAATTGCTGGACAACAAGGTTCAACACGTGAGCCATACAAGGCACGTGTGTCACCTTGCCCAGGCGAAGGGCCGCACCCAGGTTTTCAGCATTGTCGCACACGGCCTTACCAGGCTGCAGGTTGAGTGGAGACAACCATTTATTAAACTCGGACCGCAGAGCTGACCACAACTCCTCAGCTGTGTGACTCTTATTCCCAAGACATGTCAAGCTAAAGACCGCCTGATGCCGTTGCGCTCTGCTGCCAGCATAGTAATGAGGGGTGCGTGATTCCTTCTGCGCAGTGAGAACGCTGGTGGCCTGACTAGGCAGGCTTGGGGCAGAGGTGGAGGACCCAGATGAGGTGGCGGAACTTGGACAGACAGAGGATTGACACACAAGTCGTGGGGACGGCAAGACTTGTGCAGCAGACCCTTCACCATCTATCACCATAGTTACCCAGTGCCCAGTCAGCGACATGTAACCTCCCTGTCCATGCTTACTGGTCCAAGTATCGGTGGTGAAATGCACCCGTTGACACACAGAGTTTCTCAAGGAAGCGGTGATGTTGTGTGCGACATGCTGGTGTAGCGCGGGCACACCTTTCTTAGAGAAGTAGTGGCGACTGGGCATCTGGTACTGGGGCACAGCGACAGACATAAGGTCTCTAAAATCCTGTGTGTCCACCAGGCGGAAAGGCAGCATTTCGGTAGCCAAGAGCTTACAGAGGGATAAAGTCAACCTCGCAGGAAATGGCCTTTTATTTGTCCACATCTGAGGGACAGAGATCTGGCTGCTGTGTGTAGACGGTGTTGAGTAGGGTGTCCCTGGAAAAATGCAGCTTTGTGAGGAAAGTGCAGGCGTAGACATGATGTTGCCTTCATCCAACGTTGGTGCTATCGATGTCTGAGAGAGCTGTACACACGCACTTGTTTCCCCTTCCAAACCAACTGACGACCTACCAAGCAAACTGCCTGTTGCGGTTACAGTGGTGGAAGTTGTGCATGGAAAACCAGGTGTGACAGCTGTCCCCACAGTCCTAGAAGATGAAGAGCGCAAGGATGCACTAGAAGGGGCAGGCGGTGGATGGTTCGCTCCGCTAGGCCGCATTGCAGCACGGTGAGCTTCCCACCGGGACATATGATATTTATTCATGTGATGATTCATGGAAGAAGTTGTCAAACTGCTGAGGTTTTGAACTCTACAAACAGAATCATGACAAATTTTACAGATCACATAATTTGGGCAATCTTTTGCTATGTCAAAAAAGGACCAGGCTAGGCAAGGCTTAGAGGGCATGCGACCTGCTGATCCACCCCGACTAGTGCTCAGAGGCAGAGTGGTGGCTGAGGATGCAGTTGTAGACGTGCTACCAGTACTCCGACTCTGTCCAGGAAGGCGCAAGGTAACTTCGTCATCAGTTGCATCCTCCTCCACCACCTCTGTTGACCTCCTCGAGTGCCTGACTGTGGGTTGACAGTAGGTGGGATCTAGAACTTCCTCATCAATTGTTGTGTTTGCACTCCCCTCACCCTCAGACCGAGCCTCTTCTTGCCCTGACCGAATATTTAAGTTGTCATCCTAATCTGGTATCTGCGTCTCATCGTCATCAGTATGTTCCTCATTGTCTATAACAACAGGTGTTACAGTTGGTGAAAAAGGGTCAACATTATGCTCAGAAACTTGGTCCTCATGGCCTGAATCAGAGTCACAAAGGTTCTGGGCATCACTGCAGACCATTTCCTGGTCTGTACTCACTGTAGCTTGGGAGCAGACCTCTGATTCCCAGGCTATAGTGTGACTGAACAGCTCTGCAGACTCAGCCATCTGAGTTCCACCATACTGTGCAGGGCGGATGGAGACTTCAGAGCTGGGAGAAAGCAAGTTTGATTGGGATGACAACTCAGAGGACTGGTGTTTTTTGGATGCGGTAGTTGAGGTGGCGGAGAGGGCACTTGTTGGACCACTTGAGATCCATTCAAGCATTTTCCTTTTTTGGCCATCATCTACCTTTGTTCCAGTTGTCCGTGTCCGTAAAAAAGGGAGCACATTGGATTGTCCACGGTAAGTAGTAGACATCTTACTTTTGCTGGAAGATGGTTTATCTTCAGCAGATGTTAATGGAGCTTTGCCACCTTCCCCATGGACAAACCCTTTTTTTCCTTTTCCAACACGCCTCTTACCCTTTCCACCAGCATCTGTCATTTTGCCACTCATTTTGATTGCGACAAGATTGTGCACTTAAAATGTGGTAGTAAAAATTGAGAGGTGGTGTAGATTGCAGCGGTGGTCTATCTTTATTAACAGCAGAATAAACAACAATAATTATCACTGACAATGCAACTACGGCCCTTAAACTGGCAGCAGTGTTTGCTAGTAATCTTAGCACTTGTGGGACAATACAGAAGTCCAACAGCCACGTTTAGGATGCCACTAAATTCACTCAGTGTTTGCTAGTATAATGGCTTAGTAACAATGAGTTTGAGTGTGCAATGCAGGTAGAGGTGCTGCAAATACCTTTGCACTTGTGGGACAATACAGAAGTCCAACAGCCACGTTTAGGATGCCACTAAGTTCACTCAGTGTTTGCTAGTATAATGGCTTAGTAACAATGAGTTTGAGTGTGCAATGCAGGCAGACGTGCTGTAAATATCTTTGCACTTGTGGGACAATACAGAAGTCCAACAGCCACGTTTAGGATGCCACTAAGTTCACTCAGTGTTTGCTAGTATAATGGCTTAGTAACAATGAGTTTGAGTGTACAATGCAGGCAGACGTGTTGCAAATATCTTTGCACTACTGGGACTATACAGAAGTCCAATAGCCACGTTTAGGATGCCACTAAGTTCACTCAGTGTTTGCTAGTATAATGGCTTAGTAACAATGAGTTTGAGTGTGCAATGCAGGCAGACGTGCTGCAAATATCTTTGCACTTGTGGGACAATACAGAAGTCCAACAGCCACGTTTAGGATGCCACTAAGTTCACTCAGTGTTTGCTAGTATAATGGCTTAGTAACAATGAGTTTGAGTGTGCAATGCAGGCAGACGTGCTGCAAATATCTTTGCACTAGTGGGACAATACAGAAGTCCAATAGCCACGTTTAGGATGCCACTAAGTTCACTCAGTGTTTGCTAGTATAATGGCTTAGTAACAATGAGTTTGAGGGTGCAAAGGGCAGGAGGGTACAGTGGCAGGGTTGTGGGTCTCTGGGCAGAGGAAAGGAAGCCTGCCTTTCTATCCCTCCTAATGGGGAAATGCAGCGAGGAAATCCCTGACCTTAGCTACACAGACAGTGTAATCTTGTCTAGCTGTTAAACTCTGTTTTCACGGACCTGTCACCTATGGCTCTGACCCTGCCGGTATGAGCCCTTAAAAGGACTGAGAGAAATTGCAATCCTTATGCTGTACAGCGCTGTGTATGGAGCGTACACAGCAGTATCGGCGATAGGAGCTGCGCCAGTGATGACTGACACCAAGGACGCAGAAGGCAGATAATGGCGTGCTGGAGGAAAATGTCCGGTTTTATAATGCAGGGACATGTGACATGGACATCCTATCACACATGCCGTTGCTTCTCTGGCTAAAAGTCCACTTAGCTGTGTGTGTGTCTGGGATTGGCTGACATGCTGGCCCGCCCCACTACACGCGCACGCTTAGGGAAGGAAGACAAGGGAAAAAAAAAAAAAAATGGTGATCGCCATTATCCATACAGCAGTGATCTGAATGCGCTGTTACCGCACATTATACACTGAAATTTCATAATAGTGTGAGTCACAGAGTGACTTACTCTATTACAGCGGAAAGCCAGCTAGGAATTAGCTGGTCTTTTTGCTGCTAGAACCGTTTTCGAACGCATCTAGAACTATCGAGCTTTAGCAAAAAGCTTGAGTTCTAGTTCTATCTAGAACAGCCCCCAAAATCACTCGAGCCGCGAACTGGAGAACCTCGAACCGCGAACCGCGCTCAACTCTACTCAGAAGCTAAATGTCTATCATGACTAGAGTTGAGCGCGGTTCGCGGTTCGAGGTTCTCCAGTTCGCGGTTCGAGTGATTTTGGGGGCAGTTCTAGATCGAACTAGAACTCGAGCTTTTTGCTAAAGTTCGATAGTTCTAGATATGTTCGAGAACGGTTCTAGCAGCAAAAAGCAGGGCTTTTTACAGCTACAGTGTGCAGGAGCCATCGCTGGCAGCCTGTCAGAAGCTGGTAACCAAGATTAACATCGGGTATCCAACCAAAGCGCTTTGGTTAGTAACCCGATGTTTATCCTAGTTACGTGCAGGAAGCCCACACTTCCCCGCTCAGCTCACTCCGCCCCCTCCTGCTTGCGGCATGTACGTGTACACACACACACACACACACACTCACTCACACACACACACACACTCTGCACACTGCACTCTGCAGACATGGTTCCGCTCGGCTTACCTGCGGTGATGAAGTCCCGCCATCCCGACGTTAGCGCTGTCACTGTCCTCCATGGCTGCCGCTTGTCACATCACCTTCTCTCGCTTCCGACCCGAGACTGACTAGCGGTGACGTCACAGGCCTCTCGCGATACTTGGCTGTGAAGGCGGCGGTCATTGAACTCAGTGACAGGTGCTGTCAGTGTGCAGGAGATCAGCGCAGGTAATGTACCTCGCTGACAGCAGCACTTGTCATGCCCTGCAGTGACCTGGGCTGACCCATTTATGTTAGCTCAGGTCACTGCACTGCTCTCCCAGCCAATGGGGAACATTCTGCTCTTCATTGACTGGGACAGTGTGGATCGTCATGGCAACCCCTTGGATTACACCAGACCTGGATTTGTTTTTCTTTCTAATAAATTGGTTAAAGAGGGAATGTTTTGGGGAGTGTTTTTTCAAATAAAAATGTGTTTGCCGTCTATTTTTTTTATTACTGACTGGGTTAGTGATGTCAGGTTCCTTTGTTAGGTTTTTATTTTTTATTTTACTTTTTTCAACACATGGATTGTATAAGCATATGTATGTCTTTGTTTGGTTATGTGCTATCATGATGTCATCAGAGATTGTTGTTACAATGAACGCCATAATCATGCTATGCTGATTTGTACATTTTTCATGCACTAATGGTGCGTATGTTCTTGTTATATTAGATAAATTTGTCCTTGATAAAGGCCTTCAAATGGTCGAAACGTCGGACGGATGAATTATCATCACTTTTTGGATCTATGCACAAAATAAAACCATTTAAGCATTTCAAGATTTTCTCTTCTTCATATATTCTCCAAGTGTGCCGGAATTATTTTCTATTAGACTTGCTGTTTTTTTCTGAGCACCTAATATATTACGCGGTGAGCCAGGAATAATCGTTTTGCAGTGATTGTGTTTTTTACCTGAGCTCCAGCAAATTTTCTGCCTACTTTTCCACATGTCATTTACTACCTTCTCATATGATGCTGATGAGGTCAGTAATATATTGTCTAGGGTAACTATACCCAATACATTTTTATCAGTACCCAATGAAGAAGTACGTTCTAGGGACTATGAAAAAGAATTAAGAAGGCACACTGCGCTGGAATTGCATTGTGCCACTCTAGCGGAGTATCATAGAGTGCAACGCATTCCAAGAGGCTTACGAGTATCACTGAAACCAACCCTTTTTTCAGATAAACCCGAATATTGTTCAAAATTCGAGAGTATAGTTAACAAGTGTTCAATGGACATTATAATCTTGACGATTGAATTCTTGCAAAAAGAAATTGAGGACCTGGGACACAACATCAGTTCGATTGAACAGCAACTTCAGAACACAATTCCCACTGCAGAGTGGGAGAGGATTCACTCCAAAACCAAAGCCACTATAGCTGAATTTAGTAAGACTCTTCAAGAACGGAAAAGGTCAAAGTTTTTAAGAGATCAAGAAGATTACGTCAAAAATCGGGTCTATCGTTGGCAATTTGTGGAAGACATTCCTAGGAGACCAGCACAGTATCACCGGTATTCAACATCATCTGGATCGGACACAGAACAATACACTTCACGACAGTCTCGTTTTTTAGTACAGCGACCAAACCAAAGAGGAAAACGAGGAGGAGTAAGAGGGGCCGCGGTGGCGCCATCAACATATCACATACAAACCAGATCACAGGTACCAATTTAGTGTATAATATTTCTTCGTACAACTTGTCTGTAATTGAATCTCAGGTACTACAAAAAGGGTTATCATTCTGTCCCACTCCACCTCTCAACACATTTGGTTTAGACCAGGAGATGAGGAGGTTTTTTAGGACCTTGAGATTAAAAGCCCATTTTTGCACTGATAAAGCCACAACGGTTGTCAATACTCCGACTGAATCCGATACCATGTTTCGGTTGAAACAATTGGACCTTAGAGTCCCGAGTTCGTTCAACCCTCCCAAGACGTATCACCCCATCGAGACGTATGTTGCTTTGGTCTCTAGGGATATTAATCACACATTAAGGACAGTGGATGAGGGTCAATTCAGGATTAAACGTAATGTCACTATAGAGGAAAGTCGTGCAATACGGGATTTAAAAAATAATCCCAATATCGTTATCAAACCGGCCGATAAGGGTGGGGCCATTGTGGTACTTAACAAGAAATATTACATTGATGAGATTTTGAGCCAATTAGGTGATACAAACACTTATGTACCTATTTCACGAGATCCAACATCCCATATACAGGGACTCATTAAACACATTATCCATACCTACTTGGCCAATAATACCATAGACCAGAAACTAGCCGATTTTCTCATTAAAGCCCACCCCATCACACCGGTGTTTTATACCTTACCCAAGGTTCATAAAAACATGAGCCATCCTCCCGGTCGCCCGATTGTCGCTTCAACAGAGTCCGTTTTATCGCCCCTTGCCATCACGGTTGAGAGAATCCTTACTCCTCTTATACCCAACATCAAGTCGTACCTAAAGGATACTTCTGACTTCTTGACACAATTACAATCTGTTGGGTCGTTACCTCCTGAGTGCCTTCTGGTATCCTTTGATGTCAACAGTCTTTATACTAGCATTCAACATCTTGATGGCATACAGGCGGTAAAATGGTTCTTGAATAGACATAGTACTCACTCTTCGTCACAAAACCAATTCTGTATTGATCTTCTTCAACTGGTTCTAGAAAATAATTTCTTTCTGTTCCAAGACCAGTTTTATTTGCAGAAACGGGGGACCGCGATGGGTTCAAATTTGGCACCCCCGTATGCTAATATTTTTATGGCACATTTTGAAGAATTACACATATACAATCATCCACTATGGTTGGAACATGTAATTACATGGAAAAGGTATATTGACGACATCTTCCTCATTTGGCGGGGTGATGTCGCTTCTCTATCACAGTTTCACACTGAGATTAATTCTTTCACACAAGGTCTCACCTTTTCCATTCAATTTGATAGCCATAATATTAATTTCTTGGATACCATGGTGACATCGTCCGACGGCATCCTTAGCACTGATTTGTATGTGAAACCGACCGACCGTAACAGTCTTTTGCATTTTACAAGTTGCCATCCCCGTCACACTAAACAAAGTCTTCCCATTTCCCAACATCAGCGTGTGGCGCGTATTGTATCAGACCCAGAAACAACAAAGAGCCAGCACCAATGTGCACTAAGGCATCAAATATTCCAAACTGCATTATAAAAAAATTTTTTTGAGATTTTTGGCAAAAAATTGCAATTTCTTGAGCTGCTTCGCCACGTCACGGCAAATCTCATTTGAAGCAGTCCTACACTAAAATATTTTTATAAAATGTGCCATGCGGCCTCACACATGAATAACAGAACTGCTGATTTTTATAAAATGTGCCATGCGGCCTCACACATGAATAACAGAACTGCTAACGTGATTTAAGATCCTCAGAAATGAGTATGAAGTTTCTCCAGAGGGGATATCCTATTGACATTGCCAATAGGAGATCTTCTCAAAGACCCACTACTGGGAAGAACATCCCACGTATTCCTTGTATAAACACTTACCATCCTTTCTCTCCTCTTATTAAGAGCATAGTCTGCAAACATTGGCCGCTTCTGAATAAGGCTTATCCAGAAGTAAGCGAATTTAGTGTACCCCCTTTATTTTGCAACAAGAGGCCTCGTAATCTCCGGGATAGTTTCGTAAGGGCTGACATAGGTTCCAGTAAGACTGTACCGAGGCAAACTTTTCTCGGTACTCCCAAAAAAGGCAATTTTCCATGTCACCACTGTATACAGTGCAACAATCTCACCAGGGGTGACACCTTTACTCATCCCCTGTCAGGACGAATTTTTTCCATACAGGGGTTCTTTACATGTGAGTCCTCCTTTGTAGTTTACCTTATTAAGTGTCCATGCGGTCTCGGATATGTTGGGGAGACCACCCAACATGTCCGAGACCGGATTAGTAAACACAAATCCACTATAAGGTGCAAACAGATGATGCTCCCTATCCCGTACCATTTTATCACATATGGTCACACAATTGCGCAATTGAAGTACCAGGTGCTGGAACAGGTACCCATACCTAGAAGGGGTGGTAATAGAGTACGTACCCTGAAGGAGAGGGAATCTTATTGGATATTTACCCTGAATACGCTGGAACCAAGAGGTCTTAATAGGGAACACGACATGTGCATTTAATTTAGTACAGTATCCGATAGGTTTCGTTTTTATGTTATTCTATATATTTACTTTATTAATTGAGTTCGGTCGACTTTTGTTGCTTTTCAGCCTCTGAATGGTCATTTACAACATGATTGTCAAAAACCCAGTATAAGGATAAGTGAGAATATTATTCTAGTACACATAGTGACATGTATCTTTTTCTAATTATTTTTTCTTTGTTCCAGGCTCCACCTCCTACTTGATCCCTTCACCGTCCTTGCACCAATCCTGGGTCACCACAGCCACGGTCATCTATAAGGGACCATCACCATGCTTCACTGTTGTTGTGCACTCTCTATAATGTAGTCCATAGGTACGTCCTTACTGACATGTGCTCTGTACCTGGCTCATGCGTTAGTGTAAAAGGTCTAACACAGCGCACTTGCCATGCGCAATCCACAGGCCAGCACACCGTTATCCTTTATTTTAGGATCCCACACATTCACTTATTGTTACACATCGCATGTTTGTTTCCTCTGTTTGGTGTCTTGTGCCCTGCTGGCGCGCGGTGCCAATTAAGGGGCGCTGTGTGCGTGCTGGGCACAGCCTCTTGTCATGTTTACCTCCCTGTCACCCACTATTGGCCTGTGTTCCATGCTGGGCGCGCGTGCTGGGCCACTAGGTGGCGCTGTGCGCGCTCTCGGTGCGATTCACGGGCCAATCCCTGGTTTCCATACACTCCTCTGACACACTTCCTCCCATTGGGCTGATGCTGCGCTCCGGGCGCATGCGCGGTGCGGCACGCCGCACTGCGCATGCGCGGCGTGCGCTCCACCGACTCACACTGCGTTCCACCATCCAGGAAGCAGGATGGTGGACGCTGCACTGCTCCCACTACATAAGGACACACCACCACCGCACAGTGCACGTCTCCCTGGGGCCCATACCCTACATCACCAACGCAAGGTATGTGTATTTACCTCTTTGAGCCATAGCCTGATGGAACAGCATATTTATGTATTCTCCATATTTCATTTAGATACGTGACACCATATATGGCTCACTAGCCTTACCCTGTCTCTAATACTTCCAATACCTCAGGTATGTGTCTATATCAGCCCATTATTTATTTCACACATACTATTTTATACTTAAATTCATACATTTTCCATAGGGTCTCTTTGAGAACCCCACAAGGAGTCCTTTTCACTATATGATTCCATACACGTTCACCTTGTTGGAACAATATTAAGGTAATATTGATACATCTTTGATCCTACTACATGTACCTTATACTGGTTTTTCTATCCTGCTTGTAACTCCTGATGTTCATACGTTTTGTCCATAGTACTGATGTTACCCTGAGGCCATTGTGAATTCCTTAGTGCAAGTATCAGTATACTATCTCTGCATTTTTCAGGTAGTTTTATGCCTTCTCACCATTTGTTGTATAAAACACAGAAGTCACTGTATATGTCTCTTTTCCCTACTTTATGCGTTAATGCAAGTATATGTGACTCTCTTGCTCAGAATATTCCTCTGTTTCTGAGGCAACTGAGAAACCATCAGTGAAGGAAACACGAAACTTTCCCCTATGCTCACAGGTATCTACCTTTGACAGCGAAACAGTTTTTCCAGGTAGATTACTTTCCCTCAGGATGTATTATTTCACTTTAATTATATGGTTTAAATAATCCATGTATCATTCTAATGCGCATATTTATATCCACTTGCATTTAGAATTGTCTATATCCCATTCCCTCCGAAAAAGGTCACTACTACTGATCATCAATTTACTTCAGTGCATAAGGTATAAGTGGGGAAAGACACACCTGTAGATAGTTATTGTGGAAGAATTCAACCCTTCTGATTTGCATGATTGTATGTCATGTATACGATATTCATTTGTTTTTGTCTCCTACATAGGATCACATCTTTGCCCATTTCTTTGACTGCATTATGATGTCTTCATAGTCTTGAACATATACCATACAGTTGTTCATATAGGTGGGTCATTACTGCCCTCATTGGTCAAATAACAAGTGTATTCTTCATGAGCGTTGTTCCTTTGTTAGGTTTTTATTTTTTATTTTACTTTATTTTTTATTTTACTTTTTTCAACACATGGATTGTATAAGCATATGTATGTCTTTGTTTGGTTATGTGCTATCATGATGTCATCAGAGATTGTTGTTACAATGAACGCCATAATCATGCTATGCTGATTTGTACATTTTTCATGCACTAATGGTGCGTATGTTCTTGTTATATTAGATAAATTTGTCCTTGATAAAGGCCTTCAAATGGTCGAAACGTCGGACGGATGAATTATCATCACTTTTTTGATCTATGCACAAAATAAAACCATTTAAGCATTTCAAGATTTTCTCTTCTTCATATATTCTCCAAGTGTGCCGGAATTATTTTCTATTAGACTTGCTGTTTTTTTCTGAGCACCTAATATATTACGCGGTGAGCCAGGAATAATCGTTTTGCAGGTATCTGATAGACGCCTGACCTCACCAACCCCAGGGCTTGATGCCAGGTGACATTACACATCTGGTATTAACCCCATATATTACCCCGTTTGCCACCGCACTAGGGCGCGGGATGAGCTGGGGCGAAGCACCAGGATTGGTGCATCTAATGGATGCGCCACTTCTGGGGCAGCTGCGGCCTGCTATTTTTAGGCTGGGGAGAGTCCAATAACCATGGACCTCCCTAGTCTGAGAATATCAGACCCCAGCTGTCTGCTTTACCTTGGCTGGTGATCCAATTTTGGGGGGACCCCTACGTGTTTTTTCTTTTAAATTATTTATTTAATTTAAAATAACAGCGTGGGGTGCCCTCAGTTTTGGATTACCAGCCAAGGTGAGGTTGCCAGCTGTGGTCTGCAGGCTGCAGCCGTCTGCTTTACCCTAGCTGGCTACAAAAATAGGGGGAACCCTACGTCATTTTTTTTCATTTTTTTGGCTAAATACAAAGCTAAGCACCCCTTAGTGCCACATGAAAGGCACCAAAGGGTGCAAAATTACAAAATGCAGGAGAGTGGGACATTATGTGTCTTTCTGCCATTATAATGACAGAAAAGACTGATATGAAGTGCACAAGCACAAGAAAATCACCAGAGCGCTCTACGCTGTGAAAAGCAGTAGAAAATGGCACTGGAGTGAACATGTGACCGACTCATGTAGGTTGAAGCTATGGATCCTGGGTAAATTTATGCATTTACCCTCCTTCAGTTTTTTTGCAGTAGACAAAAAAAACGGAAGGCAAACGGATGACAAACAGATGACATACGGACCGTCTACGGAACGGAAACGGATGCCACACGGATGCACCCGTGAAAAAAAACGGACTGTTTTTTGCAGACCGCAAAAATGGATCGGTCGTGTTAATGTAGCCTTATTCTGATCTGCCGTTTATAAACAGCAGGCAGAAATAAGTGAATAGCGCCCCCCAGCATCAGAAAATCTCCGGGGTTTCAGGGCTAGCTGAGACCCTGGAGATCATGATTCAGGACGGTTTTTCCGGTCTCCGCTCACGTGATCACAGGTATACACCGTACACCGATGATCACGTTACAGTAAATGACAGCGCCGGTAAAAAATTATTTATCTCCCATCTGGCATGAACAAACATGATAAATCTCCTCCCCGGTCCCCTCCGGTCCCCCGGTGTCGCCAAAGTGCCCCCCCTGATGCCCTCCCAGAAATCCAAGATGGCCGCACGCACAGTAGCGCGCCGGCCGCATTCACCCTACTCCTCTGATTTCTGTCGCTTGTGCCATGACACATGCGACAGTAAACTCCTCCCCAGGCCCTGCCAGGTCACCCCCTATAACCCCACCGGTGTTCCCCGGTGTCCCATGGTACCTGTGCAGCGTTGATCCCCCGCGGCCCTCTCCTTCACAATAGACGCTGCCGCATGCACAGAGCGGCTGTCAGCTCAGCTTCCTGTGTTCAGACACAGGGAGTGGTGGTTATGCATCTGTAAGCTAAATAGGCGGCACGGTGGCTCAGTGGTTAGCACTGCAGTCTTGCAGCGCTGAGGTCCTGGGTTCAATTCTCACCAAGGACACCATCTGCAAGGAGTTTGTATGTTCTCCCCGTGTTTGCGTGGGCTTCCTCCGGGTACTCCGGTTTTCTCCCAGACTCCAAAGACATACAGCGCTATGGAATTAATAATGCTATATAAATGAATAAATTATTACTGCAATGCCCTGCTCATGAGGTAAGGAACATAATTGATCAGGAGAGCTATACTACATTTCCAAATGGAGGGATTTGCTTTTATAGTTGCCCTGCTGAATGACTACCAAACATGAGAGTCCGTTATACGCCACAAGAAAACACATCTAAATAACGAGCTCTGTTGTTAAGTATTCATTCAGCTGGATAACTGGACTTAAAGGGGTATTCCATCTCCAAGATCCTATCCCCAATATATAGTAGGTGGAATAGCAATAATATCAGCAAATACCAATATTTGGAAATGTAGAATAGTTCTCCTGATTAGGCATGCCCTTACCTCATGAGCAGGGCATTGCAGCTTTGGTAGCAACCATTACGACATGGACTCTGCTGCTGTGGACCCGGGGAGAGTGAGTGCAGATTCATTGCACCCACACTCCTCACATGAAGGGTCTGCACTCCTAGAAAATGGGGGATACGTTCCCTGAGTGTCTCCCCCCCATATTCTAGACGGTCCAGAGTCATTGTGGGACCCCTTTATTTTTTTTCTTACAATAAATTGGTGAAAGAGGGAATGTTTTGGGGACCGTTTTTTCAAATAAATTTTTTTTGTCGATTTTTTTTTGTTAGTACTGACAGTTTATGATGTTGGGTATCTAATAGACGCCATGACATCACAAACTGCTGGGCTTGATGTCAGGTGACCTTACAGCTAGTATCAACTCGATTTATTACCCCGTTTGCCACTGCACCAGGGCACGGGATGAGCTGGGGTGAAGCGCCAGGATTGGCGCATCTAGTGGATGCGCCATGTCTGGGGTGCCTGCGGCCTGCTATTTTTAGGCTGTGAAGGCCCAATAACTATGGACCTTCCCACCCTGAGAATACCAGACCACAGCTGTCCGCTTTACCTTGGCTGGTGATCCAATTTGGGGGGGACCCTACTTCTTTGGTGTAATTATTAATATTTATAAAATAATTATAAAAAAAGAGCCTGGGGGGACCTCCACACCACGGTAAAGTTGCCAGCTGTGGATTTCAGGCTACAGCCGTCTGCTTTACCCTAGCTGGCTATCAAAAATGGGGGGACCAACGTCATTTTTTTTTTAACTATTTTTTAAATAGAAAAAATTACTGGGCTTCCCTGTATTTTGATTGCCAACCAAGGTAACGCCAGGCAGATGGGGGTGGCAACACATAGCTGTCTGCTTTATCTGCGCTGAGAATCAAAAATACCGCGGAGCGCTACGTCATTTTTTTTAAAGATTTATTTTTACAGCACTGTGATGTCCAGCAATCAAAATACAGGGAAGCCCATTTTGTTTTTAGTTATTTAAATAAATAATTAAAAAAAATATATATGGGCTCCCGCTGCATTTTTTGTATTGCTAGCTAATCCAAGCAGCTACTGGCTGCTAACCCCCACTGCTTGGTGTTACCTTCACTGGCAATGGAAAATCCAGGGAAGCGTTTTTTATTTTTTTTGCCAAAAAACTACAAAAAAAGGACGAGAGCTTCGCCATATTTTTGTATGCTAGCCAGGTATAGCAGGCAGGTGCTGGAAGAGTTGGATACAGCGCCAGAAGATGGCGCTTCTATGAAAGTGCCATTTTCTGAGGCGGCTGCAGACTGCAATTCGCAGCAGTGGAGCCCAGAAAGCTCAGGCCAACCTGTGCTGCGGATTCCAATCCCCAGCTGCCTAGTTGTACCTGGCTGGACACAAAAATGGGGCGAAGCCTACGTCATTTGTTTTCTAATTATTTCATGAAATTCATGAAATAATAAAAAAAGGGCTTCCGTTTATTTTTGGTTCCAGCCGGGTACAAATAGGCAACTGGGGGTTGGAGGCAGCTGCTGTACCTGGCTAGCATACAAAAATATGGCGAAGCCCACATAATTTTTTCAGGGGGCAAAAAACTTCTGCATACAGTCCTGGATGGAGTATGCTGAGCCTTGTAGTTCTGCAGCTGCTGTCTGTCTGTATGGAGAAGAGCAGACAGCAGCTGCAGAACTACAAGGCTCAGCATACTCCATCCAGGACTGTATGCAGAACTTTTTTGCCCACCAAAAAAATGACGTGGGCTTCGCCATATTTTTGTATGCTAGCCAGGTACAGCAGGCAGCCACGGGCTGCCTCCAACCCCCAGTTGCCTATTTGTACCCGGCTGGAAACCAAAAATATAGCGAAGCCCGTTTTTTTTAATTATTTCACTTATTTCATGAAATAATTAAAAAATAAATGACGTGAGCTTCGCCCCATTTTTATTTTTGTGTCCAGCCGGGTACAACTAGGCAGCTGGGGATTGGAATCCGCAGCACAGGTTAGCCCAAGGTTTCTGGGCGCCTCTGCTGCGAATTGCAGTCCGCAGCCGCCCCAGAAAATGGCGCTTTCATAGAAGCGCCATCATCTGGCGCTGTATCCAACTCTTCCAACAGCCCTGAAGCCGGGTGGCTTGTTGGGTAATAATGAGTTAATACTAGCTTTGTTTTACTAACTAGTATTAAGCCAGAGATTCTTAATGTCAGGCACGTTTGACCCGGCCATTAAGAATCTCCAATAAAGGGTTAAAAAAAAGACACCACACAGAGAAAAAATACTTTAATAGAAATAAATACACAGACACATTAGAGACTCCATCTTTATTACCCCCTGTCAGCCCTCCACGATCCATGGTGTTCTGTCTTTCTCGTTCAACAAATGCAGCTCTGCTCCATCACTGCTGCATGGGGGAAGACGCTGCTTCCCGTGCAGCCTTCACTCCGTGAAGGCTGCACGGAAAGCAGCGTGCAGCCTTCACTCCGTGAGTGATCAGTGCTGCTGGCTGTCAGCGGTAACAGCGGTAACGCTGACAGACGCGTTACCATAGCAACGGTGCTCCCGGAGCCGCGGTTAGTGGTGACGTCACCGCTAACTGCATTGCTATGGCAACGGTGATCTCCGTTAATGACCGGCTGTGTCAGCCGGTCCCTAACGAAACGGGGAGTCGACCGTGTGCTACAGAATGTCGCCGGTACACGGCGATACACAAATGTGCACCGTGTACTGGAGAGATGCACTCGCAGGTCCTACATGACGCGTCATAGTCATGTGACCAGTCTGTAGCCAATGAGATAATAGCCACGTGACTGGTCACATGGCTATTTTGACGTCACGATAGGTCCTGCATCACTGCTGGCAGTGCCAGTCACCGGGAGGATTCAGCGATCATCGGATGGAATAGCGGCAGGAGACAGAGTGCAGGAGGGATCGCGGGGACCGGTAAGTGTTATGGCAATGTTTATTAACTGTATGTGTACATTTATAATGCGTTTTTATGTGTTTGTGATTGCCTCCCATTATAGCCTATTGATTCGAGTTCGGTTCGTCGAACGTTCGACGAACCGAACTCGAACGAGACCTCCGTTCGGCGAACCGAACTCGAGCCGAACCACGGCCAGTTCGCTCATCTCTAGCGGCGACACGCATTGGCCTGCCTGCCCTGGGCATACCTCTGCTGTATTCCAGTGCCTGACCTTCCACTGTCATTATTGGTCATTTGGGTATTTCATCCTTAAACCAGGTTCCTGTGCAGTCTCTTGTCAGCATTAACCCCTTGGCATTCATGTGGGTTATAAACATTGTGCTTCACCATACGGGTTTGGGAGTGTATTTAGGTTACTTGCTATGGTATTCCCATTCTGAGATCTCTCATTCAGATTCACTTCTTGCGTACCTATGACTTATGTTTTGTATTATCATATTTTACTATTGACGCAACTCGTGTACCTGTGACCCTCCCTCTTTTTTACCACATTTACCATCCCCCATTTTTTAACATTGCACATATCTGGCTGATTCATGTTGTTTCTGTTGCTCCTGGACTCCAGACCTAACATTGTCGGTCATTCAGCATTGTATATTGGCACCTTTTTCTACAGCATTTTTGACTAATCTACTTATGTATGTACTATCACTGTCTATGTGATGCTGTTGTGATTTTTTGCCCAGGGCACTATTGCCCCTACCTCTGGTTGCTTGTATGTTTTGCACCTTTTAAATGTTTTTAAGATTGGTATACAATAAAGGCATTTTTATCTTTCACCCTCGGTGTGCATCTGATTCATGTGCGGTTGCTTTTTCTCCCTTGTTGCGCTCACCCATTATACCGCACCAGATAGCACCCCTTTGTCATTACTATTTACTCACTCCAGAATGTTAGTGCGCTCCTATAACTGTCTATGCTGAGTCTTGCCCTGTGCCTTCCCCCATTCCTTTGGTGTGGCAGGCATTTTTCTTGGAGCAGCACACCGTGTTATTTGACACAGGTTTCTTCCTCCAACATTCATATAATCGTGTTGAGTGGACATTGTTTGTTTATTTATATTGCTTTTGTACACGTTCTGGTCCGTGCTCTTCTCTTTCATTCTTTTGTGGCGCGTGTGGTTCTATAAGTCCACTCAGCATGGACTGGGATTCCAGAGAGGCTACCTGGCAGGCCCGCTCAGATAGCATTTTTTCCCATGGGGTCATCCCTCCGGTCTCTGATGAATTCTCTTTGCTGTCCTCTGATCTTACATCAGCCCATAAGACTGGCATACGCCTGTGGTTGAACATTCGCAGCCTTGAGGAATACCTCAGGGCTGGGATTGTTCCACGGGGTCTTCGAGTTAATATCTTTCCAGCCTGGGAACCCTCTCTGGCCTTTAAAGATACCTGGGAGCAGGGGCTTCTCAAATGCTCCAATATACTTATAAATATGCTTTTGGAGCACGATAGGACCTTGCTCGCCACTATAAAAACGAACATCAAAGACCTAGAGACGAAACTCAGCAGGCTGGAAGATCAGGCACAGGTTGGCACATTTCAAATAAAATTGAAAGAACAACTGGATCGATACGAAAAAGATATAATTGAGAAAAAATGCGGTAAATTCCATAGAGATAAGACCGATTTCGATAGTCGATCAGCCTTCAAATGGCGCCATAGAGGCAATCAGAGAGGAGTTAGATCCAACAGGGCCCCAAACATCTCCCAAGCTGGCTCTATTATGACACCTGGAAACAGCTCAAGTGATTTTTTTTATCAAGCAGCGACCCAGACGTGGGACCAGACGAGGTGGTCACAAGAACAAATCCGGCCAGAAAGGCCAAGCATGGGAACCGCAAACCTCCGCTCAGGGACGCCAAATACCGTTTCTGATTGATGGCAATGTTTCCGCGGCTACACCTGACGCCACCCAGGTAGGTGTTTCTCTGCAGATCATCAACCTTTCCCAATATGAGCTCTCACCTCAAGAAATATCTGTCTTGAGAGGGGTCTTACTTTCTCTCCGACCCGACAACTTGACCACTTCTCTCTGGTTAAAGACCTATATCTCTTTTGTCGCAACATCACTTTCCAGGTGATCTACAACAAACCCCAGATTATCGACGGACTTGCACCAGATGACCGCCAGACATTCCAAGATCTGCTGGATCTTCTGGATGAGAATACAGAGGCACAAGGTAAGAGGCGATTTCCATATCGTAACAAATCTATCGCTACACCTTCCTTCTCCTTGGTCCCAGCCAATAAAATCTTTTTTGAACAAATCCGACATCACCAAGCTTCCATCCAGGACCTCTGAGGCCCTTAACGTTACTGTGGCGGAGAGTCAAGCCATCCATAAATTGAAAAACAACAACGACTTCCTCATCAAGGAAGCCGATAAAGGAGGGAATGTTGTACTATGGCCCACATCCATGTATTTGGATGAGGCCTTTAGGCAACTACACAACCCCTCCTTTTATGTCAAATTGCCATCGGATCCTACCACTACTTTTGTGTCCAAACTATACCATCTGTTGCACTCTGCCTGTCACCTGGGTATCATCTCCAAAAAGGAAAAGGAATTTATGTGGGTCTCTGATCCAGTAGTTCCAACTTTCTACATGCTACCCAAGGTGCACAAATCTATTGAGAAACCCCCCGGACGCCCTATTGTGGCGAGCATTGGTAGTTTGTGCGAGAAGGTTGGCACATGCGTGGATTTTTTCCTTCAGCCCCTGGTCTCCAGCCTACCCTCGTTTATACAGGACACATCCCACTATGTGCGTGCATGCAGAGATGTGACTTTGAAACCCCATGCCCTCTTAGTTACTTGTGATGTAGAATCACTCTACACTAACATCCGGCATAATGAAGGTATGAGGGCTGTTTTATATTTCTTGGACCAACAATGTGGCTCTGATCGGATGCACGACTCCTTTTTGGCTGATCTTTTAGACTTCGTCCTCAAACATAATTATTTTTTGTTTGATCGGACCTTTTACAAACAGGTCTCTGGAGTCGCCATGGGCGCGCTTTGTGCGCCCTCTTTCGCTAACCTGTTCTTAGGGTGGTGGGAGGCGACCGTCGTCTTTCCATCTCAGGTTTTCCAAGAGCGGGTATCACACTGGTACCGTTACATTGACGATATTCTTTTTGTGTGGGAGGGTTCGGAGGAAGAATGTTTAACATTCATCACGGATTTGAATAATAACAATTTGAACATCTTTCTCTCCCACACTATTTCGTCGGTAGCAGTTACCTTCTTGGACCTAATTATCTCTATTAAAGATCAAGGTTTGTCTACAAACTTATACAGGAAGACGACGGCAACCAACAGTCTCCTCCATTACTCGAGTTTCCACCCTCATCACATCAAGACAGGTATTCCCACGGGACAATTCCTACGTGTCAGACGCAACTGTAGTGAGATAGAGGACTTTAATCAACAAGCTTGTGGGCTTACTCGTAGGTTTATGGATCGTGGCTATCCACGCAAGACCATCGCACGGGCATATTAAAGAGCGAAAATGGAGACCCAGACATCCCTGATCCGGACCAAAACCAAGACGCAGGAGAAGTACACCACATTTATCACTACTTACAATAATAGCTGGCACAAGGTAAGAGGAATCCTACAGAAACATTGGCCTATTCTTACTTCTGACACACAGACGTCTATGGTGGTGGTGGCTCCACATCCCCTCTTGACAGCTCGCCGAGCACCTAATGTGAGAGATGTCTTGACTCTTAGTCACTTCACCAGACCCTCCACTAGGTTGCAGCGGGGCATTACTTTAAGGGGTTCCTTTCCCTGTGGGGAATGTAGCATATGTGAGTTCATGCACGTAACACGTGACACATTCCAAAACCCACAGGATGCCACTAGCCACCGTCTTAGGGCCTACATCAATTGCAAATCTAGAAATGTAATTTATTGCATTATCTGTCCCTGTGACAAGATCTATGTAGGACAAACTACACAGGAGCTCCGAAAACGTATTCAGAAACATTTTTCAACAATCAACTTGGCGGCATCTGATGTACGAAAAGGTAAAACTCTTACCTCCGTGGCCTCGCATTTTCTGGCCAATCATCACGGCAATCCACGTGGTGCCAGAGTCATTGGTTTACAGAAATATTTTGGTAATGCTAGGGGTGGCTCTTGCTGCAGATGGCTTCTTCAAAATGAGTCCCGTTGGATTTATAATTTACATTCGGTAACACCCACGGGGCTCAATGAGGAACTGCTATTTACAGGATTTTTGGGCTAACCTTGTGTTCATTTATCCCTTCTTTGCAGTTCCCGTGTGATCCTGGTACCATATGACGGCACCATCTCATCTGATTCGCACTTTGGGCTCCGGAGGACACACTCACGTATTTGAGAACAATATTGGCTGACAGGTTCCTCTCTACCGTGCTCACTTTGATAGACCTTCCCTATTTGGACTTTTCTGCCTATGCGCTTCAATAACATATTTTTATGTCCATACATTGGTCAGTCTTATTATTTCTTTCTGAATGCTTGCCCTATGATTGAGTACATTGGGCTCTGCATTTATGTGACCTCGTGCCATTATATAATGCTGAATACTTTGGTATGGTGGGTGTCCGGCAAATATATACTTCCTTGCAGGTTTATCTGCTACTAGGGTCTCATGTGACGGGCTCATTTTTTGCCACCTTATTGCCCCCCTTTTTTCCTCCATCACGTTTCTAGTTTGTAAATCAATTTATGAATTTCTGTACGGTACTCTCATGCCCTTGTTCCAGCTATACATTGCCATGGGCCATGCCCCATTTATTTATTTATCACATATACCCGGTTGCTTGTCGGTGGGGGTGTCTAGTCCCCATGTTCATTTGCACATGCATCTACATGCACGGGTGCACGTGTGAATGCAGATGCATGTTCTCTGTTCTATATGTACATGTTGCTATATATATTTTTTGCTGCTATTTGGATCTTGACATCTCTATGAGGGATACTTCTGTCTTCATAAATTATACCCACTTAATTACTATATCTATAAATAATGACAAGAGAACTTCCATTGGACGAATGGCCACAGCTTTATTTAACAAGTATATATATATATCTTTCCCGCGGCTCAACATGCCGTCCCTTTAATTAAAACCATAACTGATATATATATATATATATATATACATTCCAAACACCACAAACCAAACACCGATAGGTCCGTCCCAGAAGCAACCAATTCTTCCTATCCCCTGGCCGTATCCTAAAACCAGCCCAAGGGACCACCTCGGCCGTGACCAAAACCGACCCGAGGTGTGAGAGGTATTAACGTTCCATCGTTAAATTCCCCTCCCCCGAACCTGCAGGACCTACGCCCACAAGTTCCCAATTTCTTACGAAGCCACTACCCCTGAGTGACTTCGTACCACCAACCGAGTATCGGTACTCCCAGCCTCTGACAACGGACCTATCCCCCTGCCACCGACCGGCCACGTGACCCCTTACATGGCCCGGGCCCTCCACACCCCCACTGCGTGCTCCAAACCTTCCCGCAAACCGAGCATCCACAGATCCAAACCAATATCAGTGAAATGAACTCCGTCCTGCCGCAAATATTGATCCGACGACTCCTCTAAGTCCCTGTGCCGCACGGCAAAGCCTCCATTCCACGCCACAAACTGGCCACTCGCCCTGTTCAACTTGCTACGTTGTTGTTAATCCGCTAGACTGACCTGGCAAAACGCCAACTCATCCGAGCCACGATATCTGACCAGACGATAATGATACCCGGAAACTCTCACCACACTAGCCAAAGGTCCGACTTAATTTTCCGCTTCAAATCTCTGGCTGCCCACACTCCCAAATCATTTCCTCCCGCATGTAAATTAAAACCTTGGGATCCTGGTCAACCCTAGCATAATATGCTACCTCCACGCATACTCTCCCCCACATCAAACCACGAATCCCAATCCATTTTACTCGCGCCTCCTCTCTCGACATTCCGAGTTGTCGACCGTCCGTATGCACGTCTGCCTGCAACGCCCCCCAGTACACGTAGGAGTGCCCGAGTACACAGACAAGACACACACCTATAAGCTTATAAACACCATTAAGAACAGAAAAAACCCACATGCCGCACAGCCATTAACATCCCCTATTAACCTCCAAACTGAATCGATCGCCCTCACTCGATTCCTTGGCACTGCTCCCACCCGTGCCAAACAAGACTTCAATATTGCTACAAATTGAAATTTGAACAACGATGACCCGTCCTCATGCCTCAGGAAAGAGCCAGGGTAACCCCCGCGCATCCTTAAAACCTGCCACCTGTGCAACCGGACACCAGTGGTGTCCTGGAATGCCATACAACACCGTCAAATGTCCACGACCCATCTGATCCGTTTTGGAACAGTGCAAAGTACATTCAACTCGACCGTCCCCCAGCCCCACATCCCCTATTAAAAGGCCTCCTGCCACCTGCTTTGCAGGACTAATCAATTCACTAATGCGAAAAGCACCAAAAAATGACAAAACAAGCGCCACCGCAAACAATGCCTGCTCATACTGTGAACTGTGATGAACACACCTCTCCCAAACAACGCACCATAAGTGCCAACAAGTGAATAGAAATTGGTCTTCTTGTGTCCCGAGCCCTCGGCCCTTTCCTAAAACCTTCCCTGGCTTGCCGCACCAGAAAATCTTTTGTGGCATCTGTAACCACGTGCAATTTAGACAAAAACGCTAGTGCCGCCAACCTGTGTCCCATCACCGACACTGATCGGCCGCCAAAAATTCTCAGCTAATAAACGTCAAAACCCCCAAAACCCGTCCATTGTAACCAGGCCCCATTAAACCCTCTCATTCCAATTCTTCCCATTTCTTCCACACCGACTGATATCGGCACCAAGTGACCTCGGTCACCGATCTTCTAATCTGTTCGAAAGGGACACCGATGCCAGATCACACAGCCAGCCTGGACATTGTTCTCCATCCTCGTCCACCCCCGGCACCAGTCTCCTGAACCTGCGACACTGAAATCAAAACAGTGCGTCAGCCACCCCAATTTTGTACCCCCAGCACATGCCTTGCCACCACACAAATGTTGAAATCCAAGCAACGCAGCACCAAAAGCCTTAAATACCCCACTACTGGGGGTGATTTTGCTGACAAAGTGTTAATAGCATGCACCACCGCCATATTATCGCAGTGCAAGCAAACCTTTTTTCCAACAAATTCTGAACCCCACAACTCGATTGCCACTACAATCATAAAGGGTTCGAGCAACGCCAGATTTTTTACCAACCCTTTCTCCTTCCACAGCCGTGGACACTCCCCAACACCCCAGTGAGTCTGAAAATCGCTCTAAAACCCACCGCTCCTGCCGCATCTGTAAACAGTCCCAGCTGACTATAGGACATTGTTATACTCATCCACAACGTCTTTCCATTGTACTTGTCAAAAAAGGAGTCCCAAACCAGCAAGTCCCCTTTCATCACCTTTTCCACTCTAACAAAGTGATTTGGTGATGCGACACCTGAGGTCGCACTTGCCCATCTTCTATTGAATATCCGCCCCATCGGCATAATGCGACATGCGAAATTCAATTTACTGAACACCGGCTGCAAACCCCTCAACCTTACCTTTCTTGCCTGATATAACGCTCTAACAAACGCTTTAAATCCACCAACTTCTCTTCTGGTAGCCGGCACTCCATGGCAACCGTATCGATTTCGATGCCCAAGAAACATAAAAACCGTCGCTGATCCTTCCGTTTTTTCTTTGCCAACGACATACCAAAACTCAGCGCAATCCGCTCCAAAGTAAACAATAACAAGGAACAAACTGAGGAACCCGCCGACCCAACACACAAAAAATCATCCAGATAGTAAATTACTGAATGAACCCCTGCCACGTCCCGCACTCCCCATTCCAGAAAGGAACTAAATGCTTCAAAATAAGCACATGAAATAGAACAACCCATGGGCATGCAGAGATCACATAATATTCTCCATTCCACATGCACCACAACAAATGATGGCTATCTGGATTGACCGGAAGCAAGCGAAAAGCCGCTTCCACATCTCATTTCGCCATCAACACCCCCTGTCCTGCCGCTCGCACTAATTCAAACGCCCTAGCAAATGAAATGCAAGAAACTGCGGACAGATCCGGTGAGATCCCATCATTAACCGACAGCCCGGCCGGGTAAGATTACTGATGTAAGAGCCTGAATTTCATCGGCTCTTTCTTGGGCACAACCCCCCAATGGCGAAATCCTGAGGTTAGAGAATGGAGGGTCCTTACTCGGACCCGCCATCCGACCTAGCTCCACCTCCTTAGTTAGCTTGTCCCTCCCAACTTCCGAGTGTTCCGTTGCAGACCTCAAATTACCTGGGCGAAAAACTGGTGCCCGAGAAACAAACGGGAACCTGCAACTGTCAACCAAAACCGTGCTGCAATAACCCTGCCGCCTGCCCATCCGTATACCTATTTAGATAGGGAAGCATCCCTCTACTTTCACTGGCATCCTCCCTCTTTCGAGCCCCTTCCCCTGACTTCCCCTTTTCTTTTTAAAACACCTGACCAACAGGTGGGCACCTCAGCAACCGGAACTCTCGTGCTTGACCCGACACGAGGCCCCAAACTTGCAGTGCCCCTCATTACACTGTCAATATGCCCCCTTTCTTTTGCCAGCCGGCGATCCGTTGCTGATACCCGGGATCCCGGCACCCCCACGAAAGGGCTGAGCCGGAGCCGTCATCAAACGCATCCACCAGGATATATCCTTGTGGTCCCATCTAAGGCCAGGACGCAGAGCCTTCCGTTGCCGGAACTGCACATCATATCTTAACCACTCCAAACCTTCGTACACTCGATATGCCTCCCCACTGGAATCCATATAGCCTAAAAGGGGCAGAGCAATGCTCCGGCTCCCTCTCCCTGATGATACTAGCTAGTATGGCAAACGTTTTCAGCCAATTAGTAAAGGTTCTGGGGATGAACCTATATCTCCTCTTCTCCTCATCCTCTTTTTCCTTCTTTGAATCGCTTAGTTTAACTTTAATCGAGATTAAACTTCTCCAGGGGGAGCAGGGAAAATATTTCCCCACACTCCCCCTTCCAAATTGTTTCCCTCACCTCCTTCTTCAAATGGACCCCCAACGGACTCTCAAAGCACACATACACTTCGCTCCGCGCCCTGTCATCTAAACAAACTACCTCATCCTCTTTCTCCTTGTCTGCATCCTTCTCCTTCGCTGTCTCAACCCCAGCCACAACCCCGGCCACTTGTGCTTCCACCGCAACCGCAACTCCAGCTCCCTGCACCCCTTCCTCCTGTAACACTGCAACCGATTGCCCAGCCCCAGTGGGGCCCACTCATGCACCCGCCGGAAACACGGACCCGCTTGCTCCCGATCACTTTGCCACCAACCCCTGAAACATGTACTTACAGCCGCAACCGACCCCCCACCCCCAGAACCTTGAACATTATGCACAATCGATGATCTCTCACCGGGCTGCCTCTGGTCCGATCCTGGAGCAGTCGTGACAAGATATTCCTGCTGTCGCTCCTCTCCTCCAGATGCGTTCATTCGACGTTCCTCATCGGCGGAATCCGTGGTGCTGCTGGCGTCCTCAGGGGGGACCCTCGGAGGGACAAACCGCTCCCGACGGCCATCAACCCCCACGGTCATCGCCCCTGCTCCGCCAACTGTCTCCTGCTGGTCGTCCGCCTTTTTAACGGACGCGGCGTCCTGCCGCCATCAGCCCTCGCCGGATCACTGCCCATCTGTGAAGCCATCGCTCCATCGGCCGTCCTCAGAGGTCTCCCTCCCTGCCGGCTGCAGGAAGGCCGTATGCAGTCCGCCGTCTGCCGGGTCCGCCCTCCAGCCAGATCCCCGCTGGAGGGGACCGTCACCATTGATCGCAGTCAGTGGCCCTGCCGACTGCAGGAGCCACCATCCCCTCCTCCCTGGCTGCCGTCCTCTGGCTTCTCGCTCTCTCCAGCCCACTGCCGATTCCGCCGCGGGCGGCTCCCCTGCGGCCTGCAGGGAGTCTCCACTGCTGCCACCTCAAGCTGGGCTCTGCCCCCCGGCCCGCACGTCACCGGGGGCTGCCGTACGGCTGGTCCGGGTCATTGCAGGCCGCGAACCGGAAGTAGGCATCAGTGTAGCTCCGTCCACTTCCGGCTCGCGGGGTCACAGACGCGGATTCCTCCCGGTGACCGGAGGGGAACCAGGGAACATCCGCGGGCTCCCCTGTCCCGGAGGGTCCCCGAGGGGGCTCCGAAACTGTATTCTAATTCCCCCAGCCGGGGAGTAGCGCTCCAGTGGCCGCGAGCCTGAGCGTGCAGCTCAGGCCGAGGTGCAGGATCAGGCACCACCGGACTGGGAGCGCACACTGCAGCCAGCTGCTCACGCAGTGCCTCGACTCCCAGCACTCCAGAGGCTCCCCGGACCATCTCCATCAGGGCCTCCAAATCAGAAATCCTGCAGCTCTCCCGATGATGATGATGACCACCAGCACTTCCAGCAGCATGTGGCCACGCTGATCTTCCTGCAGCAAGAGGAGGTAACCACTGCCTCACCCCACCTATATACCCCCCTGATCAGCCAGCCTCCTACCCTATCCCCCCAATCACAACTGCCCCCTTTCCACCAATCCCATAACCCCATAGAATGCACACTTCTGCATTCCAAACATTAACCCCTTCAGACCCTAGCCCCCTCCAGATTGTCATGGGCTTATTCGCCCTTATAGGGCTCACTTGCCCTCTATATACAGTCAGGGCCAGAAATATTTGGACAGTGACACAAGTTTTGTTATTTTAGCTGTTTACAAAAACATGTTCAGAAATACAATTATATATATATTATGGGCTGAAAGTGCACACTCCCAGCTGCAATATGAGAGTTTTCACATCCAAATCGGAGAAAGGGTTTAGGAATCATAGCTCTGTAATGCATAGCCTCCTCTTTTTCAAGGGACCAAAAGTAATTGGACAAGGGACTCTAAGGGCTGCAATTAACTCTAAAGGCGTCTCCCTCGTTAACCTGTAATCAATGAAGTAGTTAAAAGGTCTGGGGTTGATTACAGGTGTGTGGTTTTGCATTTGGAAGCTGTTGCTGTGACCAGACAACATGCGGTCTAAGGTACTCTCAATTGAGGTGAAGCAGAACATCCTGAGGCTGAAAAAAAAGAAAAAATCCATCAGAGAGATAGCAGACATGCTTGGAGTAGCAAAATCAACAGTCGGGTACATTCTGAGAAAAAAGGAATTGACTGGTGAGCTTGGGAACTAAAAAAGGCCTGGGCGTCCACGGATGACAACAGTGGTGGATGATCGCCGCATACTTTCTTTGGTGAAGAAGAACCCGTTCACAACATCAACTGAAGTCCAGAACACTCTCAGTGAAGTAGGTGTATCTGTCTCTAAGTCAACAGTAAAGAGAAGACTCCATGAAAGTAAATACAAAGGGTTCACATCTGGATGCAAACCATTCATCAATTCCAAAAATAGACAGGCCAGAGTTAAATTTGCTGAAAAAACACCTCATGAAGCCAGCTCAGTTCTGGAAAAGTATTCTATGGACAGATGAGACAAAGATCAACCTGTACCAGAATGATGGGAAGAAAAAAGTTTGCAGAAGAAAGGGAACGGCACATGATCCAAGGCACACCACATCCTCTGTAAAACATGGTGGAGGCAACGTGATGGCATGGGCATGCATGGCTTTCAATGGCACTGGGTCACTTGTGTTTATTGATGACATAACAGCAGACAAGAGTAGCCGGATGAATTCTGAAGTGTACCGGGATATACTTTCAGCCCAGATTCAGCCAAATGCCGCAAAGTTGATCGGACGGCGCTTCATAGTACAGATGGACAATGACCCCAAGCATACAGCCAAAGCTACCCAGGAGTTCATGAGTGCAAAAAAGTGGAACATTCTGCAATGGCCAAGTCAATCACCAGATCTTAACCCAATTGAGCATGCATTTCACTTGCTCAAATCCAGACTTAAGACGGAAAGACCCACAAACAAGCAAGACCTGAAGGCTGCAGCTGTAAAGGACTGGCAAAGCATTAAGAAGGAGGAAACCCAGCGTTTGGTGATGTCCATGGGTTCCAGACTTATGGCAGTGATTGCCTCCAAAGGATTCGCAACAAAATATTGAAAATAAAAATATTTTGTTTGGGTTTGGTTTATTTGTCCAATTACTTTTGACCTCCTAAAATGTGGAGTGTTTGTAAAGAAATGTGTACAATTCCTACAATTTCTATCAGATATTTTTGTTCAAACCTTCAAATTAAACGTTACAATCTGCACTTGAATTCTGTTGTAGAGGTTTCATTTCAAATCCAATGTGGTGGCATGCAGAGCCCAACTCGCGAAAATTGTGTCACTGTCCAAATATTTCTGGACCTAACTGTATAAAACTAGTCCTTTGCTTATTTTGCCATGAAGAGGTTCCCCCACCCACTCATGTGGCGTCCGTACTCATGATCTATCACTATTAAATGCATTTACTTACGGTTGTTTGTGTTCTCCAGTTTTATCATGCTGTGGTTGGGCACATCTCAATTTTATCTATATGTGCCACCACTTCTTACATGTGATAGTGATCCATCGCTTGGTCTTTACCCTGAGCTGGCGCCGCCATGCTCTGCTACAGTTGCTATGGACGCTAGCTTCTTGTTACAGCGTCCTGCTGCCTTAACATTTTTGTCCGCTCTGTCCCACCGTAGTACTCTACTGCGCATGTGCTAACATGGCGCCGTTCAGCCACACACTCTTTGAGCTCCGGACCTCACAGGTTTGTGTACTTTTCTTAATGATTGTGTATATTTAACATGCCGGTTCTCTGTATACTATTGCACTTGCCCTGAGGAAGCCGCTCAGGCGGCGACACGTGTTGGCCTGCCTGCCCTGGGCATACCTCTGCTTTATTCCAGTGCCTGACCTTCCACTGTCATTATTGGTCATTTGGGTATTTCATCCTTACACCAGGTTCCTGTGCAGGCTCTTGTCAGCATTAACCCCTTGGCATTCATGTGGGTTATAAACATTGTGCTTCACCATACGGGTTTGGGAGTGTATTTAGGTTACTTGCTATGGTATTCCTATTCTGAGATCTCTCATTCAGATTCACTTCTTGCGTACCTATGACTTATGTTTTGTATTATCATATTTTACTACTGACGCATCTCGTGTACCTGTGACCCTCCCTCTTTTTTACCACATTTACCATCCCCCATTTTTTAACATTGCACATATCTGGCTGATTCATGTTGTTTCTGTTGCTCCTGGACTCCAGACCTAACATTGTCGGTCATTCAGCATTGTATATTGGCACCTTTTTCTACAGCATTTTTTACTAATCTACTCATGTATGTACTATAACTGTCTATGTGATGCTGTTGTGATTTTTTGCCCAGGGCACTATTGCCCCTACCTCTGGTTGCTTGTATGTTTTGCACCTTTTAAATGTTTTTAAGATTGGTATACAATAAAGGCATTTTTATCTTTCACCCTCGGTGTGCATCTGATTCATGTGCGGTTGCTTTTTCTCCCTTGTTGCGCTCACCCATTATACCGCACCAGATAGTACCCCTTTGTCATTACTATTTACTCACTCCAGAATGTTAGTGCGCTCCTATAACTGTCTATGCTAACCCAGTACTGAAGCAAAGCCTTCTTATGTGAGAGTGCTAAACTGCAAGTGTGGTGCCCCTGAGGCTTCAGTCACCACAGGGTATTGCATCTCACTTAAGGTGTAGTACTCATCCCGGGTAAGGAAGAGGTTAATCGCTGGTGTTTATCACATTCACACAAAACACTCAGTTCCACAGAAATAGTGAGCCAGGCAGTTTCACAGCCACATACTGAGTCAGCTAGTTTCACTCACACACTGACCAGGCGTTTTCCCAGGGACTTTCCAGTTGCTGGGACAACAGCCTGGGAGGTGAGGCAGCAGTGGGGAAGTAAGGAGACACATGAAGATTCACGGCAGAACAGTTGCGAAGGGAGAACAGTCTGGGACACAGGAGAAACATGGTCAGAGAGACCAACCGAAGAGAGTGCTTGAGAGCTTCCACGGAGGGAAAAGGGCAAGAGTAGCATAACACTCAGGGACTCGCAGAACCGCGGCCAATGAGTGGAGTGCTTAAGAGCTCCCTCAGACAGAACCAGGCAGACTGGAAGCAGCAGGAGGGGACCTGTGTTGCTGGTGAGACATAGGAGCAACACAGTGGCTGGAGGGAGAGCTCCAAAGCTCCCTCAGCACCAGCACAGTTCGGGGTGCAGAGCCCTAGGTTGGTAGGGACTTTATGTCCAGAAAATTAGAAACAAGGCACTCTCAAATGGTGATACAAACGAAAAATGTATTCCATTAGTCTTAAAGCAACATGTGACGTTTCGGCCAGGTGTCCTTCATCAGACAACTTGTTATTAAGACTGTCAGGGTAGTGGTAAAGGCAGCGGTATTCACCGCTATACTGCATACCGATGGATACCGCTGCCTTTACCACTACCCTGACAGTCTTAATAACAAGTTTTCTGATGAAGGCCACCTGGCCGAAACGTCACATGTTGCTCTAAGACTTATGGAATACATTTTTTGTTTGTGTCACCATTTGAGAGTGCCTTGTTTCTAATTTTCTGGACATATGGTGTGGAAACCTACAAGTGCACCTCAACATCTCTTACACTGTGGCTGTGCCTTATCCTGCTATAGGTGGGGACTTTATGACTCGCCATGAATTCTGCCGGGAAGGGGGATTGCATGTCCCACTGCCCACCACAAGAATCCTGGGGCACAGCAGCATAGAAAATCAGGACTCAAGACCACGGTCGGGCCCACATTTGATTTGCGCTGCCTGCGAACGGGACGGGAACTTAACTACCAACTACAGGGATCCCTGAGAAGCTTCACGCCACGGGGATCTACATTACAAAGCGCAAGGAAGGAAGGTCTCACACTCCACAATGCCTGTGATAGCTTCCGAATTATCCGGGATCGGCAGGGGTCCATCATGGCGGAAACCGGCACTCCAAGGGCGACTACCAGACAGTGAGTAAAAAAACTTCGACCGCAGTCCCTGTGTCACCCCATCATTGCCGTCACCATCGCCCCACGCTCCGGCGCCATCGGCCACTGCCACCATCCTCCCTGGTGCCTAGCTCCGCCTGTGGGGAGCTGAACCATCCGAGCTGCGTTACCATCCGCCCCAGAGGACAGCATCCCGCAGTTACGGCTAATCCTGGCTGCAAACCACGAGTGGCGCTGCAAAGCAACACCCATCATCCCCTACACCGGTCACCTTACACCTTTTTATTTACACCGACGGGGTCACGGAGCTGGGTCAGGCCGTTCCCAGCAACCCCAAACACCACTGGCCTGGTGACGAGTAATCTCTGACCCTGTGGGCGAGTAACAAGCACCCTTACTAACCTAAAAGAGTTATAATAGTGTGTTCTGTGATTATTACTATGGGTAGATTTGAAGCAAGAGTAGGACCTGCTGTATTAGACACATGTTTGGGCCTAGACATGCAAGTTGCTTAGATAGTAATGCAGGAGCATGACAATGGACACATAATGGAGTGACTTGCAAAAGGAGGATGATTACAAAGGCTGATCCCATACCAGTGAGGAGCCAATTACACTCCATGAACAAGTGTTCCTAAGGCCCGTTTCACACGTCAGTGAAAAACACTGACTTTTTTCACTGACAACACGCCCATGTCCCTCCGTGTGCCATGACTCACGGCACACGTGCGTTGTCTAAGTGCAATCCGGGCGCCGTTCTCCGTGGCCCGTGATTGCACTTAGAAATCAACTCACCTGTGCCCGCTCCCGCTGTCCTTGGGGCTGATCGCTCCCGCGGTGCAGCATCCGGCCGGCGCTGACCCCCGCAGCAGCTGCTTCCGGGTCGGCTGTGTCATGCATCATTAATATGCACAACAGTAATGAGCCGGCTCAGAAGCAGCAGACTCTGTGTGTCTCTTTATCAGTCTCTGTATCAGTCTGTCTCTGTGTGTGTCTTTGTATCAGTCTCTGTCTCTGTGTGTCTCTGTCTCTGTGTGTGTCTCTGTGTCTCTCTCTCTGTCTGTGTGTCTCTTCTCTGTCTCTATATCAGTCTCTGTGATTCTATGTCTGTGTCTATGTCTCGGTGTGTCTGTTTCTGTGTGTCTCTGTCAGTCTCTGTTAGTCTCTGTTAGTCGGTGTCCCTGTCCCTGTGTGTGTCTCTGTCCCTGTGTGTGTGTCTCTGCATCAGTCTCTGTGTGTGTCTCTCTCTGTGTCTCTGTGTCTGTTTCTGTGTGTCTCTGTCTCTGTATCAGACTCTGTGTCCCTGTGTGTGTCTCTGTCCCTGTGTGTGTCTCTGCATCAGTCTGTGTGTGTGTGTGTGAGTGTCTCTCTCTCTCTGAGTCTCTGTTTCTGTGTCTGTCTCTGTGTTTGTGTGTCTCTGTATCAGACTGTGTCCCTCTGTGTGTCTCTGTCTCTGTGTGCTTGTGTGTCTCTATTGACATCATATTATCTGACCTGATCACTCACATGGGATTTGCAATGTGTGGTCTTCTGCAGAATGACGTCTCCTCCTGTTTCTCTCAAATTTAAAATTATAACAATGAGAGAAGCAGGAAGAGACGTCATTCAGCAGATGACCCCAAGTCTCCAAATCACTTGTGAGCAATCACATGACCACTCAAATTGGCAAATTAAATTCTAACAGTGTGTATTACACATTTTGGGGGTTTGAGCAGTCAATGTGCAGCAGAGCAGGGAGAAGCCATTGGGCACCGGCCTCCCGGACTCTCCTCATCCTGACTGCATTGTCCTCGGCAGAGATTAAATGTGTTTTATCTGAAATGTGGAAGCATCAGAGTAAAATATACACGACTGCAATAATGGAGCTGGTGTCTGATTCCTTCCACTCGGGGGTTGTGCAGGAGGAATCAGCTGTCAGATTCCTTACCTGGTAGAAAATAACAGTGGAGTCTCATATGTTACATGGCGTCACTGTCGTCTGCACATCACATGGAATGGTTTAGGGGATGTTCACACGGGGCATCATTTTTTTTACCACAAATATGCAGTGTTTTTGTCCCAAGAATGCACCAAAAACGCATAAAAAACCGCAATGTGTTTTTGACACATTTTTACCGTGTTTTGCCCAATGCGGTTTTTAAGTCTAATCTACTGACTGGAAGGGCTCAAAAATGAAAATGCAAAAAGAACTGACAGCTGCATCTTCAAAAATGCAGCCAAGATGCAGCCAACAAAAGATGCCCAGTGTGTACAGCAAAAGAGAAATCCCATAGACTATGCTGGGAGGAGGAAATGCTGCATGCAGGGGCATCTTTGTGACCTCAAAAATGCTACAAAAGATGTCCTGTGTGAACTTAGCCTTAGGGGTACTTTGCACGCTGCGACATCGCAGGCCGATGCTGCGTTGCTGAGCGCGATAGTCCCCGCCCCCGTCGCAGCTGCGATTTCCTTGTGATAACTGCCGTAGCGAATATTATCGCTACGGCAGTTTCACATGGACTCACCTGTCCTGGGACGTCGCTCTGGCCGGCGACCCGCCTCCTTATTAAGGGGGCGGGTCGTACGGCGTCACTGCGACATCACACGGCAGGCGGCCAATAGGAGCGGAGGGGCGGAGATGAGTGGGATGTAAACATCCCGCCCACCTCCTTCCTTCCGCATATTCTACGGAAGCCGCGGTGACGCCGGTAGGAGATGTTCCTCGCTCCTACGGCTTCACACACAGCGATGTGTGCTGCCGCAGGACCGAGGAACAACATCGGACCGTCACGTCAGCATAATTATGGATTATGCCGACGCTGCAACGATGATACGATTACGACGCTTTTGCGCTCGTTAATCGTATCATTGAGCCTTTACACACTACGATGTCGCATGCGATGCCGGAAGTACGTCATTTTCAGTTTGACCCCACCGACATCGCACCTGCGATGTCGTAGTGTGCAAAGCCCGCCTTAGTGTTGTTATGAACGCCATTCTATCAATGTAATGCATCGTCAGCAGCTGAGTTGTGTATGATGAGGTCCTGCAGCAGCTGAGTTGTGTATGATGAGGTCCTGCAGCAGCTGAGGTGTGTATTATGGGGTTCTGCAGCTGCTGAGTTGTGTATTATAGGGTCCTGCAGCCGCTGAGATGTCTATCATGGGGTTCTGCAGCAGCTGAGGTGTTCATTATGGGGTTCTGAAGCAACTGAGGTGAATTATGAGATTTTGCAGCAGCTGAGATGTGTATAATGAGGTTCTACAGCATCTGAGGTGTGTATTTTGAGGTTCTGCAGCAGCTGAGGTGTGTATTTTGAGGTTCTGCAGCAGCTGAGGTGTGCATTATGAAGTTCTGCAGAATATTACATTATTTGGTGTGGATTTATCTTACAAATTTTCCAACAAAATTATTTGCAGCATTGCCAAATGGGGTGTGCCCAGTCTGGTTAATAAAGGGATTACAATATATATGCCGAAGTTCTTCCATACACCGTGCCCCTCCCTTATGGTGTGTATGTGGTGCTGCACCTCAGTGTGTTCAGGTCATTGGAGCTGAGAGGCAGCGACACATATAACCTGAGGACTCTTTATTATGTATAAATCAGAGATTTTTTCTAATTTCTTACATTCTCCTTTAACATCTGTATTTTGGACTTTTTGGTCCGGCGTACACACAGCATCGTCCGCCGGCTCCATGGTGCCTTGTCTGCTATCATCTGGTACATTTATCCTCAGGATTTGTATAGTAGATGTTGATCCCAACAATGGGACCTCGACCTGTGCTGCTCTAAGTGTATAGGAATTTATACCATCTCTCCACAAAGAGCGGCAGCACCTCATTCTGGGGGATCCATATGTACCATCCATAATGTAATATCCAGGCATACAGCATGTACGAGATGAGAAGACCCCCAATAAGAATAATTTCAGATGTGGAATTAATGTGGATTGAGAATGAGATTCTCCAGCACAAATCTGGAGGACTTTATTGTACATTTGAATAGATCAATTTTCTTAGGATATAAAAAAAATTGCCTCTGGTCCTCATTTGTTTCCTGGAAACTGGGTACAAAATCAGTAAGGGGGGGCACCAAAGGGCAGTTTTACACAGGTCGCCATTCAGGCTAAGGCCGGCCCTGGTTTCAGCCCCCTTAAACTTTTGACCCCCACCCCCAAAAACCTGCTCTTTTCCTCATACTTCTATTAACCCTTCATTGCCCTACAAAGGTGAGTCATGGGTCACTACACGCATGGCTCTGCTGTGGGCTCTATTTAGCCTTTAATCTTACATTGTAAGACATGGAGTTCTGTTCATAGCCTCAAGGTTTGAAGCAGTAAATACATTTTATGTTGTTTGGACAGACAGTTTGTTCTGTACATTTGGGTTTTGTACACTTGTTTTATAACTTGAGGCCAAAAATGTGAACAACAGAACAATACATTTATTTATTGGGTACAAACAATTCACAATTTCTATCTTTTTTTTTTTAACTTCGTTTTATTAATTGCCAACATTATCAGACATAATACATCATCGATCATACATAGCATTATACAGAACACGAGAGGATCCGAAGCATATCATAAGACCTCCATAGCTTCAGCTATATCTAAAGCAATTTGTTGTTAGTGTAGTTTAGCACTCATCTACCCGACAGATATTCAAACTAAGCACACAGACAACCCAGTTCAATATAGTCTGATATAACTGAAACTGAGAAAACAAAAGAGTGACGACTTTGTATCAACTTAATATACCACTGGGAGATGCTCCACGTTCTAACACCAAGAGGGGCTCTATCTTTATCTTATCTATCACCTTTACGTTTCTGAGAGTGTGCTGGGAGAAGAGTTCCACAGGTCTCAAATTTTATAGAATTTTTCTGGACGCCCCCTATTGTAATACACTACCAGTTCATAGGGAAATGTATTTCTTTGATCCTTCCAAGTAAAGCAAGTGTACACTTGTCCTAATTCAGGCTGCTTTACATTAGAAAAATATTCAGCATTAAGCATTCTGCCTGGGAGAACAAAATAACACGATAGACTATACTATTCTGTTCTGGAGCAGATATGTGACACCCTTGGACTATCAGTTCGTCACAGGGTACTGCACGCTCTTTCCCCTTAGTACAGTATTCAAACCCCTCATGGTTCTGGGTCCCCATCTTACAGTGCTGCCTCCAACAGCAAATCAAATCCTAGGAACACCCTGCACCACACCCACCAGACACACCAGTGGGTGGCTTAAGCAGAATAGGGTTGCCCACCTAGGGGTCAGGAAGGGAAGGTGAGGAGTGTCAGTACGCAGTGGAGTGGAGTAGAGTGAAGTGGAAGAGGCAGGGAGCGGTGGCTCCCAATAGTAGCTGTCTAGGTTGCAGACGGTGGTCTGGACCTAGAGGAGTCAGACCCCCGGTCGCAGGGGATTGAGGCAAGGTGCCTGGACCTGTTAAAGAAAACAATCAGTGGCCTGGTCCTATCACCGATCCGGGACCAAAGACACGGCGGGGAACACAGACCCTAGGTTGGGGAGAAGCTTCAGGCAACCCGGCAAACTCTGCAGAGAGCCTTTATGGACTGTTCCCACTAGCTCCAGAATCGGGGCACTAGCGCAACGAGGGGGATAGGGCCTTCCATACAAGCAGCTCACTAAAATCCCAAGCGTGAGCCCTGAAAGAAGGCTCCCACACTTAGCCACAGTGGGGAACGGGGTCCGGCAAGTTCCAGACTACCGGGCCACCACAGTGAATCCAAACTTAGTGCCAGGAGGCAGGTGACAGATCATCAGGCAGCACTGCAGGGGACGGGACCCGGATGAGCTCTCCTTGAGAGGCAGCGGTATCCAGAGACTTGGTTTACCCGGTTGTCAGTGTCTGCTTACTGGCTGAGTGAGTATGTATTGCCCTGCGGCCTCGGCTGTGGCCGCCGAGCCGCTCGGATCCGTGCTTGTTCTGCGGGTGGTGGCTCGAGCCCTCCACGGACCCGGGGTCACTTCGCTCAGTAAAACGGGGAAGCTGGCGCTGCATGCTGGGGCGCGGGATTTTCGGGTGATTGCTCGTGACGCCATCCACGGGTTGTGGTGATATGGAGCACCACCACTGCGGTTAAGATGGCGAAACTCCCGGGAGCGATGGCAGGGCGCAGCTTCGGATGTTAACCCCTCCGTGGGCAGGGGCGGTGTGTCCCGGGGCCCGTTTGCGGGGAGTAGGCGCAGGGTGCAGGGCTGCAGTGTAGTACTCACAATTGATGCACACGGAGTCAATGGTAAACCAGACATGGTGGAAGACGGGTGGCCTACAGCCGGCTGCACTTCACTAGGCGGGTTGGCAGAGTCTCCCTTTCTCCTGCGCCTAAATGTAAGTGGACCACGGTGCCTAAGCACAGGTGGTCCGCTCCCCAGTGGGTTTGCTGAAAGAGCTCCTGTGCCCGCAAGCGCTGGTCCTTGGATCTCTGGTCTCTGGCGGTGGCTACTATCCAGTTAGGTTGGGCTGTTGCCGTCAATTGGGACTTCGGTGGGAAAGGACCCCGGGAGGTCCAGACCTCAATCAGTTAATTTGACTAATGGTGGCCTACGGCCTAGTCTGGGTCTGAGTACCCTTCCTGGTGCTCCAGTAGACTGTTGGCTCCCCAATTCGGTTCCGGTGGGCTCCAACCCTGTCCCGGTTCCACCGGTCAAGTTCCCGGTCTCCTGCAGGTGGCCCCTGCCGTCTGCCTGCCTGACTGTTTCAAGGGCCATGGACTCCGACTCATGCCCAACACAGAGCTGTATTGCACTCCTCCACTACCACTTCCTAACTTCAACTGCACTGAACTGCTGTTTTCCTGCCTCAGGCCAGCAGACTCCTCGGTGGGCGTGTCTTTCTGCCTGACTCCGCCCACCTGGCGTTCCTGTCTAACACTGAGGGAGGCAATCAGGGCTTTATGTGCGACTGGTGGTACCTGTCTAGTGTGGTGGGGGTGTAGGTGGTGTTGTGACCTGTGACCCCTGGGGTGTCCAGGGCGTCACAAGTACATGAGGGATCTCCCCGACACGGCACCCAGTATCAACTTCCAGAGTCCCGGGGCATACCCCTACCCTGGAGGGTAACGACACCTTGCTTCCCCATTCCATCACCCCGGGTACTCCCAACGGCAGCGGTGGTACTCCCAATTACCGCACACCACGGGTGGCATCACGAGCTATAACTCCCTGTAAATATCCCTTTTTACTTTAGAGTGTGGCCCCTAAGCCACCGGGTCTGGAGACCCTCGAGCTATGAACGAACACTGCTCACTGATGAGAGAGGTTCGGCACAGATACACTGGGGCGGCACAGATACACTGCTAAAAGGTAAATCCAATGGTGCCCAATGGTTAATCTCATTACAGTGAATTAATATTTTTAGGGTGTAAAGGTGTAAGCCCCCAATGTAGTGCTTAGCGTTGATTATTTTGCTGATATGAACCCAACCTAAAAGCAATGTAAGCAAAGTTAAAGCGGTCCTTGATATTTTCCCACTGCACAGCCCTAACCCAGTACTGAAGCATAGCCTTATGTGAGAGTGCTAAACTGAAAGTGTGGTGCCCCTGAGGCTTCAGTCGCCACAGGGTATGGTATCTCACTTAAGGTGTAGTACTCATCCCGGGTAAGGAAGAGGTTAATCGCTGGTGTTTATCACATTCACACAAAACACTCAGTTCCACAGAAATAGTGAGCAGTTTCACAGCCAGATACTGAGTCAGCTAGTTTCACTCACACACTGACCAGGTGTTTTCCCAGGGACTTTCCAGTTGCTGGGACAACAGCCTGGGAGGTGGGGAAGCACTGGGGAAGTAAGGAGACACATGGAGATTCACAGCAGAACAGTTGCGAAGGGAGAACAGTCTGGGACACAGGAGAAACATGGTCATTGAGGAGAGTGCTTGAGAGCTTCCTCAGAGAGACCACCAGAAGAGAGTGCTTGAGAGCTTCCACGGAGGGAAAAGGACAAGAGTAGCATAACACTCAGGGACTCGCATAACCACGGCCACTGAGGGGAGTGCTTAAGAGCTCCCTTAGACAGAACCAGGCAGACTGGAAAAAGCAGGAGGCGACCTGTGTTGCTGGTGAGACATAGGAGCAACACAGTGGCTGGAGGGAGAGCTCCAAAGCTCCCTCAGCACCAGCACAGTTCAGGGTGCAGAGCCCTAGGTTGGTAGGGACTTTATGTCCAGAAAATTAGAAACAAGGCACTCTCAAATGGTGATACAAATGAAAAATTTATTCCATTAGTCTTAAAGCAACACGTGACGTTTCGGCCAGGTGTCCTTCATCAGACAACTTGTTATTAAGACTGTCAGGGTAGTGGTAAAATCAGGACTCAAGACCACGGTCGGGCCCACATTTGATTTGCGCTGCCTACGAACGGGACGGGAACTTAACTACCAACTACAGGGATCCCTGAGAAGCTTCACGCCACGGGGATCTACATTACAAAGCGCAAGGAAGGAAGGTCTCACACTCCACAACGCCGGTGGTAGCTTCCGAATTATCCGGGATCGGCAGGGGCCCATCATGGCAGAAACCGGCACTCCGAGGGCGACTACCAGACAGTGAGTAAAAAAACTTTGACCGCAGTCCCTGTGTCATCCCGTCATTGCCGTCACCATCGCCCCACGCTCCGGCGCCATCGGCCACCGCCACCATCCTCCCTGGTGCTTAGCTCCGCCTGTGGGGAGCTGAACCATCCGAGCTGCATTACCATCCGCCCCAGAAGACAGCATCCCTCAGTTGCGGCTAATCCTGGTTGCAAACCACGAGTGGCGCTGCAAAGCAACCCCCATCATCCCCTACACCGGTCACCTTACACCTTTTTGTTTACACCGACGGGGTCACGGAGCCGGGTCAGGCCATTCCCAGCAACCCCAAACACCACTGGCCTGGTGACGAGTAATCTTCGACCCTGTGGGCGAGTAACAAGCACCCTTACTAACCTAACAGAGTTATAATAGTGTGTTCTGTGATTATTACTATGGGTAGATTTGAAGCGAGAGTAGGACCTGCTGTATAAGGCCTGAAACACACATCCGTTAAAACCACGTCCGTGTAAAACGGGCCGTTTTTCGGGTCCGTTTTCCGTTTTTTAGGTCCGTTTTTATGGTGTGTGGCCTGCGTGTGTATCCCGTATGCTAGCCGTATGTGCGTGTGGAATGTCCGTGTGTGCGTGTGTGAAATAACTGACATGTGTGTGTGTTGCCCGTGTGAAATGTTCCATGTGTGTGTGTGTGATGCACAATGTCGTTGATACATGTCGGCAGCAGACAGAGTTGCGCGATGAGAATGAACTCGGGTGAACTTCACCCGACTTCATTGTCATGCCGCGGCTCTGTCTGTGTGCCACGTACTGATTAGCGGTCACCCATGAAGGACTCACCGGTGACCGCTAATCCCCTGAGTGACTGAATTGAGCAGCCCTCTCTCATACTCACCGTTCCCCGATCTCCGGCGCTGCAGTGAAAAATCACTGCTGTGTGAGCAGACCCATTGATTATAATGGGTCTGCGTATGTCAGTGATTCTGGTACTTTTAAAAAAAAGCACAAACGTACCAGAATCACTGACGTGTGAAAGGGGCCTAAGAGCATAGCTCACAACCGTCCCAGATTCAGCAGGTTGAGGGTATGTGCGCACGTTGCTTTTTACCTGCTTTTCACCTGCTTTTTTGCTGCTTTTTCTTCTGCGCTGTTTAATGCCAAAATGGATGTGTTCTTCTATTCAAGCAAAGTCTATGGGAATTTGGGTTTCTTGTTCACACTATGTTGTTCAAAATGCTGCCTTTTTGTGGCAGAACTTTGGTCAAAAACTCAGCTTTGCAGTTCAAAACCCAAATGGCAAAAACAATTGACATGTTGCTTCTTTGAAAAGCAGAGTTTTTGACCAAAGTTCTGACACAAAAAGGCAGCATTTTGAACAACATAGTGTGAACAAGAAACCCAAATTCCCATAGACTTTGCTTGAATAGAAGAACACATCCATTTTGGCATTAAACAGCGCAGAAGAAAAAGCAGCAAAAAAGCAGGTAAAAAGCAGGTAAAAAGCAACGTGCGCACATACCCTAAAGAAAGAATTGAGTCTGAACTTGAGTGACTGTGACTGAACTCAGCAAAAGCACTACACCTGAGTGAATCTTAAGGTATGTTCTGCATTCAGCTAAGCATATAAACTCTTTTTTTAAGATGAACACATGGATTTTTTTTTTTTTTTTAAAACCATGTAAGGCTATATGCGCATGCTGCATCTTTTTCTGAGTACATCTTTAGTGCATCTTTTTATCCTGTTGTCAGAGAAACGCAGCTTCTGACAAAAAAGGCATGATGTTTTGCTGCATTTTTGCCACATTTTTGTTAATGCATTTTTTAAAGGAGAAACAAAATATGATAGGATAGGATAATTGATAAATAGCTAGAATAGATATAAAAAATAGAAAGAATAGATAGATAGAAAGAACACAGAATAGATAGAAAAAAGGACTTATAGAATAAATAGAAAGAACAGATATAATAGAATTAAATAACAGAATAGCTCAATAGTGTGATAGCTAGCTTGGCCAGCTGTTTTTTAAAATTATTTTTTGATAAAAAATGACGTGAGTGCCCCCCCTTTTTTCATATCCAGCACAGGAACAGCAGCAGCTGCGGGCTGCAACCCTTATCTGTGTGCTGTACCTTTGCTGGTTGTGAAAAAAAGTTGGGATCCCAAGTTTTTTTTTAATCATTTGATTTATTTAAAAAAAAAAATGACATGGGATCCCCCCATTTTTCTTTTCTTTTCAATGTTTTATTTATTGATAGAATTACAACAATATATGTCCAACAAAGAATGCGGTCATTTCACAGTAAAATCAGAGGTGCACAAATAGGATACAATGTAATTAACAAAATCAGGTCATTTCTAAAAAATAGAAGAACAAAGATGAGAAGTTCGGTTTGACCACACTCTATAAAATCTTGCATTAAATTAAGAGAATATATGCTAGGCCTGAAACACACATCCGTGAAAAAACATGCACGTGTGTTACGGTCCATTTTTTGGGTCCATGTCCCTTTTCGTGTCCGTTTTTATGGTCCGTGTAGCATCTGTGTGAACTGCGTATGCTAGCCGTGTGTGCGTGTGGAATGTCCGTGTGTGCGCGTGGAACATAACTGACATTGTCTCTGTGTGTTGTCCGTGTGAAATGTTCCGTGTGTGATGTAACATCTCGTTGCTACATACCCGCTGACAGCAGACAGAGTCGCGCGCTGAGAATGAACTCGGGTGAACTTCACCCGACTTCATTGTCATACCGCGGGTCTGTCTGTGTCGCGTACTGATTAGTGGTCACCTGTGAAGGACTCAACGGTGACCGCTAATCCCCTAAGTGACTCTAGTGAGCAGCGCGATTAGCGCTGCCATCACTCAGGTTACCCTCGACTAGCTGTATCCTCCACCCGTGACTGCAACTCACCTGTGACTTCATCGCTGTCACTCGGGTGACTTGTTGTCACAGTTGGATGATCCAGCGGTGGCCGCGAGTAACCTCAGTGACAGCACAGCTGATCGCGATACTCACCTCAGTTGCTGCGTGGAGCTGACAGGAGCGGCGGTGTTCTTCTGCAGCTCCTGTCGCCTTCATGTAGCAGAGCTGGAAGCGACGCGGGACCTCCATGGATTACGCCACATGGATGGGTATTTGGGGCATAATAAATTGGTGAACGAGGGTTTTTATTTAGTGTTTATTATTGCAAATAAAGAATTTTTCGTTGTGTGTGTTTATTTACTGTAACTTACAGATTTAGGGCTCATTCACATGGCCGTTCCGTTTGTCCTGGTCAGTTCCTGTTTTCTTGCGGACCCACGGACAGGACCGTCTTTTCAATGTCTTTTGTGTAGGATCGGATGACACACGGAAACACCTCCGTGTGCATCCGATCCTACAAAAAAACAGATCGGATGCCGTATGTCTGTTCCATTATTATGGAACATGTCCTATTCTGTTCCGTAATAACGGATCGTGACTCAGTACAAGTCAATAGGCCCGCAAAATCCCCGGAAGCCACACGGAAGCACTTCCGTGTGACCTCCGGCGGGTGCCCGTGCAGTTTGTGTCCCGCTCCCTGCCAGCCCCACGGCTGCTCGCTCTGCAGCGTGTCAGTGTCTGCCTGCAGTATCAGCAGCTTCTCACCCTGCAGTGCCAGCAGACACTGACACACAGCTGTGCGTGCACCCGCGGGGATGAGGAGCGCTGTATCATCACTGCCCGGGCAGTCTGTGCCCCGCTCCCTGCCAGCCCCGTGCCTGCCCGCACTGCAATGTGTCAGTGTCTGCCCGCAGTATCAGCAGCTTGTCACACTGCAGCATAGGCAGCCGCGGGGATGAAGAGCGCTGCTGTCAGGTTAGATGAGATCATTACCTGCTGTGACGATTGATCTCCTCTTCTGCCGACGTCAGCACTGTCACTGCCTTCTATGCCTGCCGCGTTCTCACATCAAGTCTCTCGGGCGGGCCGAGATTGTCACTAGGCTCCCGCGATTCTTCACTCAGAACGCGGCGGGCATAGAAGGCAGTGACAGCGCTGACGTCAGGAGTACAGGAGATCATCACCGCAGGTAATGGTCTCATCTATCCTCCTGACAGCAGCGCTCGTCATCCCCTGCAGTGACCTGGGCTGACCTATTGATGTTAGCTCAGGTCACTGCACTGCTCTCCCAGCCAATAGGGAACATTCTGTTCTTCATTGACCAGGACATTGACTATGGTACAGATCGTCGTGGGACCCCCTTAATGGATTACGCGGACCCGGATTTGATTGTTCTTGTCAATAAACTGGTGAAAGAGGGAATGTTTTGGGGAGTGTTTTTTCAAATAAAACTTTTTTTGATGTCCATTTTTTTTTTATTACTGACTGGGTTAGTGATGTAAGGTATCTGATGGATGCCGTGACATCACTAACCCCAGGGCTTGATTGCCAGGTGACATTACACATCTGGCATCAACCCCATATATTACCCCGTCTGCCACCGCACCAGGGCAATGGGATAAGCTGGAGCAAAGCACCAGGATTGGCGCATGTAATGGATGCGCCACTTCTGGGGTGGCTGTGGCCTGCTATTTGTAGGCTGGGGAGTGTCCAATAACAGTGGACCTCCCTAGTCTGGGAATACCAGACCACAGCTGTCCACTTTACCTTGGCTGGTGATCCAATTTGGGGGGACCCCACGTTTTTTGTTTTAAATTATTTATTTAATTTAAAATAACAGTGTGGGGTGCCCTCTGCTTTGGATTACCAGCCAAGGTGAAGCTGCCAGCTGTGGTTTGTAGGCTGCAGCCGTCTGCTTTACCCGAGCTGGCTACAAAAGATAGGGGGACCCCACGTCGTTTTTTTTAATTATTTACTTATTTTTTGGCTAAATGCAAGGCTAAGCACCCTTTAGTGCCACATGAAAGTCACTAAAGGGTGCCATCTTAGAATATGTAGGGGGGTGGGACATTATATAGGTCTTTCTCATCTATCTATTCATCTATCTATCCCTCTATTCATTAATTCTTTCATTCAGTCATCCCTCTATCTCTCTGTCTCTATATCTATCTATCCATCTCTAGATCTACTCATCTATTTCTTTCTTGCTGCTTCCGTTTTTGCGGTCCGCAAAAAAAACAGAAGGCACACGGATGACACACGGATGACACACGGACCGTATACAGAACGGAACGGATGTCACACGGATGCAACACAGACGCATCCATGAAAAAAAGGACCGTTTTTGCGGACCGCAAAAACGGATTGGTCGTGTGAATGTAGCCTAATCATGGAATGTATCTCGGAGAGACGCCTGCAATGATTAATCTTGGACTTAGTGGCAGCTATGGACTGCCATTAACTCTTTATTACCTCGATTGCCAACGCACCAGGGCAATTCAGGAAGAGCCGGGTAGAGTCCCAGAACTGTCGCATCTAATGGATGCGGCATTTCTGGGCAGCTGCTGGCTGATATAGTTAGGCTGGGGGGCTCCCCATAACGTGGAGCTCCCCATCCTAAGAATACCAGCCTTCAGCCGTGTGACTTTACCCTGGCTAGTATCAAAATGGGGGGGACCGCACGTCGTTTTTTTTAATCATTTATTTTTTTTTTACTGCACAGTATAGACCCGCCCACCAGCGGCTGTGATTGGTTGCAGTGAGACAGCTGTCAATCAGCTTGGGGGTGTGTCTGACTGCAACCAATCATATGCGCCGGTCGGCAGGGAAATCAGGGAATACGAGATTGATTAATGAGCGGCCGGCTTTTTCAAAATAGTAAAAGCCACCGGAGCAGTGTGAAAGCCGTACAGCGCCGCGCCGGTGATCAGGGATCAGTAAGTATGAGAGAGGGGGAGACTGACTGACAGACAGAGAGGGGGAGAGACAGACAGCCAGAGAGAGACTGACCGACGGACTGAGGGAGCTTGAACGACATACACAGGAAAAGAAAGAATGACCGACATCGCTAGAAAAAAGCACAAAACGTACACGGAGCATACAGAGATGCATCCGTGTCACGTTATTGTGCGCACATATCCACTGACTTTTATGGTGTCTGTTTGTGCGTGTTGCATGCAGAAAACGGACATGCTTCCGTGCAAAATGGAAACACATACGGATCACGGACACGGTCACACGGACATTATGAAATAACGCACGTGTGAACTCAAACATAGATTAACATTGGTGCATGTATGTCCGTGTCTCCGGTATATACGGAAACGGAACAAACACGCACGTCTTTAACGGATGTGTGTTTCAGGCCTTAGACTGTCTGAAAATAACATCTTTAACATGTAACTGTTTTTTCTAGAATAAAGAATAAGAAAAAAGTGAAAAGTTTAGAAACAAAGGTTAGATTATTATTAGGGATGAGTGAATGTATTCGCCGCTATTCGGTATCCGACAGATAACAGGCTATTCGCAGCATTCGCTAGCCGATGAATAAAACAGTATCCGCTCCGATACGTTCAGTTTCATTTCTGACTTCCTGGCGCCTGTTTTCCAGCCAATTAACACATCTGATGTTGCTTGCCCTAACAGCAATGCCGCAGCCATCTTTGTTGTAATGTTACTGAGATTGTCTTGGCCGCACAGCGTCATAGGGGCTATATAAGCCAGCGGCCATTTTGTGAACACGCAGTCATTGGGGAGTTGGCGGTGTAGATAGACTGTATTGTGTGCGGGAGAGCGTTTGAAGATCCAACTAATAAATACTCCTTCTAAGGGCTGAAGACAGTGTCCAGTAGCTGCTAGCAGCTCCATAAATCGACAGACCGCAAATCTGTGAATGCGGACCCAGCTAAAGGGCCAGTGACAGTGCAGTGCCTTGTAAGTGATAGCGTTCGTGCTGCAAACTCCTAAATAGTCCTTCTAAGGGCTGAAGCCAGTAGTCAGTATCTGCTAGCAGCTCCATAAATCGCCAGGCTGCAAAACAGTGAATGCGAACCCAGCTATAGAGCCAGTGTTAGTGCGGTGCTTTGTTAGGTGGAGCGATCCAGCTTTTTTAAAAAAAATCCTCTTATTAGTGCTGCATTAGTGCAGTGTCTGATATAGGGAGAGCTTTTTCAGAGGCAGGGAGAGATTTAAAGCTGTCCTGACATCTGCTACTAATTAATCAACAATCCCAGCACTGCTACATCCCTTATGTCTATTCTACTAGGGATCGGTATTGCAAATTCCTAAAAATGGTCCCAAAATTTCCAAAACAACGGGTTCAGGTGTAGTGTAGTGCCTGTCAGCCACCATCTCAATTCATACCAGCACAGTTGCATCCTTGTGTTGCTAAAGAAACCTAGTGTATGTGTAAAAAAACAAACCAAAAGGTTCCTGTCACGGCCTGTAGTTCTGCCTGAAGCCATCCTGGTGTTTCATTCATATCGTACAAAACCTAGATAGTGGCCTGCTGCTACTAAAACACAGTGTCAGTGATACAAAATTTAAATTAAGGGGGCGTGGCCTAATGATGGACGACACAGGACGTATCTTTTAATTGCTGCTGTATCTCCAACCTCAAAAGCGACGTAGAAGAAGATAAAACTAATCCATTTCTGGTAAAAAAGAAGTATAAAAGCTTCAGGAAGACATGAGGAGCCTTTAGAGACTAAATTTGACAGATTTCACATCAAAATAGTTGTAACCCAGGTCTCCTTAAGCTGTAAGTGGCGCATGGAGGTGCCTCTGTGACAGGACAATTATTCTACTACTAAACACCAGAGAAGATAATTTCTCACAAAATAATTTAATATTCTTTATCTGCTTTTATCAATAATCTAAATTATCCCACAATTAATGGATAATCTCCTCACACTGCTGAATAACATCCCTCTGAGGAGACAGCAAACTGCCTTTATGTAGTGAGGGAGCCATCTAGTTGTCATGGGGACACCTCAGAAAACATAAGTTACAGCTATTCAGGAAATTTACTTCGACTAAATTTGCCCTCAAAGGAGTAAGAAACATCCCCACCTACAATTTAAGATCTTTTTGGGGCAATTCTGACGGTACAAGAGAATTATTTAAAGCTGAAATTGACAGTGTTGAATTCCTGTCGGTGCTGCCTATGCACCCTGTTTAACTCTGATCTATGACAGGATAACTGCCCTGACAGAAAGCATTCTTGACAGCTTTTTGGAGAAATTGTTCTGATTAAAACGAACTACACTTGATAAGAAGAGACCCTAATAAATTATATTAAGACCATAATTGATAATATCTGTGCAAATTGACAGGATAAATAGGCGGCTGAAATCAGTGGTGCAAACAACTGTAGCCAGCCTGACAGACTTATATGCAGTTTACATATCAGAGATCTTCTATAGCCTCAGTTGTGACACTTCTGACCGTAATACTAAAACCTGGTCTGACTTGTTTTGACACTTGGCAGAAAGAGAGCCCTTTACTGAATGATTCTAGGCATACCCTATGTAAAATTAAGCTGGTACAACGTAATTATTATTATTATTGTTATTATTATTGCCTGTGTAAACTGCATAGGTGAATACCAGTGCAACTTTAATATAAACCCTTGCATGTCAGTCACTTCTGAACATCTGACAGCCTAAACTAAGTGTGGTCCAACTAATCTCAATACTCAAGGGAGAGAGGACTCTCCCCTGCATAATTCCAGACATCGTTCAAGAAAAATAAAGCTGGCACAAAAAAGTTATTGAGACTAAAACATTGCGGGATTGCTGACAGTGGTAATGGATAGTAAAGCTCTCTAGACATCAAAGAGATATAATAGATTAGGCAAACTAGTTATACACCAAGTTTAAAAACTATAATTAATCCCTTAAGTGACCTACTATATAATATTAATATTCCTGAAACAAAATGTCTCAAAAAGATAACAGAAAAGGAAAAGAGGAAAATACTTCGACTACATCAACAAACACCAAAGAGGCACCAACTAACACAACAAATATTTCACCTGGGAATCCAAGCTCTGGAGCAATTCCCAAAATAATTTAAGACAAACGCCAACAAGGGAAGAAAAGAGGCTCAAGACAAAAAGAAAAGGATGCGTCAAAAAACAGAGATGCTGACTGGGATGCTTGGGCCATGGATTCAGATTCAGATTCTGGAAATGAACTTTCTTCTTCACTCAACAGTCCAGATAAACAAAGAGCATGCTTGGATGTCGAAAATAACTCACCTGATACCTCACCGATGGACTTAGGAGCTGTAAAAGAAAATGTTATTTTATCACAAGATATACTCTCACTCCAAAAATTCATTTCGGACTCACTTTCTAATTTCAGAATGTCAATTCAGTCGGACTTAGATCAACGGTTCAACGAAATGAGATCAACTTTCAATTCTATGTCCACAAGAATTAAAAAAACAGAAACTGAAGTCGATTCATTGAAAAAAGATACCAAAGTGGTCGCTATAGAGCAATTGAAAATTAAATAAGAAATCAGAATTTTGAAACAAAAACTAACTGACCAAGAAGACAGGAATCGCAGGAATAATGTTAAGGTTAGAGGCATTCCTGAAAATGTCAAAAATAACGAACTTTTGCAATATATCCAGAAACTACTGAAAACAACCTTGCCTAACATGTCAGAATTGGATTTGACTGTAGATAGGGCTCATAGGCTACCTAGATCAAATTTTATATCACAAGACACTCCGAGGGATACCATTCTCAGGATACATTTCTATAAAATGAAAGAAAAACTATTTGAATACCTAAGACTTCACAAGACTCTTCCTTCACCCTACAAGAATTTAAAGATTTTTCGGATTTATCTAAAGAAACCCTTCTACAGAGGAAAAGTCTCAATAGTATCACTCAAGTACTTAGACAGAACAACATATCATATAGATGGGGATTTCCTACAAAGATCCTAATCCATCATCAAGGAAAGACTTTGTCTATCATCTCTGCGAAAGAAGGCGAGAAGATGCTAAAGGATCTTGGACTCGTTACAACTTGATTTGTTATTTCTTCTCTAGGCTCATCAATTTAGTTGGACAATATTTATGGTCCACCACCTGGATTTAAAGAATACTTCATTATCACTGGATTTGGATATCCACTCATAAAAGAGGTTGGAGTAAGACATTGGCTGTTGAACTTTATCCCCATCAGGAGTGATTCTTGAAATGGGTTTCATTTCATTTCCATATCAAGATCCTCCAGGAAGACTTTGGGACTTATGTTATACAGTTATGTTTTTCTTGTTTGTATATTACTTGTGTTTAACCTTTTTCTTTCCATACAGGAACAAAATAATAGTCAAGTTATATGTTTATACGAATCTAATCTTTGGTTACCCCACACAACATTCGGAATAACCACCTTTTTCAATACTATTGCTAATGACACTTAATCTCTTGACATATAATGTCAGGGGACTAAACAGTCCAAGGAAGAGATTTGCGGTATGGAAATTCCTGAATGAATCAAAGGCAGATGTTGTAGGTCTCCAAGAGACAAAATTTAAAAAGTTCTAACCGCCTTCATTCAACCATAGACATTTTCCCCACAAATATACTTCCTCAAATGAAAAAAAAAAAGCTGGAGTGGCTATTCTAATTAGAGATTCTGTAACCTTTGAACTTATTACTAAGGTATCTGATAATGCAGGTAGGTATTGCATAATAGTGTGCAAAATCAACAACACAATATATACATTTGTTAATGTATACGCACCAAATAGAGGCCAGATACACTTCCTTAATAAGTTGATGACTATTGTCAGAGAAGTTCAGAAGGAGGATTTGATTCTTTTTGGTGATTTTAATATGGTACCAAATGGCATGCTAGATTCAACAACTAAAAAAATAAGATATCTTTTACCTACATTACATAATTGGCTTGAAGACAAAGAATTGTTTGAAATGTTCAGGTGCTTAAATACGAGTTCAAGAGAGTATACGTATTATTCTGACTCCCATAAGACTTTTTCAAGAATAGACTTGGTTCTAACTACATTATTTACAATAAATAAATTTAAATCTGTAAGCATAGGTCAAAGAACCTGGTCTGACCATTCCCCTGTACATTTTCAGATAGGTTCTGGAAAAATTAGATAATAGTGATAGAATATGGAGGTGCAATTCGTATTTGCTTAGAAACCCAAAACATACTGCAGTAATTGAAGAAGCCCTTAAAAATTATTTCATGGAAAATGACACAAACAACATCTCAATTAGCTCTCTTTGGAACGCACATAAAGCGATCATAAGAGGGGATAATGATACAAATTAACAGTAAAGATAAAAAGCAAAAATTGAAGAAATTCAAAGAAATTTCAGACAAAATTAGGGAAGCTGAACACATACAAATAATAAACCCATCAGATGCAAATCACTCCCACATTCTGAATCTGAGTTTAGAACTAAATTCTTTACTAACCCAAGAGTACAACAAAGTGACGTTAATAAACAAAACAAATTTTTACCATTCTAATAATAGACCCACAAAATTAATGATGAAAAGAATTAGGCAACAAAGAGTTAAAAGTAGAATACCAGCAATTAAAAATAAAGACAGTATCCTTTGTAAACATCCTAAAGATATTGCAAATTCCTTCGCCAGATACTACCACGATTTATATAACTTGAAAGATAACGATAACCTAATACAACCCACTGAAAAATCAATAAAGGATTTTCTAGATAAAATTGACCTTCCCAAAATTTCAAATAATGATTTAAAATCTTTAAATAAGCTATACACAAAAGAAGTTTTATTAGTCATCAAACAGCTTAAATTAGAGAAATCATCAGGTCCCGACGGGCTAAATAATGAATATTATAAAACATTTGGCGATATATTATCCCCATATCTGACCAGATTAATTAACTACTTATCTACAGAAGGACATATCCTAAAAGAGATGCTTACAGCTAATATTACTATTATCCCAAAAAATAAAGGTGATCCTCTAGATATGTCAAATTATAGGCCGATATCCTTGATTGACACAGATATGAAGTTAATCTCTAAGCTTATAGCAAACCGGCTTCAGAAAATTCTCCCTAATTTGATCCACTTGGATCAGGTGGGGTTTATTAAAGACAGGCAGTCATCTGATGCGACGCGTAAAATTTTGAACCTTGTGTATCTGGTTGAGAAAAATCAGGAGCCTTCTCTGCTCCTTTCATTGGATGCAGAGAAGGCTTTCGATAGGATCCATTGGGGTTACATGATAGCAACCTTGAAAAAAATTTAGATTTAATGGTCAGATATTAAAATTAATATTAGAAATTTATTCCCAACCCACTGCAAAAATCTACGTCAATAACTTCCTCTCTAGTAATTTTTCTATAAGCAATGGAACCAGACAGGGCTGCCCACTCTCTCCTTAATTATTTGCCTTAATGATGGAACCTCTAGCTGAAAAAATTAGAGTAAGAGAAAATATAAAAGGTATTTCCACAAATCACAAACAGTATAAAATCACACTATATGCTGACGATGTAATTCTTAGTATAACCGACCCACTAGAGTCACTTAGAAATACAATTAATATTCTGGATGATTTCTCAGCCGTATCATATTATAAAATCAATTATTCTAAGTCCCAAATTTTGGGTTATAACATAGACCCTGATTTAAAAGATTGTATTCAGAAGGAATTTGTCTTCAAGTGGGAAACTGAAAAATTGAAATATTTAGGGATATACATTACAAACCCAACCAAAAAAAATTGTATCTATGAACATTACCCCATTATTAAACAACATCCAAAATGAATTGAAAAATTTAAAGATGACTGAAGTTTCATGGATGGGAAAGGTCATATCATATAAATCTATTATTTTGCCGAAAATTCTATACCTATTCCGATGTTTAACAACAACAATTCCTAAGCACTGGATCCAGAAACTTCAATCTCAGTTATCACTATTCATCTGGCAAAATAAGAAACCTAGAATTTCCCAAATAATGTTATGTAAACATAAGAGGAATGGAGGCCTAGGTTTACCGAATATTTACGCTTATTATTTAACTAGTCTCATTAAACAGACCCAAAATAGTCTAATTACAGAATTTAAAAATAGTTGGGTACATATAGAAAAACATTATAATCGAAACATTCCCAAATCAGATATCATTTTGGCCCAACTTTTAAACACACAAAAAACATTAACTAAATTTCAAACAAGTAAAGCAGAACTATGGGCATGGAAATCCCTATTAAAAACATTGATGAAATATAATGTACCTTTGGAGGATATTAAATGTTGCCCAATTGAAACAATACAAATTCTGACTCCCAAAATGAACATAATAAAATGGAAACAATACAACATAAACAATTTTCTCGACCTAATAGAAAATAACAAAATCTTGCCCTTCAAAAACATACAAAGTAAATTCAACATCCGAAATAAAGAGAAAAAAATTTGGTACCGTATAGAAAATTTTCTTACAAACAAAAAACCTAGATTTCAGCTTCCTAAACCCCTAATAAATTTATTGAATAATCCACTAAACCAAATTATTTGGAAAACCAGTAATATATATTCCTTGCTAAATGAAGATTATGAATTTGAGAAAAAGCTAAACCTAAATAATTGGGAGAAAGATTTGCACAAGGAATTCCCTATAAGTACATGGAAACAAGCTCTGGAAACAACTTATGCAACTGCAACCTGTGCTTCTCTTCAGGAGACATATTATAAAGTGTATTCCAGATGGTACTATACCCCTCTAAAGTTGTGCACATTTTCTGCTGAAAACTCACCACTATGTTGGAGAGGTTGCGGGAAAAATGGATCCTTTATCCACATTTTCTGGGGATGTCCTTTACTTAAACCCTTATGGAAGAAAGTCAGAGACCTCTTAAAGCAATTAACTACAAAAGATATAAATCTTACTCCAGAATTGGTTATTCTTTCCATAGGGTTAGAAGAATATGAGAAAAAGTATAGATACATCGTCTGTCACATTTTCTTAGTTATTAAGAATTTATTAGCAGCCAACTGGAGAGAAGAAAGAATCCCATCTATTTCAGAAGTTACGGACAGGGTTTCAGCTCATACTTTTTATGAGTATAATATTGCATTAAAAGAAAAAAACTATCAAAGATATAAAATAAGATGGTCTCTTTGGTCCCAGAAATACATGCCAAACCTTGTTTTGACTTAGTTCCTTGACATTATCTAAATAATATAAATGTAATATGTTATTTCTGAATGTGTTTATATACTGTGCTAAATGAATATGAGTTTATAATCTTGCTTGACTTTGAAACTTAACGAATTACCTCAACGTCTTCCTTCTTCCCTTTCTCCTCCCCCTTTATATTCCCTAACTCCTTCCATTCCCACTTCCCCTCCAATACCCCTTCCCATCCACTTTTAGCCTACCCTTTCTTCCCTTCCTCTTCCCCTTCTTTGTTATTTCAACAATATTTTTAAGAATGCATTTTAAAAACTTCAATTACCCCCTCCCCTGTTATTGTAAACCCCTTAAAATATATTAAAGTATACAAAATTTAAATTAATAGTCGGTGTCAATGGCTCTACGTCTGCCTGGAGCCAAATACCGTTATAGCACCAACCTAGCATCCTAGTGTTTCATTCATATGTTACAGAACATAGATAGTGGCCTGCTGCTACTAAAAGTCAGTGTCAGTGTTACAAAATTTTAATTAATACTTGGTGTCAGTGGCTCTACTTCTGCCTGAAGCCAAATACTGTCATAGCACCAACCTAGCATCCTGGTGTTTGCTTCATATCGTACAGAACCTAGATAGTGGCCTGCTGCTACTAAAACACGGACTCTGCCCCCACTATAAACAGTACTCTGGTGTTACTGGGATCCAAGCAAAACACTAAAGCCCGCTTTACACGCTGCAATATATCTTACAATGTGTCGGCGGGGTCACGTCGTAAGTGACACACATCCGGCATTGTAAGGTACATTGCAGTGTGTGACAGGTACGTGCGATTGCGATTGAACGTTAAAACGTTCATCGCATGCACATCGTTCATTTCTCTTTGAACGTCAGATTGATCAACGTTCCCAGGGTAGCACACATCGCAGTGTGTGACACCCCGGGAACGAGGAACAGATCTTACCTGCGTCCTGCGGCTCCCGGCCGGTAATGCGGAAGGAAAGAGGTGGGCGGGATGTTTACGTCTCACTCAGCTCCGCCCCTCCACTTCTATTGGCCGGCTGCCACGTGACGTCGATGTGACGCAGAACGTCCCTCCCACTCGAGGAAGTGGACGTTCGCCGCCCACATCGAGGTCATATGGAAGGTAAGTATGTGTGACGGGGGTTAATCGTTTGTGCGGCACGTTCAACAAATTGAACAGAAAACAACAAGTAATAAGAAGCAATCAGCAGGGTACAAAGACCCGACTTATCTGTAATGAGTCCAGGCAGAAACAGAGGGTTAGGTTGGCTTCAGGATGTCTTAGAACACAGGAGGAAACATTGAGCACCGGCCAGGAAAAAGAGAACACTACACAGTTACAGTGCTGGCCAAAAGTATTGGCACCCCTGCAATTCTGTCAGAGAATACTCAGTTTCTTCCTGAAAATGATTGCAATCACAAATTCTTTGGTATTATTATCTTCATTTAATTTGTCTTCAATGGAAAAAAAAATGTCAAAAAGCCAAATTGGATATACACACCAAACATAAAAAAGGGGGTGGACAAAAGTATTGGCACTGTTTGAAAAATCATGTGATGCTTCTTTAATTTGTGTAATTAACAGCACCTGTAACTTACCTGTGGCACCTAACCGGTGTTGGCAATAACTAAATCACACTTCCAGCCATTTTGCAGCATAATGTAGGGCCCAGTGTGAGAAAGCTGGGTCTCCCTCAGAGTTCATGGGTCTTCCAGCAGGACAATGACCCAAAACACACTTCAAAAAGCACTAGAAAATGGTTTGAGAGAAAGCACTCGAGACTATGAAACTGGCCAGCATTGAGTCCAGACCTGAATCCCATAGAACACCTGTGGAGAGATCTCAAAATGGCAGTTTGGAGAAGGCACCCTTCAAATCTCAGGGACCTGGAGCAGTTTGCCAAAGAAGAATGGTCTAAAATTCCTGCAGAGCATTGTAAGAAACTCATTGATGGTTACCGGAAGCGGCTGTTCGCAGTTATTTTGGCTAAAGGTTGTGCAACCAAGTAATAGGCAAAGGGTGCTAATACTTTTGTCTGGCCCATTTTTGGAGTTTTGTGTGAAATGATCAATGATTTGATTTTTGTTTCATTCTCTTTTGTGTTTTTCATTGCAAGCAAAATAAATGAAGATAATAATACCAAAGAATTTGTGATTGCAATCATTTTCAGGAAGAAACTGAGTATTCTCTGAGAGAATTGAAGGGGTGCCAACACTTTTTTCCAGCACTGTATATAGGCCAGTCAGAACAACTAGATTTCCAATAATCAGCTGTCTGGTTTCTATTAAGCAAGCCAACTCCACTCCCAGCATTGGCCACAAGAGGGAGCCCAAAACTGGAACCCAGTCCAAATGTGTTCACAACAGTACCCCCCCTTGAGGAGTGGTCACCGAACCCTCACTGGAGCCCCCCGGGTTTCTCAGGATGGGCCAGATGAAAAGCACGGACCAAGCGATCAGCATGTATGTGAGAAGCAAACACCCAATAATTATCCTCCTGACTATAACCTTCCCACTTGACCAGGTACTGGAGCTTCTGTCTAGTAATACGGGAATCCAAAATCTTCTCCACTACATATTCCAGATCCCCTTCGACCAACACAGGATCAGGAGGTGCAGCCATGGGCACCGGTTTAACATACTTTTTCAATAAAGACTTATGAAAGACATTTGGAATCTTGAAAATCTCTGGAAAAGCCAAACGGAAAGAAACAGGATTAATTATCTCCAAAATCATATAAGGCCCAATAAACCTTGGCTTAAATTTTGGAGAAGAAACTTTCATAGAAACATGTCTGGAAGACAACAAGACCAAGTCCCCCACTTTAAACCGGGGACCCACAGTCCTACGCTGGTTGGAAAACCATTGGGCATTTTCCTGGGAGTGGGACAATTTATCCACCACTTGATCCCAAATTGCTGCAGTTTCTCTATTACAGAATCAATGCCCGGACAGGCTGAAGCCTCCATCTGCCCTGAAGAAAACCAAGGATGAAACCCGAAATTGCAAAAAAAAAGGAGACATCAAAATGGCCGAACTAGCCCTATTATTAAGAGCAAACTCAGCCAAAGACAAAAGAGAAACCCAGTCATCCTGGTCCGCAGACACAAAACATCTCAAATAGATTTCCAAAGTCTGATTTGTCCTCTCAGTCTGTCCATTGGTCTGAGGATTAAACGCAGAGAAGAAGGATAACTCAATTCCCAGCCTTGAACAAGAAGCTCTCTAAAATCTAGACACAAACTGGACTCCTCTGTCGGACACAATGTTTTCAGGAATACCATACAAACGAACCACCTGATGAAGAAACAAGGGCACCAACTTCCGAAGATGATGGTAACTTAGGCAGTGGCACCAAATGGTTCATTTTTGAAAATCTATCACAGATTACCCAAATAACTGTCATCCTCTGAGAAACAGGGAGATCGAAAATAAAATCCATTGAGATGTGAGTCCATGGTCTCTTAGGTAACGGCTATGGCAATAACAATCCACTAAAATGAGAACAACAAGGCTTGGATCTAGAACAGATCCCACAGGATTGTACAAAACTCACATCACGAGATAGAAAAGACCTACTCACCAAATCCCTGGTGCCAAAAATCACAGGATGACCAGTCAACCAGCCAGGACAATGAATTTCAGACATCACTTTACTCCTCCACTGATCAGGATCGTACAATTTCCCCACAGGACATCTTTCAGGTTTGTCCTCCTGAAATTCCTCAAGAGCTAGTCTCAAATCGGGTGAAATAGCCATGCAGGATGGTAGCAGGTTCAGTTACATCAAGAGAATCAGCAGAAAAACTCCTAGAGAGGGCATCCGCCTTAACCCCTTCAGCCCCCGGGCACTTTCCGTTTTTGCATTTTTGTTTTTTGCTCCTTTTCTTCCGAGAGCCGTGACAAGTTGTACTTTTAAATGAAATCATAAGTTTTACCATATAGTGTACTGGAAAACGGCAAAACAATTTCAAGTGCGGAAAAATTGCAAAAAAAGTGGGATCGTACAATAGTTTTTGGGATATTTTATTCACTGTGTTCACTTTATGATAAAACTGATGTATCTATGTGATGCCTCAGGTCGGTGCGAGTTTGTAGACACCAAACATGTATAGGTTTACTTGTATATAAGGGGTTAAAAAAAATTCACACGTTTGTCCAATAAAAGTGGCGCACGTTTTGCGCCATTTTCCGAAACACGTAGCGTTCTTATTTTTTGGGATCTATGGCTCAGTGATGGCTTATTTTTTGCGTCTCGAGCTGACGTTTATAATGGTACCATTTTTGCGCAGATGCTACGTTTTGATCGCCTGTTATTGCATTTTGCGTAAAACTTGCGGCGACCAAAAAACGTAATTTTGGCGTTTGGAATTTTTTTGCCACTACACCGTTTACCAATCAGATTAATTGATTTTATATTTTGATAGATCGGGCATTTCTGAACGCGGCGATACCAAATATGTGTATATTTATTTATTTTTTAACCCTTTAATTTTCAATGGGGGGAAAGGGGGGTGATTTGAACTTTTAGGTTTTTGGTTTTTTTCTATTTTCTAAAACTTTTTTTTTTACTTTTTTTTTTATTTTACTAGTTCCCCTAGGGGGCTATAGCGATCAGCAATCTGATCGCTGATCGCTATCTGCTGATCACAGCAATACAGCTGTAAACAGCAGATTCAGTCACTTTGGTTTCCCCTCTGCTCTCGGCCGAGGGAAAACGAAAGTGAAACATCATAGCAGCAGGCGTCATCACATGACCTTGTGCTACGATGGCAACCACCGATAGTCACGTGATAACACACGTGACTTCCGGTGGGGGCGGCGGTAAGTAACAAACATGGCCGCGCGCATTTAAATCTTGCTGCCAGACTTTGGCAGCAAGATTTAAGGGGTTAATGGCCGCGGGTGGAAGCGATTCCACCCGCGGCTAGGAGGCACACATGTCAGCTGTTGACAACAGCTGATATGTGTGCCGATCCACACCGCCTGCCCGCGGCAGGGGGCGGGGCTTAACGGGACACGATCCTGGATGGATAGATCCGTCCAAGGTCGTGAAGGGGTTAATATTCTTAGTGCCCGGAATATAAGAGACCATAAAATTAAAGCGTGTGAAAAACAAGGCCCATATAGCCTGCCTGGGATTCAACCTCCTGGCTGATTCGAGATATATCAAATTCTTATGATTGGTGAGTACTGTACAACAATTTGATGTCTTGCCCCCTCCAACCAATGTCTCCATTCTTCAAAGGCCCACTTCATAGCCAATTATTCCTGATTCCCCACATCATAATTTCGTTCTGGTGGTGAAACTTTTTGGGAAAAGAAGGCACAAGGCCTCATGTTAGAAGCCACAGGGTCCCTTTGAGACAAGACAGCCTCTGCTCCGATCTCTGACGCATCGATCTCCACCTGACATGGAAGAGACACATCAGGCTACCACAAGACTGGAGCAGAAGTAAACCTCCTTTTAAGCTCCTGAAAAGCCAAGACTGCCTCTGGAGACCAATTCACAACATCAGCTCCCTTTTTGGTCAAATTAGTCAATGGCTTGACAATACCAGAAAAATTACCTATGAATTTATGATAGAAATTAGCAAAACCCAAAAACTTCTTAAGGGCTTTCAAATAAGTAGGCTGAACCCAATCATGAATGGCCTTGGCCTTGACCTTGACCGGATCCATTTCAATAGAAGATGGGGACAAAGTGAACCCCAAAAAAGAGATCTTTTGTACGCCAAAAAGACATTTTGATCCTTTAACATATAGCGCATTGTCCCTGAGAACCTGAAACACTGTCTTAACCTATTCAACATGAGAATCCCAGTCATCAGAAAAAATCAAAATGTCGTCCAAATAGACAATCAAAAACTTGTCAACAAAGTCTTAGAAAATATCATGCATGAAAGACAGGAAGACGGAAGGGGCATTAGTGAGCCCAAAGGGCATCCCTACGTACTCAAAATGCCCCTCAGGGGTATTAAACGCCGTCTTCCATTCATCACCCTGCTTAATACAAATGAGATTATGTGCCCCCCGAAGATCGAGCCTAGTAAACCAACTGTCACCCTTCACTCTAGAAAACAGGTTGGAAATCAGAAGCAATGGATACTGATATTAAACCGTAATTTTACTAAGGAGACGATAGTCAATACAAGGTCACAATGAGCTATCCTTCCTGACCACAAAGAAAAAAACGGCACCCGAAGGTGAAGATGACGGTCTGATGTGACCCTTCTCCAATGACTCCTTAATAGAAGTCCGCATAGCAACATGTACAGGTACAGATAAATTGAAAAGCCGTCCCTTAGGAAATTTACATCCAGGCACTAATTCAATAGTGCAATCATAGTCCCTATGTGGAGGCAAGGACGCAGCCTCAGTCTCATTAAACACATCCATGAAATCCGATAAATAGTCAGGGACCTCCTGTGTCTGAGACGAAATAGAAAAAACAGGAGTATCACTATGCACACATTGACAGCCCCAACTAGTCACAGACAAAGATGTCCAATCCAGAACTGGATTATGGGTTTGCAACCAAGGGAATCCCAGAACCAAAATGTCATGCAAATTATGCAACACCAAAACTTACAATCCTCCTGATGGTCTGGTGCGACCCGCATCGTCACCTGGGTCCAAAACTGGGGCTTATTTTCAGCTAAAGGAGTAGCATCAATACCCCTCAAACGACTAGGAGTTTGCAAAGGTACCATAGGGAAACCACAATGCTCAGCAAACCCAAAATCCATCAAGTTTAGGGCAGCTCCTGAATCAATAAAAACCATAGCAGAAAATGACGACAGGGAACAGATCAAAGAAACTCACTAAAGAAACTTAAGCTGTATATTGTCCAAAGTAAATAAGCGGGCAAATCGTTTTAACATTCTTCAGAGCTGTATGGCGGGGGAGGGGACTGGGGCCGCCTGGGAATGCTGTGGTTCACCCTCCTCTTTACATCAAAGGCAAACCAGCCCCTCTCCCCGCAGTGCCGGGTACAGGTGACGAGCTCACCGGGCTTCAGGTAATGATCCGGGTGACCCAAGGGGAGATGAGGGCTAACGTCCCTCCGGGAGACGAAAACTTCAGCCTCCAGGCCCGGTTCAAAGATGAACCCCCATCCACGCCGGGGGTCAAACTGCCGGACCTGGCCGTCGTAAGTTGGGCCCTGTACTCTGTAGGTGGCGCTGCGGAGGTTCTCCTTCTCCCGAATGGTCCGGGCCAGCATCTCCGCCTTCTGCGTTTCACGGGCCTCGATCTCCCGGCCCAGCTGGTCTTGCTGCCGCTCCCAATATGGAGTATCTGCCTGCTCCCTCTACGCAGGGGTTGGGCCCTGCCGGAGTTCCCCCATACCGGCTACGACCGGTACCTTCAGAGTTGGGGAACCCCGCAGTGTCATGGCCTGCGGTGCTGCCTTGCAGCAACAACCCCGCGACGCCTCAGCCGAGGCCTGGGAACTGGGAACGGCCAGCGCCACCATCCTGGCCGGGCGGACTGCCGGGGCCTTGGGAGCGGTCACCTCTGGGATGGGCACCTTCTGCGGACTGACCTTCCATGGGAGCGGAATCGGTGCGGGACGAAGAAGCGGCCGCCCGCGGGCTGTCTCCCCAGGTGGGTCCTCATAGGCGGATGGGACGGGCTCCGCTGCCAATGGCGGGAGCAGCGGACCGAGCGGGGGAGCAGCGGCAACTGACACGAGCGGTGAGGGAAGCAGCATGGAGAGTGGGGGCAGACCGGGTCCCTCAGCCGCAGCGGCCGGCCCCTCGGGGACACAGGGGCGTGGGGCGCCCACCCGCTCTCCAAACTCTGCCTCCACTTCATGCGCTCGCACGGCCGCAGCGATCGCCTCCATCTTGGCCACCCAGTCACCGGAAATGGTTTCACTTCAGAGGTGTGCCCTGTCAGGTTTAATAAGTGGAATTTCTTGCCTTATAAATGAGGTTAGGACCATCAGTTGTGTTGTGCAGAAGTCTGGTGGATACACAGCTGATAGTCCTACTAAATAGACTGTTAGCTTCTTTTTTCTTGCCATAATACAAATTCTAAGTTAAGAAAAATGAGTGGTCATCTTAACTTTAAGAAATGAAGGTCATTCAGTCCGAATAATTGGGAAAACTTTGAAAGTGTTACCAAGTGCCGTGGCAAAAACCATCAAACGCTACAAAGAAACTGGCTCACATGAGGACCGCCCCAGGAAAGGAAGACCAAGAGTCACCTCTGCTGCGGAGGATAAGTTTATCCGTGTCACCAGCCTCAGAAATCACAGGTTAACAGCAGCTCAGATTAGAGAACAGGTCAATTCCACACAGAGTTCTAGCAGAAGACACATCTTTAGAACAACTGTTAAGAGAAGACTTTGTGCAGCAGGCCTTCATGGTAAAATAGTGTCGCGGGCGGAGGGGACGCGCTCGCCACGCTTCTGCTACTGCTACTCGGTGGCTCGAGAGGTGGGCCGGACCTGGGGACTCGAGCAGCGCTCCTCACCCGTGAGTGAAAAGGGATGGTTTGTTTGGGGAGAGAGTTTGTGACGCTACCCACGGGATGTGGTGATGATGGCACCACCGCTGCTGATGACGGAGATCCCGGGAGAGATGGTAGGGAGCAGCTAGGATGTTGTCCCCTCCGTGGGTAGGGGGTCGGTGCTCCCGGGGCCCGGTGATGTAACGGAGAGGCTGGATGGCCGGGGTGCAGGGTTGCAGGGACAGCGCGGCGCGGTGCCGGACGGCACTGGTGTACTCACTCAGACAATCAATGACAGAGTCTCTGGTAAACCAAACGGCCGGATGGATGGGTCCCGCAGCCGGCTGCAGTGTTGTTGTGCTCTCCCCGGACGGCTGATGGTGGGTGTCTTTCCCTGCACCTTTGTGTACTGCGTTGACTCCCATGGCTTCCCAACGGTAGTCCGCTCCCCGGCGTATAGGTGCCGTAGGAGCCCGCTTTGCCCGCAGGCGCTGGCCCTTGGATCTGTAGCCTGTGGCAGTGGCTGTATATCCTCTCGGTGCGGACGGTTGCCTTCTGACAGGACTTGGTTGTTAGGGAACCCCGGGGGTTCCTGTCACACTCGGATTTGACTATTGTCGGCGGCTCCAAGCATGGTCGGGGTCCGATGGCCCTGCCTGTGTGCTTAACTTCACTCCGCTCCCCGGTTCGGTACCAGTGGGCCACCGCCCAACCCCGGTCCTACGGTTCCGCAGAGATCCGTCACACCTGCAGATGGCCACCACTGTCTGCCAACCTTGCTGTCAGTGCCTGGGCTCCAACCCAGACACTCGCAGTTCGTGACCTCTCACTTTCACCTCCTAGACTCAACTACTGCTTTTCCTGCCTCCAGGCCTGGGAACTCCTCGGTTGTTGGGGCCAACCGCCTGGCTCCGCCCCACCTGGTGTGGACATCAGACCCTGGAGGGAGGCAACAAGGGTTTTTGTCTGACTAATGTAAGTGTCTGGGGGTGGGGGATGTGTGTGTGTTTTGTCTGTGGCTACCTGGCTAGTCCAGGGCACCACAATAGCTGCTAGGAAACCACTGCTAAGGACAGGCAACAAGCAGAAGAGACTTGTTTGGGCTAAAGAACACAAGGAATGTACATTAGACCAGTGGAAATCTGTGCTTTGGTCTGATGAGTCCAAACTTGAGATCTTTAGATCCAACCACCGTGTCTTTGTGCGACGCAGAAAAGGTGAATGGATAGACTCTACATGCCTGGTTCCCATCGTGAAGCATGGAGGAGGAGGTGTTATGGTGTGGGGGTGCTTTGCTTGTGACACTGTTGGGGATTTATTCAAAATTGAAGGCATACTGAACCAGCATGGCTACCACAGCATCTTGCAGCAGCATGCTATTCCATCCGGTTTGCGTTTAGTTGGACCATCATTTATTTTTCAACAAGACATTGACCCCAAAAACACCTCCAGGTTGTTTAAGGGCTATCTGACTAAGGAGAGTGATGGGGTGTTATGCCAGATGACCTGGCCTCCACAGTCACCAGACCTCAACGAACCCAATCGAGATGGTTTGGGGTGAGCTGGACCGCAGAGTGAAGGTAAAAGAGCCAACAAGTGCTAAGCATCTTCAGGAACTCCTTCAAGACTGTTGGAAGACCATATCCGGTGACTACCTCTTGAAGCTCATCAAGAGAATGCCAAGAGTGTGCAAATTAGTAATCAAAGCAAAAGGTGGCTACTCTGAAGAACCTAGAATATAAGACATATTTTCAGTTGTTTCACACTTTCTTGTTAAGTATTTCATTCCACATGTGTTAATTCATAGTTTTGATGCCTTCAATGTAAATCTACAAATTTCAGTGTCATGAAAATAAAAAAAAAAGTGGGAAGCGGGAGTCCAGGCTGCATAGCGTGTCGTCACAGTTAGCAGACACAACAGCGTCTGTTAACTGTGACACTGCTGGGGCTGCATAAGAACATCTGTAGGCGCAGTGCAGACCCGGCCGAAATACAAACAGGCGGCCCCAGGACAGCCGCTGGTGGAGCCGCATGGGGCCCCCTGCCCTAGCACAGCCAGCCGATAGCAGCCTGTCGTTAATGAGCCCTATGTGATGCACGGGGGGGCCCACTGAGGACCCGGAGCCCTCTCTGTTGGATACCCCGCTGTCCCAGTCTGACCCTGAATACTCACCTCACCTCAGTCTCCCGCCACTGCACCTCGTTTGTCAGCTGTCTGTGCTCTGCACACCTCATCGTGGATGCGGCTGGTGCTTAGTAGTGATGTCACTGTCAGTGCACAGCGGGACAATGATACTGCGCTGCATCTCATCATTGCTTTCAACTGTATCTGCAATGTGATGCTGATACATTTGAAAGTGCGATCCTGGGGGGGCCCGGTGCTGGAGCTGACATCTCGGGCAGCCGCCCCCGGGCCCCTCCAGCTTATGGGCACCATAGCAGTGGCGTGGCCTGCCACTATTGACAGTATGCCACAGGCCATAGCCAATACTGGACACTGAGCGCAGTGTCAGAGACTCAGTGCTGGACCTGGGGATCATAAATGAACAGCAGTTTGTTATTTGACTACAAGCTGCAGATTTTCGGAAAGGGACAAACTGTTTGATTAGTTCTCTGCCAAAAACCTCAAACAATGATGTGTACCCAGCCTGTGCCCCAGGGCTTTACCTGTAGGGATTGTGTGGAAACATTGCAATGACTATAAATATGAACCCTGCAGATCTGTCCCCACAACACTTCAACATGAAGATCATAATTGTCCTCATCTTCGCAGCTGTCGCTGACATAAGTTGGGCAGTAAACTACTGCAGCTGGATAACAGCAATCAAAAAAAATACCCAGGATGAGAATGTGATTAAAAATCGTAAGCATATCTTTTATATAATGTATATTGTGCTTTATTGGTCTAGACATTCTATCTATTTATCTGTCATCATCACAAAGATCAATTTATCTGTCTTATGTTATTTGTCTATGTATTTCTCTGTTATCTATTAATCCATTTAATAATCTATCCATCACAAAAAGCAGTAATCTCCAGGTATCCAAGTGAAAAGTAGGGACTTGTGTTAACTTTTTTCCTTCAGAAACTTTTCTATTCAGTTTCTCCATATACATCAAGAAACATGTGTCATTTTGACAAATAATGTAGTTCACTGATCCCATTTAAGCATAAATAAATGTTTATAAAGAGATAACATGTACAATAAATACCACTTATCCAGAGTGTCAAGATTGTTTGGACATCATTGTGGAATCCGGTGCTATCTTATTGATAAGACCTCAAAATGGTATGAGCATTTTTATGTCAATGTCTTCCATGTTTAATAATATTTTATTTTTTGGACTGGCAATATTTGATGGTTAGAACTAAGACACCTTTTGGCCACCAGTAACAATACTTGAACCAGATCTGTTACATTTCCAACAGGAGACGTCATGAAAAAGTCACTCATAGGGATTTTGCCAGTTGGCTTCTACCAATTTTATAACGTCTTTCCAGAAGGTAGTTATAGAATTGAATGACTAAATACAATGAGACTGATTCATTAAGACAGGCGTTTCTCACACAAGTCTTAATGAAGGGGTTGGCTGGAGTACAATGGACCTAATTCCTTAAGAACACGGCACATAATGAGTTGGGTGCATCTGTTAATTGGTCTAAGACTGGAGTACATTTCTGGAGTAAGTCAAGTCACCAAAGTGGGGTAACATATCCAGACTTTGATGGCCGACTGTTAACATTTCCCCTTCCACCTATGCTCCACTTATATTGATAGAGATGGCTAGGACTGTTGTGTAAACTAAAAAATTCGCAATATTTTTACAGAACTTCCAAGTTGCAGAAAAATATTGCGAGTCACAAAAGGGAACTTGTCACAAGGTTTTACTACCACAAACCAAACACATCTTTGTTAGGTCACTGAGACCCAGAATTAATCCATAGTTGTCTTTTTGCAGTCCTTCCTTGTATTCTAAAGTAATCCTATATTTAAATTTTATGCTAATGAGTTGCAAGTGCGGAGAGCTTGGTCATGCACATATAGCTCTCCCATCTTCTTTCTATTTTTCCTCTAACTTTTGCTCCCTAAAAGAGATAGGTTACTCTTAATTGAGTGACCTTGCTCCTCTCGCTCCCTGGTCTAACCGTCTTTTAAGAGGAGATGGCGCATGCACTGATCCATTACCCAGACCTTGCTGCATGATTAGGACTTTGCTGCATAAGCACCACTGCCAAGAATGATGGCACCTGCGCGAGAGTTCTGAAGGGGGAGGTGGGTAATCAGAAAAAAGTGACCAATCAAACAAAAAGTAAAGGATGCTACAGGGAAAATTGGAAAGAAGACAGGGAGCTGTAAGTAGAGAGCCAACCCCCTGCACTTGTGTCTCATTAGCATAAAACTGAATGGAATTAAAATGCAAAGAAAGATTACAAAAACGATGGCATGGATTGATTCTGGATTATGGCTAAGTAGCATAGATTTGGTTGGTTATTTGGTAGAAAAAACTGCTGATAGGTTCAGTTTAGGGTATATTATATGTACACACTTTGATGAATCCTGACCTATATGTCCTGTCTGCTTTTTTCTGCTGACACTTGGAACATGCTGTTTTCCTGTCAGGAACTTTAGGGTGATGGGTCACATGAAAGTCATAAATTGCCCTATGACCGGCTGCAGACCAGTATATAAAAAATATTCATACAGTGATGATTTAATCAGCCGAGTTTCATCCTCGTAATTTTAATCTGATTTTCATCCATTGGTTGTTTTTTTTTCTGCGTCCATCCGTTTTCACACACCTAAATTAAAAATGTACATGATCAAATACAGTTTCCTAGGTTTATAATAGAAAAATATCAGTAAAAGTTGAATGCCGTTCAGATTTTATGTGTAGGATCTGATTTTTTTTCTACGCATTCATAGACTCGAATGGGTGTGTCTCATCTGGAAAATAGTGCATGCTGCCATTTACTTCTCACAGACGTCAGGCCAAGACTAAAATTGTTCATTAGAACATCCCTATTGAATAATAAGAGCACATGTCCAATTTATATGCTCAACTGCATGAGCCCTAAGATTGAGCTTGAAGGAAGTAGAATTCCCTCCATCTCACATATTTTACTACCCTACGTAATCCACTTACCACAGACCTTTTCATTTTACTATCCGTAATCTACATAGACCTGTTCATTCTTTTTACTATCCGTAATCTACATAGACCTTTTTGTTTCTTTTACTATCCCTCTGTGACTGGAAACACTTCTTATCAACCTTCGAATAGTTTATCCATCCAAGCCACTAAAAGACCGGACCTTAGTTTATCATAGATGTGAGCTGTCAAATGTTTCTTTCTCTCCTTCCACTTCTATCACGGTTTCTAATTCATTAGATTTGTGAGCGCTTATTATATTTTGGAACCTTTGTTAAAAAAACCCTCAAAACACAACTTGGTTATATGAAAGAAAAGGGGAGGCAGCTAAGTTGCATATTTCAGGCATTTCTGGAAAGGTCTGATAACATGGTTCCTCCAAAAGGAACAGATCTTCCACACAACCTATAACCCTTTCCCTTTATTTATGGAATAATTTATTGGAAGACACTCGATGGAAACCCCAGTGAGCCCGCAATCTTCTATGTTGTGGAAGTCGAGCTGGTAGCCACATCAGGTCCCTGTAGGCATTCCAGGCCAATGTGTAGTTTTTCACATCCTGAGTTTTTTCAGAAAGATTAGCATATGTACCAAGTCCACTAGATTCCATGGAGATGCCCATCTTACCTCATTAAATCTATTAGAGTAGGTTTATCCAGATTAGACAAAGTCTTAGCAGATTTGCTACATTATATTTGTGAATGTGAAGTTTATTCTTCCTCGCATTTTTCGGCCTCTTTCACACAGCCGTGGAAAATACACAAGTTTTTCATGGATGTGTTGAAGGTGCTTATGGCCCTTCCTGTGACGTTACTTTGACACACATGTGTTCTCCGTATGCTATCCGTGATAGCACATGGACATCAGGAACTTTTTACTCACTTGTCCCCGCTGCTGCGGTTACACTTGTTTCCAGGTCTGCGGTGCAGTGAATATACAATGACAGGAGACGGAGGTATGACATCAGTGCTGCGGGAGAAAAACTGATTTGTCTCTGTGAGAAACACACTGACACACATGTGCTCCATACAGACACACAGTCCTTGTGAAAACATTGATTGATTTTAATTGGTCTGCATATGTCCGTGAATCCAGTATGTATGAAAAAGGCACCATATGTACCAGAATCACTGACGTGTGAAGGAGGCCTTAGAAACATCATTTTCCTCAAACAATTCTTATGCAGGCTTTACACGAGACGACCGATCGTGCGATGCATCGTCGGGGTCATGGTTTTCGTGACACACATCCGGCATCGTACGCGATGTCGTCTCGTGTGACACCTCCTAGCGACGCAGTATCGCTCACAAATCGTGAGTCGTGTACTCGTCGCTAGGTTTCCTAAAATTGTTTAATTAAAATGGTGCCATTGTTCATCGTTTCCGTGGCATCACACGTTGCTCCATGTGACACCACGGTAACGATTAACACAGCTTACCTGCGTCCCGCGGCTCCCGCCGGCTATGTGGAAGAAAGGAGGTGGGCGGGATGTTTACATCCCGCTCATCTCTGCCCCTCCGCATCTATTGGCTGGCTGCCGCATGACGCCGAACGTCCCTCCCACTTCAGGAAGTGGATGTTCGTCGCCCACAGCGAGGTCGTCCGGAAGGTAAGTGTGTGTGACGGAGGTTAAACGAGTTTGTGTGACACGGGCAGCGATATGCCCGTGACGCACAAACGACGGGGGCGGGTACAATCGATCATGAAATCGCACAATCGGTCGTCTCGTGTAAAGCAGGCATTAGTCTTTTTGAGGTCTATGAGAATGCACTTTTTATCTATCTCACAACCTTTTTCTACCCTTTCTATGTATATTATTATTATTATTATTATCTATCAGTTTTAACTTCAGTGTTGTTAATTATAAAGTAATTTTAGTCTATTTCCATGTTTTTCATTTTCTTCTTTCAGTCATGTGCATACTTGACCAAGGCAGTGGATTCAATAAAGTTGATATACAAAACAATTATAGCTATGGTGCATTCTGGATTAATTCTTTAATGTTCTGTGATGACTGTAAAACCAAAACTCAAAATCTTTGCAAAATGAAATGTGCTGGTAAGATTTATCTCCATACTATTACAAATCCTTGTTGTATATGAAGCTTCCAGTAAGGATAGTTGACCAAAAATGCCCATCCTTTGTATCTTAAAGAAGCACTCCCATCAAACGGTTTATCCCCTTAATAAATTGTTATCATCATATTATATAGCACGGTGTACTTACAATTGCTCATTTTGCCCTTCTACCCAGATAATCCTTCTGTTTTCCATTAGGTCTATGACATCATGGGATTAAAAACTGTGTTCCAGCAATGTCAGCCCCAGTCCTCCCTGCATTTGCTTGACATTGTTAAACCATGTGAGCGCTCCAGTTAAACAGAGGCTGCTGGTAGGTTGATTCTCTCACACTTCTCTCAAACAAAACTTGGATGAAACTCACATGTCCAAGGGAAGTGTGAGCGCTGCAGCCGATCATCAGCTGCTGATTGCCTGTGATGCCTTTGCTGCATAACATTGCCATGCGAGTGCAGGGAGACCCTGCTCCAATGTCATTGGAATGGAATTGGCTTGAAAGGGGTATTAAGAGATATCTGTTTTTTTCTTTAAATGGAAATAAAGGATTTAACAGGGGGTTGCCCAAGTAGTGGACCACCCCTTTAGCACTATATATCAATTTTTACACCTAATGTTGTGTTCTTTTGTGTAGACTTACTCGACGACAATCTAGATGATGATGCCAAATGTGCTGTCCAAATTGCAAAAACCTACGGATTTACTGCCTGGTAGGTCTTATCTCAGTCATGTTACAGAAGTGTAGGCACTTTCTGCATACTCTACATATTACTCTTGCCATATAGCAATCCTCACATGGCTGGGAGAGAAATGGATTGAAGTTAATTTATACTTCTCCCTATAATTGAGATGTCATGGGGATTTTCAAAATCTTAATCAAGCAAGCCATAAAAGTGTACCTGCAGAAACTAAGGATTGGCATTTCCATTGATTTGTAGATATAGACCCAAATCATCAAAGCTCTTACGCTACAAAACTTGAAATCTTTGAAATCTTGAAAAACTTTTGCACAACACAAAAAATGTTGCCACTTTTGGTGTTCTCCCTCCATTTTGGAGCTGCAATAGGTGGCGCTGTGAGGAGTCGGTGTGGGGCTGTGGTTACACCCACTCTCTAACTCATACAATCTGTCAACATTTTCTACCACAGAAATGCAACTAATTTCTGGCACAGTGAATATAAGTGCATGTCTGACGCGCCTGGACTATTCAGGGCGTCACAGGGTGCTGCACTTGCTGCCCTTTAGTGCAGGGCTCAACCCTCTATGGTTCTGGTTTCCCAACCTATAGTACTGCCTCCATCAGCATCCAAAATCTCAACCACACCCTGCCAGACACACCAGTGGGCTGCTGAGCTGGAATAGGGCCGTCCACCTAGGGGTCAGGCAGATTGGTGGAAGGCGGGAAGACAGTGAGGTAGGAAGTGGAGAGTAGAGCAGAGCAGAGTAGAGCTGACAGGAAGTGAAGTAGTAGCTCCCAAAGAGTGAGAAGCTGGGAGTTGGAGCTCCCGGGGAGAGAGAGGTTGGGTCGCAGATGTTGGTCTGGGCCGGAGGAGTCGGAGACCCGGTTGCAGGGTATTGAGGTTGGGTGCCTGGACCTGATCTTGGAGGACAGTAGGCATCTGAGTCTAATAACCGGTCCGGGACTGAAGCATGGCGGGGTACTGGATCCTAGGTTGGGGAGTAGCTTCAAGCAACTCGTCAATTAACCTACGGAGAATAGTGACTTTATGGACTGTCCCCATGAAGCTCAGAGATCAGGGGCACTAGCTCAACGAGGGGGATAGGGCTTTCCAACCCAAGCAGCCCACTGAAATCCCAAGCTTGAGCCCTTGAGAGCAAAGCTCCTCTACCAATAGTAGGGAGCGGGGCCCGTAAAGCTTTATGCCTACGGGCCAACTGAACACCTAAATTTGGGAATGGAGGCAAGCTCCAGACCATCAGGCAGTACTGTAGGGGACGGATACCCGGACGGGCTCCCCCAAGAGGGCAGCGGCATCCAGAGACTTGGTTTATCTTGTTGTCAGAGTCTGCTTTTTATCATCAACGCTTTCTGAGTGAGTACATGGTCATCCCCTGCTATCACCTTGCCCTGCACTCCCCTGTACACCACCATCCAGAGTCCTGGGGTCTCCCCTACCCATGGAGGGAAACGTCATCTGGCTGCCCCACTCCATCTCCCTTGGGTACTCCCCTTACTGCGAATCACGGGTGGCATCACAAACTATTATCCCCTGTAAATAGTCCCCTTTACATTTGAGTTGCCGTAAGCCTCTTGGTCCAGAAACCCTTGAACCACAGCAGACCCCGGATCCAAGCGGTTTGACTGCTGCAGGCATGGCACACATGCCACTAAGCAGAGGCAGTACATCCTGGGGCCCTTCCTGGTATAATGTCCACATTCTTTGTAAAATGTATTCTATTATTGGCCCCTTCCTGGTATAATGTCCTGCATCCTGAGCCCCCTTTAGTAATATTGTTCCCCATCCTGTCCCCTTCCTCATCCTAGTTTATTATCCACAATCATGGGGTGTGCCGGCAGCATGTATTGCAGTGCTAAGAGTTTCTTTATCTCTGTGCTACTTCAGCAAAGTATACATCTTTGAATGACAATCCAGCTAAAATAGGCTTTGGCGGGCCCACTATTCTTTGTGGTCATGATCGTAACGTTCCTGAGTTTCCCATATGACCGGCAACTAGTGGACATAGTTATAAATTATATCATTATGGCTGCCTGAAGTCACCAATAGAAGGAACTGATCCCATTCCCACAGTGCGATGTTCAAGTGATGAAAAAAATAAGACAAAAATAATGACAAAAACTAAATTGGAGTCTTTTTTCAAATTTTTTTGGATTGTGTTTCACCAACACAATAATTTTTTTAAAAAAAAAACAATCAACGTCAGAAGTTTGATATTGTCATAATTGAAAATAATATTTGAGGAACAAAAATTGTCCACAAAAAAAACAGTGATTTCAATAAGTTTTATTTCTAAAGTAATTGGTAAAAATATGCATATCTATGTTAAAATCAATAATAATAATAATAGTAATGATGCTTCAACATGAGGGACGATATATAAGCAGTAAAATAACAATAAAAAGTGCACCAGAATATATACAAAGCCGAACTGTTTATCAAAATTAAGTTTAAATCACATAAAACAGTATATTCTAAAACTTCATGTAAAAGGTAAATATTTTTCTTAGAGTTTTCATGCGTTGGAAAAAGAAAAAAATTTTTTATTTGTTTTAAATTGTATACACAAAAATATTTCATATAAAAGTGAAAAAATATAAATTGCTACTTTTTTAATTTTATAAACCAGTGGACAGGATACATATATATGTGTGACTTTTATAAGTAATGACACTTATATTCAAGGTAAAAAAAGTGTATGAATCGTGTAAAAATTACGAATAAACAAAGTGCATTAAGTTATATGCTCAAAAAAATATATATAAAATTAGGAGTGAAACAATCACTAAATAAACCAAAATAAAACGCAAAGTGCAATGTGCTTACTTATAAATAAAGTCACATGAAAAAGTGAAAGGCAAAAACCTAATTCAAAGAGGATCTATAAATATAGACACGGTAATGACCAGGGAGACTCAATACACAAAGTGCAATATGCAAACTTTTATACTGAGTCGCATGAAAACTATAAGAAAAGGAAGAAACCAATCAGCCAAGAATCCTTTAAACATATAGCTACAGGGTCTCCAATAAAGACAAACAGCAAAATACGGCAGAGTGTTCAGCTATTCAGCTGTATATAGCAAATTAATTGGCTGAAGGAGATAAGGTGCTAACGTGCTTACAAGTATATATACATATACAAGCTATTAGCTACAGGGTCTCCAATAAAGACAAACAGCAAAATATGGCAGAGTGTTCAGCTATTCAGCAGTATATAACAAATTAATTGGCTGAAGGAAATAAGGTGCTAAAGTGCTTAAAAGCAATAGCAATTACCAAAAGTGCATGTGCTATATCGTCCCTCTACCCCGACGTACGTTTCCAGTATTCTTCCTCAGGGGGCGTGTGTGCAGGGTAGAGGGAATGGGTCTTAAATACCTCTATAATTATGGCAAACTGATCCCATATGTGGCGCATGGATCCCAATAGTGTTTCGGTCAGTAAATAATCCCTAATCCTAATCTAAAAAAATATTTTTTTTTGTGGACAATTTTTGTTCCTCAAATGTTGTTTTGAATTTTATGAACAGTGAATATTGAATTCAGACCTTTGTTGTTAATTATTGTCATAATTGGACTGACATGATGAATCATGTTGTCTGGTCATTTTTAATGCAAAATGAAGCAAAACCCATAGTAGAATTGTTTTTTTTTCCACCACTTCACAACACTGAATTTTCTTTCCCCTTGCCAGTAAAGTTTATAGTAAAATAAAGAGAGTTATTAAAAATGACAACTTGTCGCTTTGTCCATGGAAAAATGGAAGAGTTATGGCTTTAGGAAGATGGGCAGGAAAAAAACTATTACATACAAAGTAAAACTGACAGCAACTGAAAGGTGTTAAGAGCCACCTGCATAGCATTATATAGTGATCTCAATAATGACCCTTTATTGTAGTAAGTTTCTGAGCTCCGGCAAGGGATAGTACGAGAAGTTTTCTAATGCGCAGCTCACAGATCTCATTACTTGCTGTTGTGTGGGGTGCTGGCACTCCTCCTTCAGTGACAGTTTTGGTTAGTTTCCTTCTGCTACAGTATTCTTTCTGCACTGTCCATTGTTATAATAATATTTGGAAATAGAGATAATAGGGCAGTAGAACTGTGACGGGGGTGTACAACAGAGCAAAGGATGGACGAGGCCGAGGGACGATCCAACAGGTTTATTAACAGGAATACAAGAACAGCACACGATAAGTCCACGTAAAACAGATTCGGGGGCCCTTCCCGACAATCCTCGGACCGGATAACAAAGCAATCGTCCTTACAGTAGTCCAAAGAGTTCCACACAATCCCACGGGCCGCCACACAGGCCTAGCTCCGTCCGTGTCCACAGCCACCCAGGCTGGGGCTCCTGCTCTCTTCAAGTTTCAGCTCACTCTGAAGTTACAAAAAGGGAAATGCATTGTCTGTGCTCCTTGACCAGCCCACCATGTTCAGGGGGTGGGGGTTACACATCCTATCATCAATGGTTTTGTCCATCACAGGGCTCCAGTATGTCTGCCAGCCACAGTAGATGAAGGGATCCCCTGCTGTGCAGAACAATGACTATTCCTTCACTGGCCAATGCAATTACAGATTAGATACACTACTCTGGAAAGAAGAGGACAGGCTATTTACATAATCACATTAGATGCCAAGATTACAATTGTATGAGAGAGACACATTGAGACCAGTAGCTCCCCCAAGGAAATACATGAATTACAACTAATACAACCAGGAAAATATACATATCATGACATAGTATCACAGCATATACAGTGAGAGGGTAAATTACATCTTCACAAGAACAAATAACAAAGTGACCATTGATGAGGACAGGGGTTAATAGGGCAAGAAATATTACTGAAGTAAGACTGGAGTAGGATCTCTGGAATGGTACATAGAGGCACATGTCACTTGTCAAACTCTCTTAATTCATTAAGAGATACGTGCCTCCTAATGAATCAGGAGTGTCTACTCCAACCTGCACCCTTATTAATACCAAGGAAAAAAACACTGATCATTATGAATTGGGGATTTATACGAGAATAAAAGCTGATAAAAAAAAGCAAGGCCATGCCCCTGTTCTCAAACTGCAGGGAAGCAGCTATTAATACAGGGGCTGGCTGTTACTAAAGCATTTAGCAGGCCATGCCCCCTGTTCTCAGACTGCAGGGAAGCAGCTATTAATATGGGGGCTGGCTGTTACTAAAGCATGGAGCTCGCCATGCCCCCTGTTCTCAGACTGCAGGGAAGCAGCTATTAATATGGGGGCTGGCTGTTACTAAAGCATGGAGCAGGCCATTCCCCCTGTTCTCAGACTGCAGGGAAGCAGCTATTAATATGGGGGCTGGCTGTTACTAAAGCATGGAGCAGGCCATTCCCACTGTTCTCAGACTGCAGGGAAGCAGCTATTAATATGGGGGCTGGCTGTTACTAAAGCATTTAGCAGGCCATGCCCCCTGTTCTCAGACTGCAGGGAAGCAGCTATTAATACGGGGGCTGGCTGTTACTAAAGCATTTAGCAGGCCATGCCCCCTGTTCTCAGACTGCAGGGAAGCAGCTATTAATATGGGGGCTGGCTGTTACTAAAGCATTTAGCAGGCCATTCCCCCTGTTCTCAGACCAGACTGCAGGGAAGCAGCTATTAATATGGGGGCTGGCTGTTACTAAAGCATGGAGCACCCATGCCCCCTGTTCTCAGACTGCAGGGAAGCAGCTATTAATATGGGGGGTGGATGTTACTAAAGCATTTAGCAGGCCATTCCCCCTGTTCTCAGACCAGACTGCAGGGTAGCAGCTATTAATATGGGGGCTGGCTGTTACTAAAGCATGGAGCACGCCATGCCCCCTGTTCTCAGACTGCAGGGAAGCAGCCATTACCAGGAGCTGGATAATACCAATAGCATACAGTAGGCCACGCCCCTGATATGTCTTGTAATGTCCCAGAGGGGGAGCAGCAAAGAGCAGCTCCAGCATCACCCTCAATTAGAGGTACAGGAACAGCATTGTGCATATCATCTTTGTAGTTTATAATAATAATTATAATAATATTTATTATTTGTAGTTTATGAGGGCAAGGACAGTAGAAGAATTTATTATCTCTCTGGAGTACCCCTATAGCCAAATAAAACAATTTAATAATAACATGGGATTCCCCTGCAACTCCACGAACAACCAATAAACATGAATGGGAAAAAAACAACCATATTTCTTTAACCTCATGTAGCCCTTTATTCACTTTGCTTATATTAATATATCATTTGTTTCTTTCTTGTATAGGAATAATGTTTGGCCACAGAAGTGTAAGGACAAGGATCTTTCAAAATATCTGAATTGAATATATTAGGTCAGAACAGACTGTATGGCTGTGATCAAAAGCTATGCTTGTCTTCTCTGTGGATCATTTATCAAGATTAGTAGCAATCTTCTGAAATTGTCTCAAATAATAAAAAAATATTTTTTCTCATTCTACAAATCAATAAAATCTGAGCATTGAAAATAGTTGGTTTTTTTTTCCAATAATTAAAGCTACGTATATACAATCACTCTTGTTGGGAAAATCTAGCACCCCACGGGGCATGTGGTTAACCTACTCGTTGCCGGGTCATTTTAGGATCAGGTCAGGGGATGTCACGGCTGGCTTTTCCCGGTTCCGTTTCCCTCAAGGCGTACAGAATAATGGAGGGGAAGCGTGGTAATTGGGAAAGTTTGTTGTGACGCCACCTGTGGTATGAGGCCAGGGATTAGCCGCCGCTGCATGGTTCCTTGCCGGGGCAGGTGTTGTGGCAGCAAGGATGGTATCGCTCCCCACGGGCGGAGAGGGCATCGGGTGGATGATGAGGGTAGGGTGATGGCGGTTGGTGCCAAAGCGCTGGGTGGCGATGCCGGTAAGGGATAAGCCGACACAGTTTCTGCGGGTTCAAGGTGTTTTTACTCACAACTTCAATTGCTGCACCCAGGTGCTGATCACTGCCGTCGAGGGCTCCGGTCAATCCCAGATCCAGGGGAGGTCAGAGTCGATACGATAGTCTGTGGGCCATTCGTTCCTGCACTTTTTAATGCGAGTTCCTGTGGCTTGGAGCACTTAGGATCCCCTTCAGTACTAGGTAGAGTACTGTTCCCTATGCCAGCAGCGTGGATCCTCTTGGGGCTGACCGTGATCTAAGCCCCAGGTATCCCGGTGCCACTTGGCTCTGGAAATGTGTGGTCAGAGGGACATGAAACCCCTACGTCTGGTAGAGTCTGATGGTACAATGTGGAATTGTATCACCCTAAGTTCTACACCCTGAACAGCGTTGGCCCCGGGGGAACTGGCACGGTATCCCCACAGTGACCAATATTCACCTATGTCCCACAGGAGCTACCGTGAAAGACGTCTGCTCGCTGTGCTTCCTGCTGGAGAACTCCCTGAGTTTGTCTGTGTGTGTGAAAGGTTACCTCACTATCTGATAACTTTTTGTGTGACTCCTAACTCCCTGGGTAGCTGCTCCTCCTATCCCAGGTCCCGCCTTTAGTGGATTGGGGGTCCCTGGTGTGGTGGCATCCTTTAGATCCAACCACGGGGCGACCCGTTTGACCCGAACCCAGCCCGGTCCACGGTTGGAGAGACGCAACTAACTGTGTGTATGATGGTTGAGTAGTGAAACCGGTACCAACCTTTACTGGAACCAAGATTAGCACTGCACCTAGTACCCTGGGGCAACCAGAGCCTCAGGGCTGCCAGAGAAACATAGTATTAGTTACATAGATTTAGCTGTGTAACCAGTGGTCCAACCATTTGTCCAAAGTGTCTCAGTCAGGAGATATTTTTCAACAAAACATTTCACCTGCGTAGCCTAATTGTGCTACAATGGTACGCAGCGTCTCCCATAGAGCAAATCTGAGACGTCATTGGTCAGCAATTGCAAAAGGAGCTGCCAGTAGTGATGAGCGAGTATGCTTGTTACTACTCGGTACTCGCACGAGTATCACTGTACTCGGGCTACTCGGCGGGGACCAAGTAATCTCGCGATACTCGTGCTGTACTCGTGGTCTTCATTTCTGCATGTTGGCACTCTTTTGAGAGCCAGCCCTCATGCAGGGATTGGCTGGCAGACCACTGCAATGCCACAGCCCTGTTAGTTGTGGAATTGCAGTGATTGGCCGGCCCGCACAGCGTGACCGAGCCTTTATACCGGCGGGCGCGCTGTGCTCTGCTCACAGCCATCCAGACAGTCAGTGCAGGGAGAGGGTTGCTGCTTCAGGGAAAGGTTTGCGGCCCTTTATAGTTATTTCCGGAGCAGGACTGCAAACAGTGTGACCAGAAGTCCTTCTCAGGACATACAATAAGTTGTATACAGGCAGGCAGGGAATAGCCAGGTCGGAGTACAGTAGCAGAGTCCTTCTCAGGACTATTGTTGCTATATACAGGCAGGGTATAGCCAGGTCGGAATACAGGCTAGTGACAAGAAGAGTCCTTGTCAGGACTATTGTAGCAGTATACAGGCAGGCAGGCAGGGTATATAGCCATTCCTAGTGGTGACCGTATACCAGCCTTCATCATATCTGGGGCTGGTGTACACAGTCTAAAACAGTCCAGATAGTGTCAGACTTCCCAGTAATTGTCGCTCCTAAAAACCTGTTAGGTTCTTATTGCGTCCGTGCTTGCATTTAAAAACCGCACGTGTGTGCCTGTCGGTGGCAGCGTACAGGTGCACTTGTGTGCGTTTTTCACAAACTATTATATAACGCACAAGTGTAGTGTATAATACACGTCAGTCAGCAGTGGCTGATAGTGTCAGACTTCTCAGTAATTGTCGCTCCTAAAAACCTGTTAGGTTCTTAGTGCATCCGTGCTTGCATTTAAAAACCGCACGTGTGTGCCTGTCGGTGGCAGCGTACAGGTGCACTTGTGTGCGTTTTTCACAAACTATTATATAACGCACAAGTGTAGTGTATAATACACGTCAGTCAGCAGTGTCTGATAGTATCAGACTTCTCAGTAATTGTCGCTCCTAAAAACCTGTTAGGTTCTTAGTGCGTCCATGCTTGCATTTAAAAACCGCACGTGTGTGCCTGTCGGTGGCAGCGTACAGGTGCACGATTTGCACAAACTTGGATATAACGCACAAGTCTAGTGAATACACGTCAGCACAGCATTGCAAAATGCGCAAGTGCGTTGGCAAGGAACAAGGAAGTGGACGTGATGGTGGTGCAGGCAGAGGCCGAGGTCGTGGGCAAGCTCTAATTTCGCCACAACAAAGGGCCACATCTAGTCGCTCGCACGTACTGTCCCAAATTCTTGGGGACTGCAGCAGTACACCGCTCTTGAACCAAGACCAGTGTCAACAGGTTGTTAGTTGGATAGCGGATAATGCTTCCAGTCAGATTGGCACCACCACAAACACTCTGTCTTCCACACGGTCAAGTGCCAGTAGCCGTGATACTGCACCGCACATTTCAGAACCTGATCCTCCTTCCTACCACAAGGCTGAGTACACGTCCACGGACATTACTGATCCCACACTTGGACACTCGGAAGAGCTGTTCACGTTTCCATTCGCACATTCTGGCCTCTCGCCAGCTCATGTTGAAGTGGGTCATGAGGAGATCGTATGTACAGATGCCCAAATATTTGAGCAGCCACGTTCTCACGAAGTTGGCAACGTGTCTCAACAAGGGGTGGACGATGATGAGACACAATTGTCAGGAAGTCAGGAGGAGGAGCAGGGTGCGGAAGAGGAAGACGACGTGGTGGATGATCCAGTAACTGACCCAACCTGGCAGGAGGATATGCAGAGCGAGGACAGCAGTGCACAGGGGGAGGGAGGCGTAGCATCCCAACAGGCAGTAAGAAGCAGGATGGTGGCTCCAGGCAGAAGTCAGGCAACCGTTCCCCGGAACAACAACACGACACAAGGTGCCTGTACAAATGTTAGGTCTTCCCGAGTCTGGCAGTTTTTTAAGTTGGCTCCAGATGATTCTAAAAAGGCCATTTGCAACACCTGCCGTGCCAGCATCAGCAGGGGTACCAAAACTAGCAGCCTGACCACCACCAGCATGATCAGGCACATGTCAGCCAAGCACCCGACTTTGTGGGAAGTACAACAGAGTCGAGGAGCAGTGCTTGCTGATGTCACTGCTACGTCTTCGCTGGTTGTGCATGCGAGCCAATCCCCTGTCCATGCTGCCTGCGAACAAGCCTCCTCCGGTCCTGCACCTGCAGTTGCCTACGCAGAAATAACACCATCATCAAGCACGTCCTTGTCCCAGCGCAGCGTTCAGTTATCCATTCAGCAAACCTTTGAACGCAGGTGCAAATACACTGCCAACGCCCCACACGCCACAGTTCTAAATGCTAACATTTCGCGACTGCTTGCGCTGGAAATGTTGCCTTTTAGGCTGGTGGAGACAGAAGTATTCCGCGACCTGATGGCGGTAGCTGTCCCATGTTACTCGGTCCCCAGCCGCCACTATTTCTCCCGGTGTGCCGTCCCCGCATTGCATAACCACGTGTCACAAAACATCACACGTGCCCTGAACAACGCTGTTTCACCCAAAGTCCACCTAACCACAGACACGTGGACAAGTGCTTGTGGGCAAGGCTGCTACATCTCGTTGACGGCACACTGGGTTAATATTGTGGAAGCTGGGACCCAGTCTGAGCGAGGGACGGAACACGTCCTTCCCACACCAAGGTTTGCAGGCCCTACCTCAGTCAGGGTTTCACCCACACTCTACAGCTCCGGAATGTCATGCTCTTCAGCCTCCTCCTCCTCCTGCGCATCCTCATCCACTTTACCCTCCACACCAGTCCCAAGCTGGAAGCACTGCAGCACTGCCTCGGCGAAGCGGCAACAGGCTGTGCTGAAGCTAATCTGCATAGGTGACAAACCCCACAATGCAGAAGAGGTGTGGACAGCTCTGAAACAGCAGGCAGATCACTGGCTCACACCTCTGAACCTAAAGCCAGGAAAGGTCGTGTGTGACAATGGCCGGAACCTGGTGGCGGCTTTGAGGCGAGGCCAGCTGACACATGTTCCATGCGTGGCCCATGTGCTCAACCTCGTGGTTCAGCGGTTTCTAAAGTCATACCCAGAGCTGTCTGATCTGCTGGTAAAAGTTCGCCGCCTGTCTGCACATTTTCGAAAGTCACCTACTGCTTCAGCCGGCCTTGCCGGCTTTCAGCGCCGTTTGCATCTTCCGGCTCACAGACTGGTGTGTGATGTCCCCACGCGTTGGAATTCAACTCTGCACATGTTGGTCAGGATATGTGAGCAGAAGAGGGCAGTTGTTGAGTACTTGCATCACCTAAGCCGTCGGGAAATGGGTCAAACTCCACACATAACACCTGAGGAGTGGAGATGGATGTCCGACCTATGTACCATCCTCCAAAACTTTGAGGACTCCACCAAGATGGTGAGTGGTGATGACGCCATTATTAGCGTCACCATAGCGCTACTCTGCCTTCTAAAACGGTCTCTGCTCAAAAACAAACATGATGCATTGCAGGCGGAGCGCGATGAGTTGCAGCAAGAAACAGTAGTGGGTGTGGGTGATAACACACAGCCCAGCCTCGTCTCATCACAACGTGCAGTGGAGGACTATGACGAGGAGGAGGATGAAGACATGGAGCAACTCTCCGGCCAAATTGAGGATATGACATGCACACCAGTCATATCCTCGGTTCAGCGTGGCTGGCCAGAGGACAGGGTAGATGAGGAGGAGGAGGAGGAGGAGGACAGCATGTTCAGTCATCGTGTTGGTCAGGCTACTGAAGTCCTGGCTGTTAAGAGTCTGGCGCACATGGCTGACTTTATGGTAAGCTGCCTGTCTCGTGACCCTCGCGTTAAGAACATCTTGGCCGACAATCATTACTGGTTGGTAACACTGTTAGACCCACGCTACAAGGAGAACTTTATGTCTCTTATTCCCGAGGCGGAGAGGTCAACCGAAATGCAGCAGTTCCGGAAGGCCATAGTCACGGAAGTAGGCAAAGCATTCCCCTCACAAAACGCTAGCGGCATAGGTCAGGAATCAGTGGACAACCAAGGCGTACAGCCGAGAGAGGCACAAGTCCAATCCGCCAGAGGTAGGGGAACAGTCTTTAAGATGTGGGACAGTTTTCTCAGCCCCTGACGTACCACAGCCCCTGAGGTGCGGGGTAGTGCCACAAGAAATCCTAAGTTTGCCCAGATGCTAAAGGAGTACCTTGCAGATCGAACAACTGTACTCCGACATTCCTCTGTGCCTTACAATTATTGGGTATCCAAGGTGGACACGTGGCATGAATTGGCTCTCTACGCTTTGGAAGTCCTGGCCTGCCCTGCCGCTAGCGTTTTGTCAGAGCGTGTTTTTAGTGCCGCAGGTGGAATCATTACAGATAAATAATAAATAATAAAGTGACGAAGACCTTGCATCACCTCTTGTAGGTGCTCAGGAGAAAATTAGACTAGCATTGGAGGTTAACTCCGGCACACTACCACTCTCCCATATGCCCAAAAAAATGAGGAATACAGTTGTTGAATGTCAAAATCCTTTTCTCTTATTTTATTTAGTGCCAAAAAGTGAAAAAGTGCTGTACAATTGTCCGCCAAGAATCGACGTTTCGGCTAGCAAGCCTTCATCAGGTCGGACTGGCTGAATACATTATTTACAAGTGAGAAAACAAAACAAAAGAAAAGAGATAAATTAATAACTTTGAATGGGTATACTCGTCTGGGTACAATAGGCAAAGTTTAGGAACAATAAGGAAGATCATGGGTAATGACAACAACATAGGAGCAAGGGTACATAATACACATATTGTAACATTGAAACACTGCATATTTAAATATATGAAACCTAATAGGTGTGGTCGTAATATCACAAGGTAGCAGGGTGGAAGTGAGACACAAGTATTTATGGAGTGACCGCACAGAGTGCATGGTAAGGATGCTCACCTTGGTTTATAATGAAATGGTAACGTGGTACAAATGCAGGATAGCTGCAAAAATGTGGAGCCCTCCGTTTGGAGATAGCTAGGGGGAAAAATAAAGGAGGTAAGGGAAATTACATTGGCAGAAGAAAAGGAGCACAAAGGAGAAGAACAGAAGATAGTGATTACTTCAACATACCCTGCGTCAGAAGCCGTAAAAAGCCCCGGGGGATGTATGGTATGCTGGATCCTAAGAGGTTGTTGGGTTAGGACCAGAGGGATTTGAAATAGAGAGCATTAGGTATATCTATAGCGATAAGAAAAGAAAAAAAGATGAGGAAAGATGCGGAATGATTATGCATTGATAGGTGCTCCTATTTAAGAGGTAAACTGTTGGTTACCTTGATGGTCGGCTATACCTCTTAGGTCTCTTGGTAAATTAGGCCAAGATGGCGACCATGTATGTCCTAGGTGAATGGCAGCTCCTGCAGTGGGATGTTAATATCTAAGGTTCCAATAAGACACCGGGTTAATAAGGCTACTATTGCTATATAAAGATAGTGAGTATGGTAAAATATAATATTACCTATTGGCTCAAGTGGTATAGCCTAGAGAGAGATCGCTGCGGCTCGGAGTATATCTGTCAGTGACTTTTGTGGGATAAAACAGACGTCCCAGGTTCATGTGTAGGAATCAGGACGGTATGCCTGATTGGGAATCTGTGGCATCAAAGGGATAATATGAGACCAATATTATCAACAATATGGAGTAAAGGTTTAGTAACAAAAAGAGATTACAAGGGGTTACCTAGTGATTCGTAGGGTAGGGTACTTAGGTAGAGGTTACCTAAAACGGACCGCTCCTGTAATGGGGAGTCAGAGTCCAGAGTTCATCCTGGTGATCAAGGTATTAAGACTAACTGCCGCTTATAGCTATATGGAGAAGAATTAGAGAAAGATTAAGTGAAAAAGAAAGAATATGGAATAGAGAGGGAAATGAGGAAGAAAAGGTTACCTAGTGACTCTGGGAGATTTGGCATGGAGGGAAGTCAGTTGGCCCAGGAGAGAGTCAAATCTAGCTGACCAGGAAGAGAGGAGGGGAAATGGTAAAGAATGGTAAGTTTGTATAATACATTGGTGTTATGAGTATGGTAATATGGTAATATCTAGGTGAGCCACCTTACCACTGCGGCACCACTGGCGCTTGTGTTCAGTACAAACAGGGAGTGGCCCCCTTCTCAGCGAGCTGGACACTTCATTCTGTGAATCCCCCTGACTGTGTGTGTCCTGTTGGGACCCGGTCGCTCTCAGCCCTTAGCCACATTGAGGCCTATTTTAGACCCATGGTAAGGTTTTAATATTAGAGAGTGTAGGTACTATCCCAACTGGGTACACCTTGACGTTTGGTGGGATAGCTTTATGCTTTTTTTGATCAAAAACAGTGTTTACTAAGTACCCTATGTTTATATGCACTATGCTTTTATTTAGTTACAGCAGGGTATGTTTTCTCATTAATTTTTCCTTGGTTTCTCTTTGTCTCATGGCCAGTGTGAACATGGTCTCACAAGTTCCATGTATACCATCTCATACTCCGGCTCACTTTTTTGTTTTTATGTAGTTTTTTTGTATTCAGTACAAACAGGGAGTGGCCCCCTTCTCAGCGAGCTGGACACTTCATTCTGTGAATCCCCCTGACTGTGTGTGTCCTGTTGGGACCCGGTCGCTCTCAGCCCTTAGCCACATTGAGGCCTATTTTAGACCCATGGTAAGGTTTTAATATTAGAGAGTGTAGGTACTATCCCAACTGGGTACACCTTGACGTTTGGTGGGATAGCTTTATGCTTTTTTTGATCAAAAACAGTGTTTACTAAGTACCCTATGTTTATATGCACTATGCTTTTATTTAGTTACAGCAGGGTATGTTTTCTCATTATTTTTTCCTTGGTTTCTCTTTGTCTCATGGCCAGTGTGAACATGGTCTCACAAGTTCCATGTATACCATCTCATACTCCGGCTCACTTTTTTGTTTTTATGTAGTTTTTTTGTATTCAGTACAAACAGGGAGTGGCCCCCTTCTCAGCGAGCTGGACACTTCATTCTGTGAATCCCCCTGACTGTGTGTGTCCTGTTGGGACCCGGTCGCTCTCAGCCCTTAGCCACATTGAGGCCTATTTTAGACCCATGGTAAGGTTTTAATATTAGAGAGTGTAGGTACTATCCCAACTGGGTACACCTTGACGTTTGGTGGGATAGCTTTATGCTTTTTTTGATCAAAAACAGTGTTTACTAAGTACCCTATGTTTATATGCACTATGCTTTTATTTAGTTACAGCAGGGTATGTTTTCTCATTATTTTTTCCTTGGTTTCTCTTTGTCTCATGGCCAGTGTGAACATGGTCTCACAAGTTCCATGTATACCATCTCATACTCCGGCTCACTTTTTTGTTTTTATGTAGTTTTTTTGTATTCAGTACAAACAGGGAGTGGCCCCCTTCTCAGCGAGCTGGACACTTCATTCTGTGAATCCCCCTGACTGTGTGTGTCCTGTTGGGACCCGGTCGCTCTCAGCCCTTAGCCACATTGAGGCCTATTTTAGACCCATGGTAAGGTTTTAATATTAGAGAGTGTAGGTACTATCCCAACTGGGTACACCTTGACGTTTGGTGGGATAGCTTTATGCTTTTTTTGATCAAAAACAGTGTTTACTAAGTACCCTATGTTTATATGCACTATGCTTTTATTTAGTTACAGCAGGGTATGTTTTCTCATTATTTTTTCCTTGGTTTCTCTTTGTCTCATGGCCAGTGTGAACATGGTCTCACAAGTTCCATGTATACCATCTCATACTCCGGCTCACTTTTTTGTTTTTATGTAGTTTTTTTGTATTCAGTACAAACAGGGAGTGGCCCCCTTCTCAGCGAGCTGGACACTTCATTCTGTGAATCCCCCTGACTGTGTGTGTCCTGTTGGGACCCGGTCGCTCTCAGCCCTTAGCCACATTGAGGCCTATTTTAGACCCATGGTAAGGTTTTAATATTAGAGAGTGTAGGTACTATCCCAACTGGGTACACCTTGACGTTTGGTGGGATAGCTTTATGCTTTTTTTGATCAAAAACAGTGTTTACTAAGTACCCTATGTTTATATGCACTATGCTTTTATTTAGTTACAGCAGGGTATGTTTTCTCATTATTTTTTCCTTGGTTTCTCTTTGTCTCATGGCCAGTGTGAACATGGTCTCACAAGTTCCATGTATACCATCTCATACTCCGGCTCACTTTTTTGTTTTTATATATTTAAATATGCAGTGTTTCAATGTTACAATATGTGTATTATGTACCCTTGCTCCTATGTTGTTGTCATTACCCATGATCTTCCTTATTGTTCCTAAACTTTGCCTATTGTACCCAGACGAGTATACCCATTCAAAGTTATTAATTTATCTCTTTTCTTTTGTTTTGTTTTCTCACTTGTAAATAATGTATTCAGCCAGTCCGACCTGATGAAGGCTTGCTAGCCGAAACGTCGATTCTTGGCGGACAATTGTACAGCACTTTTTCACTTTTTGGCACTAAATAAAATAAGAGAAAAGGATTTTGACATTCAACAACTGTATTCCTCATTTTTTTTGGGCATATGGGAGAGTGGTAGTGTGCCGGAGTTAACCTCCAATTCATTACAGATAAACGCACCCGCCTGTCAACTGAAAATGCTGACAGGCTGACTCTGATCAAAATGAACAAGGGTTGGATTGGGCCAGACTTCACCACACCACCAGCAAATGAGAGCGGAATTTAAAGTTTGTAACGGGAATTTGCCATGTACCTCCACTCACCCATGGGTACATACTTCTGGACTTCGGATAATCGCTGGACTGCTCCTCCTTCTCCTTATGCGCCACCATGATGACCGTTACAATAGTTAGGCCTTTGTTTCAGGTATACCCCCAGTGGTAAATTTTTTCGCCCATTCTTTGCAGAATGGACATTACAACGACAGGAGACCCGCTCCTTTGCAATGGGAACAATGTTTTGAGGCCCTCATGCACGTCTCTATCCAGGGACAACGTGGAGCCTCCCAATTTTTGGCTGCCCTGCCTAAGGGCTATACTATAATACACCCACTTCCTGACAATGGACACTTAATGTTTTGAGGCCCTCATGCACGTCTCTATCCAGGGACAACGTGGAGCCTCCCAATTTTTGGCTGCCCTGCCTAAGGGCTATACTATAATACACCCACTTCCTGACAATGGACACTTAATGTTTTGAGGCCCTCATGCACGTCTCTATCCAGGGACAACGTGGAGCCTCCCAATTTTTGGCTGCCCTGCCAAAGGGCTATACTACAATAGACCCACTTCCTTACAATGGGCACTTCAGGCTTACAGGCCATCATGCACGTCTGTATGCAGGGGCATTGGTGAACCTCACAATTTTGGACTGCCCTGGCAAAGGAAAATACTACAAAGACTCACTTCCTCAAAATGGGCACATTAGACTCAGAGGCCTTTATGTACGTCTCTTCTCAGGGACATCGGAGTGCCACACAATGTTTTACGTAAAATCTTTCATGTATTAATCTCAAAAAGTAACATACATTAGCTCTATCTCACTATTGGGTATGTGCCCTTAACATTTCCGCCATGAAAATTCATTTTGGTGTCATTTTTGAAGGTTTTCTGGTGAGTCCGTAAAAATGGCGTAAAACGCGGACAAAATTGTTCACAGCTGTGACTTTTGAGTGATAAATGCATCAAGGGTTCTTCCCCATGCTGTTGCCATGTCATTTGAGCCATTTTTAGGGTTTCTACATGCTGCCGGGGGTCATTTCACAAAAATACTCGGGTCTCCCATAGGATAACATTGGTCTCGGTGCTCGGGCCGAGTACACGAGTATCTTGGGATGCTCGGCCCGAGCCTCGAGCACCCGAGCTTTTTAGTACTCGCTCATCACTAGCTGCCAGTATTGGATCTTGATGATTTGTGTGCCCAAGTGCATTCTGTGACAGAACATATCTCTGACAACCATTGTTAACCTCATGGATAGCAGTGGAAGTGTGTAAGTACAGGGATTTCTGTGTGTGGAGCTCATACTCGATAATGAATTAATGAATAAATTAAGATGTTTTAAAAAATTTTTTATTTGTATATCATTAATATGTCCAACGATAAAGTGATTTTCATAATGCCATGTTTTTACCTCGTTTTACATGCATTTCCTGTGCTTAAAGACAGATGCATTTTCAATACAAACACACTACTAAATAAAGTTTAAACATTCAAACACTATGAAAAAAATGATAAGAAATATGCTTGAAATCATAGACAAAATAGCTAATTTTAATAAAAAAAATTGTGATCTAATATTTATGTATAAACTAAGGTTAAATTATTGTTTTTCACTTTTTTATAGTTGGACTATATGTGTGTGGAAAAGGAGACGTCATGACCTCACTATAATGTAAAAAATGCATGCTTTTATTTTGTCAAAAAAGCATGCGTTTAGCATCAAAAAAGCATGTTAAAAGCTAGGATTTTGATTTAGATTGCGTTTTGAGAGTTCTCATTGACTTTAATGTTAGCAAAATGCTGACAAAATGGCGAAAACAATTGACATGCTGCTTCTTCACATGCAGAGATTTTGACAAATATTCTGCAACTAAAACGCTGCATTTTTAAAAGCATTGTGTGCACAAGAAATCCCAATTTCCCATAGACTTTGCTTGGAAATCAAAATGCATGCATTTTTGCATTAAAACGCTGCAGTTCAAAACGCAGTGGAAACGCATGAAAAAACGCAACGTGCGCACACAGCCTTAAAGAAAGTGCTGACAACAGATATTACTTTGAAACTCCTTCACCTGAAGCTTAGATGATAGATGTGTATCGTGACCGGATTTACCACGTTCACTATCTGGTATATCTGATCTGGCAATATGATTCCCCAGGTCGGTACGACTTTGTAGATACCAAGCATGTATAGTTTTACTTTTATTGAAATGGTGAAAAAAAAAAATTCAGAAGTTTGTAAAAGTAAAGAATGGCGCTTTTGTTGCCATTTTCCGAAACGTGTAGCATTCTCATTTTTCGGGATCTGGGGCTCAGTGACAGCTTGTTTTTTCCGTCTAGAACTGATGTTTTAACTATACCATTCTTGTGTAGATGCGCTGTTTTGATCGCCTGATATTGCATTTTAATGCAATGTTGCGGCGACAAAAAAACCCCTTAATTTTGGCGTTTGGAATTTTTTTCTCACAACATCCTTTAGCGATCAGATTAATTGATTTTATAGTTTAATTGGGCATTTCTGAAAGAGATGATACCAAATTTATGTATTTTTTTAATCATTTTATTTTCAATGGATCATTTGAAATTTCAGTTTATTAAAAATTTTTAATAGTTTTCAAAACTTTTTTTTATTCATTTTACTTGTCTTCCTTGGGGACGTTATGCCTGCACAGTCTGATCACTTCTCCTGATTAGAGTGATACTTCAACATTGCTCTGATCAGGTGAAATTCGCATTCACAGGAAGCACATCATGGCAGCAATAGGGGTCATCATTTGACCCCGCACTGCCGTGCAAACCCATGTTATTGCATCACATGCCTCCAATCGTGGCAGGGAATGGAACGATATCGGCCGGAGCACTTTAGATTGCACTGTCACAGTTTGACAGCACTGTCTAAGGGGTTAATAGTAGTGATGGACGAACCCAAACTGTAAAGTTCGGAGTCAGTACCAAACACATAGTGTTCATGCACATGATTCCGAACACAAGATTTCCAGGGAAGCTTGTGTTACAGTTCGGGTCCTTGGGCTGTAAAAAAAATAGCACATTATTAAAAAACATTATGATTATACATACAGGTCCCGCGACGCATCCTGCAGACTCTGTCTAACGGCCATTTCTGCTTCTGCATCCGATCATTGCTGTGCCCCCAGGTAACCACCACTGACTAAAGGAACTTCCACGTCATATCCATGTGACCAGTCTGGTGTGAATGTTGTACAGACATTGTGTTACAGACTGGTCACATGGCTATGATGTCATGGAAGGTCCTGTTAACTTCTGGGGGTATACACTGCACTGCTCGTCACTCGGCAATCTTCTGCTGTTTTTGGCATGTTTGCAGTGACATCAGGGTTCACCCGAGTCTAAGAGGCATGGACTCAATTGAACTGTTACTGTCACTGTGCGAGTCTCGCATCGGCATCACCCAGTACGGTGCACAATCTCCTCCAGGAGCAGGTCGGCAGCATGTATTTCTGTGCAGCTGACCCGCTCCTGTCGAGAAAGCATCAGGCCATGCCGAGTGATATCACTGCGAGACTCGCATGAGTCATACGCAATTGGAATTATACCCTCACTGTCAGTCTGCTTCTCGCTCTGCATAGATGCTTGTTTCTACAGAGCGATGAAGCATAGCTGACAATGCTCTATCTGTGGACTACGTTAGATTAAGGATTTTTTTACAATAAAGGTGGAGTCTCTAAATTTTTTTTTTGTGTTCATGATGGCCATGTCTAATTTGACATGACACCATGAATTTCGGGCTTAGTACCAGATGAGAATACAAAGCTGGTATTAATCCCTTTATTACCCAGTGTGCCACCGTCCAGGGCCATTGGACGAGCCAAGTAAAGCACCTGGAAATAATGCTATGAAACAATGCGCCATTTCCAAGGGTGGCTGCGGGCTGCAGTTTTAAGTGTGGGGGACCCAGAGTGCATGGGCCTTACCATGCTGAGAATCCCAGCCCCCAGCTGCCTGGTTTTACCTGGCTGGCGATGAAAATACTGCGGTAGCCCACACATTTTTTTAAATAAAAAACAATTTAATGGGCTTCCCTATATTTTGATTGCCAGCTAAGGTAAAGCCAGGCAGACGGGGTAGCAGCCCTTAACCATCCGCTTTGGCTGCACCGAGAATTAAAAATAGGAGAGCGCTACATAATTTTTTAATTATTTATTTTTATACATCTATATATTGTGTGTATATATATGTATATATATATATATATATATATATATATATATATATATATATATATATATATATATATATATACATATATATATATACATATACATATACATATATATATATACACACACACACACACACACACACACACACACACACTATATACAGTGCCTTGCGAAAGTATTTGGCCCCCTTCATTTTTTCAGCCTTCCTTTTGCCACATTTCAGGCTTCAAACATAAAGATGAAAATTTTAATTTTTTGGTGAAGAATCAACAAGTGGGACACAATTGTGAAGTTAAACGAAATGTATTGTTTATTTTAAACTTTTTTAGAAAAGAAAAATTGAAAATTGGGGCGTGCAATATTATTCGTCCCCTTTACTTTCAGTGCAGCAAAGTCGCTCCAGGAGTTCATTGAGGATCTCTGAATGATCCAATGTTGTCCTAAATAACTGATGAGATGATGATAAATGTAATCCACCTGTGTGTAATCAAGTCTCCGTATAAATGCACCAGCTCTGTGATAGTCTCAGTGTTCTGTTTAAAGCACAGAGCGAATCATGAAGACCAAGGAACACAACAGGCAGGTCCGTGATACTGTTGTGGAGAAGTTTAAAGCCACGTTTGGTTACAAAAGATTTACAAAACTTTAAACATCCCAAGAAGCATTGTGCAAGTGCTCATAATGAAATGGAAGGAGTATCATATCACTGCAAATCAACCAAAACCCAACCGTCCCTCAAAACTTTCATCTCAAACAAGGAGAAGATTGATCAGAGATGCAGCCAAGAGACCCATGATCACTCTGGATGAACTGCAGAGATCTATAGCTGAGGTGGGAGAGTCTGTCCATAGGACAGCAATCAGTTGAACACTGCACAAATCTGGCTTTTATGAAAGAGTGGCAAGAAGAAAGCCATTTCTCAAAGATATCCATAAGAAGTATTGTTTAAAGTTTGGCACAAGCCACCTGGGAGACACACCAAACATGTGGAAGAAGGTGCTTTGGTCAGATGAAACCAAAATCAAACTTTTTGGACACAATGCCAAACGATATGTTTGGCGTAAAAGCAACACAGCTCATCACCCTGAACACACGATCCCCACTATCAAACATGGTGGTGGCAACATCATGGTTTGGGCCTGCTTTTCTTCAGCAGAGACAGGGACGATGGTTAAAATTGATGGGAAGATGGATGGAGCCAAATACAGGACTATTCTTGAAGAAACCTGTTGGAATCTGCAAAAGACCTGAGACTTGGACGGAGATTTGTCTTCCAACAAGACAATGATCCAAAACATAAAGCAAAATCTACAATGGAATGTGTCACAAATAAATGTATGTAGATGTTAGAATGGCCAAGTCACAGTCCAGACCTGAATCTAATCGAGAATCTGTGGAAAGAGCTGAAAACTGCTATTCACAAACGCTCTCAATCCAACCGCACTCAGCTTGAGCTGTTTGCAAAGGAAGAATGGGTAAGGATTTCAGTCTCTCGATGTACAAAACTTATAGAGACATATCCCAAGCGACTTGCAGCTGTAATCACAGCAAAAGGTGGTGTTACAAAGTATTAACTTAAAGGGGACGAATAATATTTATGCCCCATTTTTCAGTTTTTTATTTTTTAGTTTCAACAATCTTTTATTGTCATTCAGCTTAATAACAAGCGAAACGAAACATTACTTTTTTACAACCTTTGACACCTTTGCATTTTACTTATAACCAAACATCTGCTTTCATTCATATCTATAGGCAAAAGCATCAATCATTTCTGTTAACAAAAGAAATAGTCTAAATACATAATTGCCAGTTTCTGTAACGCTATTCCGGCATGCACCGCAGGCGCAGTCTGCAACTGACATACATATCACCAGCAGCTTCCACACATGGCTCCGCCCCCCGCACATTACACACGCGGTTCTGCCCCCTGCACAATACATGCGGCTCTGCTCCCCGCACAATACACTTGCGGCTCCGCCCCCCGCACAACACACGCGGCTCTACCCCCGGCACATTACACACACGGGTTTGCCCGCCGCACAACACATGCGGCCCTGCCCCCCGCACAATACACACGTGCCTCTGCCCCCTGCACAATACAACCGTGGCTCTGCCTCCCGAGCAATACACCCACGGCTCTGCCCCTCGGCACAATACACCTGCGGCACAGGTGGCTCCGCTTCATACTCCCGCACAGCAGAGTCCTGCAGAGTTCCCTTGAGCAGCAGCTTCTGATCATGTGACTGATTACATGACGATGACATTACACAGGTCCTGTGAGTACATGGTTGCATTTAGAGTGGAGTGGATTTTTGAGGATCTCCCTGCAGCCTCTATCCTAGACAGTTCAGTGGTGTGTGTGTTAGAGCTGGGTATATAGCAGAGTTGTGTGTGTGTTAGAGCTGAGTATATAGCAGAGTTTTGTGTGTGTGTGTGTTAGAGCTGAGTGTATAGCAGAGGTGTGTTTGTGTTAGAGCTGAGTATATACCAGAGCTGTGTGTGTGTTAAAGCTGAGTATATGGCAGAGTTGTGTGTGTGTTAGAGCTGAGTATATAGCAGAGCTGTGTGTGTTTGTTAAAGCTGAGTATATAGCAGAGCTGTGTGTGTGTGTGTTAAAGCTGAGCATATAGCAGAGTTGTGTGTGTTAGAGCTGAGTATATAGCAGAGTTGTGTGTGTGTATTAGAGCTGAGTGTATAGCAGAGCTGTGTGTGTGTTAGAGCTGAGTGTATAGCAGAGCTGTGTGTGTGTGTTAAAGCTGAGTACATAGCAGAGTTGTGTGTCTGTTATAGCTGAGTGTATAGAAGAGCTGTGTATGTTAGACCTGAGAGTATAGCAGGGCTGTGTGTGTTTATTAGAGCGGAGTATAGCAGAGCTGTGTGTGTGTGTTAGTGTGTATGTTAGAGCTGAGCATATAGCAGAGCTGTGTGTGTGTTATACCTGAGTGTATAGCAGAGTTGTGGGTTTGTTAAAGCTGAATGTATAGCAGAGCTGTGTTTGTGTTAGACCTGAGCAACTGTGTGTGTGTGTGTGTGTGTTAGACCTGAGTGTATAGCAGAGCTGTGTGTGTATATTAGAGCTGAGTGTATAGAAGAGCTGTGTGTGTGTGTGTGTGTGTGTGTGTAAGAGCTGAGTGTATAGCAGAGCTGTGTGTGTGTTAGACCTGAGTGTATAGCAGAGCTGTGTGTGTATTAGAGCTGAATGTATAGCAGAGCCGTGTGTGTGTGTTAGAACTGAGTGTATAGCAGACCTGTGTGTGTATTAGAGCTGAGTATATAACAAGCTGTGTGTGCCTGTGTTAGAGCTGAGTGTATAGCAGAGCTGTGTGTGTGTTAGACCTGAGTGTATAGCATAGCTGTGTGTGTATATTAGAGCTGAGTGTATAGCAGAGCTGTGTGTGTTAGAGCTGAGTATATAGCAGAGCTGTGTGTGTTAGAGCAGAGCTGTGTGTGTGTTAGACCTAAGTTTATAGCAGACCTGTGTGTGTATTAGAGCTGAGTATACAGCAAGCTGTGTGTGTGCCTGTGTGTGTGTTAGAGCTGAGTGTATAGCAGAGCTGTGTGTGTGTGTTTAAGGCCCCCTTCACACGTCCGTGATACACGTGCGTGTTTGGTCCGTTTCCGTATATACCGGAGACACGGCCAAACGTGCACCAATGTTAATCTATGATTGTGGTCACACGTCCGTTATTTCATTATGTCCGTGTGTGCGTGTCCGTGATCCGTATGTGTTTGCGTTTGGCACGGATGCATGTCCGTTATCTGCACGGAGCACGCACACGTGGACACAATGAAAGTCTATGGGTATGTGCACACACGTTAGTAAACACGTATGCATCTACCTATAGTCCGTGTCCAATTGGTGTTTTTATTTCTAGTGATGTCGGCTATTCTTTCTATTTCTGTGTATGTCCGTCAATCTCCCTGAGTCCGTCGGTCAGTCTCTCTGTCGGTCTCTCTGTCTGTCTGTCCCTCTCTCACAGTCTGTCGGTCAGTTTCCCCCCCTCTCTCATACTTACCGTTCCCCGATCTCCGGCGCGGCGCTGCACGGCATTCACACTGCTGCGGCGGCTTTTACTATTTTGAAAAAGCCGGCCGCCCATTAAACAATCTCGTATTCCCTGCTTTCCCCGCCCACCGGCGCCTATGATTGGTTGCAGTGAGACACGCCTGCACGCTGAGTGACAGGTGTCACACTGCACCCAATCACAGCAGCCGGTGGGCGTGTCTATACTGTGCAGTAAAATAAATAAATAAATAATTAAAAAAAAACGGCGTGCGGTCCCCCCCAATTTTAATGCCAGCCAGATAAAGCCATACGGCTGAAGGCTGGTATTCTCAGGATGGGGAGCTCCACGTTATGGGGAGCCCCCCACCCTAACAATATCAGTCAGCAGCCACCCAGAATTGCCGCATACATTATATGCGACAGTTCTGGGGCTGTACCCGGCTCTTCCCGATTTGCCCTGGTGCTTTGGAAAATCGGGGTAATAAGGAGTTATTGGCAGCCCATAGCTGCCAATAAGTCCTAGATTAATCATGTCAGGCGTCTATGAGACACCCTCCATGATTAATCTGTAAATTACAGTAAATAAACACACACACACCAGAAAAAATCCTTTATTAGAAATAAAAACACACACATATACCCTGGTTCACCACTTTAATCAGCCCCGAAAAAGCCCTCCATGTCCGGCGTACTCCAGGATGGTCCAGCGTCGCATCCAGCGCTGCTGCATGGAGGTGACAGGAGCTGCAGAAGACACCGCCGCTCCGGTCACCTCCACACAGCAAAGGAAGACAGCCGGCGATCAGCTGAGCTGTCACTGAGGTTACCCGCTGTTACTGGATCCAGTGACAGCGGGTAACCTCAGTGACAACTCAGCTGATCGCTGTCTTCATTTGCTGTGTGGAGGTGACCGGAGCGGCGGTGTCTTCTGCAGCTCCGGTCACCTCCATGCAGCAGCGCTGGATGCGACGCTGGACCATCCTGGAGTACGCCAGTCATGGAGGGCTTTTTCGGGCTGATTAAAGTGGTGAACCAGGGTATATGTGTGTGTTTTTATTTATAATAAAGGATTTTTTCTGGTGTGTGTGTGTTTATTTACTGTAATTTACAGATTAATCATGGAAGGTATCTCAGGGAGACGCCTGACATGATTAATCTAGGACTTATTGGCAGCTATGGGCTGCCAATAACTCCTTATTACCCCGATTTGCCAAAGCACCAGGGCAAATCGGGAAGAGCCGGGTACAGCCCCAGAACTGTCGCATATAATGTATGCGAAAATTCTGGGCGGCTGCTGACTGATATTGTTAGGGTGGGGGGCTCCCCATAACGTGGAGCTCCCCATCCTGAGAATACCAGCCTTCAGCCGTATGGCTTTATCTGGCTGGCATTAAAATTGGGGGGAACCGCACGCCGTTTTTTTTTAATTATTTATTTATTTATTTTACTGCACAGTATAGACACGCCCACCGGCTGCTGTGATTGGGTGCAGTGTGACACCTGTCACTCAGTGTGGGGGCGTGTCTCACTGCAACCAATCATAGGCGCCGGTGGGCGGGGAAAGCAGGGAATAGGAGATTGTTTAATGAGCGGCCGGCTTTTTCAAAATAGTAAAAGCCGCCGCAGCAGTGTGAATGCCGTGGAGCGCTGCGCCGGGGATCGAGGAACGGTGAGTATGAGAGAGGGGGGGACACTTCAGTCACTCGGGGGATTAGCGGTCACCGGTGAATCCTTCACAGGTGACCGCTAATCAGTACTCGACACAGACAGAGCCGCGGTATGAGGATGAAGTCGGGTGAAGTTCACCCGAGTTCATTCTCATCGCGCAACTCTGTCTGCTGTCAGCCGACATTTATAAACGACATTGTGCATCACACACACGGACATTACACACGGACATTACACATACACGTTAATTCCACACGCACACACGGACGTTCTGCACACAAACACGACTAGCATACGCAATTCACACAGGTGCCACACGGACCATAAAAACGGACACAAAAACGGGACACGGACCCGAAAACGGCCCGTAACACACGTGCGTGTTTTTCTCGGACGTGTGAAGGGGGCCTTAGAGAAAGAAAGAGAGAAATAATAAAAAAACTATACAGCACAGATCAAAAGTTTGGACACACCTTCTCATTCAAAAAGTTTTCTTTATTTTCATAACTCTAAAAATTGCAGATTCACATTGAAGGCATCAAACTATGAGTTAACACTAAAGTTGAGCGATGTTCGAGGTTCGAGGTTCGCCAAATTCATGTTCGAGTGATTTTGGGTGGTGCTCGAGATCGAACTCGAACTCGAGCTTTTTGCTAAAAGCTCGATAGCTCGAGTGACGTTCGAGAACGGTTCGATCATTGTAAATGTGGCTTTTCAAAGTAAACCTATGTGCACATGTTGCTATCTGCATGCGTCCTGTGTCCCCAGCACAATCCCTCTCCCTTTCCTACACACCGATCACGGGCGTCTCGCTCCCCATCTGTCACAAATCTGCGGTGTCTATTCTTCTTTAGAAAATGGCTGCCGCTTCATTAGTCAATTAGGTATTCCGTGCTTTCCCCGCTCACTGGCGCCTATGATTGGTTGCAGTCAGACACGTCCCCACACTGAGTGACAGCTTTGTCATTGCAATCAATCACAGCTGCCGGCGAACAGGTCTATACCGTGCAGTAAAATAAATAAATAAATAATAATAATAAAAAAAAAAAATGCGGTTCCCTCCATATTTGATACCAGCCACGATAAAGCCACACGGCTGGAGGCTGGTATTGTCAAGATGGAGAGCACCACGTTATCGGGAGCCCACCACCCTAACAATATCACCCAGCAGCCACCCATAACAGCCGCATCCATTAGATGCGACTGTCCTGGGGGACTCTACCCAGCTCATCCCAAATTGCCCTGGTGTGGTGACAATTGGGGTAATGATGAGTTTAATCATGCCAGGCGTCTCCCCGAGATACCGTCCATGATTAAACTTAAAGTGAAAGTAAAGAAACACACACACCGAAAAATCCGTTATTTGGAATAAAAGACAAAAAACCACCTTGTTTCACAACTTTATTAATCCCCAAATACCCCTCCAGGTCCGACGTAATCCACACGACACTGTCAGCTCTGCTACAGAACACGAGTGCTCTTATCAGCTCCATGTAGCAATGCAGTGAATCGCGCGGTCAGCAGGGACTTCAGCAATGCAGAAGTCAAGATTACCAAATCCGCCTATCTTTAACACTAGAGGCAGTAGACTAGAGGATAGAGCGCCTGCCTTTGAAGCATAAAGTCGTGAGTTCTAGTCTTGGTAAGGAATTTTTTTTTTAATTTTAAATTACATTTATAATATATTTATAATATATTTATAATTATAATTTAATTATGCACTGAGGGGAGGAGCCGGACATCAGCTGTGAGCGCTCTCTCTCTCTCTCTCGCTCTCTCTTTTCTTTCTCTCTTTCTGTCCTCTCTCTCTCTCCTTTCTCTTTCTCCTTTTTTTCTCTCCTTTCTCTCGCTCTCCTTTCTCTCTCTCCTTTCTTTCTCTCCTTTCTCTCGCTCCTTTCTTTCTCTTCTTTCTCTTCTTTCTCTTCTCTCTTGTCTTTCTCTCATTCTCTCTTTTCTTTCTCTCTCTCTTCTTTCTCTCTCTCTCTCTCTCTTCCTTCTCTCTTTCTCTTCTTTCTCCTCTTTCTCTTCTCTCTTTTCTTTCTCTCATTCTCTCTTTTCTTTCTCTCTCTATTTCTCTCTCTCTCTTCTGTTTCTCTTTCTCTCTCTTCTTTCTCTCTTTCTCTCTCTTCTTTCTCTCTGTCTTCTTTCTCTCTCTCTTTCTCAGACCTGGCGATGATCAGCTGATGTGGTCACCTGACGGAATCAGCTGACACTATAAGTCGAGCGGTGTGGCCGGCTGTTTACCACCCGGCCGTCTAAACTATCAGCTGATGCTGTCGGTCAGGAGTCTGCACTGAAGTGTGTAGTTTGTTTTGGTTTTTTTGCACTGATACATCAGCTGATTGTATAAAAGCCATTTATACAATCAGCTGCTGTGTCATGTGATTCAGGCCCTTGAACCTGACACATCATCTTATCACTTTGCCTTCCAGCAAACCGATCAGATGATATTGGATCCGGATTAGACGGCGCAGGACCCTTGACCCAGGATTACTGCAGAGGGGGGTTCTTTGCTTCAATAAAGATGGAGTCACTAATTGGGATGTGTTTTATTTATAATAAAAATATTTTTCTGTGTGTTGTGGTTCTTTTTATTGGTACTAGAAATTCATGGTGGCCATGTCTAATATTGGCGTGACACCATGAATTTCTGGCTTAGGGCCAGTTGATATTATAGAGCTAGCCCTAACCCCATTATTACCCAGCGAGCCATTAGGCTTCAGGGCAGGTGGAAGAGTTGGATATAGCGCCAGAAGATTGCGCTTCTATGAAAGCGCCATTTTCTGGGGCGGCTGCGAACTGCAATTTGCAGCATGGGTGCCCAGAAAGCTTGGGCACCCTAAGCTGCAGATTCCATTCCCCAGCTGCCTAGTTGTACCTGGCTGGACACAAAAATTGGGCGAAGCCCACGTCATTTGTTTTTTAATTCTTTCATGAAATTTGTGAAATAATTAAAAAAACGGGCTTCCCTATATTTTTGGTTTCCAGCCAGGTACAAATAGGCAGCTGGGGGTTGGGGGCAGCCCGTAGGTGCCTGCTGTACCTGGCTAGTATACAAAAATATGGCGAAGCCCACGTAATTCTTTTGGTGGGCAAAAAACTCCTGCATACAGTCCTGGATGGAGTATGCTGAGCCTTGTAGCTCTGCAGCTGCTTTTTGTATGCTAGACAGGTACAGCAGGCACCTACGGGCTGCTCCCAACCCAGCAGCTGCCTATTTATACCCAGCTGGAAACCAAAAATATAGGGAAGCCCGTTTTTTTTAATTATTTCACGAATTTCATGAAATAATTAAAATAAAATGACATGGGCTTCGCCATATTTTTGTATGCTAGCAAGCTACAGCAGGCACCTACGGGCTGCCCCCAACCCACAGCTGCCTTTTTGTACCTGGCTGGGAACCAAAAATATAGGGAAGCCCGTTTTTTAATTATTTCATGAATTTCATGAAATAATTATAAAACAAATGACGTGGGCTTCGCCATATTTTTGTATGCTCGCCAGGTACAGCAGGCACCTACGGGCTGCCCCCAACCCCCTGCTGCCTATTTGTACCCAGCTGGGAACCAAAAATATAGGGAAGCCCGTTTTTTTTAATTATTTCACAAATTTCATAAAAAACTTAAAAAAATACATGGGCTTCGCCCTATTTTTGTGTCCAGCCAGGTACAACTAGGCAGCTGGGGATTGGAATGTGCAGCATAGGTTAGCCCGAGCTTTCTGGGCCCCTCTGCTGAGAATTTCAATCCGCAGCGGCTCCAGAAAATGGTGCTTTCATAGAAGAATTCTATCATAGATCACCAACCACGGTAAAGCTGCCAGCTGTGGTTTTCAAGCTACAGCCTTCTGCTTTACCCTAGCTGGCTATAAAAAATGGGGGGACCCCACGTCATTTTTTTTAAACTATTTTTTTTAAATAAAAAAATTAATGGGTTTCCCTATATTTTGATTGCCAGCCAAGGTAACGCCAGGCAGATGGGGGTGGAAACCCGTAGCTGTCTGCTTTATCTGCGCTGAGAATCAAAAATACCGTGAAGCGCTACGTCATTTTTTTTAATGATTTTTTTTACAGTACTGTCATGTCAGGCAATCATAATACAGGGAAGCCCTTTTTTTTTTTAGGTATTTAAATAAATAATTAAAAAAAAAAAAAATTTATATATATATATATTATATATATATATATATATATATATATATATATATATATATGGGCTCCCGCTGCATTTTTTGTATTGCTAGCTGAGGGTAATCCAAACAGCTACTGACTGCTTACCCCCATTCTTGGTGTTACCTTCACTGGCAATGGAAAATCCAGGCAAGCATTTTTGTTTGCCAAAAAACTAAAAAAAAAAAAAAGACGTGAGCTTCGCCATATTTTTGTATGCTAGCCAGGTACAGCAGGCAGGTACGGCTGCCCCCAACCCCCAGCTGCCTATTTGTGCCCGGCTGGGAACTAAAAATATAGGGAAGCCCTTTTTTTAATTATTTCATGAATTTACATGAAATAATTAAATAAAAAAAAAAACACGTAGGCTTCACCCCATTTTTGTGTCCAGCCAGGTAAAACTAGGCAGCTGGGGATTGGATACGCAGCACAGGTTAGCCCGAGCTTTCTGGGCGCCTCTGCTGCGAATTGCAGTCCGCAGCAGCCCCAGAAAATGTCGCTTTCATAGAAGCGCCATCATCTTGCGCTGTATCCAACTCTTCCAGCTGCCCTGGTGACGGGTGGCTCGCTGGTAATATGGGTTAATACTAGCTTTGTTTTACTAGCTAGTATTAAGCCAGAGATTCTTAATGTCAGGCAAGTTTGACACAGCCATTAAGAATCTCCAATAAAGGTTTAAAAAAAAGACACCACACAGAGAAAAAATACTTTAATAGAAATAAATACACAGACACACTTAGAGACTCCATTTTTATTACTCCCTGTCAGCCCTCCACGATCCATGGTCTTCTGTCTTCTTTCTCCTTCAACCCATGCAGCGCTGCTACATCAGAAGCGCTGCATGGGAGGAAGACGCTGCTTTTCCCGTGCAGTCTTTGCACTTCGTGAGTGACCTGTGCCTGCTGGCTGTAAGCGGTGATGTCACTGCTGACAGGCGCGTTGCTATAGCAGCGGTGATCTCCGTTATTGACCGGCTGTGGCAGCCGGTGAATTATGGAATGGGGAAGCAGAACAGGGAGTCGAACGTGTGCCAGAGCACACGGAGATACAGAAACGTGCACCGTGTACTGGAGAGATGCAATGACAGGACCTAGCATGACGTCAAAGCCATGTGACCGGTCTGTAGCCAATGAGATAAAAGACACGTGACTGGCCACGTGCTATTTTGATGTCACGATAGGTCCTATCATCAGAGCTGGCTACCGGGAGGACGCAGCGATTATCGGAAGGAAAAGTGGCAGGAGACAGAGTGCAGGACGCATCGCGGGGACAGGTAAGTGTTATGGCATTGACCATGGAGAAAAGAAAGAAGACCAAAGAACTGTCTGAGGACTAGAGATGAGCGAACCGGTCCCGGTTCGGCTCGAGGTCGGTTCGCCGAACGGAGGTCCCGTTCGAGTTCGGCTCGTCGAACGTTCGACGAACCGAACTCGAACTGCATAGGAAACAATGGCAGGCAATCACAAACACATAAAAACACCTAGAAAACACCCTCAAAAGGTGTCCAAAAGGTGACAAACAACTCACAACACAACACAAACACATGGGAAAGTGGCAAGGACATATACTCATGCGAAAACAAAACAGCTGGACAAGGAAAAAGAGGAGGACACACAGATATATGAGTATATGCAAGGAAACATCGATTCCATTATTGTGCAACTTGAGCCCTGCTCATTTTAGGCTTCCAATCTGGATAAATTGCCTGAGCTCGCCACGTACGCCTTGGGGATCTTGTCGTGTCCTGCAGCCAGCGTTCTCTCGGAACCTGTCTTCAGTGCTGCTGGGGGTCTGCTGGCAGATAAGCACACGCGTCTGTCCACTGACAATGTGGACATGGCTCTCAGAGGACTTTTCTTCCCCTGGGTCAGCCAGGGGAGGCAAAAGGCACGCGTATTTTTGAGAGTGCTTCATGCAAAGCATCTTTTTCATCTTGAAAATGGGGGTCAACTGATGCCAGTCAAGTGGGGTGTGTGTGGCCCAATTAGTGGAAACGAGGGAGACTGTGGTTGGAGTCCCCTCGCTGTGTTTCTAAAAGAACCAAGATGAACAAGTCATGGCTCTCAGAGGACTTTTCTTCCCCTGGGTCAGCCAGGGGACAGGAAAGGCACGCGTATTTTTGAGAGTGCTTCATGCAAAGCATCTTTTTCATCTTGAAAATGGGGGTCAACTGATGCCAGTCAAGTGGGGTGTGTGTGGCCCAATTAGTGGAAACGAGGGAGACTGTGGTTGGAGTCCCCTCGCTGTGTTTCTAAAAGAACCAAGATGAGCAAGTCATGGCTCTCAGAGGACTTTTCTTCCCCTGGGTCAGCCAGGGGACGGCAAAGGCACGCGTATTTTTGAGAGTGCATCATGCAAAGCATCTTTTTCATCTTAAAAATGGGGGTCAACTGATGCCAGTCAAGTGGGGTGTGTGTGGCCCAATTAGTGGAAACGAGGGAGACTATGGTTGGAGTCCCCTCGCTGTGTTTCTAAAAGAACCAAGATGAACAAGTCATGGCTCTCAGAGGACATTTCTTCCCCTGGGTCAGCCAGGGGACGGCAAAGGCACGCGTATTTTTGAGAGTGCTTCATGCAAAGCATCTTTTTCATCTTGAAAATGGGGGTCAACTGATGCCAGTCAAGTGGGGTGTGTGTGGCCCAATTAGTGGAAACGAGGGAGACTGTGGTTGGAGTCCCCTCGCTGTGTTTCTAAAAGAACCAAGATGAACAAGTCATGGCTCTCAGAGGACTTTTCTTCCCCTGGGTCAGCCAGGGGACGGGAAAGGCACGCGTATTTTTCAGAGTGCTTCATGCAAAGCATCTTTTTCATCTTGAAAATGGGGCTCAACTGATGCCAGTCAAGTGGGGTGTGTGTGGCCCAATTAGTGGAAACGAGGGAGACTGTGGTTGGAGTCCCCTCGCTGTGCTTCTAAAAGAACCAAGATGAACAAGTCATGGCTCTCAGAGGACTTTTCTTCCCCTGGGTCAGCCAGGGGATGGCAAAGGCACGCGTATTTTTGAGAGTGCTTCATGCAAAGCATCTTTTTCATCTTGAAAATGGGGGCCAACTGATGCCAGTCAAGTGGGGTGTGTGTGGCCCAATTAGTGGAAACGAGGGAGACTGTGGTTGGAGTCCCCTCGCTGTGTTTCTAAAAGAACCAAGATGAACAAGTCATGGCTCTCAGAGGACTTTTCTTCCCCTGGGTCAGCCAGGGGACGGCAAAGGCACGCGTATTTTTGAGAGTGCTTCATGCAAAGCATCTTTTTCATCTTGAAAATGGGGCTCAACTGATGCCAGTCAAGTGGGGTGTGTGTGGCCCAATTAGTGGAAACGAGGGAGACTGTGGTTGGAGTCCCCTCGCTGTGTTTCTAAAAGAACCAAGATGAACAAGTCATGGCTCTCAGAGGACTTCTCTTCCCCTGGGTCAGCCAGGGGACGGCAAAGGCACGCGTATTTTTGAGAGTGCTTCATGCAAAGCATCTTTTTCATCTTGAAAATGGGGGTCAACTGATGCCAGTCAAGTGGGGTGTGTGTGGCCCAATTAGGAAAAACGAGGGAGACTGTGGTTGGAGTCGCCTCGCTGTGTTTCTAAAAAGAACCAAGATGAACAAGTCATGGCTCTCAGAGGACTTTTCTTCCCCTGGGTCAGCCAGGGGACGGGAAAGGCACGCGTATTTTTGAGAGTGCTTCATGCAAAGCATCTTTTTCATCTTGAAAATGGGGGTCAACTGATGCCAGTCAAGTGGGGTGTGTGTGGCCCAATTAGTGGAAACGAGGGAGACTGTGGTTGGAGTCCCCTCGCTGTGTTTCTAAAAGAACCAAGATGAACAAGTCATGGCTCTCAGAGGACTTTTCTTCCCCTGGGTCAGCCAGGGGATGGCAAAGGCACGCGTATTTTTGAGAGTGCTTCATGCAAAGCATCTTTTTCATCTTGAAAATGGGGGTCAACTGATGCCAGTGTATTAGTGGAAACGAGGGAGACTGTGGTTGAAGTCCCCTCGCTGTGTTTCTAAAAGAACCAAGATGAACAAGTCATGGCTCTCAGAGGACTTTTCTTCCCCTGGGTCAGCCAGGGGACGGGAAAGGCACGCGTATTTTTGAGAGTGCTTCATGCAAAGCATCTTTTTCATCTTGAAAATGGGGGTCAACTGATGCCAGTCAAGTGGGGTGTGTGTGGCCCAATTAGTGGAAACGAGGGAGACTGTGGTTGGAGTCGCCTCGCTGTGTTTCTAAAAAGAACCAAGATGAACAAGTCATGGCTCTCAGAGGACTTTTCTTCCCCTGGGTCAGCCAGGGGACGGGAAAGGCACGCGTATTTTTGAGAGTGCTTCATGCAAAGCATCTTTTTCATCTTGAAAATGGGGGTCAACTGATGCCAGTCAAGTGGGGTGTGTGTGGCCCAATTAGTGGAAACGAGGGAGACTGTGGTTGGAGTCCCCTCGCTGTGTTTCTAAAAGAACCAAGATGAACAAGTCATGGCTCTCAGAGGACTTTTCTTCCCCTGGGTCAGCCAGGGGATGGCAAAGGCACGCGTATTTTTGAGAGTGCTTCATGCAAAGCATCTTTTTCATCTTGAAAATGGGGGTCAACTGATGCCAGTGTATTAGTGGAAACGAGGGAGACTGTGGTTGAAGTCCCCTCGCTGTGTTTCTAAAAGAACCAAGATGAACAAGTCATGGCTCTCAGAGGACTTTTCTTCCCCTGGGTCAGCCAGGGGACGGGAAAGGCACGCGTATTTTTGAGAGTGCTTCATGCAAAGCATCTTTTTCATCTTGAAAATGGGGGTCAACTGATGCCAGTCAAGTGGGGTGTGTGTGGCCCAATTAGTGGAAACGAGGGAGACTGTGGTTGGAGTCCCCTCGCTGTGTTTCTAAGAGAACCAAGATGAACAAGTCATGGCTCTCAGAGGACTTTTCTTCCCCTGGGTCAGCCAGGGGACGGCAAAGGCACGCGTATTTTTGAGAGTGCTTCATGCAAAGCATCTTTTTCATCTTGAAAATGGGGCTCAACTGATGCCAGTCAAGTGGGGTGTGTGTGGCCCAATTAGTGGAAACGAGGGAGACTGTGGTTGGAGTCCCCTCGCTATGTTTTACATGATTTTCGAAGGGCATCACATGCCTAAGAGGTTGAGTTTCATCATCTGCAACTTGTTGGCAACAGAAAGGCTGCCTTTACACCCTTTTGAGACTGAGGATTTTCGAGACCTTATGCCCATTGCAGTGCCCCAAGAGCCGATGGGCAGTCGTCACTCCTTCTCCAAGAAAGGCGTGCCCGCGCTACCACAGTAGGTCCCACACAACCTCACCGATTCCTTGAGAAACTCTGTGTGTGACAGGGTGCATTTCAACACAGATACTTGGACCAGTAAGCATGGACAGGGGAGCTACATGTTGCTGACTGGGCACTGGGTAACTATGGTGAGAGATGGAGAAGGGTTTGCTGGACAAGTCTTGCCGTCCCCACGACTTGTGTGTCAATCCTTCCTCTGTATGTACAAGTTCCTCCACTGCTTCTGCCTCCTCAACCTCGTGTGGATCCTCCACCTCGGCCCAAACCTTGTGTGGTCAGGCCAACCTTCCTTGTAACTGCGCCCAAGGAATCCCACACACCTCCTTACTATGCTGGCAGCAGAGCTCAAGGCCATCATGCAGTCAAATGTTTACTTTGAAATGTAGGGGAAATGTGAGACACCGCTGAGGAATTGTGGACGGTTAGCTCTGGAGAGTGAGACCGAGTTTCATCAATGGTTGTCTACAGTCAACCAGCAGTCAGGGAAGGTCGGGTGCAACAATGATGCAAACCAGTCTGCGACCCTTCTTCAGGGCAATGTGACACACGTGCCTTGTATGGATAAAAATTAAACAAGGGAGCGCATGTGAAGGTTCTGGGAGATAGCGGTGAGGAGGAGAAAAAGAAACTGCTCACCTGATGTGGTTGTGCAGCCCTCACACAACTACGGTGTCAGACGGGAGTGTGGTGTCAGAGCTCTTCTGACCTGTTAGCCCACGATGTCCATCCAGGGAAGCAAATTCCTGAAGAGCTGGTCACATGACAGATCACTGGGCATCTCTGGTAATCTGACCTCCCTATCAAGCAGCTCTTGCCGTGAACCCACAGAGGGGAAGATCAGCAGTAAAGTATAGAAGCACGGTCTGATAGAACGCTAAGGAGGCCACAGTATTAGATTAATATTTTTTTTTTTTTAGAATTTATTGTTTTCTAACAGCCACAACGCGTTTCGATATACACAATATCTTCATCAGGTGGATATAAAAAAGTTTTATATCCACCTGATGAAGATATTGTGTATATCGAAACGCGTCGTGGCTGTTAGAAAACAATAAATTCTAAAAAAAAATAAAATATTAATCTAATACTGTGGCCTCCTTAGCGCTCTATCAGACCGTGCTTCTATACTTTACTAACACGTGCCTTGTATGGCTCACGTGTTGAACCTGGTTGTCCAGCAATTTTTAAAACACTATCCCTGCCTACATGGCCTTCTGCAGAGGGCACGGTGTAACGCCTGCCTGGATTGACACACTCAGATGGGCTGTAAAGGATAGGCTAGAGGCAAGCCACTCACCAAGCTGGACACCCAGAACCCTGAAACCCTTTAACCCCTATACAGTGATTTGGAATTACACAGGGCCCACGTTGATCAAAACCTGTGGAAGGCTGCAGTTCCAGAGAATAGTAGTCATGCAGGTTCAAAAACATTAATTGAGGAAGAGGAACAGAATGGGATGGCCAGGACTTAATCAGAAAACAAGCAGAGGTAAAATGCGGATCGGCCAACGAGGTACATAAACAGCAAGCAGGAAACGTAGTCAGGTAACAAGCACACAAACTCATAAAACTGAACTGGGGGTAACAGTAACAAGAGGTTCATAGCTTTGTCTGGCAGTGGTCTGCAGACAGGAGGGGCCTAAAAAAGGGTGTGGTGTCTTCCCATTGGGACCAGAGTACAAATTGATTGAGTGGACTACGTTGGTGACTTAAAAGCCGTGTGCGGCAATGATGCAAACCTGTCTGTGGCCCTTCGTCAGGGCAATGTGACACACGGGCCTTGTATGGCTCACGTGTTGAATCTGATTCTCCAGCAATTTTTAAAATACCATCCCGGCCTACATGGCCTTGTGCAGCGGGCACGCTGCTATGTGGTCACTTTCATCCTTCGCACCCAGCAGCTCAACAACTTTCATCGCTCCGGAAGTCTTAGGGTCTGGCAGTTAAACGCCGGAAATGCGATGTTCCGACACGCAGGAATTGGAATCTGCACATGTTGCAGCGTGTGTGGCAGCACCGCAGAGCCCTGCTGAAATACGGTATGACATATACCCTGGGCTAACTTGATCCAGAGGTGGTGCAGATCACGCTGCTGGAGTGGTGTCAGATCAAGGACCTATGCACCCTTCTACACAGTTTCCAAATGTCGACGAAGATGTTTAGCACTGGCAATGCCATTCTCAGCGTGACAATTCTGGTCATCTACATGATGGAGCACACTGTAAGCATTATTCGGAGTCAGGTATTGGTCCAAAAGGAAGGTGAGGAAGTACAGGAGGAGTCATATGCAGAAGGGATAATAAGATCTACATGGTCCATACGGTAAGCGGCACCTAGGCAGCAGGCAGTTATGGTGGGGGATAGGGATTAACAAGGGTGCATCGTATCAGCAAAAATTGTTGAGGAAGGTGCAGGAGCCATGAAGAAATGGAGGACGAACTTGCGATGGGCATGGAAGACTCAGCAGATGAGTGAGAGCTTGCTCACATTTCGGTTGTGCGAGGTTGGGGGGAGAGGGCAGAGGAAGGAGGCACGATTCTCACCTCTCTGCCACCAACACACCAAGGACTTGGTCCTCCTGGATGCACAAGACACATGAGCGTCTTCTTGCTGCACTACCTACAACATGACCCTCGGATTGTACGAATTCGAAGTAATGCTAACTACTGGGTTGCCACACTGTTAGATCCCCGGTACAAGACAAAATTTGGCGAAATAATTCCTGCCATATAAAGGGACGCACGTGTACAGGAGTATCTTCAGAAGGTGTTACGCAATCTTCGATCTGCTTTTCCACTAAACACCAGTGCTGCACAGTGTGAATCTCAACGGTTTGTCATGGATAGGAGGAAATGATCTTTTACTTGTCTACATCTGAGGGACCGAGGGGTGGCTGTTGTGCTGAGATGCCATTGAGTACGGTGTCCCTGCAGAGTTGCACTTTTGGTCATATACAAAATGAGTTGAAAAAGGACAGATGCGGGTGAAAAGGGGAACAGGTGTGTTGGAAAGGGGAAAAAAGTTTTGGTCCGTGGGTTTGGTGGTTAAGCAAAAGTAACATTTGATGAAGAAACACCATCTGTTACGGTGGGACTGGCAGATTTGGATAAGGTGGTATATACTATGTTACAGCTATATAACGAAAATTAATAAGAAAAGAAAGAGAAAGGTATATATCCCCATCAGCAGTCAGTGTCCACCGTGCTCCCAGATGGAAAAGGAGAGGTTGGCAACTGGAAGGTTCGGTGGAGGATACAGAGCTGTGTGGCTATGAAACTAATAGTAGCCTGAACCAAGTTAGACGCCACTCGGATCTTGAGACTGGGAGCCCTGTTAGCGTCACAGGGTCCACACGCCCACCCAGCCCAGGAACTCCCTGTTAACATCACAGGGGCCATTCAGTACGCTGACCGTGTGCATTGGGGCCACACCTGTGAACAGCAGGCGCATCAGCAGCAGCAGGCCTGTTAATGCCACTGGGCTGCACAAGCAGGACTGGTAGGACAGGAGCTGGTCTTAACCGTTCTGCGTTACCAACTGTGGTGGTGGCCTGCATCGACACCCTATCCCTGCCTACCTCTGGCCTAAAGCCGCAATGGGTTCAACACATGGAGGTGTGCTCTTTCGGAGCATAATAGTAGACTGCGCACCTCATTGTTGGCTCCAGCCCCTTTTATAACCTGGGTCCGCCCCAAACCAGGGTGAACCACAATGCACCTCCTGGAGACAAAAGCAGAGTGACACGTCATGAGTGGCATAACTAGCGTCCTATTTGGAACCGCAACTTCAATGATGACCTCATGGCTGTCATGACCCAAACACCTCACCAGTCATCGTCTGACCATCAATAATGAGGTGACAAGTCATAGGGGCGGGCCTCTGCAAGCCATTTGGGAGTGGCCTGGCCACATCGTCAGGACACCTGATGCCCTGTGGTCTAAATGGGCCCCCCACATCACGGGCAGGGCCAAAGAGTTCATTCCCGGACCTAGTTTCTGATGCAGTAAGTGCCTGACCATAGTCAGTTGCATGAAATACAGTCTCTGAAAAAAGACTATCAGCTTTAGCATGGTGTCTATGCACAACACAGGACTTAGACCCGTCACGGAGTGCAAGTACCTGTGCAAAGAGGCTTTTCGCACTAAGTGTGGGAGCATGCGCTGTAGCCCGAAATGAAGACTTAGCCTCAGGAATGGCACAGTCAGGCTGAGCATACTCACTAGGCGAAACACTGGAGTTAGGCTGCGGCTGGGGTAATTCGTCACACGCATGCGCACTAGCTGCCTCTCCACACTTACACGTGGAGGAGAAAGCAGCCAGCTGGACAACCCGAGGCACAGGCCTAAATGGCAGCTGATGGCTGGGCGCAACTGAAACCGCAGCAGGCTGCTTGCGTTTAAGGCGTCACCGTTTTGTAACAACAAATAACATCCAAAAGAACAGGTGTACTTCTTCCCATGGATAATCTGATATGATCCCTTTTTTCATGGACACGACCATCGCTAACAAATGTAGATGAGGCCAAATCAGCAGCTGCTTCAATGGATGTGAATTGCTCCATAAAGTGGCCTCTCCTCCACCCCAATTTCAAGATCCCAAATACTCCATTCCTCTGTGGTGTCAATCCAATCGCACTTGCTTCCTAACAGCTCTCAAGTTTCCACCAGCCCTGCTGAGTATGGGGTGACAGAGATGGTTGAGTTTGCATAGCTGTTCAGTCGCACTATAGCCTGGGAATCAGAGGTCTGCTCCAAAGCTGCAATGAGTACAGACAAGGAAGTTATTATTATTTTTATCATTATTGATTTATAGAGCACCATTGATTCCATGGTGCTGTACATGAGAAGGGGGTTACATACAGAATACATATACAAGTAACTATAGACAGACTGGTACAGAGGGAAGAGGGCCCTGCCCTTGCGGGATTACATTCTAAAGGATTTTTGGGAGGAGACAGTAGGAGTTGTTTAGGTTGAGCGTCAAGTACGTATGGTGGTGGTGTCATTGAAGGTTATAGTCATTTCTGAACAGATGAGTTTTCAGATTCAGTTTGAAGCTTGCGTGTGTAGCAGATAATCTAACGTGTTGAGGTAGCGAGTTCCATGAGACAGGGGAAATGATCTGCGCAGATAGCCTGAAGCTTTGTGACTGTGATCCAGGCCCCGATGAAGAAGGTGCTGAGCCTAATCTACACCATTTCCAAATAGTAAATCCTCCGGGTGGAGACAATGGGGAACATGATGAGGAGCACAGATACCTGATTGGAAGGACAACTTTACTATTGGGTCAGGGCAGGAAGAGGTTGTCTCGGAGGACTCAGGACGAGGGGAATGAAAACACACAGGGTTATTGATGAGGTTGGAGACAACACTTACTGTCAAACCAAAGTCAGCCAGTCGATGAGGTCAGCAGAGGAGGTGGAGGAGGATGCTACCGCCGACGAGGTTACGTTGCGTCTTCCTGGCCAGAGACAAAGTACTGGAAGCACGTCAACAACTGAATCCTGGACCACAACTTTGACTCTGAGCAGATGTCGTGTTGGCTATGCAGGTCGCATGGGCTGTAAGTCTTTCCTAGCCTGTGAATTTTTGGACATCGCAAAGGATCACCCAAGTCATGGAATCTGTAAGATTTGTCAACAATCTGTAAGTAGAAGGCAAAAACTCACACTTTTGAGTACTTCCTCCATGAAGTATCACATGGATATGAATTGACAGCGTGAAGGTGTATTGCTCAGCTTTAGCAACTGTCAACGCAATATGCTTATTTGCCGTTCATTGCATGCATTGTTGCAGACTACACACAAGGGGCTGCTGTTTTTTTGGATCTGCCTTTGGTCACTATAGCAATAGAAAATTGCTCTTCGGGGGTGGACTTGGAGATGCTGTCTATGAACAGAATGAAAAGCTAAAGGTGTGTGTTACAGCAAGGAGCCACCGCGGAAACACTTTGTTCAATTGTGAGGGGAGTTGTGTTGTACTTTGATGATGAGCACTGTAACGTCAGTGAGCAGCATCCTGTGCCACAGACCAACATTCTTACAGTGCTGTCTATACTGTTTACCGTGAGAGGAGCGTAAAGTCTGTATTTCTGGCAACTGGACATCACAGTACCCGGGTACGGTAGGCTGTGCCCAGACAATAATGCGGGCACAAAACACTTTGTTTTATTAGCAAAACACATATCTGTTCTGGGTAGGCCGACTATATAGACAATAAGACTTGCTGCCTCTGCACTGTCAAATTGTCACGTACAGTTTAAATCATAGAGGGACAGCAACACATGTTTGCATTGACTGTTGCTTTTCAAGATTTCCATGACTGTGTTGCAGAGCTGTGTGGTTTGCATTCACACTGTTATCATCTGCAATATCTGTGAGGCTTCAGCTAACAAGGGTATTCAGGGGGGGTCATGTGTTTTGTCTATGTTTAGGTAGATAACTTGGAAGCTCTTGTGATGCGCCACTGGTAAGTCGTGTTCGCACACACACACACACACACGCACAAACACACAATTACTGCTACACAGAGGGATTAGCAGGTAGTAGGCAACAGAATAGATTGTTCAATTATTTTAATTGTATGCATGGTTCTTATTGTTTGTTTTGGTAAAGTTAAACAATCATTTATCAACCCAACTGGCTAGAGTCCTTTTCCTTTTGCCTGGTTTTGCTGCATACTGGGGAGCCCACCCTGTACACGACTTAAAATGAAGCATAAGTCGCAATGTGAATTTCACTGTGCTACAATGCGGACTAGCGTGCCTGTGCAACCACCGCCTGCCCCATCAAGTGCATCTGCGTGCTCTTCATCCTCTGTGACTGTGGGGACAGCAGTCACACATGGTTTTTCACACTGAACTTCCACTCCTTAACCCGCAACAGGGAGTGTGATTGGCAGGTCATCACTTGTTTTGGAAGTGGAAACAGAAGATATTGTTGAGCTGTCAGACATCGAGAGAACCATCATTGGATGCAGGCTACATTATATCCACGCCTGCACCTTCGTCACAGATTGCCTGGACTACCTGCAGTTAATAATTGCATTCCAGAAATGGAAAGGAGTGTAGAATGCACATGTGTTGTACCTTGCTTGGCAGCAAAGGAACACTAACTTAGTATTCCAGACAATTTTAGGAAGGCAGAAAAAGAGTCAGCTCTTTGTGCAAATTAAATAGCGTGGCAAAAGTGGACAGATGGGTACAGTGGCCGTGTTCTGTGGGTACCAGGACAGTAAAAGAAGCTTCACTTTCTATCCCTCGTAATGATCAAATGCAGCAAGGAATTCCCTGAGTTTGCTATAAAATTAGCATAGCAAAATGGGCATGAGTGTAGAATGCAGAGGTGCTTGAGATTGCTTGGCACCAGTGGCACAATAAAGGAGTCCTACAGGCATTTTTTGTATACCACTAAGTGGCAGTATTTTTTGCTATAATTATAGCTTATTAAAAACAGAGCAGGAGGGTGTCATGCAGAGGTGCTAGAAATAGCTTGGCACCAGTGGGCCACTAATGGAATACAACAGCCAGTTCTATGATGCCACTAAATGGCAGTATTTTGTGCTATAATTATAGCTTATTAAAAACAGAGCAGGAGGGTGTCATGCAGAAGTGCTGCACATAGATTTGCACCAGTGGGGCATTAATGGAGTACAACAGCCACTTCTTGTATGCCACTAAGTTTACTCAATTTTTGGTATTATAATGTACTAGTAACAATGAGTTTGAGTGTGCAATGCAGGCAGACGTGCTGCAAATATCTTTGCACTAGTGTGACTAGACAAAAGTACAATAGCCACGTTTAGGAGGCCACTAGGTACACTGACTGTTTGCTAGTATAATGGCTTAGTTAAAAAGAGTTTGAGTGTGCAATGCAGGCATACGTGCTGCAAATATCTTTCCACTAGTGTGACTAGACAAAAGTACAATAGCCACGTTTAGGATGCCACTAGGTACACTGACTGTTTGCTAGTATAATGACTTAGTTAAAAAGAGTTTGAGTGTGCAATGCAGGCAGACGTGCTGCAAATATCTTTGCACTAGTGTGACTAGACAAAAGTACAATAGCCACGTTTAGGATGCCACTAGGTACACTGACTGTTTGCTAGTATAATGGCTTAGTTATAATGAGTTGGAGTGTGCAGAGGACAGGAGGGTACAGTGCCAGGATTGTGGGGCTCTGGGTAGAGGAATGGAAGCCTGCCTTTCTATTCCCTCCTAATGGGGAAATTCAGCGACGAAATCCCTGACCTTAGCTACACAGATGCTGTCTCTGTTTTCAGGACCTATGGGGAGATAAGGTATGCACACCAGTGACTATGGAAGGGGAATACATGGAATAGCAGAAACTGCTGTGTGAATACTGACATGAAAAATTCAATAGCTATTTGTAAGAATGAAATGTGAAAAATGGAACCTGCATTACTGCCATGAATATATGAATAAAGAGAAATTTAGCTACTGAATTGATCAATGCAGAAGAGCCCCAACACTACGCCAAAGTATTTCTCTACGTTGGGGTCCCTAGCTTGTGTGTGTCCTCTCATGCAGTTAAAAAACTTACCGTGTATGGGACGCTGAGACCCAGGCTATATATGCGTATAATGTGGATTGGCAATAGGTGTGTATGGGGAGGGTTCACAAACGAAAAACTACTAACATTAAGGAATAACGTTTGGAACTCCATTCTATGTCTGAACTGGGTGCAAAAAACCTAAAAAACATCACTATGGGGAGATAAGGTATGCACACCAGTGACTATGGAAGGGGAATACATGGAATAGCAGAAACTGCTGTGTGAATACTGACATGAAAAATTCAATAGCTATTTGTAAGAATGAAATGTGAAAAATGGAACCTGCATTACTGCCATGAATATATGAATAAAGAGAAATTTAGCTACTGAATTGATCAATGCAGAAGAGCCCCAACACTACGCCAAAGTATTTCTCTACGTTGGGGTCCCTAGCTTGTGTGTGTCCTCTCATGCAGTTAAAAAACTTACCGTGTATGGGACGCTGAGACCCAGGCTATATATGCGTATAATGTGGATTGGCAATAGGTGTGTATGGGGAGGGTTCACAAACGAAAAACTACTAACATTAAGGAATAACGTTTGGAACTCCATTCTATGTCTGAACTGGGTGCAAAAAACCTAAAAAACATCACTATGGGGAGATAAGGTATGCACACCAGTGACTATGGAAGGGGAATACATGGAATAGCAGAAACTGCTGTGTGAATACTGACATGAAAAATTCAATAGCTATTTGTAAGAATGAAATGTGAAAAATGGAACCTGCATTACTGCCATGAATATATGAATAAAGAGAAATTTAGCTACTGAATTGATCAATGCAGAAGAGCCCCAACACTACGCCAAAGTATTTCTCTACGTTGGGGTCCCTAGCTTGTGTGTGTCCTCTCATGCAGTTAAAAAACTTACCGTGTATGGGACGCTGAGACCCAGGCTATATATGCGTATAATGTGGATTGGCAATAGGTGTGTATGGGGAGGGTTCACAAACGAAAAACTACTAACATTAAGGAATAACGTTTGGAACTCCATTCTATGTCTGAACTGGGTGCAAAAAACCTAAAAAACATCACTATGGGGAGATAAGGTATGCACACCAGTGACTATGGAAGGGGAATACATGGAATAGCAGAAACTGCTGTGTGAATACTGACATGAAAAATTCAATAGCTATTTGTAAGAATGAAATGTGAAAAATGGAACCTGCATTACTGCCATGAATATATGAATAAAGAGAAATTTAGCTACTGAATTGATCAATGCAGAAGAGCCCCAACACTATGCCAAAGTATTTCTCTACGTTGGGGTCCCTAGCTTGTGTGTGTCCTCTCATGCAGTTAAAAAACTTACCGTGTATGGGACGCTGAGACCCAGGCTATATATGCGTATAATGTGGATTGGCAATAGGTGTGTATGGGGAGGGTTCACAAACGAAAAACTACTAACATTAAGGAATAACGTTTGGAACTCCATTCTATGTCTGAACTGGGTGCAAAAAACCTAAAAAACATCACTATGGGGAGATAAGGTATGCACACCAGTGACTATGGAAGGGGAATACATGGAATAGCAGAAACTGCTGTGTGAATACTGACATGAAAAATTCAATAGCTATTTGTAAGAATGAAATGTGAAAAATGGAACCTGCATTACTGCCATGAATATATGAATAAAGAGAAATTTAGCTACTGAATTGATCAATGCAGAAGAGCCCCAACACTACGCCAAAGTATTTCTCTACGTTGGGGTCCCTAGCTTGTGTGTGTCCTCTCATGCAGTTAAAAAACTTACCGTGTATGGGACGCTGAGACCCAGGCTATATATGCGTATAATGTGGATTGGCAATAGGTGTGTATGGGGAGGGTTCACAAACGAAAAACTACTAACATTAAGGAATAACGTTTGGAACTCCATTCTATGTCTGAACTGAGTGCAAAAAACCTAAAAAACATCACTATGGGGAGATAAGGTATGCACACCAGTGACTATGGAAGGGGAATACATGGAATAGCAGAAACTGCTGTGTGAATACTGACATGAAAAATTCAATAGCTATTTGTAAGAATGAAATGTGAAAAATGGAACCTGCATTACTGCCATGAATATATGAATAAAGAGAAATTTAGCTACTGAATTGATCAATGCAGAAGAGCCCCAACACTACGCCAAAGTATTTCTCTACGTTGGGGTCCCTAGCTTGTGTGTGTCCTCTCATGCAGTTAAAAAACTTACCGTGTATGGGACGCTGAGACCCAGGCTATATATGCGTATAATGTGGATTGGCAATAGGTGTGTATGGGGAGGGTTCACAAACGAAAAACTACTAACATTAAGGAATAACGTTTGGAACTCCATTCTATGTCTGAACTGGGTGCAAAAAACCTAAAAAACATCACTATGGGGAGATAAGGTATGCACACCAGTGACTATGGAAGGGGAATACATGGAATAGCAGAAACTGCTGTGTGAATACTGACATGAAAAATTCAATAGCTATTTGTAAGAATGAAATGTGAAAAATGGAACCTGCATTACTGCCATGAATATATGAATAAAGAGAAATTTAGCTACTGAATTGATCAATGCAGAAGAGCCCCAACACTACGCCAAAGTATTTCTCTACGTTGGGGTCCCTAGCTTGTGTGTGTCCTCTCATGCAGTTAAAAAACTTACCGTGTATGGGACGCTGAGACCCAGGCTATATATGCGTATAATGTGGATTGGCAATAGGTGTGTATGGGGAGGGTTGTTAGTAGTTTTTCGTTTGTGAACCCTCCCCATACACACCTATTGCCAATCCACATTATACGCATATATAGCCTGGGTCTCAGCGTCCCATACACGGTAAGTTTTTTAACTGCATGAGAGGACACACACAAGCTAGGGACCCCAACGTAGAGAAATACTTTGGCGTAGTGTTGGGGCTCTTCTGCATTGATCAATTCAGTAGCTAAATTTCTCTTTATTCATATATTCATGGCAGTAATGCAGGTTCCATTTTTCACATTTCATTCTTACAAATAGCTATTGAATTTTTCATGTCAGTATTCACACAGCAGTTTCTGCTATTCCATGTATTCCCCTTCCATAGTCACTGGTGTGCATACCTTATCTCCCCATAGTGATGTTTTTTAGGTTTTTTGCACCCAGTTCAGACATAGAATGGAGTTCCAAACGTTATTCCTTAATGTTTTCAGGACCTGTCACCTATGGCTCTGACCCTGCCGGTACGAGCCCTTAAAAGGACTGATAGATAGTGCTATCCCTATGCTGTCCAGCGTATCCAGTATCGGCGATAGGACAAAGGACGGAGCTGCGCCAGTGATGTCTGACACCAAGGACGCAGAAGAGATAATGGCGTCCGGACGGGCAGATACTCGTTTTTATAATGCAGGGACATGTGACATGGACATCCTATCACACATGCCGTTGCTTCTCTGGCTAAAAGTCCACTTAGCTGTGTGTGTGTCTGGGATTGGCTGACATGCTGGCCCGCCCCACAAGACGCGCACGCTTAGGAAAGGAAGACAAGGAAAAAAAAAAAAATGGCGATCGCCATTATACAAACAGCAGTGATCTGAAGGCGCTGTTCACGCACACTATACACTGAAATGTCATAATTGTGTGAGTCACAGAGTGACTTACACTATTACAGCGGAAAGCCAGCTAGGAATTAGCTGTTTTTTTGCTGCTAGAACCGTTATCGAACGTTTCTAAAACTATCGAGCTTTTGCAAAAAACTCGAGTTCTAGTTCGATCTAGAACAGGCCCCAAAATCACTCGAGCCTAGAACTGGAAAACCTCGAACCGCGAACCGCGCTCAACTCTACTGAGGACTTGAGATCCAAATTGGGAGGAAGCATGCACAATCTCAAGGCTACAAGTCCATCTCCAAAGACCTGGAAGTTCCTGTGTCTACGGTGCACAGTGTCATCAAGACGTTTAAAGCCCATGTCACTGTGGCTAACCTCCCTAGATGTGGAAGGAAAAGAAAAATTGACAAGAGATTTCAACGCAAGATTGTGCGGATGGTGGATAAAGAACCTCGACTAACATCCAAACAAGTTCAAGCTGCCCTGCAGTCCGAGGGTACAACAGTGTAAACCCGTACTATCCGTCGGCGTCTGAATAAAAAGGTACTGCATGGTAGGATACCCAGAAAGACCCCACTTCTTACGCAGAGACATAAAAAAGCCAAGCTGGAGTTTGCCAAAACTTACCTGAGAAAGCCTAAAACATTTTGGAAGAATGTTCTCTGGTCAGATAAGTCAAAAGTAGAGCTTCTTGGGAAAAGCCATCAACATAGAGTTTACAGGGAAAAAAAGAGGCATTCAAAGTGTCAGGGTTAAAAATGACGATGATGATGATGAGACTCAAAGGATCTCTCGGGATCTGACTACTGTTTCTAATCATAATGTCATGAGTGCACTTCGAGACTAAATAACGGACGAGTCAGTTACATCTATCTCCATGACTGGCACTGACCAAGTGGTCTTTATTATTTGAAACTTTCCACAACTCTTGAGAAGTAAAGGATGTGGACAAAATACAGTCCAATCAAATATCGTGGGTCGGAGCTTCAAGACATATAGATCTGCATAGTCTCTTCCTGATTGGTCAGTCTAGGCTCCAGGAATTTCTTTTGTATATCATCTCCTTTGGGTGTAGACAGGATACGGCAGCCATCTTTAAAATTACATGTGCTGGTATATATATATATACTGTGTCTAAGGAAAATACACTGAATATGTAATATACATATATACATGTTAGTAAGAAACAAAAGCATTCACAAATATGTGTGTTACATTACATCTACTGAACTATATACCTGAATCTATGAAATGGCTGAATTAAGTATTTTTGTATACTCAATTCTTGTCCTCAACAGTCCCCCCTAAAAACTTATTTCTGCCATTTCTGAATTCTAAGGGTACTGTGTTCCCTTAGGAAGAGAGGTAGAAAGATCTGTTGAAAAACCTGCCTAACTGAACGTTGAGGCTTGGGCGGAAAGGGGAAAGGGGTTTTCTTCACCGGTTTGAGACCAAGGACTCCTAGGCGAGTCCTCACCCTTTGTAGTTGGACTTTCCCATGTCTCAAGGTTCTCTAAGTCCTCTCTTCTAACTGTTCTGGCAATAATGGTCTGAAACTGTACAGGGTTTTCTGAAAAGGATAAGTATGAGCAGAACGCTCAGTGCAGCTCTGGTGGATCAACCCTTCTGCAATGCGAGGTGTGGATCCATAGATTTTCCTGTGGTTGGATCGGCTCCTCTAGTGTTGACTCATGGCTCTTTCTCGCTTGTTGTTTAGGATCAATCAGTCTCCTGACTGGAGACCATATGCTACTAGCTCTGATTTAAGATCTGGAATTGGAAAATACACCTGTTTATCACACTATTCGGTCAATTATATAAAAATTGTACATGCCTGTGTTAAACCAAAAAACATCTTACATAAAGACCTGTTTATTACGAAAAGAAAACAAAACATATACATTTTATACACGATTTACTAGTTTCCACTTTTCTATAAAATATACACTTTTTGTAAACACATTTTTTTTTTTACATATCACCTTCATGTGCTTCTCAACAATAATGTCGTTTTCTGCACTGGAATGCCTCTGACCAAACCTGGAGAGAAATGTACACAACACGCACAGACTTGCATACAACGTGCTCATGATATACATCTATAATCAGTTTGCAGTCTCTAAAAATGGGTAGAGCAGGAGCAGGGTGTTTCTGCGGCTTCTTTACAGTTTTTTTCTCACTTCGTTTTAGGCACATGTCTTACAAGACTGGGTGAATCTGCCCACCTGGGTACTGAACCCTGGCGTCACCAAAGCACACACTGACAATTGTCTTTCACAGATGTTACCTGGGCCATCATTAAGAAGAGCTCTCATGGCAGAGAAAGCTTACCACCCTTTGTCCACAGACCTTCCTAAGTCAGCTGGCTCCCTGCATGTCACACTCCATTCCTTGTTGTATCGCTTGTTCCTGTAGGAATTTAAGAACACAAGGAGTGACAGAAGTCACTAACGATGTGACAGGTGTCACCGAGGCATGGTCGGTATTGGTGAAAGACTCTCAACTCTAGGCCCGTTCACTGCTTATTGGTCAGTTGCACCTGTGCGGGGATCTCCATCCAATTCCCTCAGCTCAGATCTAGACTTTCTCTTCAGCATACCTAATTCATTTGACAACAGGAAAAAATCTACAACCTACATACACCTCTAAAGACTCTTACCCACTCCTATTCTACCCATCTAGAGAGGCATTTAATGCGGCACTGCCTCCTGTACCCTTAGGATTGGAGGGAGTGGTCGAATTTAGACTACCTCATGTTGTGCAAACCACAGCATATCCAGTGTAGAAATCGACCAACATCTTGTTCCATCTATAAAAACAAAAACTAAAAAAAATATACATTAGTTCATTCTTATAACTTTAACTCTGGCCATAATACAGTTAGTGGTCATCTATACTTAACATGACTGAAAATACTAAATAAATAAACAAATAAACATAACCTGCGGGGGAAGGGTCAGCTTCAAAACCTATCTAATTTGCCTGCTGCGCCCCCGAAGAAACTAGAGAATATAATTATTACCTTGTCCCCCCTTGTTTAATGGTTTATTTACCAATATAACAAAATTCAGAGTTTTTATGCTGGTATTCCCTATAAGAAAAAATAAGACAGCAGGTAATAAATTAGCTACATGCTAGAAACTAAATTTGGACAAACACTGAAAACAACGTATATCTTACAACAATATACATTGCTAGGGAATTTTAAAACCTTACGATAAACAACACTGCATCCATAAAGAAAAGAAAAACCTTTCATAATAAAAATAACTGAGACGTGATTAAATGACAGCTGTGACTGGGCGACTAACCTGCAAAAATATATAAATTTTTTAGAAATAATCATAAAAATGATAGGTGATAGAGTCACAAAATAAAAATATATTGTTCGAATAAATTGCCATTAAAACACAAAACAACACAGAAACTAATTTGCATATCTTATGAAATCTAATTTTCCCTACAAAATTAACTGAATCATTCAGGTATAAATAGGAAGCTAGAAATGTGAAATCCTGAACTCTAAGGGTTAAACCAAACTTACATCACTATTGGGGAAAGACACATTCCATCCTTATCTCTTAAAAATGAGAGGAGGAAAAAAAAACTCATCTTATGCTTTAAACTCTGGACAAACTATTGCTCCGCTCCTTGGACACACCGCTCAATGCTCTTACAAATGGATATAATACCTTCTGAGGGTAAGTCTCCCAAGATTTTTTAGATTAGCTAACACAATACAAAGATACAGTTAGGTCCAGAAATATTTGGACAGTGACACAATTTTCGCGAGTTGGGCTCTGCATGCCACCACATTGGATTTGAAATGAAACCTCTACAACAGAATTCAAGTGCAGATTGTAACGTTTAATTTGAAGGTTTGAACAAAAATATCTGATAGAAATTGTAGGAATTGTACACATTTCTTTACAAACACTCCACATTTTAGGAGGTCAAAAGTAATTGGACAAATAAACCAAACCCAAACAAAATATTTTTATTTTCAATATTTTGTTGCGAATCCTTTGGAGGCAATCACTGCCTTAAGTCTGGAACCCATGGATGGACATCACCAAACGCTGGGTTTCCTCCTTCTTAATGCTTTGCCAGGCCTTTATAGCCGCAGCCTTCAGGTCTTGCTTGTTTGTGGGTCTTTCCGTCTTAAGTCTGGATTTGAGCAAGTGAAATGCATGCTCAATTGGGTTAAGATCTGGTGATTGACTTGGCCATTGCAGAATGTTCCACTTTTTTGCACTCATGAACTCCTGGGTAGCTTTGGCTGTATGCTTGGGGTCATTGTCCATCTGTATTATGAAGCGCCGTCCGATCAACTTTGCAGCATTTGGCTGAATCTGGGCTGAAAGTATATCCCGGTACACTTCAGAATTCATCCGGCTACTCTTGTCTGCTGTTATGTCATCAATAAACACAAGTGACCCAGTGCCATTGAAAGCCATGCATGCCCATGCCATCACGTTGCCTCCACCATGTTTTACAAAGGATGTGGTGTGCCTTGGATCATGTGCCGTTCCCTTTCTTCTCCAAACTTTTTTCTTCCCATCATTCTGGTACAGGTTGATCTTTGTCTCATCTGTCCATAGAATACTTTTCCAGAACTGAGCTGGCTTCATGAGGTGTTTTTCAGCAAATTTAACTCTGGCCTGTCTATTTTTGGAATTGATGAATGGTTTGCATCTAGATGTGAACCCTTTGTATTTACTTTCATGGAGTTTTCTCTTTACTGTTGACTTAGAGACAGATACACCTACTTCACTGAGAGTGTTCAGGACTTCAGTTGATGTTGTGAACGGGTTCTTCTTCACCAAAGAAAGTATGCGGCGATCATCCACCACTGTTGTCATCCGTGGACGCCCAGGCCTTTTTGAGTTCCCAAGCTCACCAGTCAATTCCTTTTTTCTCAGAATGTACCCAACTGTTGATTTTGCTACTCCAAGCATGTCGGCTATCTCTCTGATGGATTTTTTCTTTTTTTTCAGCCTCAGGATGTTCTGCTTCACCTCAATTGAGAGTTCCTTACACCGCATGTTGTCTGGTCACAGCAACAGCTTCCAAATGCAAAACCACACACCTGTCAACCCCAGACCTTTTAACTACTTCATTGATTACAGGTTAACGAGGGAGACGCCTTCAGAGTTAATTGCAGCCCTTAGAGTCCCTTGTCCAATTACTTTTGGTCCCTTGAAAAAGAGGAGGCTATGCATTACAGAGCTATGATTCCTAAACCCTTTCTCCGATTTGGATGTGAAAACTCTCCTATTGCAGCTGGGAGTGTGCACTTTCAGCCCATATTATGTATATAATTGTATTTCTGAACATGTTTTTGTAAACAGCTAAAATAACAAAACTTGTGTCACTGTCCAAATATTTCTGGACCTAACTGTACGTATTTACCTACCTCTATTCTATGTTATGTTATTTTACTGGACTTTTAAAATACCAATTATTGTATGTGAATAGATACCCCTTACTATTTATCAATTCAGTAAAAATTTCACTTAGTTTTCTTTGACTTGCATTTATGGGCTAGCTGAGTAAACAAATATACTATTTATACTTATTCAAATGTGTTAGTTATATATACCAGAGAACACCTCCCACCGGGGATGGGTGGAGAGCTTTGGACAAAGAGCCATTGCGAGGGGCGTGGCTTATGAGGTGTACTGCCATCAGAGGTGCAGCAAGATAGCCGCCACAGGAAGTTCCAGGCACCTGACTTCCGGGTGTAGCATCCATGTTGTGACTCCCTGGGTGTAATGGGAGTGGCTGTAACTACGGACGGAGCCAGGGGTGTTACTTTTAGTGCCTGTAAACCAATTTGCATTCCAGCATACAAAGGAGAGATTTGATTAATACCAGATATGATGACTTCTAAAGGAGAACAATGAGACACAGCTAGAGAAAGACATTTAGTGATTCTACAAACAGCAACAGACAGTGAATAGGGTCTTTGTCCTCCAGTATACCCTCACTGGAGATTAATCTGAACTTCAGTACATGGGTTGCAGCCTGCCATCTAGTGATAGTCCAATGATTTTACACAACTTTTTACAATCTTTTATATATTTTTTCGCTCTTCTTTTTTTTTTTTGTAACTAGAGCGACAGCGTTCTCAGCTCCTACTAAAAAAACATATTTATTTTTGAACAAGAGTATACAAAGTGCTCTAATTGGACCAGCTGGCTCCAACCGGAATTCTTTCTCGCCTCGTTGTGAAGACTTAACCTCATCACAACAGTAGCTCACGTTTAATACGCAGGAGAATACGCTAATTCCGACACTTTCAACTGGAATTCTTTCCCGCCTCGTTTGTGTAACAAAACGCAAACAGTGGCCCGCATCTAAAACGCAGGGGAATACAGTAATTCCACTTTAAGTTACCTGAATCCTTCCCCCACCTCGCCTGTGTACGAACCGACACAGGCAGTGGCACACATTTAGTAAAACGAAAAACTATTATTTTTCCATACCTCTGTTCAAAAAGAAACTCAATTGTAAATACTGAAAAACGCATAAACCAGTTGATTTCTCTCTCTCTCTCTCTATATATATATATATATATATATATATATATATATATATACATACACATATATATACTGCAACAGTAGGTAAATCGACCCCTCCTTTCTCTCCCCCTTCGGCTGCTCCAAAAAAATTCCTCTCTCACAATCACCCACACTCTAGCCCCCCTCCTTCCTCCTGCTTCCTTTGTTCACAGTGAAGAAATGCAGGCTGCGTAATTTGACCTCGCTCTCTGTCCCTGTGTAAGCAGCCAGTGGGGGACTGATCCCCCCCCTTCTCGCATTCTTTGTTCTCAATAGAAAGACTGTCAGGGATGTCCCTGGGCTCTACCAGACCCCCGCTGTCTGCCTCTTCGTTTTAAACAGCGATGGGTAATTCACTAACACCCCTTGCTTCATTTGTGTAAGAGACTGCAGGCACAGCTGCGTAATGCGACTCCCGCTCTGTGTCCAGCAGCAGACAATTAACGTTTTGAGAACTAAGTCAGAGGAATTTACAAGCTTCTACCCCGTTTACAACTCAGAAATACAGACAGTCAGATCCTTTAAAACCTACGCCCAGCACCTATGGGGGCTGAGTCCTTCTCTAGGTCACCGGTGAGTGACAGTCACACCATTAGGTCTCCGGGTGCACTACCATTCTCCGGACTAGTGACCACCCCCTTTCGCCAGGTGTCTCTCGAACCACAGGTAAAACAGCACACACAATGTATATGATGCTTACCGCGGATCGGAGGGGGATCAAGTCCTCGATATCGAGCAACACCTGGGTACTTGTGGAGTAGCCCCCAGACGTCCGGAAAGTGGAAGCTCTGACTCACTCTTTTCGGTGGCCCCACGTTGGGCGCCAACTGTCAGGGTTAAAAATGACGATGATGAGACTCAAAGGGTCTCTCGGGATCTGACTGCTGTTTCTAATCATAATGTCATGAGTGCACTTCGAGACTAAATAACGGACAACGAGTCAGTTACATCTATCTCCATTATGGGGAGATTAGGTATGCACACCAGTGACTATGTAAGGGGAATACATGAAATAGCAGAAACTGCTGTGTGAATACTGACTTGAAAAATCCAATAGCTATATGTAAGGGTGAAAATGTGAAAAATGGAATCTGCATTACTGCCATGAACATATGAATCAAGAGAAATTTAGCTGCTGAATTGATCAATGCAATAGAGCCCCAACACTACGCCAAAGTATTTCTCTACGTTGGGGTCCCTAGCTTGTGTGTGTCCTCTCATGCAGTTAAAAAACTTACAGTGTATGGGAAGCTGAGACCCAGGCTATTTATGCGTATGATATGGATTGGCAATAGGTGTGGTTGGGGAGGGTTCACAAACGAAAAAATTCCTTATTTGTTAGTAGTAGTAGTAGTAGTAGTAGTAGTAGTAGTTCCCAAGCTCACCAGTCAATTCCTTTTTTCTCAGAATGTACCCGACTGTTGATTTTGCTACTCCAAGCATGTCTGCTATCTCTCTGATGGATTTTTTCTTTTTTTTCAGCCTCAGGATGTTCTGCTTCACCTCAATTGAGAGTTCCTTAGACCGCATGTTGTCTGGTCACAGCAACAGCTTCCAAATGCAAAACCACACACCTGTAATCAACCCCAGACCTTTTAACTACTTCATTGATTACAGCTTAAAGAGGGAGAAGCCTTCAGAGTTAATTGCAGCCCTTAGAGTCCCTTGTCCAATTACTTTTGGTCCCTTGAAAAAGAGGAGGCTATGCATTACAGAGCTATGATTCCTAAACCCTTTTCTCCGATTTGGATGTGAAAACTCTCATATTGCAGCTGGGAGTGTGCACTTTCAGCCCATATTATATATATAATTGTATTTCTGAACATGTTTTTGTAAACAGCTAAAATAACAAAACTTGTGTCACTGTCCAAATATTTCTGGACCTAACTGTACATGCTGGGATGGGGGAACATTTACCAGGATGAGGAATATTTACCAGGATGGAGAATATGCTGGGATGGCGTGCATTTACCAGGATGGGGCCATGATGGAGACAAATATACCAGAATGTTGGAAATATATATCAGGATGGGGGACATGTTTATCAGGAAGTGGCCCAGGAAGGGGGACACAATTACACAATGAAAGGGGAAAGGAGCAACTCGTACATCTTTATGGGATTTCGAGATGTTCAGACTTTGAAATGTAGATATGATTACAGGGTGACATCTGATTACATTCCATGGTAAAATCTCTGTCTAATATGCTGCAATTCTTTTCCAGAAAGATCAATCCCACTCCTGTGTCTGGAAAGGGCAGTGGCAGAGGCTCAGCTTTAATGTGTGTTAAGCACGAATGAGCGTGATGTCCCCTGCTGAAGAGTAGACTGCAAAGGTAAGGTTAAAATCAATTATTTACATAATAGGATTGGTTGGCACTTCTGGAAAAAAATTGGGTTTAGGTCTACAGTTTGGGCACTCGGCCTGTAAATGGTTCGCCATGACTGTTCTAGGTTCTTCAAAGTAGCTACCTTTTGCTTTGATTATTGCTTTGCACACTCTTGGCATTCTCTTGATGAGCTTCAAGAGGTAGTCACCGGAAATGGTTTTCACTTCGAAGGTATGCCCTGTCAGGTTTAATAAGTGGGATTTCTTGCCTTATAAATGGGGTTGGGACCATCAGTTGTGTTGTGCAGAAGTCTAGTGGATACACAGCTGATAGTCCTACTGAACAGAATGTTAGAATTTGTATTATGGCAAAAAAAGCAGCTATACTTTTAAAGTTTCCATCGCTGAAGACAGCTCGGTTCTAAACATGGCTTTGATGGATTGAAGCAGCTCTTCAGATCTCAGGGTTCGTGCTCCTGGGGCTGCTGGTGTTTTATCTCCTTCCTCCATCTCCACTCCCACAGCCTTGCTTGTGGGGGGGGGGAGGTCACTGGCGCCATCTTGGAAGATCCTAGACTTGCCTGCATTCTCAGGAATTCAGGGATGGTGCGGGTCTGCTTTGCTTTCGCCGTCCCCTTCTTGGACAGGGGAATCTCCTGCCTAACAGCTTAACGGCTTCCTGGTGCACCGACTTTGGCGCTGGTGAGGTGCTTAGACTGGGCGGTATGTCGTCCAGGGTGCGGAGCTCACAGAGACGCGTCTGCCTCCATCAAGGGCCGCGCATGCGCCCACAGTTTTTTATTTTTTACAAAAGTTTAACATAAGCAATAAATTTTGTTCAACTTCACAATTGTGTCCCACTTGTTGTTGATTTTTCACCACAAAATTTAATTTTTTTATCTTTATGTTTGAAACCAAAAATGGGATGGTGGTCGGAGCCCGCAGCTGGCTGCGTTGTTCCCCCTACTTGGGTTGATGGTGTACGTCTTTCTCCTCCACCTCTGTAAGCTGTGTGACTACTATGCCTGAACAACGGTAGTCCGCTCCCCAACTTGTAGATGCCGGAGGAGCCTTTTTGCCCGCAGGCGCTGGCCCGTGGGATCTTGGTGCCTGGGCGGTGGCTTCCTATCCCCCTCGGTGGGCTGTTGCCCTCTCTCGGGACTTGGGGTGGGAATGGACCTATAGTCCAGACCGCAATCAGTTAATTTGACTTGGTCCAGTTGCTTCTGGGCCTTGTACGGGGTCTGAGTACCCTTTCCTGGTGCTCCGGTTTCGGTTTGACTCCCCAATTCGGTACCGGCGGGCCGCTACCCTGACCCGGTGCCTTGACGGTTCCGCCGGTTCTACTCCCAGCCTCCTGCAGATGGCCACCACCGCCTGTCTCCTGGCCACAGGGTCCCTAGGCTCCAACCTAGGCCCTGACAGACTTTTCCTCAGCTCAGCACTTCTACCTCCTCTCCTTTCCTCTCTCTCCCTTCAACTTGAACTCACTGAAACTCTAACTGTCTGGTTTTCCCCGCCCCTGACCATCAATCCTATTCGGTGGGCGTGGCCAACCGCCTGACCCCGCCCCCGGGTGTGGATGTCTGGTACAGATGGGGGTGACTCAGGGCTTTTGGGTGACTGTTGGTACCTTTTTGGGGGGCAGGTGTAGTGTAAGGGCCTACCTGTGACCCCCTGGCTAGTCCAGGGCGTCACACTTATGTGTGTGAGGATTATGATGATGAATGCGGTAGTGCTTGTGTGTGCGAGGATGAGGATGATGAGTGTGGTAGTGCTTGTGTGTACTGTGATGAGGGTAGGGGCGGTAGTGCCTGCGTGTCTCTCTCTCACTCTCTCTTCTCTTTCTCTTCCCTCTCTCTTCTCTCTCTCTCTTTCCCCTCTCTGTTCTCTCTCTCTCATCTCTCTCTATCCTCTCTCTCCTCTCCCTCTCTCTCTCCTCTCTCTATCTCTTCTCTCTCTTCTCTCTCTCCTCTCTCTCTTCTCTCTTTAGCTTCTCTCTCTCTCCTCTCTCTCTCCCCTCTCTCTCCCCTCAAATTCAAATTCAAATGTGCTTTATTGGCAGGACCAATATACAATTAGTGTTGCCAAAGCAAGAGAAATACAGTAAGTGTGGTGGGAGGGGATCAGGGTTATGGGGAGTTGGGGGCACAATTTGAGCTCTGAAAGTCCATTTAGGGGCCTTATGTTCCCCTCAGCTTATGACATGTGGTGACATATTGGGCGGCGATCTCCACCATTGAGTTACATCTCCTCGTCCATGGATGGAAAGTCCGAGTTATGAGTGGTAAGTTTCTGGAAGTGGGAGGCCCTCACTGCTGAGTATTTGTCACAGTGCAGCAGGAAGTGCGCTTCGTCCTCCAGAGCCCCCTGCTGGCACAGTCTGTTCTCCCGCGGCTTGAATGTCTGTCGGTGCCGCCCTGTTTCCACCTCTAGGCTGTGGGCACTCAGTCTGTACAAGCTGAGGGTCTGCCTGTCTTTGGGGTGGCGTAACCTTTCCAGATATGGGGCCAGAGTGTAGTCCCTCTGCAGTGACTGGTAGATGGTGAGTTTCTGGGAGTTCTCTAATTCCCTCTTCCAGTCCTCTATGTATTGCATCTTGCAGGTCTCTGAGATCTTTTATTTAGGCTTTTGTCAGGGTGTGTTGCTGACTTTGGCTGGACTGGCTGCCGGGGTTCCTGGCTTGCTCTAGACTCTGGCTCAGCAGGGCTTTATGATGGTAGGAGCTGGGGTTGCTGTTCTGTATGTGCGCCTGGTGCGATAGCGCCCTCTAGTGTATACTGAGCCATAAGGGAAATTGGCCCAGCTCTGCCCGACAGGCTATGTTTGAGGTGCTTCGATGGACTTGGAGGAGATATTTACAGAACTCCATGTGGAAGACTTTGGTTGGGCTGGAATCCCACTTTGTGTGGTCTGGGTAGGTCACTGGGCCCCATACCTCGCTGCCATACAGCAGTAAAGGGGTGATGACGCTGTCAAATATCTTGAGCCAGACTCTCACAGGTGGTTTAAGGTGGTACAGTTGTCGTCTGATGGCGTAGAAGGTTCTGCACGCTTTTCCTTTCAGGGCTTCTGCTGCTTGCTTGAGGCTCCCGTTATTGCTTAGCTCCAGACCAAGGTAAGTATAGCTGCTGGTTTTCTCCAGCATGGAGCCATTTAATGTGAAGGAGGGAGTGTTTATTTTATTCTAGTTCCTCTTCTGAAACACCATGACTTTGGTCCTCTTTTGGTTGATGGGAAACGCCCATGTGGTGCTGAATGTTTCCAGTACTGCCAGGCTATCTTGGAAGCATCTTTTGGTCGGGGAGAGTAGCAGGAGGTCGTCTGTGTACAGTAGGAATTTCCCCTCTCGGTCATACAGACTGAGACCTGGAGTGGGGGAGGACTCTAGAACTGCTGCTAGTCCATTTATATAGATATTCTCTCTTTCTTCTCTCTGCTCTCTCTTCTCTCTCTCCCCTCTCTCTATCTCTCTATTCTCTCTCTCTTCTCATTTTCTTCTCTCTCTCTTCTCTCTCTCTCCTCTCCTTCTCCTCTCTCTCACTTCTCCTCTCTCTCTCTTTCTCTCCTCTCTCTTCTCTCTCTCTTCTCTCTCTCTCCTCTCTCTTCTCTCTCTCTTCTCTCTGTCTTCTCTCTCTCTTCTTTCTTCGCTCTTCTCTCTCTTCTCTCTCTCCTCTTTCTCTCACTCATCTCACTCATCTCACTCTCTCACTCACTCAGCTCTCTCTCTCTCATCTTTGTAGCTGAATAATCTACTTCTGGATTCTCTACTGCAATACAGAGTTCAAGATTACCAAATCTTCCTTTGCTTTTCATTACAGGCAGTGGTTCAATGGGTAGAGATACTGCCTAAGGGCTCCGCCACACATCCGTGAAAACCACGTCCGTGTAAAACGGGCCGTTTTTCGGGTCAGTTTTCCGTTTTTTATGTCCGTTTTTATGGTATGTGTGGCCTGCGTGTGTATCCCGTATGCTAGCCGTATGTGCGTGTGGAATGTCCGTGTGTGCGTGAGTGAAATAACTGACATGTGTATGTGTTGTCCGTGTGAAATGTACGTGTGTGATGCAAAATGTGGTTACTACATGTCGGAAGACAGAGTAGCGGGATGAGAATGAACTCGGGTGAACTTCACCCGACTTCATATTCATGCTGCGGCTCTGTCTGTGTGCCGTGTACTGATTAGCGGTCACCTGTGAAGGATTCACCGGTGACCGCTAATCCCCCGAGTGACTGAAGTGTCCCCCCCTCTCTCATACTCACCGTTCCCCGATCACCGGCGCTGCACGGCGTTCACACTGCTTCGGCGGCTTTTTCTAATTTGAAAAAGCCGGCCACTCATTAATCAATCTCGTATTCCCTGCTTTCCCCGCCCACCGGCGCCTGTGATTGGTTGCAGTCACACACGCCCACCACGCTGAGTGACAGCTGTCTAACTGTACCCAATCACAGCAGCCGGTGGGCGTGTATACTGTGCAGTGAAATAAATAAATAAAAAAAACGGCGTGCGGTCCCCCCCATTTTAATACCAGCCAGATAAAGCAATACGGCTGAAGGCTGGTATTCTCAGGATGGGGAGCTCCACGTTATGGGGGGCCCCCCACCCTAACAATATCAGTCAGCAGCCGCCCAGAATTGCCGCATACATTATATGCGACAGTTCTGGGGCTGTACCCGGCTCTTCCCGATTTACCCTGGTGCGTTGGCAAATCGGGGTAATAAGGAGTTATTGGCAGCCCATAGCTGCCAATAAGTCCTAGATTAATCATGTCAGGCGTCTATGAGACACCTTCCATGATTAATCTGTAAGTGACAGTAAAAAAAAAACACACACACGAAAAATCCTTTATTAGAAATAAAAAAACAAACAAATTCCCTAATTACCAATTTATTAACCCCGACAAACCCTCCTTGTCCGGCGTACTCCACGGACCTCCAGCGTCGCATCCAGCTCTGCTGCATGGAGATGACAGGAGCAGTAGAAGACACCGCCGCTCCGGTCACCTCCACGCAGCTAATGAGATGAGTAGCGCGATCAGCTGCTGTCACTGAGGTTACCCGCGGCCACCGCTGGATCCAGCGGTGGCCGCGAGTTACCTGACTGACAGCAGCTGATCGCGCTTGGGTAAGGCATGCAATAATGGTATTAAACAATAAGATGGATTAAGATAATCTCTCAATTTTTCATCAATTAAACCCAAATGTAAGCCTTCTTCTAGAATTTTTTCCAAGGATTTTTTTATATCTGCAGAGGGGTCATGATCGACTCTCCTGTAGGTATCACAATCCTGTAACATAGTCACTACCTCCCTTTCATAAAGTCCAGTATCCAAAACTATGACTGCCCCCCCCCTTGTCAGAATTTTTTATTATGATGTTAGAGTTTTTTTGCAAGGAAATAATCGCATCCCTCTCAGTCTTAGACAAATTTTGAACCATAGGTTCTTGTAAATGAGAAAGAGCAGTTAACTCCTTTTCTACTATGTTCTGGAAATCAGTCATCTGATCACACCTCGAAGGTATGGGATAAAAACTGGGATTAGGAACATTAAAGTGGGAAACCGCACAGTGTGGATTGGGTCCGGCACCACTATCACTTGACAAATCATGCAAATCTTGTAAAGCCATTTGTTCTTTAAATGACATAGGAGAGAAAAAAATGTCAGCTGATGCATTTGAAACATTAGGAACATTAACCTCATTTTCATCGTGAAAGAAGTGTTTTTTTACTGTTAATTTTCGGATAAACTTATTAACATCTAGTATTGTTTTAAAAAGATCAAACCTCTTGTTGGGAACAAAATTTAAACCTCTTTTCAAAACACTAATTTCACTGCTGTTTAAAATGCATGCTGACATATTTATAACAGAAAAATTATTATTATCAATATTCATTTCCTTTTCCCCCTCGTGAAATGATTGTGTTGGTACACATGACTTTCTATGTTTGCGGCCGCTCCTCCTTGTTTTTTTTCGATTTTTTTGAAAAAACGGCTGGTTTTTCAAGTTTTTTGACACACTTGAAGAAGTGGATGGGGTGTCAAAATTATTATCGGACGTGTCAGTATTATAGTCTGTAGAGTCCACATCAGTCGTTTCAAAGTCCGTAGAAGAAAAATTGACACGGGTAGAATTGTTGCGTCTTTTATAATTTTTCAATATGGATCTGGGACCAGCTTGGAAAAATCTCCTGGAATTATGCCAATTGTAGATTTTATTATCCTCATTTTTTCATGATGTATCAAAAATTAATTTTTTGGATATACAATTCCATGGGAAGGGTGACAATGGAGAAATTAATTGTAGTCTTTACAGAAAACCCATATCAGGCAACTCACTATTACATGCGGGAAGTTGCCATCCAAAGCATGTTATAAATAACATCCCTACAGGTGAATATGTCCGTGCCAGGAGGTGTTGCAACACCCAAAATGGTTTGGAGGTAGAATGCAGCACTATTGAAAAAAGGTTTTTGGCAAGAGGGTATAAAATGACAAATCTCCAGAAAGCCAAAACCAAGGCAATCAAAGTGAGTAGGTCACAATATTTGGACATGAATAAAACCAGAGATAATCCCCAGAAAGAATTGTCAGTTGTTTTTTCAACAACATACAGTAAAAATTATTATGATGTAATCAAAATTATTAAAAAATATTTACCCATTTTATCTACAGATGACACATTACACAAAATCTTAAAAAATGGAGTTAAATTTGTTTCAAAAAGGAACATTACATTGGGATCCATGTTATCACCCAGTGATCATATGAATAGGTGCGGTTCCACTAAAAAAGAAAAAAACACTGGCAATTGGTTACCCAGCACAGGCTCTTTCAAATGTGGCCACAGATCGTGTGGACTATGCGGTTATATGTCAAATGTGAAGGAATTTTCTTCATTTACAGATAAAAAAACGTATAAAATAATGTCACTCATAAACTGCAGTTCAGACCATGTGGTTTATTTAATATCGTGTACTATTTGCCAGTTACAATATATAGGCAGCACTTGTCGTTCTCTCAGAAAGAGGATATCTGAACACATTTATGATGTTAATAATGCCACCACCAGAAAATTATCAGGAGCGTCTCAACATTTTCGCGACGCACATGCAGGTAATTTAACAGGCATGAAAGTCAATGCCATTGAAAAAATTCAACTACCCAGAAGGGGTGGAAATTTGAAAGATATCCTCTTTCAGAGAGAAATAAAATGGATGTTTTTAATGGGCACAAGATTTCCGAAAGGTTTAAATAAAAGAAATGAATTGATGTTTGCATATTAATCTGGCTAAAAAAATATTTTGTATACATATAAGTGTTATAAGCATTATATGGAGTGATATAACTCAAGGGGTTAATGTTTTTGTAATTGTCTTGCTCTCTCCTTGCATTTGATCACATGTTTGGGTTCAGCCCTTTTTAAACAGTTCTGTGACTAGATGGTTTAGAGACTGAATAAGAACTGGATGTTCGAAACGCGTCCTCTCTGACATGGGCTTGACCACCATAGCATGGACTTTTTAATGATAAGAAAATAAAGGAAGTTTTATTTTAAAGAACAAAATGCCTGGAGTTTTGTGCTGGTGAAATCCTTTAACCAATTTCAATGCACATGGACTGGCTCTCCAAACCTCTTCTCCGTGCACAGCCCAGGATCACTGGCTTCCATCACACAGGTGAGCTGGGCAAAAAACCTCTTTCTACCTAGTCCTGGATGGAGTATGCTGTAGTTCTGCAGCTGCTGTCTGTCTGTATGGAGGAGAGCAGACAGCAGCTGCAGAACTACAAGGCTCAGCATCCTCCATCCAGGACTGTATGCTTGAGTGAGAGGCAGGGGGAGCAGAACTACAAGGCCCAGCATGCTCCATTCACTAGTGTATACAGGAGAGCAGACAGAAGCTGCAGAACTATATGGCTCAGCATACTCCATCCAGGACTGTATGCAGGATTTCCCCCCCCCCAAAAAATGACGTGGGCTTCCCCATATTTTTGTATGCTAGCCAGGTACAGTGGGCAGGTACAGGCTGCCCCCAACCCCCAGCTGCCTATTTGTACCCGGCTGGGAACTAAAAATATAGGGAAGCCCTTTTTTTAATTATTTCATGAATTTCATGACATAATTAAAAAAAACAACAAAAAAAAAAAACGACATGGGCTTCTCCCAATTGTTGTGTCCAGCCAGGTACAGGCAGCTGGGGATTGGAGTCCACAGCACAGGTTAGTCCGAGCTTTCTGGGCCCCTCCGCTGAAGTCTGCAGCAGCCCCAGAAAATGGCGCTTTCATAGAAGCGCAATCTTCTGGCCCTGTATCCAACTCTTCCAGCGGCCCTGAAGCTGGGTGGTTCGCTGGGTAATAAGGGGTTAATACTAGCTTTGTTTTACTAGCTAGTATTAAGCCAGAGATTCTTAATATCAGGCAAGTTTTACCCGGACATTAAGAATCTCCAATAAAGGGTTAAAAAAAGACACCACACAGAGAAAAAATACTTTAATAGAAATAAATACACAGACACACTTAGAGACTCCATGTTTATTACTCCCTCTCACCCCTCTACAATCCTGGTCTTCTGTCTTCGTTCTCCTTCAACCCATGCAGCTCTGCTACATCAGACAGCACTGCATGGGAGGAAGAACGCTGCTGCTCCCGTGCAGTCTAATCACTCAATGACTGAGCAGAGGCTGCGGGTTGGTAAGCGGTGATGTCACCGTTGCCACCGTTGCAATAGTAACCTGACAGGCAGGTTACTATTGCAACGGTGATCTCCGATCACCTGATTCCCAGCGCCGCTATTCACCAGCTGTGGCATCTAGTTCCTTCATGTGGGCTGACTCTTTAACCCCTTCACGACCGCGGGCCGTAAAATTACGTCCTATTTTAACGTGACTTAACGACCAGGGACGTAATTTTACGGCCTAAACTTCATTTGATTGCCGTGGCCATAGCAACGGCTTTCAAATGATGTCCCCTGCTGTTTCTTACAGCAGGGGACCTTTGCTTGACCCCAGGGGGGGTGGCATCGCCACCCCCTATCGACGATCGATGTGATTGGCTGTTCAAATCTGAACCGCCAACCACATCGATCGCACTAATTTCGGCAAAAATAATGCCCGAATTAGTGCGATCCTGTGAGATCCAGCTATGAGATGCCGCAGCTGCTGCAGCATATCATAGGTGGACCTCAAACATGCCGCCCCCAGCCCCTGCAGCACTGATTGGAGCGATCGTGCTATGACGCGCAATCGCTCCAATCAGTGTGCAGTGGGGCGGTCTGATCTGCCGGTGGCCGCCCTCCCCAGGCCTGTGCTGCTCTGGGGACCCTCCCCCAACATGGCTGCAGCGTGGAGTGGCTGGTACTTTTGGTACCACGCCACCGCTGCTGCCGCCGCAGACGCCGCCTCTGCTGTCACCGCGCCAGCTCCAAAGGTAAGTATTGTGCTCCGGCGATGGCCCCTGCGCGCTCCCGTGAAGGCCCCTGCGCGCTCCCGTGAAGGCCCCTGCCCGTGCCCCCCCCCGATCTGCCCCCCTACGCCCCGATCTGCCCCCCTACGCCCCGATCTGCCCCCCCCGGCATCCCGATCTGCTACCACCGCTGCTGCTGCAAAGTGAGTACTGTGCTCACTTTGCAGCCCCTGCGCGCTGCCGTGATAGCCCCTGCCGTGCCCCCCCCGCGATCTGCTCCCCCCAACCACCCCCCCCCCCCCCCCCCGACATCCCGATCCGCTCCCCCTGCGATCTGACTGCCTCCCCCATTATTTCTATTCTGCTTCTGCAGCTCCCTCTCCGGTCTCCCCCTCTGCTCTCCCCCCTCTCCCTCTGCTCTCCCCCCTCTCCCTCTGCTCTCCCCCCCTCCCCCTCTGCTCTCCCCCTCTGCTCTCCCCCCTCCCCCTCTGCTCTCACCCCCCCTCTCCCCCTCTGCTCTCCCCCGACGTCCTCTTACCTGTCTTCACCGGCCTGATCACATCTGCGTCCATCGCTGGGTCCTTCCTGGGCATTCTGCTGATCTGCCTGCTGCTCCTGTAAAGCTGTCCATCTCTCTGCCATCTGTTCCTCTGCAGCTCTTCTGGTCAGTGATCCTCCTGCTAGTCCTCTGGGTACTGTGAGTATAACTTTTTTTTTTTTTTCCGTATCCCCTGTCCATTTTTACACCTCATCCGTCCGTGCGTCCCGCCAAGCGCTGATCAGGGATGCAGATAACGGATCGGCATCCCTGCTCAATTTTTGGCGTGACTTTTTTTTCCGTATCCCCGACGCTTTTTGTATCGCATCCGTCCGTGCGTCCCGCCAAGCGCTGATCAGGGATGCAGATAACGGATCGGCATCCATGGTCAATTTTTGGCGTGACTTTTTTTTCCGTATTCACGACGCTTTTTGTATCGCATCCGTCCGTGCGTCTCGCCGAGCGCTGATCAGGGATGCAGATAACGGATCGGCATCCCTGCTCAATTTTTGTCGTGACTTTTTTCCGTATCCCCGACGCTTTTTGTATCGCGTCCGACCGTGCGTCCCGCCGAGCGCTGATCAGGGATGCAGATAACGGATCGGCATCCCTGCTCAATTTTTGGCGTGACTTTTTTCCGTATTCGCGACGCTTTTTGTATCGCATCCGTCCGTGCGTCCCGCCAAGCGCTGATCAGGGATGCAGATAACGGATCGGCATCCCTGCTCAATTTTTGGCGTGACTTTTTTTTCCGTATCCCCGACGCTTTTTGTATCGCATCCGTCCGTGCGTCCCGCCGAGCGCTGATTAGGGATGCAGATAACGGATCGGCATCCCTGCTCAATTTTTGGCGTGACTTTTTTCCGTATTTGCGACGCTTTTTGTATCGCATCCGTCCGTGCGTCCCGCCAAGCGCTGATCAAGGATGCACATAACGTATCTGCATCCATGGTCAATTTTTGGCGTGACTTTTTTTTTTTACGTATCCCCGACGCTTTTTTTTATCGCATCCGACCGTGCGTCCTGCAGCGGCCGATCAGTGCACTGCGTTTGAAAAGTCAAATGGCGCTCCTTCTCTTCTGAGCCCCGCCATGCGCTCAAACAATTACTTTCCACCACATATGAGGTATCTGCGTACTCAGGAGAAAATGCACAATACATTTTATGGTGCATTTTTTCCTGTTACCCTTGTGAAAAAAAAAGCTACCTAGTTGAAGCAACCATTTTGTGGTAAAAAAAAAAAAAAATTCTTTTCACGGCTCAACGCTATAAACTTCTGTGAAGCCCCCAGGTGTTCAAAGTGCTCACCAAACATCTAGAAAAAATATTTGAGGGCTCTAGTTTCCAAAATGGTGTCACTTGTGGGGGAGCTCCACTGTTTAGGCACCATAGGGGGTCTCCAAACGTGACATGGCGTCCGCTAATGATTCCAACCAATTTTGCTGTCAAATGGCGCTCCTTCTCTTCTTAGCCCCGCCATGCGCCCAAACAATTACTTTCCACCACATATGAGGTATCTGCGTACTCAGGAGAAAATGCACAATACATTTTATGGTGCATTTTTTCCTGATAGCCTTGTGAAAAAAAAAGCTACCTAGTTGAAGCAACCGTTTTGTGGTAAAAATTTTTTTTTTTCTTTTCACGGCTCAACGCTATAAACTTCTGTGAAGCCCCCAGGTGTTCAAAGTGCTCACCAAACATCTAGAAAAATTATTTGAGGGCTCTAGTTTCCAAAATGGTGTCACTTGTGGGGGAGCTCCACTGTTTAGGCACCATAGGGGGTCTCCAAACGTGACATGGTGTCCGCTAATGATTCCAACCAATTTTGCTGTCAAATGGCGCTCCTTCTCTTCTGAGCCCCGCCATGCGCCCAAACAATTACTTTCCACCACATATGAGGTATCTGCGTACTCAGGAGAAAATGCACAATACATTTTATGGTGCATTTTTTCCTGTTACCCTTGTGAAAAAAAAAGCTACCTAGTTGAAGCAACCGTTTTGTGGTAAAAAAAATTTTTTTTCTTTTCACGGCTCAACGCTATAAACTTTTGTGAAGCCCCCAGGGGTTCAAAGTGCTCACCAAACATCTAGAAAAATTATTTGAGGCCTCTAGTTTCCAAAATGGGGTCACTTGTGGGGGAGCTCCATTGTTTAGGCACCTCAGGGGGTCTTCAAACCCGACATGGCGTCCGCTAACAGGTGCAGCTAATTTTGCACTCAAAAATTCAAATGGCGCTCCTTGCCTTCCGAGCACTGCTGTGTGTCCAAACATTTGATTTCCACCACATATGAGGTATCTGCGTACTCAGGAGAAAATGCACAATACATTTTATGGTGCATTTTTTCCTGTTACCCTTGTGAAAAAAAAAGCTACCTAGTTGAAGCAACCGTTTTGTGGTAAAAAAAAATTTTTTTCTTTTCACGGCTCAACGCTATAAACTTTTGTGAAGCCCCCAGGGGTTCAAAGTGCTCACCAAACATCTAGAAAAATTATTTGAGGCCTCTAGTTTCCAAAATGGGGTCACTTGTGGGGGAGCTCCATTGTTTAGGCACCTCAGGGGGTCTTCAAACCCGACATGGCGTCCGCTAACAGGTGCAGCTAATTTTGCACTCAAAAATTCAAATGGCGCTCCTTGCCTTCCGAGCACTGCTGTGTGTCCAAACATTTGATTTCCACCACATATGAGGTATCTGCGTACTCAGGAGAAAATGCACAATACATTTTATGGTGCATTTTTTCCTGTTACCCTTGTGAAAAAAAAAGCTACCTAGTTGAAGCAACCGTTTTGTGGTAAAAAATTTTTTTTTTCTTTTCACGGCTCAACGCTATAAACTTTTGTGAAGCCCCCAGGGGTTCAAAGTGCTCACCAAACATCTAGAAAAATTATTTGAGGCCTCTAGTTTCCAAAATGGGGTCACTTATGGGGGAGCTCCATTGTTTAGGCACCTCAGGGGGTCTTCAAACCCGACATGGCGTCCGCTAATGAGTGCAGCTAATTTTGCGTTCAAAAATTCAAATGGCGCTCCTTCCCTTCCGAGCTCTGCCGTGCGCCCAAACAATTGATTTTTACCACATATGGGGTATCAGCGTACTCAGGAGAACATGCACAATAAATTGTATTGTGTACTTTCTCTTTTCTCCCTTGTAAAAATGAAAATTTTATGGCTAAAGTAACATTTTTGTGTTAAAAAGTAAAATTTTCATTTTTTCCTTCCACATTGCTTTGGTTCCTGTGAAGCACCTAAAGGGTTAATAACCTTATTGGATGTGGTTTTGAGCAGTGTGAGGGGTGTAGTTTTTAGAATGGGGTCACTTTTGGGTATTTTCTGTCACCTCGGCCTCTCAAAGTCACTTCAAATGTGATGTGGTCCCTAAAAAAATTATTTTGTAAATTTTGTTGGAAAAATGAGAATTTGCTGATGACCTTTGACCCCTTCTAACTTCCTAACGGAAAAAAAATTTGTTTCGAAAATTGCGCTGATGTAAAGTAGACATGTGGGAAATGTTATTTAGTAACTATTTTGTGTGACATATCTCTCAGATTTATGGGCATAAATTTTCAAAGTTTGAAATTTGCGAAATTTTCAAAATTTTCGCCAAATTTCCTAAATTTTCACAAATAAACGCAAAAAATATCGGCCTAAATTTACCACTGACATGAAGTACAATATGTCACGAAAAAACAATGTCAGAATCGCCAGGATCCGTTGAAGCGTTCCAGAGTTATAACCTGTCAAAGTGACACTGGTCAGAATTGCAAAAAATGGCCCGGTCATTAGGGTGTTTTAGTGGCCGGGGGTGAAGGGGTTAAAGAGCACCGACATGCAGGGACAGGGAGCTGACCATGTGCCAGAGCATCTCGCCGGTACACGGAGATGCTCAAACAAGCACCGCGTACTGGAGAGATGCACTGACAGGACCTAGCATGACGTCATAGCCATGTGACCAGTCTGTAGCCAATGAGATAATACACACGTGACTGGTCACATGCTATGACGTCACAGAAGGTCCTATTATCAGTGCTGGTTACTGGGAGGGCACAGAGATGATCATAAGGAGAAGCGGCGGGAGACAGTGCAGGACGCGTCGTGAGCACCTGTAAGTATAATGGCAATGTTTATTAACTGTATGTGTATATGTATAATGTGTTTGTATGTGTTTGTGTTTGCCTGCCATTGTTTTCAATGGGGTTCGTAGGTGTTCGTAGAACGTTCGTCCAACGTTCAACGAACACACCCGCCATTCGACGAACCGAACCGAAGTCTAACACTAGGGAGGTGGCTCATCTCTAGTAGAGACTGACCATTTCTCTAAGATGGTTACCCCTGCCACAAATACCATCTTTACGTGCTCTTGCGGTATTGTTCATCGAGCATGTGTTTCGCCTGCATGATTTGCCAGACAGGATTGTCAGCAATCGTGGACCTCCATTTGCTTCTCATTTTTAGAGGGAGTTTTCATCCGCTGAACATTGAAGTCAATCTGTCCATGGCCTACCATCCTGAGACCAATGGTTTAGTGGAATAAAAAATAATCAGATATTGGTTATTTATTCGAGGCATATCATCTTGGTCCATCATGACAACTGGTCATCTCTGCTACCATGGGCAGAATTTTCCCTCAATAACTCTGTGTTTGATTCCATGGGACAGACCACCTTCATGCTCAATAATGGTCAGCACCAGCGAATTCCTCTGCCTATGCCAGTCACCTCTTCAGGCTCAAGTGTCATCGACTGAGCAGTAGAGGCACATAAAAAGTAGTTACTTGTGGGGTATTTCTGCTATTATGGAACCTCAGGAGCTCTGCTAATGTGACATGGCAACCCCAAACTATTCCAACTAAATCTGAATTCCAATATGGCACTCCTTCCCTTCTGAAGGAATTCATTAGTTTCTTAAACTCCATTGGAGCACTTACTGTACCGATGTTCACTGCACATATACGGCATAGGTGAGTGATGTCAGCAGTGTGATCAGATCATCTGATCACACTGGTGATGTCGCCCTGACCTAGTAGTTCTGGTGGTCAGGGTTTCAATTGCACTCGTGCCTAAAATATATCAGTTCACTTGAAGTCAGGGAGCTGGCATTTTTACCTTCTCTGAGCTGGCTGTCTGTTTACTAAGGATTAGAACTGGTGCTGGTGAGTAAATATTATTATTTTTTAACTTAAAATGAAAGGAGTATGGTGGGGAAGGAACTTTAAAATAAAAAACAAACTTTCATCCAATAACACCGCCTTATCCCGCTAAGTGTGTCGCGGGCGGGGAGGGGACGCCGCGCTCTCCCACTGCCGCGGCCTGCTGCTGCTCGGTGGCTCGAGCGATGAGCTGGATCCCGGGGACTCTAGCAGCGCTCCTCGCCCGTGAGTGAAAGGGCGGTTGTTGGGTGTGGGGATGGTTTCTTGTCCGTGACGCCACCCACGGTTGTGATGATTTGTAGCACCACCGCTGCTCAATATGGGGATCCCGGGAGTGGTGATGCGGAGCAGCCAGGTGTTGTGTTGCCCCTCCGTGGGTAGGGGTTGGTGATCCCGGGGCCCAGTGATGGTGTGGAAAGTGCAGGGCCTGGTGGGCGCAGGGACGCGGGGGCAGTGCTGTGCCTTGCGGCACTGTGGTACTCACTCAGCCTGAGACGTTGACACAGTTTTACGGTAAACCACACGGCTGGAAAGACGGTTCCCATGGACGGCTGCACTTGCTCTCCCAGTAGGTAACGGTGATGTCCCTTTGACCTGCACCTAGTGTTTCTATGTTGGTAGCGATGGGTTCCCACCGGTAACCCGCTCCCCGGCTTGGATATGGGCCGGAGGAGCCCCGCTTTGCCCGCAGACGCTGACCCCGAGGAACTGGTGCCCTGGCGGTGGCGGTGTTCCTCCTTAATGGTTGGACTTTTGCCTTCAGTCGGGACTTGGTTGTTGGGGGATCGACGTCCCCTTCACTGATGGATTCGGCAAATTATGGCGACTCCTAGCCTTGCCGGGGTCCGAGAGGCCCCTGCCCTGGTGCTGACTGTCCTTCGTATACTGCTCCAGACCGCCGGGCCACTACCCGTCCGCGGTCCTTCCAGCAACCTCCGAGTAGTCCCCCTCCAGATGATCATCGCTGTTGCTGACACTGTCCTGCACTTAGCTGGACTAACTTCAGGTCTTTCTACGCTCACTTTTATTCCTTTTCTTCTTTGCTCCACTACCACTTCACTTTCACTTAGCTCCTCTACCACTTCCTTCTACTTCACTCCTCACTCTAGCTCTTCCTTGAGCTCCCTCCACTCTAGCCCTCAGCTAGACTTCAACTCCTCTGGTTCTTCCCGCCTCCAGAGCTGTGTACTCCTTGGTGGGCGGAGCCAACCGCCTGGCCCACCCCCTGGTGTGAACATCAGCCTCTGGAGGAAGGCAACAAGGATTTTAGTAGCTTTGGTGTTCCTAACTGGGATGTAGGGTGTGGTGGTGTGATGACCTGTGACCCCTGGCTTGCCCAGGGCGTCACATTCCCCCTTAGCAAAATGCAGACCGTCCGCGGGCTGCCCGTCCAACACCGGTTTTATTTTCTGAAAATGTAAAAAGTAAACATATAAAAGCATAACATCATCCCACAACAGGAGGCACATTTCTCAAACGTTACTAAACGGTTTTACGGGTATGGTTTCCGCTCTCTCCCACCCAAGCAACCTGGCCCTGATGCTGCCCCTAAAACCCAGGCAGCACCCCTTGACCCACAGTCCAGCACAAGTTACCTGAGCGGGATCTGTCCTTTCCCTCCAGAGGGTAGCCACCGGTTCCTTTGGTAGCTGGGCCCCAACCTGCTCTGCTGAGGGCCCTCCCTCCAACCTGCCTCTCCGGAGGCGGCAACTGCGGAAAACGGTACAGTAAAACAACATATTTACAAGCCACTTAACATTTGTGGTTGCCCTGCAAGTTCACGGGCTTGTCCATGGATAGTTCCCATGCTAGCTTTTTAAACGGTCCCCACGGGGACAACGGTGCCGGCAACGGCCGGTTCAATCACTGTCAATCTGGTTAAACTTCGGTTATTATTTTGCTTATCATTTTCAAAACTTTCAAACTTTTTCAACAAACACAAAGGTGGTCCCAACGGGGACTGGACAACGGTGCTCCGCTGCCCTACTCATATTCCCCGGCTGCGGCGGGCCCATCCTCTTCTGACATGGGCTCGGTGTCAGGCCCAGAATCACTATCGCCGGCCTCGGCACCAGACGAGTGGCTACCAACTGCCGTAGCTTCTAGGCTGGCTGCTCTCTTGGCCACAGTCACGGAGGGGTGTACGCCCGACGGGCCAGGCACAGTACGGTGCACGGGTAAGGAGGGCGGAGGTGGCGTGGGAGCCAGGGGCAGACCGGGTCCCTCAGCCGCAGCGGCCGGTCCCTCGAGGACACAGGGGCGTGGGTCACTCACCAGCTCCTCCATCATGGCCTCCATCCCATACACTCGTGCAACCGCAGCTATATCCTCCACCTCCGCGGTCCACTGCTCCATCAGCCTGCAGATCTGGCTCCGGTAGTGTCGGCAGATCCCTGCCGTTCGGGCCCTCAGCTATGCCGCTGTTCCGGGCACCGGCTCAGTAGCCTCCGCGTAGCTGGGCGGAACAGACATCTCGTTGTAAGACTCGGCAAATCACGGGGTCCCAGCGTCTTGGCTCATACAGCCGCGCGCTACATACATCCAGCCGCCATCGCGTCCCCCTTAGCTTCTTTCCGGCCACTCCTCTATTGGGGCGGAGTTTTGGCCTTCGCGCCTCTGCTACTCGAGAAGACGCTCGAGCGGGAACTTATCGCGCCAAAGATGGCGACTTCTGGAGATTTTCAGCCGGATACCTCCGGCCGTCACAAGGTGCACCTCTACCCAACGGCAGAGCGGTAAGATCCTGTTCGTGACGCCAAGTTGTCGCGGGCGGGCAGGGGACGCCGCACTCTCCCACTGCTGCTCGGGTCCAGCTGCCGCGGCTGCTGCGGCCTGCTGCTGCTCGGTGGCTCGAGCGATGAGCCGGATCCCGGGGACTCTAGCGGCGCTCCTCGCCCGTGAGTGAAAGGGGGGTTGTTGGGTGTGGGGATGGTTTATTGTCCGTGACGCCACCCACGGTTGTGGTGATTTGTAGCACCACCGCTGCTCAATATAGGGATCCCGGGAGTGGTGATGCGGAGCAGCCAGGTGTTGTGTTGCCCCTCCGTGGGTAGGGGTTGGTGATCCCGGGGCCCAGTGATGGTGTGGAAGGTGCAGGGCCTGGTAGGCGCAGGGACGCGGGGGCAGCGCTGTGCCTTGCGGCACTGTGGTACTCACTCAGCCTGAGACGTTGACACAGTTTTACGGTAAACCACACGGCTAGAAAGACGGTTCCCACGGACGGGTGCACTTGCTCTCCCAGTAGGTAACGGTGATGTCCCTTTGACCTGCACCTAGTGTTTCTATGTTGGTAGCGATGGGTTCCCACCAGTAACCCGCTCCCCAGCTTGGATATGGGCCGGAGGAGCCCTGCTTTGCCCGCAGACGCCGGCCCCGAGGAACTGGTGCCCTGGCGGTGGCGGTTTTCCTCCTTAATGGTTGGACTTTTGCCTTCAGTCGGGACTTGGTTGTTGGGGGATCGACGTCCCCTTCACTGACGGATTCGGCAAATTATGGCGACTCCTAGCCTTGCCGGGGTCCGAGAGGCCCCTGCCCTGGTGCTGACTGTCCTTCGTATACTGCTCCAGACCGCCGGGCCACTACCCGTCCGCGGTCCTTCCAGCAACCTCCGAGCAGTCCCCCTCCAGACGATCACCGCTGTTGCTGACCTTGCTGACACTGTCCTGCACTTAGCTGGACTAACTTCAGGTCTTTCTACGCTCACTTTTACTCCTTTTCTTCTTTGCTCCACTACCATTTCACTTAGCTCCTCTACCACTTCCTTCTACTTCACTCCTCACTCTAGCTCTTCCTTGAGCTCCCTCCACTCTAGCCCTCAGCTAGACTTCAACTCCTCTGGTTCTTCCCGCCTCCAGAGCTGTGTACTCCTCGGTGGGCGGAGCCAACCGCCTGGCCCACCCCCTGGTGTGAACATCAGCCTCTGGAGGAAGGCAACAAGGATTTTAGTAGCTTTGGTGTTCCTAACTGGGATGTAGGGTGTGGTGGTGTGATGACCTGTGACCCTTGGCTTGCCCAGGGCGTCACAAGTGCACCTCTTTGGTAAGGGGTCTTTGTTGGAAGATTCATTGGAGTTGCCCCTTTGCAAGTATCTCACCTGTTTTTATTTTTTCTTATCTTAAATAAAGAAAACGCTCCATGTGAAGAATCTGTCACAGGTAGAGTTTAGCAAGTACCTAACTATTCGTATCCACTATACTCATAACGAGTACAGTCTAATACTCTCGTATTCATTCCGAATAGCATATGCAATGCAAGTCAATGGGGAATACTCGCAATGTATCGAGTAATCTGAATGCCGTACCATTCGCTACTCGCACAAATAGTACGACATTTGAGTTACTCGTTACTTTGCGAATTTTTCCCCATTGACTTGCAATGCACATGCTTTTCGGAATGAATATGTGAATAGTAGACAGTACTCATTATTAGTGATGAGCGAGCATGCTTGTTACTACTCGGTACTCGCACGAGTATCACTGTACTCGGTCTACTTGGCGGGGACCGAGTAATCTCGCGATACTCGTGCTGTACTCGTGGTCTTCATTTCTGCATGTTGGCGCTCTTTTGAGAGCCAGCCCTCATGCAGGGATTGGCTGGCAGACCACTGCAATGCCACAGCCCTGTTAGTTGTGGAATTGCAGTGATTGGCCGGCCTGCACAGCGTGACCGAGCCTTTATACCGGCCGGCGCGCTGTGCTCTGCTCACAGCTATCCAGACAGTCAGTGCAGGGAGAGTGTCGCTGCTTCAGGGAAAGGTTTGCGGCCCTTTATAGCTATTTCCGTAGCAGGGCTGCAAACAGTGTGACCAAAAGTCCTTCTCAGGACTATTCTAGTTGTATACAGGCAGGCAGGGTATAGCCAGGTCGGAGTACAGTAGCAGAGTCCTTCTCAGGACTATTGTTGCTGTATACAGGCAGGGTATAGCCAGGTTGGAATACAGGCTAGTGACCAAAAGAGTCCTTGTCAGGACTATTGTAGCAGTATACAGGCAGGCAGGCAGGCAGGGTATATAGCCATTCCTAGTGGTGACCGTATACCAGCCTTCATCATATCTGGGGCTGGTGTACACAGTCTAAAACAGTCCAGATAGTGTCAGACTTCTCAGTAATTGTCGCTCCTAAAAATCTGTTAGGTTCTACTTGCATCCGTGCTTGCTTTTAAAAACTGCATGTGTGTGCCTGTCGGTGGCAGCGTCAGGCTCCATATTGTCCCTGGATAGAGATGTGCATGAGGGCCTCAAAACATTGTTCCCATTGCAAAGGAGCGGGTCTCCTGTCGTTGTAATGCCCATTCTGAAAGAATGGGCGAAAAAATTTACCACTGGGGGTATACCTGAAACAAAGGCCTAACTCTTGTAACGGTCATCATGATGGCGCATGAGGAGAAGGAGGAGCAGTCCAGCGATTAGCCAAAGTCCAGAAGTGTGTTACCATGGGTGAGTGGAGGTACATGGCAAAATCCCGTTACAAACTTTAAATTCCGCTGTCATTTGCTGGTGGTGTGGTGAAGTCTGGCCCAATCCAACCCTTGTTCATCTTGATTAGAGTCAGCCTGTCAGCATTTACAGTTGACAGGCAGGTGCGTTTATCTGTAATGATTCCACCTGCGGCACTAAAAACACGCTCTGACAAAACGCTAGCGGCAGGGCAGGCCAGGACTTCCAAGGCGTAGAGAGCCAATTCATGCCACGTGTCCAGCTTGGATACCCATTAATTGTAAGGCACAGAGGAATGTCAGAGTACAGTTGTTTGATCTGCAAGGTACTCCTTGAGCATCTGGGCAAACTTAGGATTTCTTGTGGCACTACCCCGCACCTCAGGGGCTGTGGTATGTGAGGGGCTGAGAAAACTGTCCCACATCTTAAAGACTGTTCCCCTACCTCTGGCGGATTGGACTTGTGCCCCTCTCGGCTGTACGCCTTGGTTGTCCACTGATTCCTGACCTATGCCGCTATCGTTTTGTGAGGGGAATGCTTTGCCTACTTCCGTGACTTTGGCCTTCTGGAACTGCTGCATTTTTCCTGACCTCTCCGCCTCGGGAATAAGAGACATAAAGTTCTCCTTGTAGCGTGGGTCTAACAGTGTTACCAACCAGTAATGATTGTCGGCCAAGATGTTCTTAACGCGAGGGTCACGAGACAGGCAGCTTACCATAAAGTCAGCCATGTGTGCCAGACTCTTAACAGCCATCACTTCAGTATCCTGACCAACACGATGACTGAACATGCTGTCCTCCTCCTCCTCCTCCTCATCCTCATCATCATCTACCCTGTCCTCTGGCCAGCCACGCTGAACCGAGGATATGACTGCATGTCATATCCTCAATTTGGCCAGAGAGTTGCTCCATGTCTTCATCCTCCTCCTCGTCATAGTCCTCCACTGCACGTTGTGATGAGACGAGGCTGGGCTGTGTGTTATCACCCACACCCACTACTGTTTCTTGCTCAAACTCATCGCGCTCCGCCTGCAATGCATCATGGTTGTTTTTTGAGCAGAGACCATTTTAGAAGGCAGAGAAGCGGTATGGTGACGCTAATAATGTCGTCATCGCCGCTCACCATCTTGGTGGAGTCCTCAAAGTTTTGGCGGATGGTACATAGGTCGGACATCCATCTCCACTCCTCAGGTGTTATGTGTGGAGTTTGACCCATTTCCCTACGGCTTAGGTGATGCAGGTACTCAACAACTGCCCTCTTCTGCTCACATATCCTGACCAACATGTGCAGAGTTGAATTCCAACGCGTGGGGACATCACACACCAGTCTGTGAGCCAGAAGATGCAAATGGCGCTGAAAGCCAGCAAGGCCGGCTGAAGCAGTTGGTGACTTTCGAAAATGTGCAGACAGGCGGCGAACTTTTACCAGCAGATCAGACAGCTCTGGGTATGACTTTAGAAACCGCTGAACCACGAGGTTGAGCACATGGGCCACGCATGGAACATGTGTCAGCTGGCCTCGCCTCAAAGCCGCCATCAGGTTCCGGCCATTGTCACACACGACCTTTCCTGGCTTTAGGTTCAGAGGTGTGAGCCAGTGATCTGCCTGCTGTTTCAGAGCTGTCCACACCTCTTCTGCATTGTGGGGTTTGTCACCTATGCAGATTAGCTTCAGCACAGCCTGTTGCCGCTTCGCCGAGGCAGTGCTGCAGTGCTTCTGTGTCGCCCTGGACAAGCCAGGGGCCACAGAGCACAACACTTACACACCCCACACTCCCTGCAGGCATATCATAGTCAAAACACAAAATCCTTGTTGCCTTCCCCAGGGGCTGTTGCCACACCAGGGGGTGGAGCCAGGCGGTTGGTCTCCACCCACCAAGGAGGAGGGAAAAAACAGGCAGTGAGAGTTAAGCTAAGGAAGTTGAAGGAGGAAAGTAGTAGAGAGGAGAAAAGTGACAGCAAAGAGCCTGAAGTTGGTCCGGGTGTGTGGCCCGGACAGGACAGCAAGGTTGGCAGGATGTGGTGACCGTCTGCAGTGGAGGCCGATTGGAGTCTGCCGTAAGGACCGTGGACGGGTGGTGACCCGGCCGTACCGGACCGGTATACAAAGAGAAGCCAGCACCATTGGCAGGGGTCTTTCGGATCCCGGCAAGGCTTGGTGTCGCCGTGAATTTGCCAAATCCGTTAGTGAAGGGGACCTCAGGGTTTCCAAACAGCCAAGTCCCGATAGAAGGCAACCGTCCAACCGTGAAGGGGAGACACCGCCACCGCCAAGGGCAACCGTCTCCCAGGGCCAGCGCCTGTGGGCAAAAGGGGCTCCTCCGGCCCATATCCAGGTCGGGGAGCGGGTTACCGGTGGGAAACCATCACTACCAACACTGAACTTAGGTGCAGGGAGAGACAGTCATCACTAACCTGCAGGGAGGAACAACCGCAGCCGTCCGAGGGACCCGTCCATCCAGCCACTTGTTTTACCGTGAACTGTGTCATCATCATTGGGCTGAGTGAGTACCTCCGTGCCGTGCGGCACAGCGCTGCCCCTGCGACCTTGCACCTCATCAGGCCCCGCAACCCGCCTGTCATCCATCTCTACCCCATCACCAGGCCCTGGGACAACCAACCCCCCTACCCACGGCGTGGAGAAATAACAACAAAGCTGCTCCCTGTCACAGGCTCCCGGGATCCCCGTCCAGAGCAGCGGTGGTGTCCACACAATCACCACAACCGTGGATGGCGTCACGGACAATATCCCCAAAACCCAAACGACCCCTTTTCACTCACGGGCGATGAGCGCCGCTCGAGTCCCCGGGATCCGGCCATTGCTCGAGCCACCGAGCAGCAGCAGCCGTAGTGCAGCGGCAGCCGGACCCGAGCAGTGGGAGAGCGCAGCGTCCCCTCCTCCGCCCGCAACACTTCCAGCTTGGGACTGGTGTGTAGGGTAAAGTGGATGAGGATGCGCAGGAGGAGGAGGAGGCTGAGGAGCCTGACATTCCGGAGCTGTAGAGTGTGGGTGAAACCCTGACTGAGGTAGGGCCTGCAAAACTTGGTGTGTGAAGGACGTGTTCCGTCCCTCGCTCAGACTGGGTCCCAGCTTCCACAATATTAACCCAGTGTGACGTCAACGAGATGTAGCGGCCTTGCCCACATGCACTTGTCCACGTGTCTGTGGTTAGGTGGACTTTGGCTGAAACAGCGTTGTTCAGGGCACGTGTGATGTTTTGTGACACGTGGTTAGCAATGCGGGGACGGCACACCGGGAGAAATAGTGGCGGCTGGGGACCGAGTAATGTGGGACAGCTGCCACCATCAGATCGCGGAATGCTTCTGTCTCAACCAGCCTAAAAGGCAACATTTCCAGCGCAAGCAGTCGCGAAATGTTAGCATTTAGAAGTGTGGCATGTGGGTCGTTGGCAGTGTATTTGCGCCTGCATTCAAAGGTTTGCTGAATGGATAACTGAACGCTGCGCTGGGACAAGGACGTGCTTGATGATGGTGTTATTTCTGCGTGGGCAACTGCAGGTGCAGGGCCGGAGGAGGTTTGTTCTCGGGCAGCATGGCTAGGGGATTGGCTCGCATGCACAACAAGCGAAGACGAAGCAGTGACATCAGCAAGCACTTCTCCTCGACTCTGTTGTACATCCCACAAAGTCGGGTGCTTGGCTGACATGTGCCTGATCATGCTGGTGGTGGTCAGGCTGCTAGTTTTGGTACCCCTGCTGATGCTGGCACAGCAGGTGTTGCAAATGGCCTTTTTAGAATCATCTGGAGTCAACTTAAAAAACTGCCAGACTCGGGAAGACCTAACATTTGTACAGGCACCTTGTGTCGTGTTGTTCCGGGGAACAGTTGCCTGACGTCTGCCTGGGGCCACCACCCTGCTTCTTACTGCCTGTTGGGATGCTACGCCTCCCTCCCCCTGTGCACTGCTGTCCTCGCTCTGCATATCCTCCTGCCAGGTTGGGTCAGTTACTGGATCATCCACCATGTCGTCTTCCTCTTCCGCACCCTGCTCCTCCTCCTGACTTCCTGACAATTGTGTCTCATCATCGTCCACCCCTTGTTGAGACACGTTGCCAACTTCGTGAGAACGTGGCTGCTCAAATATTTGGGCATCTGTACATACAATCTCGTCATGGCCCACTTCAACAGGAGCTGGCGAGAGGCCAGAATGTGCGAATTGAAACGTGAACAGCTCTTCCGAGTGTCCAAGTGTGGGATCAGTAATGTCCGAGGACGTGTACTCGACCTGGTGGTAGGAAGGAGGATCAGGTTCTGAAATGTGCGGTGCAGTATCACGGCTACTGACACTTGACCGTGTGGAAGACAGAGTGTTTGTGGTGGTGCCAATCTGACTGGAAGCATTATCCGCTATCCAACTAACAACCTGTTGACACTGGTCTTGGTTCAACAGCGGTGTACTGCTGCGGTCCCCAAGAATTTGGGACAGGACGTGCGAGCGAGTAGATGTGGCCCTTTGTTGTGGCGAAATTAGAGCTTGCACACGACCTCGGTCTCTGCCTGCACCACCATCACGTCCACTTCCTTGTTCGTTGACAACGCCCTTGCGCATTTTGCAATGCTGTGCTGATGTGTATTCACTAGACTTGTGCGTTATATCCAAGTTTTTGCAAAACGCACACAAGTGCAGCGGAAAGCTGCCACCAACAGGCACACACGTGCGGTTTTTAAATGCAAGCACGGAGGCACTAAGAACCTAACAGGTCTCTATCCAGGGACAACGTGGAGCCTCCCAATTTTTGGCTGCCCTGCCAAAGGGCTATACTATAATACACCCACTTCCTTACAATGGGCACTTCAAGTTTACAGGCCCTCATGCACGTCTCTATCCAGGGACAATGTGGAGCCTCTCAATTTTTGGCTGCCCTGCCAAAGGGCTATACTACAATAGACCCACTTCCTTACAATGGGCACTTCAAGTTTACAGGCCCTCATGCACGTCTCTACCCAGGGACAACGTGGAGCCTCCCAATTTTTGGCTGCCCTGCCAAAGGGCTATACTATAATACACCCACTTCCTTACAATGGGCACTTCAAGTTTACAGGCCCTCATGCACGTCTCTACCCAGGGACAACGTGGAGCCTCCCAATTTTTGGCTGCCCTGCCAAAGGGCTATACTATAATACACCCACTTCCTTACAATGGGCACTTCAAGTTTACAGGCCCTCATGCACGTCTCTATGCAGGGGCATTGGTGAACCTCACAATTTTGGACTGCCCTGGCAAAGGAAAATACTACAAAGACTCACTTCCTCAAAATGGGCACATTAGACTCAAGAGGCCTTCATGTACGTCTCTTCTCAGGGACATCGGAGTGCCACACAATGTTTTCACGTAAAATCTTTCATGTATTAATCTCAAAAAGTAACATACACCAGCTCTATCTCACTATTGGGTATGTGCCCTTAACATTTCTGCCATGAAAAATCATTTTGGGGTCATTTTGGAAGGTTTTCTGGTGAGTCCGTAAAAATGGCGTGAAACGCGGACAAAATTGTTCACAGCTGTGACTTTTGAGTGATAAATGCTTCAAGGGGTCTTCCCCATGCTGTTGCCATGTCATTTGAGCACTCTTCTGAGACTTTTGTGCCATTTTTAGGGTTTCTCCATGCTGCCGGGGGGTCATTTCACAAAAATACTCGGGTCTCCCATAGGATAACATTGGGCTCGTTGCTCGGCCCGAGTACACGAGTATCTTAGGAGGCTCGGCCCGAGCTTCGAGCACCCGAGCTTTTTAGTACTCGCTCATCACTACTCATTATGAGTAAAGCGAGTATGAATAGTTAAGTACTCGCTGAACTCTAGTCACAGGATGTAATATGATAAGTGGGAGGAGTGGTGCCTAGACTGGCCCTCAAACTAGGTGACCATAAGATGTCCTTTATTCCAGAGTTACGCCTGATGGTGGCGAGGTCTGGACTGCTAGCATAGCCCTGACTCCTGAAAAGTCTTGGTCTAACACCCCCAAACCCCCACCCAGCAGAGGGCTGGGATATGAGAAATATATCCCACAAATAGCGACAAACAGGGAAAAGCAAAGCTGACACTCACAGCATACACACATAGAGGAAAAAACAATACATGCTCAGGGAGAACTAAAGTACAGGGAGGAAATAAACAAACTACAATTGTATTTACACCAGACACCAAATAATCACTGATCCAGGGAGACCAGCCAGAGAAAGCACTTCCAGCAGCCAGCGAAGGCGATCAACACAGTGAAATCCTAGGTGCATTGCTCCCTGAGAAGTATGCAAATCAAATATGGCAGTGGAGCCTCTGTCATGAGCCTCGACACGGAAAATAGCCAGATATCCCTCCGGGAAGGACCTAGCCAAGGAGTGGCTCTTTTTAAGAGACCACATAACCACAATATTAAGTAGCCCTTTTAGTCAATATCCAATTCTTGACTAGGTTAAAAGCCATGACAAGGGAAATACCAAGGACAGGTATCCATCTACAGACAGCTGTTTCAGGGTATTGCACCTCATTATTTCCCTTGTCATATATTTAAACTCGTCAAGAGCTGGATATTGACTAAAAGGGCTACTTAATATGGTGGTCTCCTAAAAAGAGCCACTCCTTGGCTAGGTCCTTCCCAGAGGGATGTCTGGCTATTTTCCGTGTCAAGACTTCCAACGGAGGCTCCACGGTAGTGATGAGCCACCACCCTAGTGTTCAAGTTCGGTTCAGTTCGTCGAACGACGGGTGTGTTCGTTGAATGTTCGACGAACGTTCGTCGAACACTTTCGAACACCTTCGAACACCATTGAAAACAATGGCAGGCAAACACAAACACATACAAACATGTACAAACACGAACACACACACATTATGCACACCTTACCTTCCGTTCCATCGCCGGCCTCCTGGGACTTGCAGTTTGCCGGTACAAGATGTGTATCAGCTACCTATGCGACCGATGCCCCGAAGCTTCCGCTGCCTTTCAGTACCATCTGACAGAGGAAGTTCCTCTCTCGTTGCGATGGTTACCCGATACACGTAGTTCGCCGCTACAGGATGTATATCGGGTAACCATCGCGACCAATGCTGGAACTTCCGCTGCCAGAGCGCTGACATCAAAGGTAGGAGCCATTTGCCTTTGATTGGCCAGCGCGCTGCCTTTGAGTAGCGTTTGAAAGAGGAAGCTCCTCCCTTGTCGCAATGGTTAGGCCGGCTACACATATCCGGCTTTTCACCGGTTTGACGGATGCAGCGCATGCCAGTACAGTGTATACAGTACACTGGCAGCGCAACAAGCGCCGGTCACATGCTGTCATGTGACCGCAGCATGTGACCCGGAAATTGCAGCGCTGCCACTGTACTGTATCATACTGTACTGGTGTGCACTGCATCCGTCAAACCGGCGAAAAGCCGGATATGTGTACTCGGCCTTAACCAATACACAGCCTGTAGCGGCGAACTACGTGTATCGGGTAACCATCACGACGAGGGAGGAACTTCCTCTGTTAGATGCTACTCAAAGGCAGCGCACTGGCCAATCAGAGGCAAGTGGCTCCTGCCTTTGATCTCAGCGCGCTGGCAGCGGAAGCCCCGGGGCATCGGTCGCATGGGTACCCGATACACATCCTGTACCGGTGAACTGCAGAATCCTACTCCACACTGATGAGGGGCAATACCCTGAAACAGCTGTCTGTGGATGGATACCTGGTCTTGGTATTTCCTCTGTCATATATTTAAACTCGTCAAGAGCTGGATATTGACTTAAAGGGCCACTTAATATTGTGGTTATGGTGATCTCCTAAAAAGAGCCTCTTCTTGGATAGGTCCTTCCCGGAGGGATATGTTGCTATTTTCCGTGTCGAGACTCCTAAAAGGCTCCACGGACCTTTTTGATTTGCATACTTCCCAGGGAGCAATGCACGTAGGATTTTACTGTGTTGAGCGCCTTCGCTCAAAAATAATTGTGATGAAAGCAATACTTTTATAACATGTATGTCTGGTGCTCAAGTAATTTAAAAACCTGTATTTTGTCAATCAGTAATTGTATATAAATCTTGTAGTGCCGCCTTCCCAGCAACATGATTAAGGGTGATTATTTCACCTGAAACGCGTAGTGATGGTCATGCTATCCATTGTTTCTGCATGCTAAAATAAAGACTTTGGCTTTCCTTGCCTGAAGAGCTGGATTTTTCTTCTTTCTTCTCCTAAAAAGAGCCACTCCTGGGCTAGGTCCTTCCCGGAGGGATATCTGGCTATTCTCCGTGTCGAGACTCCTAACAGAGGCTCCATGGACCTTTTTGATTCACCAGACACCAAATAGCATACAACAAATCACCAAAGCTGGATCAAATGCACAGGAACAGTGTTGCTGGAGCTAAGCTTGAGCTATCATTGGCATTGGACCCCAGGTTCTACCATCTTTTAAAGGGCGGAGGCAGCCCTTTGCTCAAAACTATCCTATCCCCTTCTGTATCCTTCTCAGTCTGCACTGACACCAGATCCCACCACCAAGAATAGTCTCGCTCGCTGACCAATTGATAACCTGACACCCGATACCCAAACGAGAAAGGTGGAGCCTCCCAACCTGGTATTCAACCGATCCAATAGTTTTAACAACTCCTGAATGCCCCTCAATACATTGCCAATCCTACATTCAGACCCCATTGTCGCCATACTCGCCACATTAAATCTTAGACCCCCACCAATACCTTGAGCCTGGCCACCGCTTGCCCAGGAAAACAATTAACTAGTTGAAGATGCACATAACATGGAATTATACTCAGTATGCTGTGTTGGTGCACAAAACCCACCTGCGATCTCCCCCAGGATGTTCAAGCACTAAAGCCGCTTCAGCAGCTTGTGCAGGAGGACCCTGGCAAGCTGCCGTGTTCGGACCTGGCCAGACAACCAGGGAGTGGACTACATGCTGGATGATCTCAAGGGATAAGGATGATCCCCTCCTTCATAACAACCTTCACCTCAACGATGACATCCTCCCTGAAGACGACCTCCGCCCCGAAAACGACTTCCACACTGACGCTGACCTCCTTCCTGAAAATGACCACTGCCTTGACGCTGACCTTTTACCTGGTAACGATCGTCTCATGTCACTCCCAAAGCCCCAGGACCAGGGAATACTCCAGACATCCCGTCGCTGTTCACACAGGTGATCTCCCGATATGAGCATTTACGGGCAAGGCTGCCTCTATCTTGTTATAGACTGGAACACTAGAGGTTGCAGGCCTGGTCACATGACCCGCTAAAGGTCCGCTCCCTACCACAGGCCCCGGCTGCCTGGTAGCATTCCTCCCCATCGCATCCTGTGGCTTGCAGAAGCAGGAGAAAGCGCTGGACAGGGAGAGTCCACGGAAGGGCTCCTGGGGAGGCACCAAGGCTTAGGAGCTGCATTGGGTGAGAGTCTCTTCTATGCCCTCACCCGGCATGTACACTGGGCAGGTGGATTTTCAGCAGCGACTCCCATATGAAGGAGTCTGAGGATCTCCTGGACCAGCGCCCTGACTTCGGCTTCATACACGCCACCAACAGCAACCATCATCTGAGTCAGAGCAAAAGTGACCTGCTGTGGACGGCATGGGACCTTTCTTGGTGGCCTTCCGTGCCATTTTGGTAGCCCACAAACCTTTTCTGATTCTGACCCTGCATACCACGTTCAAAGTTGACCACCTCCCATTACCCTTGTTCCAGCCCCCTTAAACTTTTGACTTCCCCAAAAGCCTGCTCTTTTCCTCATACTTCTATTAACCCTTCATTGACCTACAAAGGCGAGTCATTGGTCACTACGCACATGGCTCTGCTGTGGGCTCCGTTTAGCCTTTAATTTTACACTGTAAGACATGGAGTTCTATCCATAGCCTCAAGGTAGTAGCAGTAAAATGCATTTTACGTTGTTTGGAATAACAGTTTGCTCTGTACATTTGGGTTTCGTACACTTGTGTTATAACTTGAGGCCAGAAATGTGAGCAACAGAACAATACAGTTATTTATTGGATAAGAACAATCCACAATTAAATTTATTTCCTTGATTCTTACAAGTAACACAAGTTTACATGTCCTAGTTCAGGCTGGTTTACATTAGGAAAATATTCAGCACTAAGCATTCCACCCATGGGAACAAAATAATGCAATAGACCAGGGGTCCCTACCCTAAACTTTTTACACAGGGGGCCAGTTCACTGTCCCTCAGACCATTGGAGGGCTGGACTATAAGAAAAACTATGAAAATCCCTATGCACACTACACGTATCTCATTTTAAAGTAAAACAAAAAGGGAACAAATACAACATTCAAAATAAAGAAATAGTAAATTTAAGTCAACACACTCACCATTATTTCAATGTGAAGTATGGGTCTGCTTTTGGCTAATGAGATGGTCAATGTCCGGTTCCATATTTGTCACTGCTAGCCGTAACAAGTGATGCAAGTGCGCATCGGTTAGTCTAGATCTGGTTGGAGATTTCAGATGTTTCACTCTGGAAGAAGTCTGTTTACAAACATAAGTGCTGCCAAACATTGCTGCCATTTTGAGTGCATGATTCCTGAGATTAGGATAGGTCTCAGAGGAGAGAGATGCATAGAAGTGAAGCAAGCTGCTTGCCTTGAATGCATCTTTCAGAGAGTCACAATTCTGCAATTCAGCCAGTTCCATTTGGTAAATTGCATCCACATTTTCAATGTCAATAGAAAATGGGTTACGGAAAAGCTGTATGTCCTGTTCATGGAGATGAAGCTCTTTAAATCTGAATTGAAACTCTTTTTGCAACTTTTCCAATGAATTCACACATGTTTCTTTTGGGAAAGCAATCAAGGGGTTTTCCGCTAACAGATTAAAGGCCCAGTCACACTAAACAACTTACCAGTGATCCCAACAACGATCCAACCTGATAGGGATCGCTGGTAAGTTGCTAGGAGGTTGCTGGTGAGATGTCACACTGCGACGCTCCAGCGATCCCACCAGCAACCTGACCTGGCAGGGATCGCTGGCGCGTGGCTACACGAGTTGCTGGTGAGCTGTCACACAGGCAGATCTCACCAGCAACCAGTGACCAGCCCCCAGCCAGCAGCGCCGCGTGGAAGCGATGCTGCGCTTGGTAACTAAGGTAAATATCGGGTAACCAACCCGATATTTACCTTGGTTACCAGCGCATACTGCTTAGCGCTGGCTCCCTGCTCTCCTAGCTACAGTACACATGGGGTTAATTACCCAATGTGTACTGCAGCTACATGTGCATAGAGCAGGGAGCTGCGCACACTGCTTAGCGCTGACTCCCTGCTCTCCTAGCTACAGTACACATGCGGTTAATTACCCAATGTGTACTGGAGCTACATGTGCAGAGAGCAGGGAGCTGCGCACACTGCTTAGCGCTGGCTCCCTGCTCTCCTAGCTACAGTACACATGGGGTTAATTACCCGATGTGTACTGCAGCTACATGTGCAGAGAGCAGGAGCCGGCACTGACAGCTGAGAGCGGCGGACGCTGGTAACAAAGGTAAATATCGGGTAACCAAGGTAAGGGCTTCTTGGTTACCCAATGTTTACTGTGGTTACCAGAGTCCGCAGAAGCCGGCTCCTGCTGCCTGCACATTTAGTTGTTGCTGTCTCGCTGTCACACACAGCGATCTGTGCTTCAAAGCGGGAGAGCAACAACTAAAAAATGGCCCAGGACATTCAGCAACAACCAACAACCTCACAGCAGGGGCCGGGTTGTTGCTGGATGTCACACACAGCAACATCACTAGCAACATCGCTGTTACGTCACAAAAGTTGTTCGTTAGCAGCGATGTTGCTAGCGATGTTGCAATTTTCCTCCTTCACTTGTTTGATAAGGAGGCCTAATTTTACTTCAAATGTTTTCACATGTGATTGCATATCACAGATGAGCTTCCCTTTTCCTTGAAGTTTCACATTGAAACTGTTGAGTAGCTCTGATAATATCAAAAAATAAGAATAGTACAGCTCACCAACTGCTTTGCTGATAGAAGCCAATTCCTGCGCACAGAGTGTGGCTAGGCAGCCATACAATTATAGAAAATAGCAGATTTCCAGTGCCAGGAGTAGCTTTATTAAAAGTCCATTTTATTAGGTATAAAATAAAAATCCAGCAGGTACAGCATATATGTCGGAAAGAACAACGCGTTTCGACGCACAGGTCTTAATCATATTCTGACATTGAATGCGACCAGCTTCCTTTTGTCGGATCTCTCCACCATTAGTAATCTTAAACACATGTGTGGGTTGCAATGGGCAACTCCCAATATGGTGGTTATAAGAAATCCCACAGAATGTAAGTAACAATAATGGATATATATAAGATTATTGTAAGAAAAACAGCATTCTCATATATACTTTTAAAATATGAATGTTCCCTATGATTTTGATATATACAACCCTGTATATATAGTTTGTACATATAATTTTTTGATTTTAAATAAATTACCCAAAAAGTTTTTTTTATCAAAACAAACCATATATTGACTGTATATATTAAACAAAGTGGCAAAGAACAAGATATATGTATATTATTGCAATGATCGATCTGTGTCAAAGACAGGTAATAGAAATTAATCTCTGGAACAAATTGAACATTAAATCGATCGATCCGCCAATACACATAAGGGCTCCAACACACATCCGTTAAAACCACGCACGTGTGATACGGGCCGTTTTTCGGGTCAGTTTTCCGTTTTTTAGGTCCGTTTTTATGGTATGTGTGGCCAGCGTGTGTATCCCGTATGCTAGCCGTATGTGCGTGTGGAATGTCCGTGTGTGCGTGAGTGAAATAACTGACGTGTGTGTGTTGTCCGTGTGAAATGTTCATGTGTGATGCAAAATGTCGTTACTACATGTCGGAAGACAGAGTAGCGGGATGAGAAGGGACTCGGGTGAACTTCACCCGACTTCATTGTCATGCTGCGGCTCTGTCTGTGCCGCGTACTGATTAGCGGTCACCTGTGAAAGATTCACCGGTGACCGCTAATCCCCCGAGTGACTGAAGTGTCCCCCCCTCTCTCATACTCACCGATCCCCGATCACCGGCGCTGCATGGCGTTCACACTGCTCCGGCGGCTTTTTCTAATTTGAAAAAGCCGGCCGCTCATTAAACAATCTCGTATTCCCTGCTTTCCCCGCCCACTGGCGCCTATGATTGGTTGCAGTGAGACACGCCCCCACGCTGAGTGACAGGTGTCTCACTGCACCCAATCACAGCAGCCGGTGGGCGTGTCACTATGGAGTATAGAAATAAATAAATAAATAAATAATTAAAAAAAAGGGCGTGCGGTCCCCCCCATTTTAATACCAGCCAGATAAAGCCATACGGCGGAAGGCTGGTATTCTCAGGATGGGGAGCCCCACGTTATGGGGAGCCCCCCAGCCTAACAATATCAGTCAGCAGCCGCCCAGAATTGCTGCATACATTATATGCGACAGTTCTGGGGCTGTACCCGGCTCTTCCCGATTTGCCCTGGTGCGTTGGCAAATCGGGGTAATAAGGAGTTATTGGCAGCCCATAGATGCCAATAAGTCCTAGATTAATCAGGTCAGGCGTCTATGAGATACCTTCCATGATTAATCTGTAAGTGACAGTTAAAAAACACACACACACACCCGAAAAAATAATTTATTAGAAATAAAAAACACTAACAAAGTCCCTCATCACCAATTTATTAACTCCGACAAAGCCCTCCATGTCCGGCGTAATCCACGGACCTCCAGCGTCGCATCCAGCTCTGCTACATGCAGGTGACAGGAGCTGCAGAATACACCGCCGCTCCTGTCAGCTCCACGCAGCTAATGAAGGCAATAGCGCGATCAGCTGAGCTGTCACTGAGGTTACCTGGATCCAGCGGTGGATGCAGCGGTGGCCGCGGGTAACCTCAGTGACAGCTCAGCTAATCGCGCTACTCACCGCCGCTCCGGTCAGCTCCACGCAGCAACTGAGGTGAGTACCGCGATCAGCTGAGCTGTCACTGAGGTTACCCGCAGCCACCGCTGCAGCCAGGTTCTCAGTGACACCTCAGCAGATCGCGCTATTGCCTTCATTAGCTGCGTGGAGGTGACAGGAGCGGCGGTGTATTCTGCAGCTCCTGTCACCTGCATGTAGCAGAGCTGGAAGAGACGCTGGAGGTCCGTGGACTACGCCGGACATGGAGGGCTTTGTCGGGGTTAATAAATTTGTGATGAGGGACTTTGTTAGTGTTTTTTATTTCTAATAAATTATTTTTTCGGGTGTGTGTGTGTTTTTTAAATGTCACTTACAGACTAATCATGGAGGGTGTCTCATAGACGCCTGACATGATTAATCTAGGACTTATTGGAAGCTATGGGCTGCCATTAACTCCTTATTACCCCGATTTGCCAAAGCACCAGGGCAAATCGGGAAGAGCCGGGTACAGTCCCAGAACTGTCACATATAATGTATGCGGCAATTCTGGGCGGCTGCTGACTGATATTGTTAGGCTGGGGGGCTCCCCATAACGTGGGGCTCCCCATCCTGAGAACACCAGCCTTCAGCCATATGACTTTATCTGGCTGGTATTAAAATGGGGGGGACCGCACGCCATTTTTTTTAATTATTTATTTATTTATTTCACTGCACAGTATAGACACGCCCACCGGCTGCTGTGATTGGGTGCAGTGAGACAGCTGTCACCCAGCGTGGTGGGCGTGTCTCACTGCAACCAATCACAGGCGCCGGTGGGCGGGTAAAGCAGGGAATACGAGATTGATTAATGGGCGGCCGGCTTTTTCAAAATAGTAAAAGCCGCCGGAGCTTTTATAACAGCAGTGCAGCGCCGCACCGGAGATCGGGGAACGGTAAGTATGAGAGAGGGGGGGGGGAACTGACCGACAGACAGCGAGAGGGACAGATAAGACAGAGAGACCGACCAACAGACATAGAGACCGACCGACGGACTGAGGGAGAGAACGAAATAGAAAAAGAAAAAAGACCGACATCACATGAAAAAAAGCACAAAACGTACAGGGAGCAAACAGAGATGCGTCCGTGTCACTCGGACGTGCGCACAGACCCATTGACTTTCATTGGGTCCGTGCTGCGTGTTGCGTGCAGAAAACGGACATGCTGCCATGCAAAACGCACACAGGTACGGATCACGGACACGGACAAACGGACATGCATCAAAAACGCACGTGGAGCTTTTATCATACAATAACATTGGTGCACGTTTGGCCGTGTCTCCAGTATACACGGAAACGGACCAAACACGCACGTGTTTCACGGTGTATTTCAGGCCTAAGAGATATATAAAACGCATAACGTGAACTAGGTTATGAGGAGTATTTGCTTGCTTGTTTAGGGATCTTTGAAAATTACTTCCACCATTATTTTTTCAAAATATATATATTCACAATCCATCAAAAACTTGCGTTCATAAAATTATAAGTAGATATGCCCCTTACATAATAATTAATATAGATTTCAAAGGGATATGAGGAAAAAGGGCGGAAAAAAGGAAAGGGATAAAAAACACTGGATTGATATGTTTTAGTACAATTTGATTTAATAGTGTAGTATTAGATCCTGGCGGCTGTTCAGACCGCTCGGGTTTCTTGTATTAAGGGTGAAGATCCAGAAGGACTCTCTGTTGAGGAGTTTCCTTCTGTGATCTCCACCCCTGATCGGTCTGTATACCTGTTCAATACCCATAAACTGAAAGCCGCTGACATCTCCTTTGTGAACAGAGGCCAAATGTTTAGATACTGCGTAGGATGCAATTGCGTTCTGTTTAAAGACATCTGAAAGGTGTCTTCTGATCCTAACCTTTAATGGACCCATTGTGCAACCTGTATATTGGATGTTACATATTTTGCAGGTTATTAAATATACCACATGAGTCGTATTGCAATTAATCAGGGAATTAATTTGAAATATTTTTTGGTTAGAGATGGAATGGAAAGTTTTTCCCTTTTGAACATAATTGCATGCTTTGCATCTAGTTGCACCACATTTGTGGAAGCCTTTTAAGGCAATCCAGGAGGATCCTTTGTTATATCCGCTATCGCTCAGAAAAAGACTTGGAGAGAGAATAGTACCTAAAGTCGGGGCTCGTTTAGCAACACATTTTACGTTGTTTTTTACCACTTGTTTCAAGACTGGGTCCTCATTTAAGATTGGTAAATATTTTTTCACTATATTGGTGACAAAATTATATTGATTGCTAAAGCTAGTAGAAAAGACAATATTGTTGTTAATTGTATTCTTCTTTTTATGTTGTGATTTATTTTTGTGAAGTAAATCTGCTCTGTCTATTCTACTGACTATTGTTTTAGCTCGATTGAGAACCCAGGTGGAATACCCTCTATCAGAAAGTCTATTACAAATTTGAGCCTCTTCCCTGGAATAGTCACTGGTTTGGGAACAGTTACGTTTTGTTCTAATAAGTTCTCCTACAGGAATATTATTCTTGGTCTGCATGCTATGACATGAATCTGCTGTTAATATGGAATTGGTGGCAGTAGGTTTTCGATAAGGTGTGACTATGACCCTGTCTGAATCATTAACAAATAAAGTAATATCTAAAAAATTCATAATTGTTGGATGGGAATAAGATGTGAATTTTAAATTAAATTCATTACTGTTCATATAAACAAGAAATTCTTGTATAAGATCCGCTGGTCCAGACCAAATAATAAGCAAATCATCCAAATATCTGCCGTACCACCGCAGATATTTGGAAAATATATTTTGGTCAGCATACAGGAAATCCTCCTCCCACCTCGCCATTACAATATTTGCTAGCGAGGGGGAGAAGCGAGCCCCCATGCTGACTCCTCTGCACTGTAAGGAGAATTTTTTATCAAAAGAAAAATAATTATGTTTCAAGAGGAAATCAACTGAAGAAATTAAAAAATCTTTCAGACAGGTGTCATAGTCACTAAATTTGTCTAGATGTTGTGATAGACAACATAATGCCACGTTATGGGGGATGGATGGATATAATGATATCACGTCGCATGAGAGCCAATAATAATAGGATTTCCAACTGTAACCATCCAAAGCTCTTACCACTTCCTTAGTATCCCTGATATAACCTGGTATATCAAGAATGAAGAGTTGGAAAAAATAATCTATCCACCCTCCCAAATTTTCCCCCAATGACCCAATACCCGAAACTATATGTCGCATTGGGGGAGGAAACACATTTTTATGAACTTTTGGGAGACAGTGGTAAATCGGGACCACAGGATTTTTATTGAATAATAGATCTTTTGTTTTGTCATTGATGGCACCAATACAAACTCCCTCTTCCAGGTTTTTTAACAACAAGTTATAATAATGTTTAGTTGGATCCCCATCTAAGGTAATATATGTCTCCACATCATACAAATCCTGTAGTACCAATTTTTTATATAAGCCTGAGTTCATTAAAACAATGGTACCCCCTTTATCGGCCTCTCTGATAGTTATATCAGAGTTATTTTTTAACTCCTTAAGTGCCAATCTTTCTTGATAGGTCAAATTATCTTTAGGGGCAATCATTGTTTCACTCAACTCAATAAACTCAGTAACTATAAGTTCTTGAAATAAATCCAAGATTTGGGGTCGAGATTGTACAGGGTAGTATTCTCGGTTTGTCAGTGGAGGTTGTATATTTCTTGCAGGTTTATCTAATGAAACCTCCGTTTCAGCTGAAAGGAGTCTCAGATTCATAAGAGCTTTTTGTTCACAAAAGGAAAAAGGAAGCATGTCATTATTAGTATCATCAAACTCATCATTAGAATCCTGTGGAGAAATCTGTTTGTTATTGTCAAAGAAATGGCATTTTTAACGTAATGCTCCGTGCAAATTTATTCAAGTCCAGTATTGTCTGAAAGATGTCAAAATTTGTATTGGGAGCAAATCCAAGTCCCCTGCTGAGCAGAGATATCTGTCCCTCAGACAGCACACAACTAGATATGTTCCAAACAGGGATAGTTAATGTCTCTGATGTTGGAGATGGGCAGGAAATGTGTTGTTTTAAGGCCCCGTCACACTAAGCAACATCGCTAGCAACATCGCTGGTAACGAACAACTTTTGTGACGTTGCTAGCGATGTTGCTGTGTGTGACATCCAGCAACAACCTGGCCCCTGCTGTGAGGTCGTTGGTTGTTGCTGAATGTCCTGGGCCATTTTTTAGTTGTTGCTGTCCTGCTGTGAAGCACAGATCGCTGTGTGTGACAGCGAGACAGCAACAACTAATGTGCAGTGAGCAGGGAGCCGGCTTCTGCTGAGGCTGGTAACTAATGTAAACATCGGGTAACCAAGAAGCCCTGTCCTTGGTTACCCGATATTTACCTTTGATACCAGCCTCCTCCGCTCTCACTGCCTGTGCTGCCGGCTCCTGCTCTGTGCACATGTAGCTGCAGCACACATCAGGTAATTAACCCGATGTGTGCTGTAACTAGGAGAGCAAGGAGCCAGCGCTCAGTGTGCGCTGCTCCCTGCTCTGTGCACATTTAGCTGCAGCACACATCAGGCAATTAACCCGATGTGTGCTGTAACTAGGAGAGCAAGGAGCCAGCGCTCAGTGTGCGCTGCTCCCTGCTCTGTGCACATTTAGCTGCAGCACACATCGGGTTAATTAACCTGATGTGTGCTGTAACTAGGAGACTGGGGGCTTGTCACTGGTTGCTGGTGAGCTCACCAGCAACTCGTGTAGCCACGCTCCAGCGATCCCTGCCAGGTCAGGTTGCTGGTGGGATCGCTGGAGCGTCGCAGTGTGACAGCTCACCAGCAACCTCCTAGCAACTTACCAGCGATCCCTATCGTTGTTGGGATCGCTGGTAAGTTGCTTAGTGTGACTGGACCTTTACTCACAAGGAGATAATCCTTATCAAAAACAATCACGTGGTCCCTGAGTGCATCTCAATCAGTAACCCAATAAATCACTACAGTGACCATTTCAAAATATACAAATAATCTTTATTATCATGATTAAAAAAACATATACACAAAAGACATAATAAAAACAGATGAGGTGTAAAACGGAGGGTCTGTCCAAATAACCACTAGTCAATTTTACAATGTGAAACCATATAGCTCCATGAGACATGCCATAAATCCTCAAATATATTGCACATAGGGTGATTTTAATCAGCTGAGCCCTTTAAAGATTAGTCTCTATTTGTTCTCATAGATTCTCTAAAGAAAGAAGAGCTTCAATCAAATATAACACGCATATTAATACGCATAGTATTACACATAAGGTGATACTAATCAGGCTGAACCCATCAGGGGTTAATCTATGGTAATTCTCATGGAGTTTTGAAAAAGAGACATCAGACTAGTGTAGCATATACAAGAATCACATGAAAAGATGCGCTTGATTTAAACACTGTTAGATGCAATGCAAATGTCTTCAGTGCATCAATCCATATAAGGTTAAATACCAACAGATTGTTCTGGCATAATACCTGATAACTGAGTGACTCCCTGACGAAGCTGCGTGAAACGATCGTTGGAGTGGTGTGGGGGGTCTTGTCTTGTGCGTTTTTTGACTTGTTTTTTGGGAACAATGGTGTAGGATTCTTTTATGTCGGAATCAGGTATGGAATTCCCTAGGAACAAAGATGAATATTCTAATAGACTTACCAAAGTGGCATCTATATTTAATGCAATGGAGAATATCCCTACATCTGAACAGGATTTGTTTCAAGAATTTATATTGGATCTTGAACGGAACATGGTTAAAGAACTCAAGATCTGGTGGGATTCTACCTCCCTAAAGAATTACATCGATAAAGGTATGATACCTAGAGGTTTACGTATAAAGAAATTTCCCACCAGTAAATATAATACAGAGTTCATTAATAATTGGAACACTATACTAAGTGACTGTTCTATCAAACTAATGCAACTTATAGTGACACAGGAGGAATTGGAACTTGTACAGATTAAATCAAACATCAGCAACATTAAGGATTCTCTCAAAAAATGTAATGCCATGGAAAATTATAAAATCTCTTATGACAAAATACAATCAAAATTGTCAAAACTGGAGCATAATATTATGGAGATAAAAAAAAAAAAATTATGAGAGACTCCAATGATTATGCTAAAAATGAAATCTATACTTGGAATTACAAGCCAAGATCCATTATTAGAAGGAGTCGACATTCTACTTTTAAAAGAGTGAACTTTGATTATTCAGACCCTGCTGGTGATACGTCCCTTCCCTCCACCTCAGATGGAGTAACTGATCTATCCAATTTCTCGCTGGATTCTACAGGCATTATCACTCATTCCAAACAATATAAAACAAAGAATCCTACACCATTGTTCCCAAAAAACAAGTCAAAAAACGCACAAGACAAGCGGGCAGGAAACATCAGACACAACACATTTCCTGCCCATCTCCAACATCAGAGACATTAACTATCCCTGTTTGGAACATATCTAGTTGTGTACTGTCTGAGGAACAGATATCTCTGCTCAGCAGGGGACTTGGATTTGCTCCCAATACAAATTTTGACATCTTTCAGACAATACTGGACTTGAATAAATTTGCACGGAGCATTACGTTAAAATGCCATTTCTTTGACAATAACAAACAGATTTCTCCACAGGATTCTAATGATGAGTTTGATGATACTAATAATGACATCCTTCCTTTTTCCTTTTGTGAACAAAAAGCTCTTATGAATCTGAGACTCCTTTCAGCTGAAACGGAGGTTTCATTAGATAAACCTGCAAGACATACACAACCTCCACTGACAAACCGAGAATACTACCCTGTACAATCTCGACCCCAAATCTTGGATTTATTTCAAGAACTTATAGTTACTGAGTTTATTGAGTTGAGTGAAACAATGATTCCCCCTAAAGATAATTTGACCTATCAAGAAAGATTGGCACTTAAGGAGTTACAAAATAACTCTGGTATAACTATCAGAGAAGGTAGAGAAAAAAAAGGTATTCAGCTCACCCATATAAGGTCCTCCAGTCTGCAGTTGATGCACGTAGTCCTGCGGACAGGCAGGTCCGGCTTCAGAGTAAACGGTAATAGAAAATGAGTGGGACTCAGCACCAATATAGATGAATAAAAATCTTCAAGCTTTATTTGAGAAGTTTAAAAATAAAGGAAGGGTCACAAATCATCCAAAAATCGCCATGCGACTTGCGAATTTTATGGCAAATATTTTGAATATTTATATCTTCTAATTGTTTCCTCAATATATACCTGTCACACAGAGTGTTCATATGGCCATTAATATTGGAAGTGAGGTGGAGTAGAGAAAAGGAAAAAAAAAAACAAACAAAAAAAAAATTATTTGAAAAAAGAAAAAAAAAACCCAAAAATGTTTATATATATATATATATATATATAATAATCATATAACATAGCGTAGATCGGAACGATAATTGAGTCCCTTTGGATGCCGGGTATCGAGCCGTAATATCCATTTGGCCTCGGTGTAAAGAAGTTCACGAAACCAATCGCCTCCTCTTAGAGGTTTTTTGACTTGCTCGATGCCTACAATGTTCATAGTGGAAAAATCACCGTTATGAAGGTCAAGAAAATGTCTGGTGAGACCTGAAATAGATCTTTTATATTTCGGCGGATTCGAAGAAAGAGTTAGAAGTGGGATATGGGTATGCTCGGATATCCTTTTTATGAGAGGCCTGGAAGTGCAGCCTATGTAATCCTTCGAGCATATGGTACAGGAGGCCTTATATATAACATATGTAGTAGAGCAATTTATGAAAGCGGAAATGTTATAGGAAATGTCACCCACTGGAAAAGACAGCGTTTTTCTCATAAATTTACAAAGTCCGCATCGTGGCAAAGCGCACTTGTGGGAGCCTTTTGTACTAAGCCAGGTCTCCGTTTTATTTTGAGAAATGAAAAGACTAGGAGATATCATATTGCCTATGGTTTTGGCCTTCCTGGCCACGACATTGGCTAACTCCGGATCCTGTTGGAGAAGGGGAATATAGCGTAAAAAAACTTTTTTTATTTCAGAAAAATCTACTACATATGTTATATATAAGGCCTCCTGTACCATATGCTCGAAGGATTACATAGGCTAGCAAGTCAAAAAACCTCTAAGAGGAGGCGATTGGTTTCGTGAACTTCTTTACACCGAGGCCAAATGGATATTACGGCTCGATACCCGGCATCCAAAGGGACTCAATTATCGTTCCGATCTACGCTATGTTATATGATTATTATATATACATAAAACATTTTTGGTTTTTTTTGGGTTTTTTTTGTTTTTTTTTTTTGTTTTTTTTTCTTTTTTCAAATAATTTTTTTTTTTGTGTTTTTTTTTTCTTTCTTTTTCTCTATTCCACCTCACTTCCAATATTAATGGCCATATGAACACTCTGTGTGACAGGTATATATTGAGGAAACAATTAGAAGATATAAATATTTAAAATATTTGCCATAAAATTTAATATGAATAAACGTATATATAGAAAAGCATAAAAATAAAAATATATATGTAAATAAATATAAAAAATAAAATAAGATTAACATATACACAAACCAATGGTCATACATATAACAACACAAAAAGATAATATGAATTTATTGGAGAATTACTTATATCTCAGAGTAGGATATAAATCTCATTAATAATTCTCATAACTGAATTCCTGGATATTTTATGTTTTATATGTTTCTTCCATCGTACACATGTGTACACATTGCACACATGTGTACATAGAGCTCATATGGCTACACATACAAAATATAAAAATAATAAAAGTAAAAATAAGGTAAAGAAGGGGAGAAAGGAAGAAGAAGGAAGGGAAAGAGAGAAAGAGAAGGAAAAAAAAAAAAAAAAGATGAAAATTTTCTTTTTTTTCTTTCCATATGTCCATAATATATAAAATCCTATACTGGAAACGATAGAATATCTAGTCCACATACATGTATTTCTTTTTTTTTCTTTGCCCTGCACCCACAGAGCACATGCATTTACATGCAAGTGTATGTGTGCACATACCACCTATATAAGACATATCCACTTATTATAATATCTGTATGAACATCTTTTCACAGACCAATGAAATAATCTTGTTTCCTTGGTAGAATAATTGCTATACGAAACATATGGGTGGGTGGAATGGCGCACACATACACATGTATGTTTGCATTGACCTTATTTTGAGGTCTTTTTGTAACCTATGAATTGTTTTTCATTGAATTTCCCAATAGATATACATACGCATATGGGGTTAAAAGAATCCAATGATATACCAACCCTCTTACTAATTTGCATGTTTTCGGGTGGACTCCCTTCCTGTTTTCCATCTTGCTCTTGTATTTCATTGCTTCTTAAGGTGCTATATATATATATTTCTTGCCTCCCATTCTACATGGCTTATGATTAAGGACTGTTTTTAAATTCCCCCTTTTGTGTCCGAAACGCGTCACGCCGCACGGCAAGTCGCATGGCGATTTTGGATGATTTGTGACCCTTCCTTTATTTTTAAACTTCTCAAATAAAGCTTGAAGATTTGTATTCATCTATATTGGTCCCACTCATTTTCTATTACCATAACTATCAGAGAGGCCGATAAAGGGGGTACCATTGTTTTAATGAACTCAGGCTTATATAAAAAAAATTGGTACTACAGGATTTGTATGATGTGGAGACATATATTGCCTTAGATGGGGATCCAACTAAACATTATAATAACTTGTTGTTAAAAAACCTGGAAGAGGGAGTTTGTATTGGTGCCATCAATGACAAAACAAAAGATCTATTATTCAATAAAAATCCTGTGGTCCCGATTTACCACTGTCTCCCAAAAGTTCATAAAAATGTGTTTCCTCCACCAATGCGACATATAGTTTCGGGTATTGGGTCATTGGGGGAAAATTTGGGAGGGTGGATAGATTATTTTTTCCAACTCTTCATTCTTGATATACCAGGTTATATCAGGGATACTAAGGAAGTGGTAAGAGCTTTGGATGGTTACAGTTGGAAATCCTATTATTATTGGCTCTCATGCGACGTGATATCATTATATCCATCCATCCCCCATAACGTGGCATTATGTTGTCTATCACAACATCTAGACAAATTTAGTGACTATGACACCTGTCTGAAAGATTTTTTAATTTCTTCAGTTGATTTCCTCTTGAAACATAATTATTTTTCTTTTGATAAAAAATTCTACTTACAGTGCAGAGGAGTCAGCATGGGGGCTCGCTTCTCCCCCTCGCTAGCAAATATTGTAATGGCGAGGTGGGAGGAGGATTTCCTGTATGCTGACCAAAATATATTTTCCAAATATCTGCGGTGGTACGGCAGATATTTGGATGATTTGCTTATTATTTGGTCTGGACCAGCGGATCTTATACAAGAATTTCTTGTTTATATGAACAGTAATGAATTTAATTTAAAATTCACATCTTATTCCCATCCAACAATTATGAATTTTTTAGATATTACTTTATTTGTTAATGATTCAGACAGGGTCATAGTCACACCTTATCGAAAACCTACTGCCACCAATTCCATATTAACAGCAGATTCATGTCATAGCATGCAGACCAAGAATAATATTCCTGTAGGAGAACTTATTAGAACAAAACGTAACTGTTCCCAAACCAGTGACTATTCCAGGGAAGAGGCTCAAATTTGTAATAGACTTTCTGATAGAGGGTATTCCACCTGGGTTCTCAATCGAGCTAAAACAATAGTCAGTAGAATAGACAGAGCAGATTTACTTCACAAAAATAAATCACAACATAAAAAGAATACAATTAACAACAATATTGTCTTTTCTACTAGCTTTAGCAATCAATATTATTTGGTCACCAATATAGTGAAAAAATATTTACCAATCTTAAATGAGGACCCAGTCTTGAAACAAGTGATAAAAAACAACGTAAAATGTGTTGCTAAACGAGCCCCGACTTTAGGTACTATTCTCTCTCCAAGTCTTTTTCTGAGCGATAGCGGATATAACAAAGGATCCTCCTGGATTGCCTTAAAAGGCTTCCACAAATGTGGTGCAACTAGATGCAAAGCATGCAATTATGTTCAAAAGGGAAAAACTTTCCATTCCATCTCTAACCAAAAAATATTTCAAATTAATTCCCTGATTAACCCCTTAACAACCGCGGGCCGTAAAATTACGTCCTAAATGACATAATCTTACTGCCCGCGGTCCTCCGGCGGCAGCATGCCGCGATCGGCACACATCTCAGCTGATTTTCACAGCTGAGATGTGTGCCTGCTAGGCACGAGCAGAATCGTTATCTGCTCGTGCCGATTAACCCCTTATATGGCGCTGTCAATACATGACAGCGCCATTATAAGCGCGATTGCGGTAAGCATTTACTTACCGCCCGAAACCGGAAGTCACGTGACGCGATCACGTGACTCCCGATAGTTGTCATGCTAGCACAGGGTTATGTGATGACTCCTGTACTACACATGACTTGGTTTCACTTTCGCTGTGCCCGGGGCACAGCAAAAGAGAAAGACAGCGTATCTGCTGTTTACAGCCTTCCAGCTGTGATCAGCAGATACTGCAGAGCGATCGGAATGCTGATCGCAATAGCCCCCAAGGGGGACTAGTAAAATAAAAAAAAAAAGTTAAAAAATAAGTTTTAAAAAATTAAAAAAAAACAAAAAAACCTAAAAGTTCAAATCACCCCCCATTCGCCCCATTGAAAATTAAAGGGTTAAAAAAATAAAAAATATACACACATTTGGTATCGCCGCGTTCAGAAACGCCCGATCTATCAAAATATAAAATCAATTAATCTGATCAGTAAACGGCGTAGCGGCAAAAAAAATTCCAAACGCCAAAACGACGTTTTTTTGTCGCCACAACTTTTGCGCAAAATGCAATAAGAGGCGATCAAAACGTAGCATCTGCGCAAAAATGGTACCGTTAAAATCGTCAGCTCGAGACGCAAAAAATAAGCCGTCATTGAGCCTAAGATCCCGAAAAATGAGAATGCTACGGGTCACAGAATATGGCGTAAAACGTGTGCCACTTTTTTCGGACAAACTTCCGATTTTTTTTTAACCCCTTATATAAAAGTAAACCTATACATGTTTGGTGTCTACGAACTCGCACTGACCTGAGGCATCACACCCACACATCAGTTTTACCATATAGTGAACACCGTGAATAAAATATCTCAAAAACCATAGTGCTATCGCACTTTTTTTGCAATTTTTCAGCATTTGGAATTTTTTTGCCATTTTCTAGTACACAATATGGTAAAACTGATGGTTTCATTTAAAAGTACAGCTCGTTCCGCAAAAAATGAGCCCTCACATGACCATATTGACTGAAAAATAAAAAAGTTACGTCTCTCAGAAAAAGAATGGCGAAAAAAAAAAACGGAAAGCGAAAAATCGGCCGGACGTGAAGGGGTTAATTGCAGTACGACTCATGTGGTATATTTAATAACCTGCAAAATATGTAACATCCAATATACAGGTTGCACAATGGGTCCATTAAAGGTTAGGATCAGAAGACACCTTTCAGATGTCTTTAAACAGAACGCAATTGCGACCTCCGCAGTATCTAAACATTTGGCCTCTGTTCACAAAGGAGATGTCAGCGGCTTTCAGTTTATGGGTATTGAACAGGTATACAGACCAATCAGGGGTGGAGATCACAGAAGGAAACTCCTCAACAGAGAGTCCTTCTGGATCTTCACCCTTAATACAAGAAACCCGAGCGGTCTGAACAGCCGCCAGGATCTAATGCTACACTATTAAATCAAATTGTACTAAAACAAAATCAATCCAGTGTTTTTTATCCCTTTTCTTTTTTCCGCCCTTTTTCCGCATATCCCTTTGAAATCTATATTAATTATTATGTAAGGGGCAAATCTACTTATAATTTTATGAACGCAAGTTTTTGATGGATTGTGAATATATATATTTTGAAAAAATAATGGTGGAAGTAATTTTCAAAGATCCCTAAACAAGCAAGCAAATACTCCTCATAACCTAGTTCACATTATGCGTTTTATATATCTCTTGTGTATTGGCGGATGGATCGATTTAATGTTCAATTTGTTCCATAGATTAATTTCTATTACCTGTCTTTGACACAGATCGATCGTTGCAATAATATACATATATCTTGTTCTTTGCCACTTTGTTCAATATATACAGTCAATGTATGGTTTGTTTTGATAAAAAAACTTTTTTGGTAATTTATTTAAAATCAAAAAACTATATGTACGAACTATATATATACAGGGTTGTATATATCAAAATCATGGGGAACATTCATATTTTAAAAGTATATATGAGAATGCTGTTTTTCTTACAATAATCTTATATATATATATATATATATACATATATATACATATATATACATATATATACATATATATATATATACATATATATATATACATATATATATATATACATACATATATATACATACATACATATATATACATACATATATATATATATATATATATATATATATATATATATATATATATATATATATATATATATATATATATCCATTATTGTTACTTCCATTCTGTGGGATTTCTTATAACCACCATATTGGGAGTTGCCCATTGCAACCCACACATGTGTTTAAGATTACTAATGGTGGAGAGATCCGACAAAAGGAAGCTGGTCGCATTCAATGTCAGAACATGATTAAGACCTATGCGTCGAAACGCGTTGTTCTTTAAGCCATCCGACATATATGCTGTACCTGCTGGATTTTTATTTTATACCTAATAAAATGGACTTTTAATCAAGCTACTCCTGGCGCTGGAAATCTGCTATTTTCTATTGTTGAGTAGCTCTGTTACATCTGTCAGAAAGGTGAGGTGCCATTTCCATTCTGCATCATTGAGCTCTGGTACTTTTTTGAAAGCATAAAATCTGTAATCTGTGAAAGTGAGTCATAAAAATGTCTCAAAACTCTCCCACCACTCAGCCAACCGAATTCTGTGTGGTACAGAACATCTTCATAGGCAACATCTAGCTCAGACATAAATTCCTGAAATTGTCTGTGCATTAGTTCTAATGAAGTTAACACAAGATACCACAATTTTCATAACAGAGTCCCACTTCAGTGATTTACTACATAGCGCTTGGTGGATGTTGGTGGATGAGGCAATGTATGGCTATTAGATGAGAATGATTACGTTTGTCCATCTCTTGGTTAATGCGAGCAATTACTCCTTTCTTAGACCCCACCATGATAGGCGCACCATCCATAGTCACACTGGCTAGTTTAGCCCAGTCCAGCTCCAAATCCTTCACAGTTTGGGAAAGCTTTTCATAGATATCCTCTCCTGTAGTTGTTCCTTTGATGCTTTGCAGTGCACCAAGCTCTTCCATGACTTCGAAATTATCATTCATCCCACGAATAAAAATTAGAAGTTGTGCAGAATCACGAACATCATTGCTCTCGTCAAGTGCCAAGGAAAAATAAGAAAGTTTTCTTGCGGAGTTTTGCAAATGCTGATGCAAATTGTCTACCATTTCTTCAATACTTCGTGTAATTGTAGATCCTGAAAGACTAATTGTACTAAATAAGTCTGACTTTTCTGGACACATCTATTTGGCAACAGAAAGAAGGCACTTTTTAACAAATTCTCCCTCCACGAATGGTTTGCCAGTGCACGCTATTAGCTTGTCAACTTGAAAACTTGCTCGCAGTGATGAAATATTTAGCTGCTTCTGCTTCACAAAAGTATTTTGCTGAGTTGTCAATGAATGTTTCAGTTTTAATATTTTATCTTTTCTTACATCTCCAACCAAACAATCATATTTATCTTTATGTTGAGTTTGATAATGTCGACGCAAATTGTATTCTTTGAACACAGCCACTATATTCTGACATATCAAACACACAGCTTTTTCCTTGCACTGCATGAAAAAGTAATCATAAGTCCACTGTTCTTTGAATATCCTATACTCCGAGTCAATTTTTCTCTTTTTTGACGTCATTGTTTCCTAGGGATCCCAAATTGCCATTAGTAAAATACCAATAGATATATATACAGCCCTACAAAAACAATATATGCCAACAATAATACTGTACACACACTGTACCTCAGATTATAACACTTCCATACACTGTACTCCCAAAATACAACACAGTGCACCTCTGAAATGTGCTTCTCTGTTCCCGCAAATAGGTCCAGCACTCTGCCCCCATATAAGTCCAGCAATCTCCCCCATATAGGTCCCATGCAGTCTCCCTCATATAGGTCCCATGCAGTCTCCCCCATATAGGTCCCATGCAGTCTCCCTCATATAGGTCCCATGCAGTCTCCCTCATATAGGTCCCATGCAGTCTCCCTCATATAGGTCCCATGCAGTCTCCCTCATATAGGTCCCATGCAGTCTCCCCCATATAGGTCCCATGCAGTCTCCCTCATATAGGTCCCATGCAGTCTCCCTCATATAGGTCCCATGCAGTCTCCCTCATATAGGTCCCATGTAGTCTCCCTCATATAGGTCCCATATAGTCTCCCTCATATAGGTCCCATATAGTCTCCCTCATATAGGGCCAGCTCTTTCCCCCATATAGGGCCAGCTCTTTCCCCCATATAGGGCCAGCTCTTTCCCCCATATAGGGCCAGCTCTTTCCCCCATATAGGTCCCATGCAGTCTCCCTCATATAGGGCCAGGTCTCTCCCCCATATATGTCCAGCTCTCCCCTATATAGATCCCATCAATCCTGCATATAGATCCAGCTCTCTGATCCTCCTTCATGCCCAGTAAAAAAAAAAAGTGAAAATATACTTTACCTAGCACTGCAGCCTCTCCCGCGCTGTGGTCCCGGCTCCTCTGTCTTCGGCTGTAAGGTCTAGATGAGCACGTTGTGCGTCATGATGTGATTATCCTAGGTCCGGACGATGAGCGCCGAGCGTCTACACAGGAACGAGACTTCCCGAGTAGCGCTCGGCGGGTTATAACACAAGGAAATTGTGACGCGGGCCGGGTAAATGGCCCCCAGGGGCCGGATGTGGCCCGCGGCCGTAGTTTGGGGACCCCTGCAATAGACTATACAATTATTTTCTGGAGAAGATACACTGATAAAAGGTAAATCAAATGGAGCCCAAGGGTTAATCTATCTACCTGAAATAATATTTTTTCAGGTGTAACCCAATGTGGTGCTTAGCACTGAGTATTTTGTTGATATGAACCCAGCCTAAATGCAATGTAACCAAAGTTAAAGCAGCCCCTGCTAAACAGCAAAACCAGGTAGTCAGAAATAGTTTTCATCCTCCTTGTTACCATCACAACCCACACCTAGGCATACCACACAGCCATAAAATCCTAGCCACCCCCTCATGATAACTAGGACACACCAGTGGGTGGGATAAGGTAGATGAGAACGCCCACCTAGGAGTTCTGAGGAGTCATGGGCGGGAACACAACAGATGAGTTGAGAACAGTCTGGGTCAGAGTTGAAGTGAGGAGAGCTGACAGCAGTGTAGTCAGGGGTCGTAGCCCTTGGACTACCTGGCTAGGTGGCAGATGGTGAGCAGAGCCACAGGCGATGGAGATCCGGTCACGGGAGACTTAAAGTGGACCGGGGCAGGGTTGTAGCCCGCCGGTACCGACAGAGGGAATCTGGTCCGTAGATCGTGCACAGTCGTTATGCCTGGACCCTAGGGCGAGAAAGGTTGCAAGCCCCTCTCCAGTTGACTAGCCGGGGACAAGGTTACAGACATTGTCCCAATTTTCTGCTCAGATAGAGCGAAACGGAAGCCCAACGCGGGGGATAGGGTGTCCGCCAAGAACCCACTGAAATCCCAAGGGTCAGCTTTCGCGGGCCACAGCATCCAACACAAATAGAGGTCATCCAAAAGAGAAGGAAACACAAAGTGCAGGAGGAAGGGTTATCTGCTCATCAACCTGGGTGTAAGACCCGAATGCACCCTCCACAGGCAGCCAGCCACTGACAACTTGGTTTACTACTGGACTTGTGTGAAGTTATTGAACTCTGAGTACACCATTGTCCCCCGGTCTGGTCCGGCGCGCCACCTCCAGCAGCCATCACTCCCGTGTTCCCTCCAAGGACCCTGGGACTACACCTCCCCTACCCATGGAGGGGATCCCACCTTGCTGCCCCGCTCCATCATCCCCGGGCACCCCCATCAACAGCCAGCAGCAATGCCAACATCCTTCATTGCAACCCACGGGTGGCGTCACAGACAACCTCCCTTGTAAATATCCGCTTTCCGACGGTTGTGAGGACGTGCGGCCGTGCGAGCCCTTATCTGGTCACCACTCAAGCCGCAGCAGCGAACCCGGGTCCGAGCAGGCCCCCGAGAGAGAGAAGTGGCAGCGGCCCCCGCCCGCAACACAAGCATCATTACTCACTCACCTGACAGTTATAATAGTTAAAGATGATACTTGTAATGAGAACTTTGTAATATTCGTGTACTCATTCAGAATAGCAAGTACAATGAAAGTTGATGGGAAATGCGAGTAATTTTCTGCTGGACCCAACAAAGAGGTCTGGGGGCCTGAGGAAAAGGCTGAAATGGATAGAAAAGTGATGAAACTGCATAGGGAGAGCCGGGAGAATATGCCTAAATGCATTTCTGACTCACATGTGGTTTCTGGAATCCCCTGAAGTGACACGGAAGAGGTTCTGTGTGGCTTCAGTCAATAGGTGCCACTGTAGTGTATATCACACTGTCCTGGCCAGCCCTGCAGTGACTCACACAGCAGTGTGCAAGCAGCTGCGGGATGGCGAGCACTGGCATCAGGAGGTTAGCTCAGATCATTACTGTCTGTGATTATCTTCACTGAACTCATGACATCAGTGCTTGACGTCAGTGCTCGTCATTGTCTTCCATGACGCCGCATTTTCCCATCAATCTCATGGACAGCCCGAAACTGTGACTAGCAGTGAGCTAGTCAAAGGACAATTGAGCTCAAAGGACAGTTTGCGTGAGAACGCGACGGCCATAGAACTCAGTGTCAAGCGCTGACCTCACGAGTTCATGACGTCGGCGCTCATTATGCCCTGCAGTGACCTGGCCTGACCTAATGATGTTAGATCAGGTCAGTGCACTGCTCTCCCAGCCAATGGGGAACATTCTTTTCTTCATTTACTGGGACAGTGAGTATGGTATGGATCGTCATGGGACCCCTTGTTGGATTACGCCGGACCCGGATTTGTTTTTCTTTTCAATAAATTTGTGAAAGAGGGAATGTTCTGGGGAGTGTCTTTTAAAATAAAATGTGTTTGGTTTTTTTTATTACTGACTGGTTTAGTTATGTCGGGGATCTGATAGATGCCATGACATCACTAATGCCAGGGCTTGATCCCAGGTGACATTAAACAAATGGTATCAAGGCCATATATTACCCTGTTTGCCACCGCACCAGGGCAACGGGATGAGCTTGGGAAAAGTGACAGGATTGGCGCAATTAATAGATGTGCCACTTCTGGGGTGGCTGCAGCCTGTTATTTATTCATGGAACTCCCTAGTCTGAGAATACCAGACCACAGCTGTCCACTTTACCTTGGTTGGTGATCGAATTTGGGTGGGACCCAACGTTTTTTGTTTTAAATTATTTACTTACTTTAAAATAACGGCGTAGGGTGTCCTCTGTTCTGGATTACCAGCCAAGGTGAAGCTGCTTTACCTGAGCTGGCTACAAAAAAATAGGGGGGAACCCCACGTCATTTTTTTTTTTTTATTATTTTTTTTGCTACTTGCAAGGCGAAACACCTTTTAGTGCCACATGAAAGGCACCAAAGGGTGCAAGATTATAAAATGCAGGGGAGTGGGACATTATATCTATTTACCCATCCAGCTATCTCTCTCTCCAGCTATCTATCTTTCTAGCTTTTGACTGTATGTAACCCTTCTTCCGTTTTTTTTATGTGGTCGGCTAAAAAAAAAAACCAACGGAAGGCACATGGATGTAAAACGGACTGTATACAGAACGGAAAGGATTAGGTTGTCACATGAATGTGCATTGTTTAAAAAAATGTCCCCTCTGGCGTGAGTCATGGTTGATGCAGGAAAGAAATGGCTTTATTTGGCAAGGAGTCGACGTTAACAGCAGTAGTCAAAATGAACATTTTGGGAAAAATTTAGGTTGGTTTGCTCTCATCTGGAGTAGAGTTGAGCGATGTTCGAGGTTCGCAAATTTCATGTTCGAGTGATTTTGTGGGTGCTCGAGATCGAACTCGAAATCGAGCTTTTTGCTAAAAGCTTGACAGTTCGAGTTACGTTCGAGAACGGTTCGATCACCAAAAGCGTGGCTTTTTACAGCTACAGTGTGCAGGGAGCCATCGCTAGCAGCCTGCGGTAAGATGGTAACCAGTGTAAATATCGAGTATCCAAGCAAAGTGCTTTACTTAGCAACCCGATATTTACCCTGGCTACATGTACAGGGAGCCGACACTTCCCCGCTCGGCTCCGCCCCCTCCTGCACTCGTAATGTACACACATATACTCATACTCACACTCACACTCACCTGTTCCCAGCCATGCAGTCCTCTGCACTGACATCCTCACCTCCACCTACCTCACACTTTGCCGTTCGCACACATTACCCCGCTCGGCTCCACCCAACTCGCACTCATTACCCCGCTCACCTCCACCCACCTCGCACTCCGCTGCCCTCACACATTACCCCGCACGGCTACACCCACCTCGCACTCCGCTGGCCGCACACATTAACCCGCTCGGCTCCACCCACCTCGCACTCCGCCGACCGCACACATTACCCCACTCAGCTCCACCCACCTCGCACTCTGCTGCCCGCACACATTCTCGGCGGCCGACTGCTGTGAGCAGCTGATAGCTCTCATTAGCCGGCCGCCGGGAGATCATCTGTTCTCTCTCAAAAGCCGGCCGGCTAATGAGAGCGATCAGCTGATTCTTCTCTCTTTTACAACGGAGTCTGACAAAGAATTCTTTTCTTGTCATCCGATGTACAACGCATCAGTCACAAGCGTCAAGCAACGCATGTGACTGATGCAAAACAACGGAGATTTGAACCTAGCCTTACCTGTGGTGATGAAGTCCTGCCCTCCCGATGTTAGCGCTGTCACTGTTCGCCATGGCCGCCGCTTGTCACATCTCCTCTAGCTACCGACCCAAGATTGTCACTAGCGGTGACGTCACAGGCTCCCACGATACTTGGTTGAGAAGGCGGCGGTCATTGAACTCACTGACAGCTCTGCTATCAGGAGTAGAGATGAGCGATGTTCGAAGTTCGCCAATTTCATGTTTGAGTGATTTTGGGGGGTGCTCGAGATTGAACTCGAACTCGAGCTTTTTGCTAAAAGCTCGACAGTTCGAGTTACGTTTGAGAACGGTTCGATCACCAAATGCGTTGCTTTTTACAGCTAGTGTGCAGAGAGCCATCGCTGGCAGCCTGCGGTAAGATGGTAACCAGTGTAAATATCGGGTATCCAAGCAAAGCGCTTTGCTTAGTAACCCGATATTTACCCTGGCTACGTGTGCAGGGAGCTGACACTTCCCCGCTCGGCTTCGCCCCCTCCTGCACCCGGCATGTACACACACTCACACTCACCTGTTCCCAGCCATGGAGTCTCCTGCACTGACATCCTCAGCACCACATGGCCTCGCTCAGCTCCACCCACCTCGCACTCCGCCACCCGCACACATGGCCCCTATCGACTCCACCCACCTCGCACTCCGCACACATTACCTCGCTCGGCTCCACCCACCTCGCACTCCGCTGCCTGCACACATTACCCCGCTTGGCTCCACTCACCTCACACTCCGCACAAATTACCTCGCTCGGCTCCACCCACCTCGCACTCCGCTGCCCGCACACATGGCCCCGCTCGGCTCCACCCACCTCGCACTCCGCTGCCCGCACACATTACCCCGCTTGGCTCCACCCACCTTGCACTCCGCTGCCCGCACACATTACCCCGCTCGGCTCCACCCACCTTGCACTCTGCTGCCCACACACATTACCCCGCTCGGCTCCACCCACCTCGCACTCTGCTGCTCGGACACATTCTCGGCGGCCGACTGCTGTGAGCAATCAGCTAATCGCTCTCATTGGCCGGTCGCCGGGAGATCATCTGTTCTCTCTCAAAAGCCGGCCGGCTAATGAGAGCGATCAGCTGATCCTTCTCTCTTTTACAACGGAGTCTGACAATGAATTCTATTCTTGTCATCCGCTGTACAACGCATCAGTCACAAGCGTCAAGCAACGCATGTGACTGATGCAAAAGAACGGAAATGTGAACCTAGCCTTACCTGCAGTGATGAAGTCCTGCTCTCTCGATGTCAGCGCTGTCACTGTCCGCCATGGCCACCGCTTGTCACATCTCCTCTAGCTGCCGACCCAAGATTGTCACTAGCGGTGACGTCAAAGGCTCCTGCGATACTTGGTTGTGAAGGCTTAGTAACTCGATATTTACCCTGGTGTCATGCTCCCCGGGTCCAGACGTCGTTCCTCACTCATCACTCCAGTCCCCGGGTCTCCTGCCTCCAGTCACACGTCCTCCTCAGCACCGCTCCCTGCTCTGGCCTCCGGCACCCGGGCGTCGCGCATGCGCATTAGGGCGCGCGGTCATTGACCTCCTCTTAAAGGCCCAGCACTCCCTAAACAGGATATTGCATCAGTCAGGGTCAAGTATATTAGGAGCTTCCTGCCTGGAGGGCGTCGCCTGTTCTACGAGTTCTATAGCTAGGAGTCCAGGTCCCGCTTTCTGTGTCTTGCATTAACACTGTGTCTTCCACAGAACCACTTCTACCAAGTTAACCTGGTCCTGTGCACAACCTATTCGAGAGGTCATGCGGGGACTGTCCTGCCAAGCTATCCTGGCCTGGGCCACAGCCTGTCCGAGTGGTCCTACGGGGACTATCAGCTGAGACGCCACCATCTTCTTCAGTCTGAACCTGCCTCCTACCCTCGGCTTCACCCGGTGACCTTTGCCTCCTCTACCGGTTGGACTCTGTTCACGTCTGACGTCTCTACCTGCCATCAGTACCCGGGCACCGTCATCACACCTGGCACCAGGAACTCTTTATCCCCAGGGACTTCCTCATTCCAGCTTCTGGAAAGGACTCTGACCTTATCCCGCTTAGTGCTCCGGCAACCGTGCACCTAGGCCCTCTGGTGGGGTGACCGGACAGTCCCTGTATAGGGGTTAGCTCTGTGTTGCCTCACTGGGGGAGTCCGGTGCATGGCCCAGAGGATCCACCACCCAGGCATTACAGATAGAACAGGCCATGGATCCCGCCGAAGCTTTAGCGGCTCAGTTGGCCGGATTGCAGCAGGAGCTGGTGCATCAACGCGAAACCCAATACCGTATGCTGGCCTTCATGACATCAGTAGACACCCACCTGAACACGCTGCCAGCAACCGCCACGTCCCTATCAACACCAGCCACGTCCACGACCTCCGTAGGAGCCGCCACCGAGACCTCAAGACTCCGACTGGCTTCTCCGCCCCGGTACGCCGGGGATCCCAAGACCTGCAGGGGGTTCTTGAACCAGTGCTCGCTCCACTTCAAACTGCTGCCGCGCCTCTTCGCTTCTGACCAGGCCAAGGTAGCCTTCATAATGTCCCACCTGGAGGGTGAGGCACTGGCATGGATGAATCCCTTGTGGGAGAAGGAAGATCTCGTAACCAACAACATCCGAGACTTCCTGCATGCCTTCCGGGCCACCTTTGATGAACCCGGACGTGCCTCCGCGTCGGCTTCCTCGCTACTCAGACTACGACAAGGGACTTTGACAGTGGGACAGCATGCTATCCGGTTCCGTACCCTGGCCTCTGAGCTAGGGTGGAACAATGAAGTCTTGACTGCCGCCTTCTGGGAGGGACTTACCGGTCGTATCAAGGACGAGCTGGCCGGCCGAGACGTCCTCTCCACCTTGGACGCCTTGATCGCCCTTGCAACCTGGATAGACCTCCGCTTTCAAGAAAGGTCTAAAGAAATGTCCCGCGAGCGGCGTCCTGTAAGGCACTCCGCTTCTCCACAGAAGCCCATCCTCTCCTCATTCGTGCTCCCTGGCTCCTCCATCCATGAGCCCATGCAAGTGGACCGGCTACGGTCCTCCAAGCAGCGTTGAGCGGAACGAGCCGCCACGGCCCTATGCTTCTATTGTGGAGACGGCGCACACCAGGTGCGTGCCTGCCCAGAGAAACCGGGAAACTCCAAAGCCTAGGGTTGGTAGGAGAGGCCACCCTAGGTACTGGGAAGCTCTCTGACCCAGTGACATGGACTGTACAGGTGACAACAGGAGAAACCCGCTTCACGGCAGAGGTGTATCTCGACTCCGGGGCAGCGGGTAACTTCATCCACCAGGCCACAGTGGACAAGTACCAGGTACCTGTCACCCCGCTGCAGACACCCCTTGTGATAGCCTCTGTGGATGGGGAACCTCTCTCTGACACCGTCCTGTTCGTCACCAAACCTGTGAAACTGCGTATCGGTGCGCTACACACCGAAGAAATCGCCCTCCATGTTCTGCCACGCATGTCTCATCCGCTTCTACTGGGTTTACCCTGGTTACGGGTACATGAACCTACGGTCAGCTGGCGTACTGGAGAAATCATCCGTTGGGGTCCGTCTTGTCATGAGAACTGCCTCCAGTCAGTCCAGCCCGTCCATCGTCCTCCGGCCCCGGACTCCTTACCTGGCATTCCTCCAGCCTATTGGTCCTTCGCAGATGTCTTTGATAAAAAGGAGTCGGAGGTATTGCCTCCACATCAACCCTACGACTGTGCCATTGACCTTCTGCCGGGAACCACACCCCCTCGGGGACGGATATACCCTTTGTCCCCTGCTGAGACCCGGGCCATGTCTGACTACATTACAGAGAACCTGGCATGGGGGTTTATTCGACGGTCCTCGTCCCCGGCTGGTGTGGGCTTCTTCTTCGTCAAGAAAAAAGAAGGCGACTTACGGCCCTGTATTGATTACCGGGGACTGAACCAAATCACAGTAAAAAACAAATACCCCCTGCCTCTCATCCCTGAACTCTTCGATCGGCTCCGGGGGGCCCGTATACTCACCAAATTGGATCTCCGTGCGGCCTACAACCTGGTTCGCATACGCTCCGGAGACGAGTGGAAGACCGCCTTCAACACCCGGGACGGGCACTATGAATATTGCGTGATGCCCTTCGGTCTTTGCAATGCCCCGGCAGTCTTCCAGGAGCTGGTGAACGAGGTATTCAGGGACCTTCTCTACGTCTGTGTAGTCGTATACCTGGATGACATCTTAATCTACTCCCCAGACTTACGGACTCACAGAGAGCACGTGCAGATTGGGCTACAGAGGCTGAGGAAGAATCGCTTATATGCCAAACACGAGAATTGTGTGTTCGAGCAATCATCCCTTCCCTTTCTGGGCTATGTGATATCAGACACCGGTCTGCAGATGGATCCCGGGAAGGTCTCTGCTATCCTCGACTGGCCTCCTCCTTCGGAACTAAAAGCCATTCAACGTTTCCTCGGCTTTGCTAACTACTATCGCCAGTTCGTCCCTCACTTTTCGACCCTAACTGCTCCGCTCTCTGCCCTGACCAAGAAGGGGGCCAATCCGAAGGGTTGGACACCCGAGGCCGAAGCCGCCTTCTGCTCTCTGAAGCGGTCCTTTGCTTCTTCTCCAGTCCTTCACCGACCTGAGTTGAACCGCCAATTCACCCTGGAGGTTGACGCCTCCTCTGCAGGGGCAGGGGCCGTACTTATGCAGAAGTCCGCCACCGGGAAGATGGTCACCTGCGGCTTCTTCTCCAAGATCTTCTCAGCCCCAGAACGCAATTATACCATTGGTGATCGAGAGCTCCTGGCTGTTAAGATGGCGTTGGAGGAATGGTGATATCTCTTGGAGGGAGCGGTTTACCCGGTGATCATCTATACTGACCACAAAAACCTGGGAGTATATACACTCCGCTCAAAGGCTGAATCCGCGCCAAGCACGTTGGTCTCTCTTCTTTGCCAGGTTTGACTTTCAGCTACACTACCGGCCCGCGGACAAGAACGTAAGGGCGGATGCCCTGTCTCGGTCCTTCGTTCCGGTGGACCAAGAGGAGGAGCCAAACCAGCCCATCATCTGTCCTAGCAAGGTCATCCCGGTGGGTCCCGTCTCTCTGGCACAGATCCCTCCTGGGAAGACGTACGTCACGGAGACCGACCGACTCAAGGTCCTCCAATGGGGACACTCCTCTTAAGTGGCCGGACACGCCGGCCAGAAGAAAACCTGGGGCGCAATCGCCCGTCATTATTGTTGGCCGTCTCTTCGTACGGATGTCACCGCCTTCGTCTCTGCATGTTCCTCCTGTGCCCGGAACAAGACGCCTAAGCATCTGCCCTTTGGTCCTCTTCTTCCTCTGCCGATTCCTTCCATTCCCTGGCAACACATAGCCATGGACTTTGTCACGGACTTGCCCTTGTCCTCCGGTCAAACGGTCATCTAGGTCGTGGTGGACCGGTTCTCGAAAATGGCTTATTTTGTTCCTATGGCTGGATTGCCCTCTGCTCAAGAGCTTGCCGACGCCTTCATACAGCACATCTTCCGGCTGCATGGCTTTCCTGCCCATATTGTGTCCGACAGAGGAACCCAATTCACCTCACGCTTCTGGAGGGCTCTCTGAACACCTGGGGGTGTCTCTGGATTTTTCCTCTGTCTACCACCCTCAATCAAATGGACAAGTGGAATGAGTCAACCAGATAATGACCACCTTCCTTCGCCACTACGTCAATGTCCACCAGGACAACTGGTCCACGCTCCTTCCTTGGGCTGAATTCTCTCATAACCACCAGGTCAGCGAATCCACCTCTAGTTCTCCCTTCCATGTTGTCTATGGTCTCCAGCCTTCTGTGCCGTTACCAGTCTCTCTAGCTTCCGATGTACCTGCAGCAGATGCCCTGGCCAGAGACTTCTCCGCTATATGGGCCTCAGTCAAGACCTCCCTGGGACATGCTGCTGCACGAATGAAGAAACATGCGGACAAGAGACGTCTTGATCCTCCTCGCTTCTCTCCTGGGGACTTGGTCTGGCTTGCCTCCAAGTACGTCCGACTCAAGATTCCTTTGTACAAGCTGGGTCCGCGGTACATCGGTCCCTTCAAGGTCCTCAGGAAGATCAACGAGGTATCCTACAAATTGCAGCTTCCGCCCTCCCTGCGGATACCCAACTCCTTCCATGTGTCCTTGCTGAAACCTGTTGTCCTTGGTCCCTTCTCTTCTGATGCCAGTCCTCCTCCTCCCGTAGCCGATGACGACATCTATGCGGTAAGAGATGTCGTGGCCATGAAGACCGTCAGGGGACGGCAGTACTTCCTGGTCAACTGGGCAGGTTATGGTCCCGAGGATAGGTCCTGGTAACCCCGGGAGAATGTGGGTACTCCTCTGATTCGTGCCTTTCTGTCCCGGTTGCGAGGAGGGGGGTCTGGGAGGGGGTACTGTCACACTCCCCGGGTCCCGACGTCGTTCCTCACTCACCGCTCCGGTCCCCGGGTCTCCTGCCTCCAGTCACACGTCCTCCTCGGCACCGCTCCCTGCTCTGGCCTCTGGCACCCGGGCATCGCGCATGCGCATTAAGGCGCGCGCGTGGTCATTGACCTCCTCTTAAAGGCTCAGCACTCCCTAAACAGGATATTGCATCAGTCAGGGTCAAGTATATTAGGAGCTTCCTGCCTGGAGGGCGTCGCCTGTTCTACGAGTTCTATAGCTAGGAGTCTAGGTCCCGCTTGCTGTGTCTTGCATTAACACTGCTGTGTCTTCCACAGAACCACTTCTACCAAGTTAACCTGGTCCTGTCCACAACCTGTCCGAGAGGTCATGCGGGGACTGTCCTGCCAAGCTATCCTGGCCTGGGACACAGCCTGTCCGAGTGGTCCTACGGGGACTATCAGCTGAGACACCACCATCTTCTTCAGTCTGAACCTGCCTCCTACCCTCGGCTTCACCCGGTGACCTTTGCATCCTCTACCGGTTGGACTCTGTTCACGTCTGACGTCTCTACCTGCCATCAGTACCCGGGCACCGTCATCACACCTGGCACCAGGAACTCTTTGTCCCCAGGGAATTCCTCATTCCAGCTTCTGGAAAAGAATCTGACCTTATCCCACTTAGTGCTCCGGCAACCGTGCACCTAGGACAGTCCCTGTATAGGGGTTAGCTCTGTGTTGCCTCACTGGGGGGGGGGGGGGGGGGAGGCCGGTGCACGGCCCGGAGGATCCACCACCCAGGCATTACAGATAGAACAGGCCATGGATCCCGCCGAAGCTTTAGCGGCTCAGTTGGCCGGATTGCAGCAGGAGCTGGTCCATCAACGCGAAACCCAATCCCGTATGCTGGCCTTCATGACATCAGTAGACACCCGCCTGAACACGCTGCAAGCAACCGCCACGTCCCTATCAACACCAGCCACGTCCATGACCTCCGTAGGAGCCGCCACCGAGACCTCAAGACTCCGACTGGCTTCTCCGCCCCGGTACGCCAGGGATCCCAAGACCTATAGGGGGTTCTTGAACCAGTGCTCGCTCCACTTCAAACTGCTGCCGCGCCTCTTCGCTTCTGACCAGGCCAAGGTAGCCTTCATAATGTCCCACCTGGAGGGCGAGGCACTGGGGGAGTCCGGTGCACGGCCCAGAGGATCCACCACCCAGGCATTACACCTGGCTATGTGTGCAGGGAGCCGACATTTCCCCGCTCGGCCCGCCCCCTCCTGCACTTGGCATGTACACACACAAACACTCACACTCATCTGTTCCCAGCCATGCAGTCCCCTGCACTGACATCCTCAGCACCACATGGCCCCACTCAGCTCCACCCACCTCACACTCTGCCGCCCGCACACATTGCCCCTATCGGCTCCACCCACCTCGCACTCCGCACACATTACCTCACTCGGCTCCACCCACCTCGCACTCCACACACATTACCCCGCTCGGCTCCACCCACCTCGCACTCCGCCGCCCGCACACATGGCCCTGCTCGGCTCCACCCACCTCGCACTCCGCCGTCCACACACATTACCCGACTCATCTCCTCCCACCTCGAGCTCCGCTGCCACACACATTACCCCACTCGGCTCCACCCACCTCGCACTCTGCTGCCCGCACACATTACCTCGCTTGGCTCCACCCACCTCGCACTCTGCTGCCCGCACACATTCTCGGCGGCCAACTGCTGTGAGCAATCAGCTGATCGCTCTCATTAGCCAGGCGCCGGGAGATCATTTGTTCGCTCTCAAAAGCCGGCCGGCTAATGAGAGCGATCAGCTGATCCTTCTCTCTTTTACAACGGAGTCTGACAATGAATTCTATTCTTGTCATCCGTTCTACAACGCATCAGTCACAAGCGTCAAGCAACGCATGTGACTGATGCAAAACAACGGAAATGTGAACCTAGCCTTACCTGCGGTGATGAAGTCCTGCCCTCCCAATGTCAGCGCTGTCACTGTCCTCCATGGCCGCGGCTTATCACATCTCCTCTAGCTGCCGTCTCGAGATTGTCACTAGCGGTGACGAAACAGGCTCCCGTGATACTTGGTTGTGAAGGCGGCGGTCATTGAACTCAGTGACAGCTCTGCTATCTGGAGTAGAGATGAGCGAGGTTCGAGGTTCGCCAATTTCATGTTTGAGTGATTTTGGGGGGTGCTCGAGTTCGAACTCAAACTCGAGCTTTTTGCTAAAAGCTCGACAGTTCAAGTTGCATTCAAGAACGGTTCGATCACCAAAAGCGTGGCTTTTTACAGCTACAGTGTGCAGGGAGCCATTGCTGGCAGCCTGCGGTAAGATGGTAACCAGTGTAAATATTGGGTATCCAAGCAAAGCGATTGGCTTAGTAACCCGATATTTACCCTGGCTACGTGTGCAGGGAGCCGACACTTCCCCGCTCGGCTCTGCCCCCTCCTGCACTCGACATGTACACACACACTCACACTCACACTCACCTGTTCCCAGCCATGCAGTCCCCGGCACTGACGTCCTCAGCGCCACATGGCCCCGCTCAACTCCACCCACCTCGCACTCCGTACACATTACCACGCTCGGGTCCACCCACCTCGCACTCCACTGCCCGCACACATTCTCGGCGGCCAACTGCTGTGAGTGATCACTCTCATTAGCCGGCCGCCGGGAGATCATCTGTTCGTTCGCAAAAGCCGGCGGCCGGCTAATGAGAGCGATCAGCTGATCCTTCTCTCTTTTACAACGGAGTCTGACAATGAATTCTATTCTTGTCATCCGTTGTACAACGCATCAGTCACAAGCGTCAAGCAACACATGTGACTGATGCAAAACAACGGAAATGTGAGCCTAGCCTTACCTGCGGTGATGAAGTCCTGCCCTCCTGATGTCAGTGCTGTCAGTGTCCTCCATGGCCGCCGCTTGTCACATCTCCTCTCGCTGCCGACCAGAGACTGTCACTAGCGGTGACATCACAGGCTCCCGCGATACTTGGTTGTGAAGGCGGCGGTCATTGAACTCAGTGACAGCTCTGCTATCAGGAGTGCAGCGATCACCCCAGGTAATATGCCTCGCTAACCTCCTGACAGCAGCACTTGTCATGCACTGCAGTGACCTGGGCTGACCTATTGATGTTAGCTCAGGTCACTGCATTGCTGTCCCAGCCAATGGGGAACATTCTGTTCTTCATTGACTGGGACATTGACTATGGTATTGGTCGTCATGGGAACCCCTTGAATTACACCAGACCTGAATTTGTTTTTCCTTTCTAATAAATTGGTGAAAGAAGTAATGTTTTGGGGAGTGTTTAATAAAAATGTATTTGTTGTTTATTTTTTTTTTTATTACTGACTGGGTTGGTGATGTCGGGTATCTGATAGACGCCTGACATCACCAACCCCAGGGCTTGATGCCAGGTGACATTACACATCTTGTATCAACCCCATATATTACCCCGTTTGCAACCGCACCAGGGCACGGGATGAGCTGGGGCGAAGCACCAGGATTGGCGCATCTAATGGATGTTCCACTTCTGGGGCGGCTGCGGCCTGCTATTTTAAGGCTGGGGAGAGTCCAATAACCATGGATCTCCCTAGTCTGAGAATATCAGACCCCAGCTGTCTGCTTTATCTTGGCTGGTGATCCAATTTTGGGGCACCCCCACGTGTTTTTTTTTTTTTTTAAATTATTTATATTTAAAATAACAGCGTGGGGTGCCCTCAGTTTTGGATTACCAGCCAAGGTGAAGCTGCCAGCTTTGGTCTGCAGGCTGCAGCCTTCTGCTTTACCCTAGCAGGCTATCAAAAATAGGGGGAACCCCACGTCATTTTTTTTTTAAATTTTTTTTTTTTTTTGGCTAAATACAAGGCTAAGCACGCCTTAGGCTAGTTTCACACTTGCGTTGGACGGCTTCCGTAGCATTGCGTTGTGTGACGGATGCAACGGATGCGTTGCATATAGTGGCACAACGCAATGCTACGGATCGTACAAAATAACGGAAAGCGTTATTTATTTATTTTTTCTTCTTTACAGTACCGGCAGCCGACTATTGTGAACGATCAGCTGATCGCTCTTAAATGCCGGTGGCCGAGCGCTCAGCTGAGTGCCCTGACATGCCGGCGGCCGAGCGCTCAGCTGAACGTTTGGCCACCGAAAAATAAAATAAAGTTTGCGATTTAAAAAAAAAAAAAAAAAAACGCATGCGCAGTGAAAAATAAAGGTTTACGCTGCTTAAAAAAACGTTACATGCAGCGTTCCATCCGCCCGGCGCAGCGTCAAAATAACGATGCTGCGTCGTCCCGTCCAGTGGATGCAATGCTGACACTTGCGTTACAGTGCGTCGTCCATACAAGTCTATGGAGAATAGCGCAGTGCGTTAATGGACTGCGCTATTCTCCATAGTGACGGATTGCGCTGAACGCAAGTGTGAAAGTAGACTTAGTGCCACATGAAAGGCACCGAAGAGTGCAAAATTACAAAATGCAGGAGAGTGGGACATTATGTGTCTTTCTGCCATTATAATGACAGAAAAGACTGATATGAAGTGTACAAGCACAAGAAAATCACCAGAGCGCTCTACGCTGTGAAAAGCAGTAGAAAATGGCACTGGAGTGAACATGTGACCGCCTCATATCGGTTGAAGCTATGGATCCTGTGTAAATTTTAGTGATGAGCGAGTATGCTTGTTACTACTCGGTACTCGCACGAGTATCACTGTACTCGGGCTACTCGGCGGGGACCGAGTAATCTCGCGATACTCGTGCTGTACTCGTGGTCTTCATTTTTGCATGTTGGCGCTCTTTTGAGAGCCAGCCCTCATGCAGGGATTGGCTGGCAGACCACTGCAATGCCACAGCCCTGTTAGTTGTGGAATTGCAGCGATTGGCCGGCCTGCACAGCGTGACCGAGCCTTTATACCGGCGGGCGCGCTGTGCTCTGCTCACAGCCATCCAGACAGTCAGTGCAGGGAGAGTGTTGCTGCTTCAGGGAAAGGTTTGCGGCCCTTTATAGTTAGTTCCGGAGCAGGGCTGCAAACAGTGTGACCAGAAGTCCTTCTCAGGACATACAATAAGTTGTATACAGGCAGGCAGGGTATAGCCAGGTCGGAGTACAGTAGCAGAGTCCTTCTCAGGACTATTGTTGCTATATACAGGCAGGGTATAGCCAGGTCGGAATACAGGCTAGTGACCAGAAGAGTCCTTGTCAGGACTATTGTAGCAGTATACAGGCAGGCAGGCAGGCAGGCAGGGTATATAGCCATTCCTAGTGGTGACCGTATACCAGCCTTCATCATATCTGGGGCTGGGGTACACAGTCTAAAACAGTCCTGATAGTGTCAGACTTCTCAGTAATTGTCGCTCCTAAAAAGCTGTTAGGTTCTTAGTGCGTCCGTGCTTGCATTTAAAAACCGCACGTGTGTGCCTGTCGGTGGCAGCGTACAGGTGCAATATTGTCCCTGGATAGAGACGTGCATGATGGCCTGTAAACCTGAAGTGCCCATTGTAAGGCAGTGGGTCTATTGTAGTATAGCCCTTAGGCAGGGCAGCCAAAAATTTGGAGGCTCCACATTGTCCCTGGATAGAGATGTGCATGAGGGCCTCAAAACATTGTTACCATTGCAAAGGAGCGGGTCTACTGTCGTTGTAATGCCCATTCTGAAAGAATGGGCGAAAATATTTACCAATGGGGGTATACCTGAAACAACGGCCTAACTATTGTAACGGTCATCATGATGGCGCATGAGGAGAAGGAGGAGCAGTCCAGCGATTAGCCAAAGTCCAGAAGTGTGTTACCATGGTTGAGTGGAGGTACATGGCAAATTCCCGTTACAAACTTTAAATTCCGCTGTCATTTGCTGGTGGTGTGGTGAAGTCTGGCCCAATCCAACCCTTGTTCATCTTGATCAGAGTCAGCCTGTCAGCATTTACAGTTGACAGGCGGGTGCGTTTATCTGTAATGATTCCACCTGCGGCACTAAAAACACGCTCTGACAAAACGCTAGCGGCAGGGCAGGCCAGGACTTCCAAAGCGTAGAGAGCCAATTCATGCCACGTGTCTGTCCAGCTTGGATACCCATTAATTGTAAGGCACAGAGGAATGTCGGAGTACAGTTGTTTGATCTGCAAGGTACTCCTTGAGCATCTGGGCAAACTTAGGATTTCTTGTGGCACTACCCCTCACCTCAGGGGCTGTGGTATGTGAGGGGCTGAGAAAACTGTCCCACATCTTAAAGACTGTTCCCCTACCTCTGGCGGATTGGACTTGTGCCTCTCTCGGCTGTACGCCTTGGTTGTCCACTGATTCCTGAGCTATGCCGCTAGCGTTTTGTGAGGGGAATGCTTTGCCTACTTCCGTGACTATGGCCTTCTGGAACTGCTGCATTTTGCCTGACCTCTCCGCCTCGGGAAAAAGAGACATAAAGTTCTCCTTTTAGCGTGGGTCTAACAGTGTTACCAACCAGTAATGATTGTCGGCCAAGATGTTCTTAACGCGAGGGTCACGAGACAGGCAGCTTACCATAAAGTCAGCCATGTGTGCCAGACTCTTAACAGCCATCACTTCAGTATCCTGACAAACACGATGACTGAACATGCTGTCCTCCTCCTCCTCCTCCTCATCATCTACCCTGTCCTCTGGCCAGCCACGCTGAACCGAGGATATGACTGCATGTCATATCCTCAATTTGGCCAGAGAGTTGCTCCATGTCTTCATCCTCCTCCTCGTCATAGTCCTCCACTGCACGTTGTGATGAGACGAGGCTGGGCTGTGTGTTATCACCCACACCCACTACTGTTTCTTGCTCAAACTCATCGCGCTCCGCCTGCAATGCATCATGGTTGTTTTTTGAGCAGAGACCATTTTAGAAGGCAGAGAAGCGGTATGGTGACGCTAATAATGTCGTCATCGCCGCTCACCATCTTGGTGGAGTCCTCAAAGTTTTGGCGGATGGTACATAGGTCGGACATCCATCTCCACTCCTCAGGTGTTATGTGTGGAGTTTGACCCATTTCCCGACGGCTTAGGTGATGCAGGTACTCAACAACTGCCCTCTTCTGCTCACATATCCTGACCAACATGTGCAGAGTTGACTTCCAACGCGTGGGGACATCACACACCAGTCTGTGAGCCGGAAGATGCAAACGGCGCTGAAAGCCGGCAAGGCCGGCTGAAGCAGTTGGTGACTTTCGAAAATGTGCAGACAGGCGGCGAACTTTTACCAGCAGATCAGACAGCTCTGGGTATGACTTTAGAAACCGCTGAACCACGAGGTTGAGCACATGGGCCACGCATGGAACATGTGTCAGCTGGCCTCGCCTCCAAGCCGCCACCAGGTTCCGGCCATTGTCACACACGACCTTTCCTGGCTTTAGGTTCAGAGTTGTGAGCCAGTGATCTGCCTGCTGTTTCAGAGCTGTCCACACCTCTTCTGCATTGTGGGGTTTGTCACCTATGCAGATTAGCTTCAGCACTGCCTGTTGCCGCTTCGCCGAGGCAGTGCTGCAGTGCTTCTGTGTCGCCCTGGACAAGCCAGGGGCCACAGAGCACAACACTTAAACAACACCCCACACTCCCTGCAGGCATATCATAGTCAAAACACAAAATCCTTGTTGCCTTCCCCAGGGGCTGTTGTCCACACCAGGGTGTGGAGCCAGGCGGTTGGGCTCCACCTACCAAGGAGGAGGGAAAACACAGGCAGTGAGAGTTAAGCTAAGGAAGTGGAAGGAGGAAAGTAGTAGAGAGGAGAAAAGTGACAGCAAAGAGCCTGAAGTTGGTCCGGGTGTGTGGCCCGGACAGGACAGCAAGGTTGGCAGGATGTGGTGACCGTCTGCAGTGGAGGCCGATTGGAGTCTGCCGTAAGGACCGTGGACGGGTGGTGACCCGGCCGTACCGGACCGGTATACAAAGTCACCATTGGCAGAGGACTTTCGGATCCCGGCAAGGCTTGGTGTCGCCGTGAATTTGCCAAATCCATTAGTGAAGGGGACCTCAGGGTTTCCAAACAGCCAAGTCCCGATAGAAGGCAACCGTCCAACCGTGAAGGGGAGACACCGCCACCGCCAAGGGCAACCGTCTCCCAGGGCCAGCGCCTGTGGGCAAAAGGGGCTCCTCCGGCCCATATCCAGGTCGGGGAGCGGGTTACCGGTGGGAAACCATCACTACCAACACTGAACTTAGGTGCAGGGAGAGACAGTCATCACTAACCTGCAGGGAGGAACAACCGCAGCCGTCCAAGGGACCCGTCCATCCAGCCACTTGTTTTACCGTGAACTGTGTCATCATCATTGGGCTGAGTACCTCCGTGCCGTGCGGCACAGCGCTGCCCCTGCGACCCTGCACCTCATCAGGCCCCGCAACCCGCCTGTCATCCATCTCTACCCCATCACCGGGCCCCGGGACAACCAACCCCCCTAACCACGGAGGGGAGAAATAACAACAAAGCTGCTCCCTGTCACAGGCTCCCGGGATCCCCGTCCAGAGCAGCGGTGGTGTCCACACAATCACCACAACCGTGGGTGGCGTCACGGACAATATCCCCAAAACCCAAACCACCCCTTTTCACTCACGGGCGAGTAGCGCCGCTCGAGTCCCCGGGATCCGGCCATCGCTCGAGCCAACGAGCAGCAGCAGCCGTAGAGCAGAGGCAGCCGGACCCGAGCAGTGGGAGAGCGCACCGTCCCCTCCTCCGCCCGCGACACTTCCAGCTTGGGACTGGTGTGGAGGGTAAAGTGGATGAGGATGCGCAGGAGGAGGAGGAGGCTGAGGAGCATGACATTCCGGAGCTGTAGAGTGTGGGTGAAACCCTGACTGAGGTAGGGCCTGCAAAACTTAGTGTGTGAAGGACGTGTTCTGTCCCTCGCTCAGACTGGGTCCCAGCTTCCACAATATTAACCCAGTGTGACGTCAACGAGATGTAGCGGCCTTGCCCACATGCACTTGTCCACGTGTCTGTGGTTAGGTGGACTTTGGCTGAAACAGCGTTGTTCAGGGCACGTGTGATGTTTTGTGACACGTGGTTATGCAATGCGGGGACGGCACACCGGGAGAAATAGTGGCGGCTGGGGACCGAGTAACGTGGGACAGCTGCCACCATCAGGTCGCGGAATGCTTCTGTCTCAACCAGCCTAAAAGGCAACATTTCCAGCGCAAGCAGTCGCGAAAAGTTAGCATTTAGAAGTGTGGCATGTGGGGCGTTGGCAGTGTATTTGCACCTGCGTTCAAAGGTTTGCTGAATGGATAACTGAACGCTGCGCTGGGACAAGGACGTGCTTGATGATGGTGTTATTTCTGCGTGGGTAACTGCAGGTGCAGGGCCGGAGGAGGCTTGTTCGCAGGCAGCATGGACAGGGGATTGGCTCGCATGCACAACCAGCGAAGACGTAGCAGTGACATCAGCAAGCACTGCTCCTCGACTCTATTGTACTTCCCACAAAGTCGGGTGCTTGGCTGACATGTGCCTGATCACGCTGGTGGTGGTCAGGCTGCTAGTTTTGGTACCCCTGCTGATGCTGGCATGGCAGGTGTTGCAAATGGCCTTTTTAGAATCATCTGGAGCCAACTTAAAAAACTGCCAGACTCGGGAAGACCTAACATTTGTACAGGCACCTTGTGTCGTGTTGTTCCGGGGAACAGTTGCCTGACATCTGCCTGGGGCCACCACTCTGCTTCTTACTGCCTGTTGGGATGCTACGCCTCCCTCCCCCTGTGCACTGCTGTCCTCGCTCTGCATATCCTCCTGCCAGGTTGGGTCAGTTACTGGATCATCCACCACGTCGTCTTCCTCTTCCGCACCCTGCTCCTCCTCCTGACTTCCTGACAATTGTGTCTCATCATCGTCCACCCCTTGTTGAGACACGTTGCCAACTTCGTGAGAACGTGGCTGCTCAAATATTTGGGCATCTGTACATACAATCTCGTCATGGCCCACTTCAACAGGAGCTGGCGAGACGCCAGAATGTGTGAATGGAAACGTGAACGAACAGCTCTTCCGAGTGTCCAAGTGTGGGATCAGTAATGTCCGTGGACGTGTACTCGGCCTGGTGGTAGGAAGGAGGATCAGGTTCTGAAATGTGCGGTGCAGTATCACGGCTACTGACACTTGACCGTGTGGAAGACAGAGTGTTTGTGGTGGTGCCAATCTGACTGGAAGCATTATCCGCTATCCAACTAACAACCTGTTGACACTGGTCTTGGTTCAAGAGCGGTGTACTGCTGCGGTCCCCAAGAATTTGGGACAGGACGTGCGAGCGAGTAGATGTGGCCCTTTGTTGTGGCGAAATTAGAGCTTGCACACGACCTCGGTCTCTGCCTGCACCACCATCACGTCCACTTCCTTGTTCGTTGACAACGCCCTTGCGCATTTTGCAATGCTGTGCTGATGTGTATTCACTAGACTTGTGCGTTATATCCAAGTTTTTGCAAAACGCACACAAGTGCAGCGGAAAGCTGCCACCAACAGGCACACACGTGCGGTTTTTAAATGCAAGCACGGAGGCACTAAGAACCTAACAGGTCTCTATCCAGGGACAACGTGGCTGCCCTGCCTAAGGGCTATACTACAATAGACCCACTTCCTTCCAATGGGCACTTCAGGTTTACAGGCCCTCATGCACGTCTCTATCCAGGGACAACGTGGAGCCTCCCAATTTTTGGCTGCCCTGCCAAAGGGCTATACTACAATAGACCCACTTCCTTCCAATAGGCACTTCAGGTTTACAGGCCCTCATGCACGTCTGTATGCAGGGTCATTGGTGAACCTCACAATTTTGGACTGCCCTGGCAAAGGAAAATACTACAAAGACTCAGTTCCTCAAAATGGGCACATTAGACTCAGAGGCCTTTATGTACGTCTCTTCTCAGGGACATCGGAGTGCCACACAATGTTTTACGTAAAATCTTTCATGTATTGATCTCAAAAAGTAACATACATTAGCTCTATCTCACTATTGGGTATGTGCCCTTAACATTTCCGCCATGAAAATTCATTTTGGTGTCATTTTGGAAGGTTTTCTGGTGAGTCCGTAAAAATGGCGTAAAACGCGGACAAAATTGTTCACAGCTGTGACTTTTGAGTGATAAATGCTTCAAGGGGTCTTCCCCATGCTGTTGCCATGTCATTTGAGCACTCTTCTGAGACTTTTGTGCCATTTTTAGGGTTTCTACATGCTGCCGGTGGTCATTTCACAAAAATACTCGGGTCTCCCATAGGATAACATTGGGCTCGGTGCTCGGGCCGAGTACACGAGTATCTTGGGATGCTCGGCCCGAGCCTCGAGCACCCGAGCTTTTTAGTACTCGCTCATCACTAGTAAATTTATGTATTTTCCCTCCTTCAGTTTTCTTGCAGTACGCAAAAAAACGGAAGGCACACGGATGACAAATGAATGACATACGGACCGTATACGGAACGGAAACGGATGCCACATGGATGCACCCGTCAAAAAAGCGGACCATTTTTTGTGGACCACAAAAACGGATCGGTCGTGTGAATGTAGCCTTATTCTGATCTGCCATTTATAAAAAGCATTAACAACTAGAGATGAGCGAACCAGCCGTGGTTCGGCTCGAGTTCGGTTCATCGAACAGAGGTCTCGTTCGAGTTCAGTTCGGCGAACGTTCGACGAACCGAACTCGAACCAATAGGATATAAATGGGAGGCAATCCCAAACACATAAAAACGCATTATAAATGTACACATACAGTTAATAAACATTGCCATAACACTTACCGGTCCCCGCGATCCCCCCTGCACTCTGTCTTCTGCCGCTATTCCATCCGATGATCGCTGAATCCTCCCGGTAACCAGCACTGCCAGCAGTGATGCAGGACCTATCGTGACGTCAAAATAGCCATGTGGCCAGTCACGTGGCTATTATCTCATTGGCTACAGACTGGTCACATGACTATGACGCGTCATGTAGGACCTGTCATTGCACTCTCCGGTACACGGTGCACATTTGTGTATCGCCGTGTACCGGCGACATGCTCTAGCACACAGTGGACTCCCCGTTCCGTTAGGGACCGGCTGACACAGCCGGTCATTAACGGAGATCACCGTTGCCATAGCAACGCAGTTAGCGGTGACGTCACCGCTAACCGCGGCTCCGGGAATCACATGATCGGAGCCCTGTTGCTATGGTAACGTGTCTGTCAGCGTTACCGCTGTTACCGCTAGCAGCACTGATCTCTCACGGAGTGAAGGCTGCACGCTGCTTCCCGTGCAGCCTTCACTCCGTGAAGGCTGCACGGGAAGCAGCGTCTTCCCCCATGCAGCAGTGATGTAGCAGAGCTGCATTTGTTGAACGAGAAAGACAGAAGACCATGGATCGTGGAGGGCTGACAGGGGGTAATAAAGATGGAGTCTCTAATGTGTCTGTGTATTTATTTCTGTTAAAGTATTTTTTCTCTGTGTGGTGTTTTTTTTAACCCTTTATTGGAGATTCTTAATGGCCTGGTCAAACGTGCCTGACATTAAGAATCTCTGGCTTAATACTGGCTAGTAAAACAAAGCCAGTATTAACTCATGATTACCCAACAAGCCACCCGGCTCCAGGGCTGTTGGAAGAGTTGGATACAGCGCCAGATGATGGCGCTTCTATAAGAGCGCCATTTTCTGGGGCGGCTGCGGACTGACATTCGCAGCAGAGGCGCCCAGAAACCTCGGGCTAACCTGTGCTGCGGATTCCAATCCCCAGCTGCCTAGTTGTACCTGGCTGGACACAAAAATGGGGCGAAGCCCACGTCATTTGTTTTTTAATTATTTCATGAAATAAGTAAAAAAAACGGGCTTCCCTATATTTTTGGTTCCCAGCCGGGTACAAATAGGCAACTGGGGGTTGGAGGCAGCAGGTGGCTGCCTGCTGTACCTGGCTAGCATACAAAAATATGGCAAAGCCCACGTCATTTTTTTGGTGGGCAAAGAACTTCTGCATACAGTCCTGGATGGAGTATGCTGAGCCTTGTAGTTCTGCAGCTGCTGTCTGCTCTTCTCCATACAGACAGACAGCAGCTGCAGAACTACAAGGCTCAGCATACTCCATCCAGGACTGTATGCAGAAGTTTTTTGCCCCCTGAAAAAATTATGTGGGCTTCGCCATATTTTTGTATGCTAGCCAGGTACAGCAGGCAGGTACAGCTGCCCCCAACCCCCAGTTGCCTATTTGTACCCGGCTGGGAACCAAAAATAAAGGGAAGCCCTTTTTTTATTATTTCATGAATTTCATGAAATAATTAGAAAACAAATGACGTAGGCTTCACCCCATTTTTGTGTCCAGCCAGGTATAACTAGGCAGCTGGGGATTGGAATCCGCAGCACAGGTTGGCCTGAGCTTTCTGGGCCCCACTGCTGCGAATTGCAGTCTGCAGCCGCCTCAGAAAATGGCATTTTCATAGAAGTGCCATCTTCTGGCGCTGTATCCAACTCTTCCAGCACCTGCCTGCTATACCTGGCTAGCATACATAAATATGGCGAAGCTCACGTCCTTTTTTTGTAGTTTTTTGGCAAAAAAAATAAAAAATGCTTCCCTGGATTTTCCATTGCCAGTGAAGGTAACACCAAGCAGTGGGGGTTAGCAGCCAGTAGCTGCTTGGATTACCCTTAGCTAGCAATACAAAAAATGCAGCGGGAGCCCATATATATTTTTTTAATTATTTATTTAAATAACTAAAAACAAAATGGGCTTCCCTGTATTTTGATTGCTGGACATCACAGTGCTGTAAAAATAAATCTTTAAAAAAAATGACGTAGCGCGCCGCGGTATTTTTGATTCTCAGCGCAGATAAAGCAGACAGCTATGGGTTGCCACCCCCATCTGCCTGCCGTTACCTTGGTTGGCAATCAAAATACAGGGAAGCCCATTAATTTTTTCTATTTAAAAAAAAAAAAAGACGTTGGGTCCCCCCATTTTTGATAGCCAGCTAGGGTAAAGCAGACGGCTGTAGCCTGAAAACCACAGCTGGCAGCTTTACCGTGGTTGGGGATCCAATGTGGAGGTCCCCCCAGGCTCTTTTTTTATAATCATTTTATAAATATTAATAATTACACAAAAAAAGTAGGGTCCCCCCCAAATTGGATCACCAGCCAATGTAAAGCGGACAGCTGTGGTCTGGTATTCTCAGGGTGGGAAGGTCCATAGTTTTTGGGCCTTCACAGCCTAAAACTAGCAGGCCGCAGGCACCCCAGATGTGGCGCATCCACTAGATGCGCCAATCCTGGCGCTTCACCCCAGCTCATCCCGTGCCCTGGTGCAGTGGCAAACCGGGTAATAAATCGGGTTGATACTAGCTGTAAAGTCACCTGAGATAAAGCCCAGCAGTTTGTGATGTCATGGCGTCTATTAGATACCCAATAATCATAAACTGTCAGTACTAACAAAAAAACAAACAAAAAAAAAAAAAACCGACAAAAGAAATTTATTTGAAAAAAACAGTCCCCAAAACATTTCCTTTTTCACCAATTTATTGTAAGAAAAAAATAAAGGGGTACCACGACGACTCTGGACCGTCTAGAATATGGGGGGGGGAGACACTCAGGGAACGTATCCCCCCATTTTCTAGGAGTGCGGACCCTTCATGTGAGGAGTGTGGGTGCAATGAATCTGCACTTACTCTCCCCGGGCCCACAGCAGCAGAGTCCATGTCATAATGGTTGCTACGAAAGCTGCAATGCCCTGCTCATGAGGTAAGGGCATGCCTAATCAGGAGAACTATTCTACATTTCCAAATATTGGTATTTGCTGATATTATTGCTATTCCACCTACTATATATTGGGGTTAGGATCTTGGAGATGGAATACCCCTTTAAGTCCAGTTATCCAGCTGAATGAATGCTTAACAGAGCTCGCTATTTAGATGTGTTTTCTTGTGGCGTATAACGGACTCTCATGTTTGGTAGTCGTTCAGCAGGGAAACTATAAAAGCAAATCCCTTCATTTGGAAATGTAGTATATAGCTCTCCTGATCAATTATGTTCCTTACCTCATGAGCAGGGCATTGCAGTAATAATAATAATTTATTCATTTATATAGCGTTATTAATTCCATAGCGCTGTATGTCTTTGGAGTGTGGGAGGCAACCGGAGTACCCGGAGGAAACCCACGCAAACACAGGGTGAACATACAAACTCCTTTCAGATGGTGCCCATGGTGAGAATTGAACCCAGGACCTCAACGCTGCGAGACTGCAGTGCTAACCACTGAGCCACCGTGCCGCCCATTTTGCTTACAGATGCATAACCACCACTCACTGTGTCTGAACACAGGAAGCTGAGCTGACAGCCGCTCTGTGCATGCGGCAGCGTCTATTGTGAAGGAGAGGGCCGTGGGGGGGGGGATCAACGCTGCACAGGTACCGTGGGACACCGGTGGGGTTATAGGGGGTGACCTGGCAGGGCCTGGGGAGGAGTTTGGTACATGGCACATGCGACAGAAATCAGAGGAGTAGGGTGAATGCGGCCGGCGCGCTGCTGTGCGTGCGGCCATCTTGGATTTCTGGGAGGGCTTCAGGGGGGGCACTTTGGCGACACCGGGGGACCGGAGGGGACCGGGTAGGAGATTTATCATGTTTGTTCATGCCAGATGGGAGATAAATAATTTTTTACCGATGCTGTCATTTACTGCAACGTGATCATCGGTGTACGGTGTATACCTGTGATCACGTGAGCGGGGACCGGAAAAACCGTCCTGAATCATGATCTCCAGGGTCTCAGCTAGCCCTGAAACCCCGGAGATTTTCTGATGCTGGGGGGGCGCTATTCACTTATTTCTGCCTGCTGTTTATAAACGGCAGACCAGAATAAGGCTACATTCACACAACCGATCCATTTTTGTGGTCTGCAAAAAACAGTCCGTTTTTTTTCACGGGTGCATCCGTGTGGCATCCGTTTCCGTTCCGTAGACGGTCCGTATGTCATCTGTTTGTCATCCGTGTGCCTTCCGTTTTTTTTGTGTACTGCAAAAAAACTGAAGGAGGGAAAATACATAAATTTACCCAGGATCCATAGCTTCATCCTACATGAGGCAGTCACATGTTCACTCCAGTGCCATTTTCTACTGCTTTTCACAACGTAGAGCGCTCTGGTGATTTTCTTTTGCTTGTACACTTCATATCAGTTTTTTCTGTCATTATATTGGCAGAAAGACACATAATGTCCCACTCTCCTGCATTTTGTAATTTTGCACCCTTTGGTGCCTTTCATGTGGCACTAAGGGGTGCTTAGCTTTGTATTTAGCCAAAAAAATGAAAAAAAAAGACGTAGGGTTCCCCCTATTTTTGTAGCCAGCTAGGGTAAAGCAGAAGGCTGCAGCCTGCAGACCACAGCTGGCAGCCTCACCTTGGCTGGTAATCCAAAGGGCACCCCACGCTGTTATTTTAAATTAAATAAATAAAAAAAAAAAAAAACACGTAGGGGTCCCCCCAAAATTGGTTCACCAGCCAAGGTAAAGCAGACAGCTGGGGTCTGATATTCTCAGACTAGGGAGGTCCATGGTTATTGGACTCTCCCCAGCCTAAAAATAGCAGGCCGCAGCCGCCCCAGAAGTGGCGCATCCATTAGATGCGCCAATCCTGGTGCTTCGCCCCAGCTCATCCCGTGCCCTGGTGCGGTGGCAAACGGGGTAATATATGGGGTTAATACCAGATGTGTAATGTCACCTGGCATCAAGCCCTGGGGTTGGTGAGGTCAGGCGTCTATCAGATACCCGACATCACCAACCCAGTCAGTAATAAAAAAAAAATAGACGACAAACACATTTTTATTTGAAAAAACACTCCCCAATACATTCCCTCTTTAACCAATTTATTAGAATGAAAAACAAATCCAGGTCTGCTGTAATCCAAGGGGTTGCCATGACGATCCACACTGTCCCAGTCAGTGAAGAGCAGGATGTTCCCCATTGGCTGGGAGAGCAATGCAGTGACCTGAGCTAACATCAATGGGTCAGCCCAGGTCACTGCAGGGGATGACAAGTGCTGCTGTCAGCGAGGTACATTACCTGCGCTGATCTCCAGCACACTGACAGCACCTGTCACTGACTTCAATGACTGCCGCCTTCACAGCCAAGTATCGCGAGAGGCCCGTGACGTCACAGCTAGTCAGTCTCGGGTCGGAAGCGAGAGAAGGTGATGTGACAAGCGGCGGCCATGCAGGACAGTGACAGCGCTGAGGTCGGGACTTCATCACCGCAGGTAAGCCGAGCGGGACCATGTGTGCAGAGTGCCAGGTGGGCGGAGCCTAGTGGGGCAATGTGTGCAGAGTGCCATGTGGGCGGAGCCTAGCAGGGTAATGAGTGCAGAGTGCCAGGTGGGCGGAGCCTAGCGGGACCATGTGTGCAGAGTGACAGGTGGGCGGAGCCTAGCAGGGTAATGTGTGCAGAGTGTCAGGTGGGTGGAGCCTAGCGGGAACATGTGTGCAGAGTGCCAGGTGGGCGGAGCCTAGCGGGACCATGTGTGCAGAGTGCCAGGTGGGCGGAGCCTAGCGGGACCATGTGTGCTGAGTGCCAGGTGGGCGGAGCCTAGCGGGACTATGTGTGCTGAGTGCCAGGTGGGCGGAGCCTAGCGGGACCATGTGTGCAGAGTGCCATGTTGGCGGAGCCTAGAGGGGTAATGTGTGCAGAGTGCCAGGTGGGCGGAGCCTAGCGGGACCATGTGTGCAGAGTGTCAGGTGGGTGGAGCCTAGTGGGACGATGTGTGCTGAGTGCCAGGTGGGCGGAGCCTAGCGGGACCATGTGTGCAGAGTGCCAGGTGGGCGGAGCCTAGCGGGGTAATGTGTGCAGAGTGCCAGGTGGGCGGAGCCTAGCGGGACCATGTGTGCAGAGTGCCAGGTGGGCGGAGCATACCGGGACCATGTGTGCAGAGTGACAGGTGGGCGGAGCCTAGTGGGGTAATGCGTGCAGAGTGTCAGGTGGGTGGAGCCTAGCGGGACCATGTGTGCAGAGTGACAGGTGGCCGGAGCCTAGCGGGACCATGTGTGCAGAGTGCCAGGTGGGCGGAACCTAGCGGGTCCATGTGTGCAGAGTGACAGGTGGGCGGAGCCTAGCGGGACCATGTGTGCAGAGTGACAGGTGGGTGGAACCTAGCGGGACCATGTGTGCAGAGTGACAGGTGGACGGAGCCTAGCGGGACAATGTGTGCAGAGTGCAAGGTGGGTGGAGCCTAGCGGGACCATGTGTGCAGAGTGACAGGTGGGCGGAGCCTAGCGGGACCATGTGTGCAGAGTGACAAGATTGCGTAGCCTAGCGGGACCATGTGTGCAGAGTGCCAGGTGGGCGGAGCCATGTGTGCTGGCGGCGGAGTGCGAAGTGGGTGGAGCCTAGCGGGGTCATGTGGCGCTGAGGACGTCAGTGTCGTGGACTGCTTGGCTGGGGACAGGTGAGTGTGTGTGTGTGTGTGTCTGTGTGTGTGTGTACATGCCGCGTGCAGGAGGGGGCGGAGCGAGCTGAGCGGGGAAGTGTGGGCTTCCTGCACGTAACTAGGATAAATATCGGGTTACTAACCAAAGCGCTTTGCTTGGATAGCCGATGTTTATCTTGGTTACCAGCTTCTGGCAGGCTGCCAGCGATGGCTCTTGCACACTGCAGCTGTAAAAAGCCCTGCTTTTTGCTGCTAGAACCGTTCTCGAACGTAACTAGAACTATCGAACTTTAGCAAAAAGCTCGAGTTCTAGTTCGATCTAGAACACCCCCCAAAATCACTCGAACCGCGAACTGGAGAACCTCGAACCGCGAACCGCGCTCAACTCTATTAACAACCTCATGTCCTAATAATTGATAAGTAGCACTCCAAATTGCGATAGATGACCAAATTAAAGGAGTGACCCAACTTGCAATAAAAAAACAAACACATTAAAAATATGTTTTTACCATAAAGGTACCGAATAAACAAAGAGACACACGCAGGAAATTAATTGTGTCCCTATAACAATCATAAAACAGTGACTGGGACATACATACCAAAAAATCCAGGTGAACATGTACTTTAGAGATCTCCGCTGACAGGCGCGTTGCTAGGGCAACGGTGATCTCCATTATTGACCATCTGTGGCAGCCGGTGAATAACGGAGCGGGGAAACAGAACGGGGAGTTGACCGTGTGCCATAGCATCTCGCCGGTACACGGAGATACACAAACGTGCACCGTGTCACAGAGAGATGCACTGACAGGACCAAGCAATGACGTCTAGCCATGTGACTAGTCTGTAGCCAATGACATAATAGACACGTGACTGTTCACATGCTATTTTGACATCACAATAGGTCCTATCATCACTGCTGGTTACGGGGAGGACGCAGCGATTATTGGAAGGAAAAGCGGCTGGAGAAAGATGGAGCCAGGAGTGCAGGACGCATCGCGGGGACAGTTAAGTGTGTATGGCAATGTTTATTAACTGTATGTGTACATTTATAATGTGTTTTTATGTGTTTCTGATTGCCTCCCATTGCTTTCAATGGAGTTCGAGAGGTTCGTCGAACGGCTCGCCGAACCGAACTCGAACGCGGCCTCCGTTCGATGAACCGAGTCGAACTCGAGCCTCTAGAGGTTTGCTCATCTCTACTTGGCACCAGTGGGACACTAATTTACTATAGCAGACACTTTTTGGATGCCACTAAGTGTCAGCACTGTTTGCTATAAAAATAGCGTAGCTAAAATGTGCAGAAGGGTAGAAGGCAGAGGTAATGGAACTTGCTTGGCACCAGTGGAACACTAATTTAGTATACCAGACACTTTTTGGATGCCACTAAGTGCACTGTTTGCTATAAAAATAGCATGGCAAAAATGTGCAGGAGGGCAGAAGGCAGAGGTGGTGGAACTTGCTTAGCACCAGTGGAACACTAATTTAGTATAGCAGACACTTTTTGGATGCCACTAAGTTTCAGCACTGTTTGCTATAAAAATAGCGTGGCAAAAGTGGGCAGGTGGGTACAGTGCCCGGGTTCTGTGGATACCAGGACAGGAAAGGAAGCCTCACTTTCTATCCCTCCTAATGATGAAATGCAGCAAGGAAATCCCTGAGCTGAGGTACACAGACGCTGTTATCTAAAGCTGTATACAGCGTTTGCACGGACCTGCCTAGCAGCTATGGCTCGGAGCGCCTGGAAATCAGCCCTGAAAAGGGCGGAAATAAACAACAGTCCCTAATCTCTACAGCGCTGTGTCTATGGCGCACACAGCAGAAGCGGCTGCAGCAGCAGCGTGAGCGGTGACACACACACACAGAAGGCAGATAATGGCGGCGTGAGGGAAAATGGCCCTATTTATAAGGCAAGGACATGTGACATTCACAGCCTATGACACATGCCCTTGCTTGTCTGGCAAAAATCCACTTAGCTGTGTGTGTGTGTGTGTGTGTGTGTGTATCTGTGATTGGCTGACATCCTGGCCCGCCCCACTGCACGCGCGCTTAGGAAAAAAAAAAAAATGGCGATCGGCATTCTCTCAGCAGCACAGATCTAAACCGCGTCCCCCCACACACTATACGCTGAAATTTGATAATAGTGTGAATCACAGTGACTCACACTATTACAGTGAAAGGCCAGCTAGTAACTAGCTAGGCTTTTTGCTGATCGAACCGTTCTCGAACGTAACTCGAGCTATCAAGCTTTTAGCAAAAAGCTCGAGTTAGAGTTCGATCTCGAGCATCCCACCAAAATCTCTTGAACATGAAATTGGTGAACCTCGAACATCGCTCAAATCTACATGTGACCCGGAAGTTGCCGTGCTGCCATTGTACTATATACACTACACTGGCGTGCGCCGAATCCGACACACCGGCAAAAAGCTGAATGTGTGAAACAGCCCTAAGCATATGGTACAACCAGCAGATATTCCTTCATGCGCTCCCACTCAATTATGTGGTATGTCTACCCTTTATCTAGTTGATTTTTTTAGTAAAGAAAGATAAAGTTGAAAATATAGGCTAATAAAGATTCATCCTTTTCTTGAGTGATATCAACTTTTTTGTACTGCTTGTAGGACACAGAGCTTATACCTGAAGCTTGCACCCTTTTTCAAATTTGCACTGTAGTATGGTCTATTGCATGATCGGAAGAACAGCTTCTGCACTTCTGATAATGCACAATGTGCCCCTCTGAAGCTGGGACGCATACACCTTGCTCCAGAAGAGGATTAATGTGAGTGAACAAAGCTGTGGGCATGTGCGAAATTTCCACGTACTGACGGTGACACCGGCTCATGGAAATCATTTTAGCATGCACAGAGGGGCTGCCGTCATCCCTGGCCTCTATGTGCAGCAACATGATGAGGTCAATATTCTGTGACCTCATTACGCTGCTACTGTAGCCGAAGTGCAGAGGCAGCGGAGACGCAGTGGACAATAGTAAGCAATCCCTCAAGGAGCCGAAGATTAAATGCCTTATTTAAAAGCATAAGCTGAGCATAACCTCTCCAAATCCTCTTGTGATGGTGTGATATGGTGAGTTGGGTATCATTTTGTGTCTCTTCATATTTTTACTGATTTTAGGAGTGTTGCCTTGTTGCGCTGTATTCTGTGTAGAGTCTTAGGGGTACTTTACACGTTGAGACATCGCTACTGAAATATCATCGGGGTCACAGTTGTTGTGACGCACATCCGGCGCCAGTAGCGACATCGCAATGTGTAAATCCTAGGAGCGACGATGAACGAGTGCAACACTGTCAAAAATCGTTCATCTGTGTCAGGTCGTTCATTTCCATAATGTCGCTCCTGTTGCTGATTCGATGTTGTTTGTCGCTCCTGCAGCATCACACATTGCTGTGTGTGAAGCCGCAGGACCGACAAACATCACCTTACCTGTGTCCCGTCTCCAATGCGAAAGGAAGGAGGTGGGCGGGATGTTACGTCCTGCTCATCTCCGCCCCTCCGCTTCTATTGGCCGGACGCTTAGTAACGTTGCGGTGACGTTGCGGTGACGCCGAACGCACCTCCCCCTTGAGGGAGGGGTTGTTCGGCAGTCACCGCGACGTCGCCGACCAGGTAAGTGCGTTTGAAGCTGCCATAGCCATAATGTTCGCTACGGCAGCAATCACAAGAAATCGCATGTGCGACGGGGGCGGGTACTATCACGCTGGACATTGCTAGCCGATGCTAGCGATGTCGCAGCGTGTAAAGTACCCCTTAGGCTAGTTTCACACTTGCGTTGAACAGCATCCGTTGCATTGCGTTGTGTGACGGATGCAACGGATGTGTTGCATATAGTGGAACAACAGATGCAACGGATCGTATAAAACAACGGAATCTGCTTTTTCTTTTTCTTTACAATTTTACCGGCGGCAGACTATTGTGAACGATCAGCTGATCACTCACAGTAGCCAGCCGCCGGGTGATCAGCGCTGATCATTCGGCCGCCGGGTGATCAGCTGATCGCTCACAGCAGCCGGCCGCCGGGTGATCAGCTGATCGCTCACAGTAGCCAGCCGCCGGGTGATCAGCTGATCATTCGGCCGCCGAGAATGTGTGCGGGGGGCAGAGTGCTGGGTGGGTGGAGCCAAGCGGGGCCATGGTGCTGAGGACATCAGTTCCAGGGACTGCATGGCTGGGGACAGGTGAGTGTGTGTGTGTGTGTGTGTGTGTGTGTCTACATGCGGAGTGGAGTGCGGGAGGGGGCGGAGCCGAGCGTGGAAGTGTTGGGCTCTCTGCACACGTAGCCAGGGTAAATATCAGGTAACTAAGCAAAGCACTTTGCTTGGTTACGCGATATTTACCCTGGTTACCAGCGTGCACCGCTTAGCGCTGGCTCCTTGCACACGTATCCAGGGTAAATATCGGGTTACTAAGCAAAGCGCTTTGCTTAGTAACCCGATGGGTACCCTGGTTACGTGTGCAGGGAGCCAGAGAGAGCATGAGCAGCGAAATCCTACGGATTCCGCTGCTCAAAAATGTTACATGCTGCGTTCCTTCCGCCGAGCTGAAGCAGCGCAGTGTCGGCCAGCGGAAGCAATGCAGGTCCATCAGTTGCAATCCATCGTCCATACAAGTCTATGGGAAGCAGTGGAAACCATTAACAGATTCCACTGTTTTCCAAAACAGCATATTGAGACTGAAGGAAAACAACGCAAGTGTGAAACTAGCCTTAATCACATTACAGAAGCTTCCATAATTGCCTAATTGCCATGTGTAGCCTGGATGTGTCTATTGTTCTTGATGAATCCATGCTGACATTTCCTGACTGTCCATTCATGACTCCCCAGTGCTCCAAATGCTGCAAATCACCCCCTGTAGTGCCTTGATCCCTAGGTCTGAGGGGACTTGAAAACAATCCAGCCTGTCTGCTGCTTACCCCTGGATATAAGGAGAGAGCCTGAGGAGGTTAAAGAGGCAGTAAGTTCATCCATCATTTGTGGTATGCTAATTCTACAGACAGCACCACATGGAGACTTAAGCGGGCTTTACACGCTTAGACATCGCTAGCAATTGCTACCGATGTCGAGCGCGAAAGCACCCATTCTCTTCGTGTATGCGATATCGTGTGATCGCTGCCGTAGCAAACATTATCGCTATGGCAGCTTCACACGCACATACCTGCTCTGCGACGTCGCTGTGACCGGCGAACCGCCTCCTTGTTATGGGGGCAGTTCGTTCAGCGTCAGAACAACGTCACAGCAGCATCACTGAACCGCCGCCCAATAGAAAAGGAGGGGAGGAGATGAGCGGCCGGAACATGCCGCCCAACTCCTTCCTTCCTCCCTTTCTGGTGGACGCAGGTAAGGAGATGTTTGTCGTTCCAGCGGCGTCACACACAGCGATGTGTGCTGCCGCAGGAACGACAAACAACATCGTTTCTGCAGCAGCAATGATAACTGGGAAGGGACACCCATGTAGAGATGAGCGAACCGGTCCCGGTTCGGCTCGAGGTCGGTTCGCCGAACGGAGGTCCCGTTCGAGTTCGGCTCGTCGAACGTTCGACGAACCGAACTCGAACTGCATAGGAAACAATGGCAGGCAATCACAAACACCGAAAAACACCTAGAAAACACCCTCAAAGGTGTCCAAAAGGTTACAAACAACAAACACATGGGAAAGTGACAAGGACAAATTCTCATGTGAAAACAAAACAGCGTTACGAGGAAAAAGAGGATGAGATACAGATATAGGCATGGCATGCCCTTCTAAAATCATGTAAAACACCGCAAGGTGACTCCAAGCGGAGTCTCCCTTTTTTTCCAAAAATTGTGCCCCACACACCCACCCATTCAGTGGCAGCACTTGTGCCCTAGTTGTACACTTCACAGCTAGATTTGCATCAAGCACATTCCAAAATACGCCATTCTTATCCGTCCCCAGGATGACACCGGGGTAGGTAGCAAAGTCTTTCCTGATCCCAGCTCTGTTCATCTTGGCTTCTTTTAAAAACAATGTAAGCAAGGGTTACTCCAAGCGAAGTCTCCCTTTTTTCCAAAAATTGTGCCCCACACACACCCACCCCTTCAGTGGCAGCACTTGTGCCCTAGTTGTACACTTCACAGCTAGATTTGCATCAAGCACATTCAAAAATACGCCATTCTTAACCGTCCCCAGGATGACACCGGGGTAGGTAGCAAAGTCTTTGCTGAACCATGACTTGTTCATCTTGGCTTCTTTTAAAAACAATGTAAGCAAGGGTTACTCCAAGCGGAGTCTCCTTTTTTTCCAAAAATTGGGCCACACAGACACCCCATCAGTGGCAGCACTTGTGCCCTAGTTGCAAACAGGATGTTTTGATTTGCATCAAGCACATTCAAAAATACGCCATAATTAACCGTCCCCAGCATGACACCGGGGTAGGTAGATAAAGTCTTTGCTGAACCATGACTTGTTCATCTTGGCTCCTTTTAAAAACAATGTAAACAAGGGTTACTCCAAGCGGAGCCTCCCTTTTTTTCCAAAAATTGTGCCCCACACAAACCCACCCATTCAGTGGCAGCACTTGTGTCCTAGTTGTACACTTCACAGCTAAATTTGCATCAAGCACATTCCAAATCCACAAGCATTTACTCTCCCCAGGATGATACAGGGGTAGTAAATTCCTTCTGGATCCATGACTTGTTCATTTTGATGAACGTCAGTCTGTCCACATTGTCACTGGACAGACGCGTGCGCTTATCTGTCAGCACACACCCAGCAGCACTGAAGACACGTTCAGAGACAACGCTGGCAGCTGGACACGACAAAATCTCCAAGGCGTAACTGGATAGCTCTGGCCATTTTTCTAGATTTGAAGCCCAAAAGGAGCAAGGCTCCATTTGCAAAGTCATGGCATCGATGTTCATTTGTAGATACTCCTGTATCATCCTCTCCAGCCGTTGACTATGTGTCAGACTTGTTGTCTCTGGTGGCCTTGCAAAGGAGGGTCTAAAAAAATTATGAAAAGATTCCATAAAATTGCTGTTACCAGCACCAGATACGGTCCTACTGGTACGTGTAGACTGTTGAAGATGACGAGACCGTCCCATGTTTGTCAAGTTACAACTGGGAGATTCACTCCCTGCACCTGCACGGTTGTTTGGTGGAAAAGCGGATCTAAGATCGAGTAACAGCTTCTGCTGATACTCCTGCATACGTGCGTCCCTTTCTATGGCTGGAATTATGTCACAAAATTTGGACTTGTACCGGGGATCTAATAGTGTGGCAAGCCAGTAGTCATCATCACTTCTAATTTTGACAATACGAGGGTCATGTTGGAGGTAGTGCAACAAGAAGGCACTCATGTGTCTTGCGCAGCCATGCGGACCAAGTCCACGCTGTGTTTGTGGCATAGAGGTGCTAACCGTTTTTTCTTCCTCTGACATCTCCCCCCAACCTCTTTCAACTGAAATTTGACCAAGGTCTCCCTCATCTGCTGAGTCTTCCATGTCCATGGACAGTTCGTCCTCCATTTCTTCATGTCCTCCTGCACCTTCCTCAACATCTCGCCTGCTACCATGCGCCCTTGTTGATCCCTGTCCCCCATGCTCCCATGCCTGGCGCCTTGGTGATGATGAACGTCTGGACCTTGGTGATGTTGTTGTGTCTTGCGCTAATGAATCCTCCTGTAGTTCATCCCCTTCCTGTTCTCCCACCCCCTGACTCCGAATAGTGTTTAGCGTGTGCTCCAGCATGTAAATGACTGGAATCGTCATGCTGATAATGGCATTGTCAGCGCTAAACATATTCGTCGCCATGTCGAAACTGTGCAGAAGGGTGCATAGGTCCTTGATCTGAGACCACTCCATCAGGGTGATCTGCCCCACCTCTGCATCTCGTTGGCCGAGGCTATACGTCATGACGTATTGCACCAGGGCACGGCGGTGCTGCCACAGTCGCTGTAACATGTGGAGAGTTGAATTCCAGCGTGTCGCCACATCGCATTTCAGGCGATGAACCGGCAGGCCGAAAGACTTCTGGAGCGATGCAAGTCGCTCAGCTGCGGCGCTTGAACGGCGGAAGTGAGCAGACAGTTTTCGTGCCCTGTTCAGAAGGCCATCTAGGCCGGGATAGTGTGTTAAAAATTGCTGCACGACAAGGTTCAACACATGAGCCATACAAGGTACGTGTGTCACCTTGCCCAGGCGAAGGGCCGCACCCAGGTTTGCAGCATTGTCGCACACGGCCTTACCAGGCTGCAGGTTGAGTGGAGACAACCATTTATTAAACTCGGACCGCAGAGCTGACCACAACTCCTCAGCTGTGTGACTCTTATTCCCAAGACATGTCAAGCTAAAGACCGCCTGATGCCGTTGCGCTCTGCTACCAGCATAGTAATGAGGGGTGCGTGATTCCTTCTGCGCAGTGAGAACGCTGGTGGCCTGACCAGGCAGGCTTGGGGCGGAGGTGGAGGACCCAGATGAGGTGGAGGATGCAGAAGCAGTGGCGGAACTTGGACAGAGAGAGGATTGACACACAAGTCGTGGGGACGGCAAGACTTGTGCAGCAGACCCTTCACCATCTATCACCATAGTTACCCAGTGCCCAGTGAGCGACATGTAACGTCCCTGTCCATGCTTACTGGTCCAAGTATCGGTGGTGAAATGCACCCGTTCACACACAGAGTTTCTCAAGGAAGCGGTGATGTTGTGTGCGACATGCTGGTGTAGCGCGGGCACACCTTTCTTAGAGAAGTAGTGGCAACTAGGCATCTGGTACTGGGGCACAGCGACAGACATAAGGTCTCTAAAATCCTGTGTGTCCACTAGGCGGAAAGGCAGCATTTCTGTAGCCAACAGCTTACAGAGGGATAGAGTCAACCTCTTAGCTTTGTCATGGGTCGCAGGAAATGGCCTTTTATTTGTCCACATCTGAGGGACAGAGATCTGGCTGCTGTGTGTAGACGGTGTTGAGTAGGGTGTCCCTGGAAAAATGCAGGTTTGTGAGGAAAGTGCAGGCGGAGACATGATGTTGCCTTCATCCAAAGTTGGTGCTATCGATGTCTGAGAGAGCTGTACACACTCACTTGTTTCCCCTTCCAAACCAACTGACGACCTACCAAGCAAACTGCCTGTTGCGGTTACAGTGGTGGAAGTTGTGGGTGGAAAAACAGGTGTGACAGCTGTCCCCACAGTCCTAGAAGATGACGAGCGCGCGGATGCACTGGAAGGGGCAGGCGGTGGATGGTTCGCTCCGCTAGGCCGCATTGCAGCACGGTGAGCTTCCCACCGGGCCATATGATATTTATTCATGTGACGATTCATGGAAGAAGTTGTCAAACTGCTGAGGTTTTGACCTCTACTAAGAGAACCATGACAAATTTTACAGATCACATAATTTGGGCGATCTTTTTCTATGTCAAAAAAGGACCAGGCTAGGCAAGGCTTAGAGGCCATGCGACCTGTTGATCCAACCCGAATAATGCTCAGAGGCAGAGTGGTGGCTGAGGATGCAGTTGTAGACGTGCTACCAGTACTCCGACTGTGTCCAGGAAGGCGCAAGGTAACTTCGTCATCAGTTGCATCTGTCGCGGGCGGGGAGGAGGGTGTCGGCACACTACGCTCACCCCTTCTGCTCGGGTCCGGCAGCTGCTCAGTGGTGGCTCGAGCTGTGGGCCGGATCCCGGGGTTTCTCGAGCGACACTCCTCGCCCGTGAGTGAAAGGGGGGTTGTTTGTTGGGTGTGGGGATTGTTATAGTTCGTGACGCCACCCACGGTTGTGGTGGTTGCACCACCGCTGCTCAGTATGGGGGTCCCGGGGATGGTGATGCGGAGCAGCCAGGTGTTGTGTTGCCCCTCCGTGGGTAGGGGTTGGTGATCCCGGGGCCCAGTGAAGAGATGTAAAGTGTAGGGCCTGGTGGGCGCAGGGACGCGGGGGCAGCGCTGTGCCTTGCGGCACTGTGGTACTCACTCAGCCTGAGACGTGGACACAGTTTGTACGGTAAACCAAACGGCTGGTAGGACGGTCCCACAGACGGCTGCACCTGCACTCCCGGTAGGTGACGGTGATGTCCCTCTTCCTTGCACCTATGGTTGACTTGTGGTAGGGGTGGATTCCCTCCTGTTACCCGCTCCCCGGCTGCAATCTGGGCCGGAGGAGCTCTACACTTTGCCCGCAGGCGCTGGCCCTGAGAAACTGGTGCCGTGGCGGTGGCGGTGTCTCTCCGGTTCAGGTTGGGCTGTTGCCTTCAATCGGGACTTGTTTGCTGGGGGATCTACGTCCCCTTCACTGACGGATTTGGCAGATCTGGCGACTCCTAGCCTTGCCGGGGTCCGAGAGGCCCCTGCCCTGGTGCTGACTGTCCTTCGGAACACTGCTCCAGACCACCGGGCACACAGCCAATGGGGTCCTTCCAGGAACTTCCAAACGGTCCCCCTCCAGACAGTCACCGCCGTTGCTGACCTTGCTGTTCTGGCCCTACACAAAGCTGGACCCTTCAGGCTTTCTTTCTCTTCTGTCACTTCACTTGCTTTCCTCCTTTTCCACTTTCCTACTTTCACTTTCACTTTCTTAACTCCTCTGCTTAGCTCCTCACTCCTGCTCCTCCCTGAGCTGTCTGCCCTCAAGCCCTGCCTGGGCTAATCTCTGTTGTTACTCCTTCCACTTCCTCCTCCTGGACTCAACTGCCTGGTTTCTTCCTGCCTCCAGAGTTGTGAGTTCCTCGGTGGGCGGAGCCAACCGCCTGGCCCACCCCCTGGTGTGCATCATCAGACTCCTGGAGGAAGGCAACAAGGATTTGTAGGTTAGCTGTGATGTGCCTACCTGGAGTGTGGGGTGTGGTGGTGTTGTGACCTGTGTCCCCTGGCTTGCCCAGGGCGACACACATCCTCCTCCACCACCTCTGTTGACCTCCTCGAGTGCCTGACTGTGGGTTGACAGTAGGTGGGATCTAGAACTTCATCATCAATTGTTGTGTTTGCACTCCCCTCCCCCTCAGACCGAGCCTCTTCTTGCCCTGACCGAATATTTAAGTTGTCATCCCAATCAGGTATCTGAGTCTCATCTTCATCAGTATGTACCTCATTGTCTATAACCACAGGTGTTACAGTTTGTGACAAAGGGTTATCATTATGCTCCGAAACTTGGTCTTCACGGCCTGAATCAGAGTCACAAAGGTTCTGGGCATCACTGCAGACCATTTCCTGTTCTGTACTCACTGTAGCTTGGGAGCAGACCTCTGATTCCCAGGCTATAGTGTGACTGAACAGCTCTGCAGACTCAGCCATCTCAGTTCCACCATACTGTGCAGGGCTGATGGAGACTTCAGAGCTGGGAGAAATCAAGTTTGATTGGGATGACAACTCAGAGGACTGGTGTTTTTTGGATGCGGTACTTGAAGTGGCTGAGAGGGCACTTGTTGGACCACTTGAGATCCATTCAAGCATTTTCCTTTTTTGGCCATCATCTACCTTTGTTCCTGTTGTTCGTGTCCGTAAAAAAGGGAGCACATCGGATTGTCCACGGTAAGTAGTAGACATCTTACTTTTGCTGGTAGATGGTCTATCTTCAGCAGATGATAATGGAGCTTTGCCACCTTCCCCACGGACAAAACCTTTTTTGCCTTTTCCACCACGCCTCTTCCCCTTTCCACCAGCATCTGTCATTTTGCCACTCATGTTGATTGCGACAAGATTGTGGACTGAAAATGTGGTAGTAAAAATTGAGAGGTGGTGTAGATTGCAGTGGTGGTCTAGCTTTATTAACAGCAGAATAATAAAGAATAAATATCCCTGACAATGCAACTACGGCCCTTAAACTGGCAGCAAAAATTGCTAGTATAATGGCTTAGTTATAATGAGTTGGAGTGTGCAATGCAGGCAGAGGTGCTGCAAATGTCTTTGCACTAGTGGGACTATAGCAAAGTCCAATAGCCACGTTTAGGATGCCACTAGGTACACTGAGTGTTTGCTAGTATAATGGCTTAGTTATAATGAGTTGGAGTGTGCAGAGGACAGGAGGGTACAGTGCCAGGATTGTGGGGCTCTGGGTAGAGGAAAGGAAGCCTGCCTTTCTATTCCCTCCTAATAGGGAAATGCAGGGAGGAAATCCCTGACCTTTGCTACACAGACGCTGTCGCTGTTTTCAGGACCTGTCACCTATGGCTCTGACCCTACCGGTTTGAGCCCTTAAAAGGACTGATAGAAAGTGCTATCCCTATGCTGTCCAGCGCTGTGTATGGAGCGCATACAGCTGTATCGGCGATAGGACTCAGGAGTACGGAGCTGCGACAGTGATGTCTGACACCAAAGACGCAGAAGAGATAATGGCGTCCTGGAGGAAAATGTCCGGTTTTATAATGCAGGGACATGTGACATGGACATCCTATCACACATGCCGTTGCTTCTCTGGCTAAAAGTCCACTTAGCTGTGTGTGTGTCTGGGATTGGCTGACATGCTGGCCCGCCCCACTACACGCGGGCGCTTAGGGAAGGAAGACAAGGAAAAAAAAAAAAAAATGGCGATCGCCATTATAGAAACAGCAGTGATCTGAAGGCGCTGTTCACGCACACTATACACTGAAATGTCATAATAGTGTGATTCACAGAGTGACTTACACTATTACAGCGGAAACCAGGCTAGGAATTAGCTGTTTTTTTGCTGCTAGAACCGTTCTCGAACGTTTCTAGAACTATCGAGCTTTTGCAAAAAGCTCGAGTTCTAGTTCGATCTAGAACAGGCCCCAAAATCACTCGAGCCTAGAACTGGAGAACCTCGAACCTCGAACCGCGCTCAACTCTACCCCCATGTCACTGATGAGCGATTTTGAATGTTTTTGTGACGATTCAATATCGCTCATAGGTGTCACACGCAATGACATCGCTAACGCGGCCAGATGTGCGTCACAAATTCCGTGACCCCAACGAGATCGCTTTAGCAATATCGTAGCATGTAAAGCCACCTTTAGAGAAACTCTGATTACCCTGGAAATGACAGCTCGAGGAATGTGACTCTTATTTCTTGGGGCATTTATCCTGTTAGTAAACTATATCCATGTTCCTCGCTAACTCTGTGTGGTTGGTTGTTTTATTAACCTTTCGGTTTGTATGAAAATAAAGTTTCTTGGGTTTGTTCACTTATCTCTTGCTCTGTTGATTTTGTGATACCAGAGAAGGACCCCATGACACCTCCTCAAATACTCAAAAGTATCCCTTTACATTTTTTGCAGCTCTTGGGATTGTCTCAATTTGTACATGTGGACTTTGGATCGTCGGGGTCACATTTTTGTGACGCACATCTGGCATCGCTTGCGACGTCGGCCTGTGTGACACCTCCTAGCGACGCAGTATCGCTCACAAATCGTGAGTCGTGTACTCGTCGCTAGGTTTCATAAAATTGTTTATGAAACATGGCGCCGGTTGTTCATCGTTCCCGTGGCAGCACACGTCGCTCCGTGTGACACCACGGGAACGATGAACATCGCTTAC